>NC_136622.1:30149858-30819858 GCF_933228915.1 Telmatherina bonti
ATACCTGTCACACTGAAGCAGGAAAACCTGTAGAGAAAAAATGATAAATGCACAAGTTAAACCAGAAAATGATGTCATGAAAGACTAAAAAATATGTAAAATACTGTACATAAATACCTCTGACGCTGAAGCAGGAAAACCTGCTAAAGAAAAAAGATAAATGCACAAGGTAAATCAGAAAATGATGTCATGAAAGACTAAAAAATATGTAAAATACTGTACATAAATACCTCTGACGCTGAAGCAGGAAAACCTGCTAAAGAATAAAGATAAATGCACAAGTTAAATCAGAAAATGATGTCATGAAAGACCAAAAAATATGTAAAATACTGTACATAAATACCTGTCACACTGAAGCAGGGAAACCTGCTAAGAAAAAAAGATAAATGCACAAGTTAAACCAGAAAATTATGTCATGAAAGACCAAAAATATGCAAAATACTGTACATAAATACCTCCAACGCTGAAGCAGAGAAACCTGCAGAGAAAAAAAGATAAATGCACAAGTTAAATCAGAAAATGATGTCATGAAGACCAAAAATATGCAAAATACTGTACATAAATACCTCTGACGCTGAAGCAGGAAAACCTGCTAAGATAAAAAGATAAATGCACACGTGAAATCAGAAAATGATGTCATGAAACACCAAAAAATATACAAAATACTGTACATAAATACCTCTGACACTGAAGCAGGGAAACCTGCAGAGAAAAAAAGAAAAATGCACAAGTTAAATCAGAAAATGATGTCATGAAAGACCAAAAAATATGTAAAATACTGTACATAAATACCTCTGACGCTGAAGCAGGGAAACCTGCTGAGAAAAAAAGAAAAATGCACAAGTTAAATCAGAAATACCTCTGACGCTGAAGCAGGGAAACCTGCAGAGAAAAAAAGATAAATGCACACGTTAAATCAGAAAATGATGTCATGAAATAAAACAAAATATACAAAATACTGTACATACATACCTCTGACACTGAAGGAGGGAAACCTGCTAAGAAAAAAAGATAAATGCACAAGTTAAATCAGAAAATGATGTCATGAAAGACCAAAAAATATGTAAAATACTGTACATAAATACCTGTGACACTGAAGCAGGGAAACCTGCAGAAAAAAAAAGTAAATTGCACAAGTTAAACCAGAAAATGATGTCATCACAGAAAACAAAATATACAAAATACTGTACATAAATACCTCTGACACTGAATGAGGGAAACCTGCTAAGAAAAAAAGATAAATGCACAAGTTAAATCAGAAAATCACGTCATGAAATACCAAAAAATATGCAAAATATTGTACATAAATACCTGTGACGCTGAAGCAGGAAAACCTGCTAAGAAAAAAAGATAAATGCACAAGTTAAACCAGAAAATGATGTCATGAAAGACCAAAAACATGCAAAATACTGTACATAAATACCTCTGACACTGAATGAGGGAAACCTGCTAAGAAAAAAAGATAAATGCACAAGTTAAATCAGAAAATGATGTCATGAAAGACTAAAAAATATGTAAAATACTGTACATAAATACCTCTGACGCTGAAGCAGGAAAACCTGCTAAAGAAAAAAGATAAATGCACAAGTTAAATCAGAAAATGATGTCATGAAAGACCAAAAAATATGTAAAATACCGTACATAAATACCTGTCACACTGAAGCACGGAAACCTGTAGAGAAAAAATGATAAATGCACAAGTTAAACCAGAAAGTGATGTCATGAAAGACCAAAAAAAAAAAAAAATACTGTACATAAATACCTCCGACGCTGAAGAAGGGAAACCTGCTAAGAAAAAAAGATAAATGCACAAGTTAAACCAGAAAATGATGTCATGAAAGACCAAAAAAAAAAAAAAATACTGTACATAAATATGTCCGACGCTGAAGCAGGGAAACCTGCAGAGAAAAAAAGAAAAATGCACAAGTTAAACCCGAAAATGACGTCATGAAAATAAAAAATATACAAAATACTGTACATAAATACCTGTGACACTGAAGCAGGGAAACCTGTAGAGAAAAAATGATAAATGCACAAGTTAAATCAGAAAATGATGTCATGAAAGACCAAAAAATATGTAAAATACTGTACATAAATACCTCCGACGCTGAAGCAGGAATAGCTGCTAAATAAAAAAGATAAATGCACAAGTTAAATTAGAAAATGATGTCATGAAAGACCAAAAAATATACAAAATACTGTACATAAATAGCTCCGATGCTGAAGCAGGGAAACCTGCTAAGAAAAAAAGATAAATGCACACGTTAAATTAGAAAATCACGTCATGAAATACCAAAAAATATGCAAAATACTGTACATAAATACCTGTGACGCTGAAGCAGGAAAACCTGCAGAAAAAAAAAGTAAAATGCACAAGTTAAACCAGAAAATGATGTCATGAAAGACCAAAAAATATACAAAATACTGTACATAAATACCTGTGACGCTGAAGCAGGAAAACCTGCTAAGAAAAAAAGATAAATGCACAAGTTAAACCAGAAAATGATGTCATGAAAGACCAAAAATATGCAAAATACTGTACATAAATACCTCCGACGCTGAAGCAGAGAAACCTGCAGAGAAAAAAAGATAAATGCACAAGTTAAATCTGAAAATGATGTCATGAAGACCAAAAAATATGTAAAATACCGTACATAAATACCTGTCACACTGAAGCAGGAAAACCTGTAGAGAAAAAATGATAAATGCACAAGTTAAATCAGAAAATGATGTCATGAAAGACAAGAAGATATACAAAATACTGTACATAAATACCTCTGATGCTGAAGCAGGAAAACCTGCAGAGAAAAAAAGATAAATGCACAAGTTAAACCAGAAAATGATGTCATGAAAGACTAAAAAATATGTAAAATACTGTACATAAATACCTCTGACGCTGAAGCAGGAAAACCTGCTAAAGAAAAAAGATAAATGCACAAGTTAAATCAGAAAATGATGTCATGAAAGACTAAAAAATATGTAAAATACTGTACATAAATACCTCTGACGCTGAAGCAGGAAAACCTGCTAAAGAAAAAAGATAAATGCACAAGTTAAATCAGAAAATGATGTCATGAAAGACCAAAAAATATGTAAAATACTGTACATAAATACCTGTCACACTGAAGCAGGGAAACCTGCTAAGAAAAAATGATAAATGCACAAGTTAAACCAGAAAATTATGTCATGAAAGACCAAAAATATGCAAAATACTGTACATAAATACCTCCAACGCTGAAGCAGAGAAACCTGCAGAGAAAAAAAGATAAATGCACAAGTTAAATCAGAAAATGATGTCATGAAGACCAAAAATATGCAAAATACTGTACATAAATACCTCTGATGCTGAAGCAGGAAAACCTGCTAAGATAAAAAGATAAATACACACGTGAAATCAGAAAATGATGTCATGAAACACCAAAAAATATACAAAATACTGTACATAAATACCTCTGACACTGAAGCAGGGAAACCTGCAGAGAAAAAAAGAAAAATGCACAAGTTAAATCAGAAAATGATGTCATGAAAGACCAAAAAATATGTAAAATACTGTACATAAATACCTCTGACGCTGAAGCAGGGAAACCTGCTGAGAAAAAAAGAAAAATGCACAAGTTAAATCAGAAATACCTCTGACGCTGAAGCAGGGAAACCTGCAGAGAAAAAAGATAAATGCACACGTTAAATCAGAAAATGATGTCATGAAATAAAACAAAATATACAAAATACTGTACATACATACCTCTGACACTGAAGGAGGGAAACCTGCTAAGAAAAAAAGATAAATGCACAAGTTAAATCAGAAAATGATGTCATGAAAGACCAAAAAATATGTAAAATACTGTACATAAATACCTGTGACACTGAAGCAGGGAAACCTGCAGAAAAAAAAAGTAAAATGCACAAGTTAAACCAGAAAATGATGTCATCACAGAAAACAAAATATACAAAATACTGTACATAAATACCTCTGACACTGAATGAGGGAAACCTGCTAAGAAAAAAAGATAAATGCACAAGTTAAATCAGAAAATCACGTCATGAAATACCAAAAAATATGCAAAATATTGTACATAGATACCTGTGACGCTGAAGCAGGAAAACCTGCTAAGAAAAAAAGATAAATGCACAAGTTAAACCAGAAAATGATGTCATGAAAGACCAAAAACATGCAAAATACTGTACATAAATACCTCCGATGCTGAAGCAGAGAAACCTGCAGAGAAAAAAAGATAAATGCACAAGTTAAACCAGAAAATGATGTCATGAAAGACCAAAAACATGCAAAATACTGTACATAAATACCTCCGACGCTGAAGAAGGGAAACCTGCAGAGAAAAAAAGAAAAATGCACAAGTTAAACCCGAAAATGATGTCATGAAAATAAAAAAATATATAAAATACTGTACATAAATACCTCCGACGCTGAAGCAGGGAAACCTGCAGAGAAAAAAAGATAAATGCACAAGTTAAACCAGAAAGTGATGTCATGAAAGACCAAAAAATATGTAAAATACTGTACATAAATACGTGTGACGCTGAAGCAGGAAAACCTGCTAAAGAAAAAAGATAAATGCACAAGTTAAATTAGAAAATGATGTCATGAAAGACCAAAAAATATGTGAAATATTGTACATAAATACCTGTGACACTGAAGCAGGGAAACCTGCAGAAAAAAAAGTAAAATGCACAAGTTAAACCAGAAAATGATGTCATGAAAGACAAAAAAATATACAAAATACTGTACATAAATAGCTCCGATGCTGAAGCAGGGAAACCTGCTAAGAAAAAAAGATAAATGCACACCTTAAATTAGAAAATCACGTCATGAAATACCAAAAAATATGCAAAATATTGTACATAAATACCTGTGACGCTGAAGCAGGAAAACCTGCAGGAAAAAAAAGTAAAATGCACAAGTTAAACCAGAAAATGATGTCATGAAAAACCAAAAAATATACAAAATACTGTACATAAATACCTGTGACGCTGAAGCAGGAAAACCTGCTAAGAAAAAAAGATAAATGCACTAGTTAAACCTGAAAATGATGTCATGAAAGACCAAAAACATGCAAAATACTGTACATAAATACCTCCGACGCTGAAGCAGAGAAACCTGCAGAGAAAAAAAGATAAATGCACAAGTTAAATCAGAAAATGATGTCATGAAGACCAAAAAATATGTAAAATACCGTACATAAATACCTGTCACACTGAAGCAGGGAAACCTGTAGAGAAAAAATGATAAATGCACAAGTTAAATCAGAAAATGATGTCATGAAAGACCAAAAATATGCAAAATACTGTACATAAATACGTGTGACGCTGAAGAAGGAAAACCTGCTAAGAAAAAAAGATAAATGCACAAGTTAAACCAGAAAATGATGTCATGAAAGACCAAAAAAATAAAAAAAATACTGTACATAAATACCTGTGACGCTGAAGCAGGAAAACCTGCTAAGAAAAAAAAGATAAATGCACACGTTAAATCAGAAAATGATGTCATGAAATAAAACAAAATATACAAAATACTGTACATAAATACCTCTGACACTGAATGAGGGAAACCTGCTAAGAAAAAAAGATAAATGCACAAGTTAAATCAGAAAATGATGTCATGAAAGACCAAGAAATATGCAAAATACTGTACATAAATACCTGTGACACTGAAGCAGGGAAACCTGCAGAAAAAAAAAGTAAAATGCACAAGTTAAACCAGAAAATGATGTCATGAAAGAAAACAAAATATACAAAATACTGTACATAAATACCTCTGACACTGAATGAGGGAAACCTGCTAAGAAAAAAAGATAAATGCACAAGTTAAATCAGAAAATGATGTCATGAAAGACTAAAAAATATGTAAAATACTGTACATAAATACCTCTGACGCTGAAGCAGGAAAACCTGCTAAAGAAAAAAGATAAATGCACAAGTTAAATCAGAAAATGATGTCATGAAAGACCAAAAAATATGTAAAATACCGTACATAAATACCTGTCACACTGAAGCACGGAAACCTGTAGAGAAAAAATGATAAATGCACAAGTTAAACCAGAAAGTGATGTCATGAAAGACCAAAAAAAATAAAAAATACTGTACATAAATACCTCCGACACTGAAGAAGGGAAACCTGCTAAGAAAAAAAGATAAATGCACAAGCTAAACCAGAAAATGATGTCATGAAAGACCAAAAAAAAAAAAAAATACTGTACATAAATACCTCCGACGCTGAAGAAGGGAAACCTGCTAAGAAAAAAAGAAAAATGCACAAGTTAAACCCGAAAATGACGTCATGAAAATAAAAAATATACAAAATACTGTACATAAATACCTGTGACACTGAAGCAGGGAAACCTGTAGAGAAAAAATGATAAATGCACAAGTTAAATCAGAAAATGATGTCATGAAAGACCAAAAAATATGTAAAATACTGTACATAAATACCTCCGACGCTGAAGCAGGAATAGCTGCTAAAGAAAAAAGATAAATGCACAAGTTAAATTAGAAAATGATGTCATGAAAGACCAAAAAATATGTTAAATACTGTACATAAATACCTGTGACACCGAAGCAGGGAAACCTGCAGAAAAAAAAGTAAAATGCACAAGTTAAACCAGACAATGATGTCATGAAAGACCAAAAAATATACAAAATACTGTACATAAATAGCTCCGATGCTGAAGCAGGGAAACCTGCTAAGAAAAAAAGATAAATGCACACGTTAAATTAGAAAATCACGTCATGAAATACCAAAAAATATACAAAATACTGTACATAAATACCTGTGACGCTGAAGCAGGAAAACCTGCTAAGAAAAAAAGATAAATGCACAAGTTAAACCAGAAAATGATGTCATGAAAGACCAAAAAATATACAAAATACTGTACATAAATAGCTCCGATGCTGAAGCAGGGAAACCTGCTAAGAAAAAAAGATAAATGCACACGTTAAATTAGAAAATCACGTCATGAAATACCAAAAAATATACAAAATACTGTACATAAATACCTGTGACGCTGAAGCAGAGAAACCTGCAGAGAAAAAAAGATAAATGCACAAGTTAAATCTGAAAATGATGTCATGAAGACCAAAAAATATGTAAAATACCGTACATAAATACCTGTCACACTGAAGCAGGAAAACCTGTAGAGAAAAAATGATAAATGCACAAGTTAAATCAGAAAATGATGTCATGAAAGACAAGAAGATATACAAAATACTGTACATAAATACCTCTGATGCTGAAGCAGGAAAACCTGCAGAGAAAAAAAGATAAATGCACAAGTTAAACCAGAAAATGATGTCATGAAAGACTAAAAAATATGTAAAATACTGTACATAAATACCTCTGACGCTGAAGCAGGAAAACCTGCTAAAGAAAAAAGATAAATGCACAAGTTAAATCAGAAAATGATGTCATGAAAGACTAAAAAATATGTAAAATACTGTACATAAATACCTCTGACGCTGAAGCAGGAAAACCTGCTAAAGGAAAAAGATAAATGCACAAGTTAAATCAGAAAATGATGTCATGAAAGACCAAAAAATATGTAAAATACTGTACATAAATACCTGTCACACTGAAGCAGGGAAACCTGCTAAGAAAAAAAGATAAATGCACAAGTTAAACCAGAAAATTATGTCATGAAAGACCAAAAATATGCAAAATACTGTACATAAATACCTCCAACGCTGAAGCAGAGAAACCTGCAGAGAAAAAAAGATAAATGCACAAGTTAAATCAGAAAATGATGTCATGAAGACCAAAAATATGCAAAATACTGTACATAAATACCTCTGACGCTGAAGCAGGAAAACCTGCTAAGATAAAAAGATAAATGCACACGTGAAATCAGAAAATGATGTCATGAAACACCAAAAAATATGTTAAATACTGTACATAAATACCTGTGACACTGAAGCAGGGAAACCTGCAGAAAAAAAAGTAAAATGCACAAGTTAAACCAGAAAATGATGTCATGAAAGACCAAAAAATATACAAAATACTGTACATAAATAGCTCCGATGCTGAAGCAGGGAAACCTGCTAAGAAAAAAAGATAAATGCACACGTTAAATTAGAAAATCACGTCATGAAATACCAAAAAATATACAAAATACTGTACATAAATACCTGTGACGCTGAAGCAGGGAAACCTGCAGAAAAAAAAAGTAAAATGCACAAGTTAAACCAGAAAATGATGTCATGAAAGACCAAAAAATATACAAAATACTGTACATAAATACCTGTGACGCTGAAGCAGGAAAACCTGCTAAGAAAAAAAGATAAATGCACAAGTTAAACCAGAAAATGATGTCATGAAAGACCAAAAATATGCAAAATACTGTACATAAATACCTCCGACGCTGAAGCAGAGAAACCTGCAGAGAAAAAAAGATAAATGCACAAGTTAAATCTGAAAATGATGTCATGAAGACCAAAAAATATGTAAAATACCGTACATAAATACCTGTCACACTGAAGCAGGAAAACCTGTAGAGAAAAAATGATAAATGCACAAGTTAAATCAGAAAATGATGTCATGAAAGACAAGAAGATATACAAAATACTGTACATAAATACCTCTGATGCTGAAGCAGGAAAACCTGCAGAGAAAAAAAGATAAATGCACAAGTTAAACCAGAAAATGATGTCATGAAAGACTAAAAAATATGTAAAATACTGTACTTAAATACCTCTGACGCTGAAGCAGGAAAACCTGCTAAAGAAAAAAGATAAATGCACAAGTTAAATCAGAAAATGATGTCATGAAAGACTAAAAAATATGTAAAATACTGTACATAAATACCTCTGACGCTGAAGCAGGAAAACCTGCTAAAGAAAAAAGATAAATGCACAAGTTAAATCAGAAAATGATGTCATGAAAGACCAAAAAATATGTAAAATACTGTACATAAATACCTGTC
This sequence comes from Telmatherina bonti, assembly GCF_933228915.1. NCBI lineage: Eukaryota > Metazoa > Chordata > Actinopteri > Atheriniformes > Telmatherinidae > Telmatherina > Telmatherina bonti. The sequence continues at coordinate 30,158,789 of NC_136622.1, forward strand.
ACACTGAAGCAGGGAAACCTGCTAAGAAAAAAAGATAAATGCACAAGTTAAACCAGAAAATTATGTCATGAAAGACCAAAAATATGCAAAATACTGTACATAAATACCTCCAACGCTGAAGCAGAGAAACCTGCAGAGAAAAAAAGATAAATGCACAAGTTAAATCAGAAAATGATGTCATGAAGACCAAAAATATGCAAAATACTGTACATAAATACCTCTGACGCTGAAGCAGGAAAATCTGCTAAGATAAAAAGATAAATGCACACGTGAAATCAGAAAATGATGTCATGAAACACCAAAAAATATACAAAATACTGTACATAAATACCTCTGACACTGAAGCAGGGAAACCTGCAGAGAAAAAAAGAAAAATGCACAAGTTAAATCAGAAAATGATGTCATGAAAGACCAAAAAATATGTAAAATACTGTACATAAATACCTCTGACGCTGAAGCAGGGAAACCTGCTGAGAAAAAAAGAAAAATGCACAAGTTAAATCAGAAATACCTCTGACGCTGAAGCAGGGAAACCTGCAGAGAAAAAAAGATGAATGCACACGTTAAATCAGAAAATGATGTCATGAAATAAAACAAAATATACAAAATACTGTACATACATAACTCTGACACTGAAGGAGGGAAACCTGCTAAGAAAAAAAGATAAATGCACAAGTTAAATCAGAAAATGATGTCATGAAAGACCAAAAAATATGTAAAATACTGTACATAAATACCTGTGACACTGAAGCAGGGAAACCTGCAGAAAAAAAAAGTAAAATGCACAAGTTAAACCAGAAAATGATGTCATCACAGAAAACAAAATATACAAAATACTGTACATAAATACCTCTGACACTGAATGAGGGAAACCTGCTAAGAAAAAAAGATAAATGCACAAGTTAAATCAGAAAATCACGTCATGAAATACCAAAAAATATGCAAAATATTGTACATAAATACCTGTGACGCTGAAGCAGGAAAACCTGCTAAGAAAAAAAGATAAATGCACAAGTTAAACCAGAAAATGATGTCATGAAAGACCAAAAACATGCAAAATACTGTACATAAATACCTCCGATGCTGAAGCAGAGAAACCTGCAGAGAAAAAAAGATAAATGCACAAGTTAAACCAGAAAATGATGTCATGAAAGACCAAAAACATGCAAAATACTGTACATAAATACCTCCGACGCTGAAGAAGGGAAACCTGCAGAGAAAAAAAGAAAAATGCACAAGTTAAACCCGAAAATGATGTCATGAAAATAAAAAAATATATAAAATACTGTACATAAATACCTCCGACGCTGAAGCAGGGAAACCTGCAGAGAAAAAAAGATAAATGCACAAGTTAAACCAGAAAGTGATGTCATGAAAGACCAAAAAATATGTAAAATACTGTACATAAATACGTGTGACGCTGAAGCAGGAAAACCTGCTAAAGAAAAAAGATAAATGCACAAGTTAAATTAGAAAATGATGTCATGAAAGACCAAAAAATATGTGAAATATTGTACATAAATACCTGTGACACTGAAGCAGGGAAACCTGCAGAAAAAAAAGTAAAATGCACAAGTTAAACCAGAAAATGATGTCATGAAAGACAAAAAAATATACAAAATACTGTACATAAATAGCTCCGATGCTGAAGCAGGGAAACCTGCTAAGAAAAAAAGATAAATGCACACCTTAAATTAGAAAATCACGTCATGAAATACCAAAAAATATGCAAAATATTGTACATAAATACCTGTGACGCTGAAGCAGGAAAACCTGCAGGAAAAAAAAGTAAAATGCACAAGTTCAACCAGAAAATGATGTCATGAAAAACCAAAAAATATACAAAATACTGTACATAAATACCTGTGACGCTGAAGCAGGAAAACCTGCTAAGAAAAAAAGATAAATGCACTAGTTAAACCTGAAAATGATGTCATGAAAGACCAAAAACATGCAAAATACTGTACATAAATACCTCCGACGCTGAAGCAGAGAAACCTGCAGAGAAAAAAAGATAAATGCACAAGTTAAATCAGAAAATGATGTCATGAAGACCAAAAAATATGTAAAATACCGTACATAAATACCTGTCACACTGAAGCAGGGAAACCTGTAGAGAAAAAATGATAAATGCACAAGTTAAATCAGAAAATGATGTCATGAAAGACCAAAAATATGCAAAATACTGTACATAAATACGTGTGACGCTGAAGAAGGAAAACCTGCTAAGAAAAAAAGATAAATGCACAAGTTAAACCAGAAAATGATGTCATGAAAGACCAAAAAAATAAAAAAAATACTGTACATAAATACCTGTGACGCTGAAGCAGGAAAACCTGCTAAGAAAAAAAAGATAAATGCACACGTTAAATCAGAAAATGATGTCATGAAATAAAACAAAATATACAAAATACTGTACATAAATACCTCTGACACTGAATGAGGGAAACCTGCTAAGAAAAAAAGATAAATGCACAAGTTAAATCAGAAAATGATGTCATGAAAGACCAAGAAATATGCAAAATACTGTACATAAATACCTGTGACACTGAAGCAGGGAAACCTGCAGAAAAAAAAAGTAAAATGCACAAGTTAAACCAGAAAATGATGTCATGAAAGAAAACAAAATATACAAAATACTGTACATAAATACCTCTGACACTGAATGAGGGAAACCTGCTAAGAAAAAAAGATAAATGCACAAGTTAAATCAGAAAATGATGTCATGAAAGACTAAAAAATATGTAAAATACTGTACATAAATACCTCTGACGCTGAAGCAGGAAAACCTGCTAAAGAAAAAAGATAAATGCACAAGTTAAATCAGAAAATGATGTCATGAAAGACCAAAAAATATGTAAAATACCGTACATAAATACCTGTCACACTGAAGCACGGAAACCTGTAGAGAAAAAATGATAAATGCACAAGTTAAACCAGAAAGTGATGTCATGAAAGACCAAAAAAAATAAAAAATACTGTACATAAATACCTCCGACGCTGAAGAAGGGAAACCTGCTAAGAAAAAAAGATAAATGCACAAGTTAAACCAGAAAATGATGTCATGAAAGACCAAAAAAAAAAAAAAATACTGTACATAAATACCTCCGACGCTGAAGAAGGGAAACCTGCTAAGAAAAAAAGAAAAATGCACAAGTTAAACCCGAAAATGACGTCATGAAAATAAAAAATATACAAAATACTGTACATAAATACCTGTGACACTGAAGCAGGGAAACCTGTAGAGAAAAAATGATAAATGCACAAGTTAAATCAGAAAATGATGTCATGAAAGACCAAAAAATATGTAAAATACTGTACATAAATACCTCCGACGCTGAAGCAGGAATAGCTGCTAAAGAAAAAAGATAAATGCACAAGTTAAATTAGAAAATGATGTCATGAAAGACCAAAAAATAAGTTAAATACTGTACATAAATACCTGTGACACTGAAGCAGGGAAACCTGCAGAAAAAAAAGTAAAATGCACAAGTTAAACCAGAAAATGATGTCATGAAAGACCAAAAAATATACAAAATACTGTACATAAATACCTGTGACGCTGAAGCAGGGAAACCTGCAGAAAAAAAAAGTAAAATGCACAAGTTAAACCAGAAAATGATGTCATGAAAGACCAAAAAATATACAAAATACTGTACATAAATACCTGTGACGCTGAAGCAGGAAAACCTGCTAAGAAAAAAAGATAAATGCACAAGTTAAACCAGAAAATGATGTCATGAAAGACCAAAAATATGCAAAATACTGTACATAAATACCTCCGACGCTGAAGCAGAGAAACCTGCAGAGAAAAAAAGATAAATGCACAAGTTAAATCTGAAAATGATGTCATGAAGACCAAAAAATATGTAAAATACCGTACATAAATACCTGTCACACTGAAGCAGGAAAACCTGTAGAGAAAAAATGATAAATGCACAAGTTAAATCAGAAAATGATGTCATGAAAGACAAGAAGATATACAAAATACTGTACATAAATACCTCTGATGCTGAAGCAGGAAAACCTGCAGAGAAAAAAAGATAAATGCACAAGTTAAACCAGAAAATGATGTCATGAAAGACTAAAAAATATGTAAAATACTGTACATAAATACCTCTGACGCTGAAGCAGGAAAACCTGCTAAAGAAAAAAGATAAATGCACAAGTTAAATCAGAAAATGATGTCATGAAAGACTAAAAAATATGTAAAATACTGTACATAAATACCTCTGACGCTGAAGCAGGAAAACCTGCTAAAGAAAAAAGATAAATGCACAAGTTAAATCAGAAAATGATGTCATGAAAGACCAAAAAATATGTAAAATACTGTACATAAATACCTGTCACACTGAAGCAGGGAAACCTGCTAAGAAAAAAAGATAAATGCACAAGTTAAACCAGAAAATTATGTCATGAAAGACCAAAAATATGCAAAATACTGTACATAAATACCTCCAACGCTGAAGCAGAGAAACCTGCAGAGAAAAAAAGATAAATGCACAAGTTAAATCAGAAAATGATGTCATGAAGACCAAAAATATGCAAAATACTGTACATAAATACCTCTGACGCTGAAGCAGGAAAACCTGCTAAGATGAAAAGATAAATGCACACGTGAAATCAGAAAATGATGTCATGAAACACCAAAAAATATGTAAAATACCGTACATAAATACCTGTCACACTGAAGCACGGAAACCTGTAGAGAAAAAATGATAAATGCACAAGTTAAACCAGAAAGTGATGTCATGAAAGACCAAAAAAAATAAAAAATACTGTACATAAATACCTCTGACGCTGAAGTAGGAAAACCTGCTAAGAAAAAAAGATAAATGCACACGTTAAATCAGAAAATGATGTCATGGAAGACAACAAAATATACAAAATACTGTACATAAATACCTCTGACGCTGAAGCAGGGAAACCTGCTAAGAAAAAAAGATAAATGCACACGTTAAATCAGAAAATGATGTCATGAAAGAAAACAAAATATACAAAATACTGTACATAAACACCTCTGACGCTGAAGCAGGGAAACCTGCAGAGAAAAAAAGATAAATGCACAAGTTAAACCAGAAAGTGATGTCATCAAAGACCAAAAAATATGTAAAATACTGTACATAAATACGTGTGACGCTGAAGCAGGAAAACCTGCTAAGAAAAAAAGATAAATGCACAAGTTAAACCAGAAAATGATGTCATGAAAGACCAAAAAATATACAAAATACTGTACATAAATACCTGTGACACTGAAGCAGGGAAACCTGCAGAAAAAAAAGTAAAATGCACAAGTTAAACCAGAAAATGATGTCATGAAAGACCAAAAATTATACAAAATACTGTACATAAATACCTGTGACGCTGAAGCAGGAAAACCTGCTAAGAAAAAAAGATAAATGCACAAGTTAAACCAGAAAATGATGTCATGAAAGACCAAAAAATATACAAAATACTGTACATAAATACCTCTGACGCTGAAGCAGGAAAACCTGCTAAGATAAAAAGATAAATGCACACGTGAAATCAGAAAATGATGTCATGAAACACCAAAAAATATATAAAATACCGTACATAAATACCTGTCACACTGAAGCACGGAAACCTGTAGAGAAAAAATGATAAATGGACAAGTTAAACCAGAAAGTGATGTCATGAAAGACCAAAAAAAATAAAAAATACTGTACATAAATACCTCTGACGCTGAAGTAGGAAAACCTGCTAAGAAAAAAAGAAAAATGCACACGTTAAATCAGAAAATGATGTCATGGAAGACATCAAAATATACAAAATACTGTACATAAATACCTCTGACGCTGAAGCAGGGAAACCTGCTAAGAAAAAAAGATAAATGCACACGTTAAATCAGAAAATGATGTCATGAAAGAAAACAAAATATACAAAATACTGTACATAAACACCTCTGACGCTGAAGCAGGGAAACCTGCAGAGAAAAAAAGATAAATGCACAAGTTAAACCAGAAAGTGATGTCATCAAAGACCAAAAAATATACAAAATACTGTACATAAATACGTGTGACGCTGAAGCAGGAAAACCTGCTAAGAAAAAAAGATAAATGCACAAGTTAAACCAGAAAATGATGTCATGAAAGACCAAAAAATATACAAAATACTGTACATAAATACCTGTGACACTGAAGCAGGGAAACCTGCAGAAAAAAAAGTAAAATGCACAAGTTAAACCAGAAAATGATGTCATGAAAGACCAAAAATTATACAAAATACTGTACATAAATAGCTCCGATGCTGAAGCAGGGAAACCTGCTAAGAAAAAAAGATAAATGCACACGTTAAATTAGAAAATCACGTCATGAAATACCAAAAAATATGCAAAATACTGTACATAAATACCTGTGACGCTGAAGCAGGAAAACCTGCAGAAAAAAAAAGTAAAATGCACAAGTTAAACCAGAAAATGATGTCATGAAAGACCAAAAAATATACAAAATACTGTACATAAATACCTGTGACGCTGAAGCAGGAAAACCTGCTAAGAAAAAAAGATAAATGCACAAGTTAAACCAGAAAATGATGTCATGAAAGACCAAAAAATATACAAAATACTGTACATAAATACCTGTGACACTGAAGCAGGGAAACCTGCAGAAAAAAAAGTAAAATGCACAAGTTAAACCAGAAAATGATGTCATGAAAGACCAAAAATTATACAAAATACTGTACATAAATAGCTCCGATGCTGAAGCAGGGAAACCTGCTAAGAAAAAAAGATAAATGCACACGTTAAATTAGAAAATCACGTCATGAAATACCAAAAAATATGCAAAATACTGTACATAAATACCTGTGACGCTGAAGCAGGAAAACCTGCAGAAAAAAAAAGTAAAATGCACAAGTTAAACCAGAAAATGATGTCATGAAAGACCAAAAAATATACAAAATACTGTACATAAATACCTGTGACGCTGAAGCAGGAAAACCTGCTAAGAAAAAAAGATAAATGCACAAGTTAAACCAGAAAATTATGTCATGAAAGACCAAAAATATGCAAAATACTGTACATAAATACCTTCAACGCTGAAGCAGAGAAACCTGCAGAGAAAAAAAGATAAATGCACAAGTTAAATCAGAAAATGATGTCATGAAGACCAAAAATATGCAAAATACTGTACATAAATACGTCCGACGCTGAAGCAGGAAAACCTGCTAAGATAAAAAGATAAATGCACACGTGAAATCAGAAAATGATGTCATGAAAGACCAAGAAATATACAAAATACTGTACATAAATACCTCTGACACTGAAGCAGGGAAACCTACAGAGAAAAAAAGAAAAAAGCACAAGTTAAACCACAAAATGTCATGACAGACCAAAAAATTAAAACAAAGTACTGTACATAAATACCTCCGACGCTGAAGGAAGAAAACCTGCAGAGAAAACAGAAAAAAAATGCACAAGTTAAACCAAGAAATGATGTCATGAAAGACAACAAAATATACAAAATACTGTACATAATTACCTCCGATGCTGAAGCAGGGAAACCTACAGAGAAAAAAAGATAAATGCACACGTTAAATCAGAAAATGATGTCATGAAAGAAAACAAAATATACAAAATACTGTACATAAATACCTCTGACACTGAAGCAGGGAAACCTGCAGAGAAAAAAAGAAAAATGCACTAGTTAAATCAGAAAATGATGTCATGAAAGAAAACAAAATATACAAAATACTGTACATAAACACCTCTGACGCTGAAGCAGGGAAACCTGCAGAGAAAAAAAGATAAATGCACAAGTTAAACCAGAAAGTGATGTCATCAAAGACCAAAAAATATGTAAAATACTGTACATAAATACGTGTGACGCTGAAGCAGGAAAACCTGCTAAGAAAAAAAGATAAATGCACAAGTTAAACCAGAAAATGATGTCATGAAAGACCAAAAAATATACAAAATACTGTACATAAACACCTCTGACGCTGAAGCAGGGAAACCTGCAGAGAAAAAAAGATAAATGCACAAGTTAAACCAGAAAGTGATGTCATCAAAGACCAAAAAATATGTAAAATACTGTACATAAATACGTGTGACGCTGAAGCAGAGAAACCTGCAGAGAAAAAAAGATAAATGCACAAGTTAAATCAGAAAATGATGTCATGAAGACCAAAAATATGCAAAATACTGTACATAAATACCTCCGACGCTGAAGCAGGAAAACCTGCTAAGATAAAAAGATAAATGCACACGTGAAATCAGAAAATGATGTCATGAAAGACCAAGAAATATACAAAATACTGTACATAAATACCTCTGACACTGAAGCAGGGAAACCTGCAGAGAAAAAAGAGAAATATGCACAAGTTAAACCAGAAAATGATTTCATGAAAGACTGCAAAATTTGAAAAATACTGTACATAAATACCTCTGACGCTGAAGTAGGAAAAACTGCTAAGAAAAAAAGATAAATGCACAAGTTAAATCAGAAAATGATGTCATGGAAGACAACAAAATATACAAAATACTGTACATAAATACCTCTGACGCTGAAGCAGGGAAACCTGCAGAGCAAAAAAGATAAATGCACACGTTAAATCAGAAAATGATGTCATGAAAGAAAACAAAATATACAAAATACTGTACATAAACACCTCTGACGCTGAAGCAGGGAAACCTGCAGAGAAAAAAAGATAAATGCACAAGTTAAACCAGAAAGTGATGTCATGAAAGAAAACAAAATATACAAATACTGTACATAAATACCTCTGACACTGAATGAGGGAAACCTGCTGAGAAAAAAAGATAAATGCACAAGTTAAATCAGAAAATGATGTCATGAAAGACCAAAAAATATACAAAATACTGTACATAAATACCTCTGATGCTGAAACAGGGAAACCTGCTAAGAAAAAAAGATAAATGCACAAGTCAAAGCAGAAAATGATGTCATGAAAGACCAAGAAATATGCAAAATACTGTACATAAATACCTCTGACACTGAAGCAGGGAAACCTGCAGAGAAAAAAAAAAAATGCACAAGGTAAATCAGAAAATGATGTCATGAAATACCAAAAATATGCAAAATACTGTACATAAATACCTCTGACGCTGAAGCAGGGAAACCTGCTAAGAAAAAAAGATAAATGCACAAGTTAAATCAGAAAATGATGTCATGAAAGACCAAGAAATATGCAAAATACTGTACATAAATACCTCCGATGCTGAAGCAGGGAAACCTGCTGAGAAAAAAAGATAAATGCACAAGTTAAATCAGAAAATGATGTCATGAAAGAAAACGAAATATACAAAATACTGTACATAAATACCTCTGACACTGAAGCAGGGAAACCTGCAGAGAAAAAAGAGAAAAATGTACAAGTTAAACCAAAGAATGATTTCATGAAAGACTGCAAAATTTACAAAATACTGTACATAAATAACTCTGACACTGAATGAGGGAAACCTGCTGAGAAAAAAAGATAAATGCACAAGTTAAACCAGAAAATGATGTCATGAAAGACCAAAAAATATACAAAATACTGTACATAAATACCTCTGACACTGAAGCAGGGAAACCTACAGAGAAAAAAAGAAAAAAGCACAAGTTAAACCACAAAATGTCATGACAGACCAAAAAATTAAAACAAAGTACTGTACATAAATACCTCCGACGCTGAAGGAAGAAAACCTGCAGAGAAAACAGAAAAAAAATGCACAAGTTAAACCAAGAAATGATGTCATGAAAGACAACAAAATATACAAAATACTGTACATAATTACCTCCGATGCTGAAGCAGGGAAACCTGCTAAGAAAAAAAGATAAATGCACACGTTAAATCAGAAAATGATGTCATGAAAGAAAACAAAATATACAAAATACTGTACATAAATACCTCTGACACTGAAGCAGGGAAACCTGCAGAGAAAAAAAGAAAAATGCACTAGTTAAATCAGAAAATGATGTCATGAAAGAAAACAAAATATACAAAATACTGTACATAAACACCTCTGACGCTGAAGCAGGGAAACCTGCAGAGAAAAAAAGATAAATGCACAAGTTAAACCAGAAAGTGATGTCATCAAAGACCAAAAAATATGTAAAATACTGTACATAAATACGTGTGACGCTGAAGCAGGAAAACCTGCTAAGAAAAAAAGATAAATGCACAAGTTAAACCAGAAAATGATGTCATGAAAGACCAAAAATTATACAAAATACTGTACATAAATAGCTCCGATGCTGAAGCAGGGAAACCTGCTAAGAAAAAAAGATAAATGCACACGTGAAATCAGAAAATGATGTCATGAAAGACCAAGAAATATACAAAATACTGTACATAAATACCTCTGACACTGAAGCAGGAAAACCTGCTAAGAAAAAAAGATAAATGCACAAGTTAAACCAGAAAATTATGTCATGAAAGACCAAAAACATGCAAAATACTGTACATAAATACCTCCAACGCTGAAGCAGAGAAACCTGCAGAAAAAAAAAGTAAAATGCACAAGTTAAACCAGAAAATGATGTCATGAAAGACCAAAAAATATACAAAATACTGTACATAAATACCTGTGACGCTGAAGCAGGAAAACCTGCTAAGAAAAAAAGATAAATGCACAAGTTAAACCAGAAAATTATGTCATGAAAGACCAAAAACATGCAAAATACTGTACATAAATACCTCCAACGCTGAAGCAGAGAAACCTGCAGAGAAAAAAAGATAAATGCACACGTGAAATCAGAAAATGATGTCATGAAAGACCAAGAAATATGCAAAATACTGTACATAAATACCTGTGACACTGAAGCAGGGAAACCTGCAGAGAAAAAAAGATAAATGCACATGTTAAATCAGAAAATGATGTCATGAAAGGCTGCAAAATTTGAAAAATACTGTACATAAATACCTCCGACGCTGAAGCAGGAAAACCTGCTAAGATAAAAAGATAAATGCACACGTGAAATCAGAAAATGATGTCATGAAAGACCAAGAAATATGCAAAATACTGTACATAAATACCTCTGACACTGAAGCAGGGAAACCTGCAGAGAAAAAAAGATAAATGCACACGTTAAACCAGAAAATGATTTCATGAAAGACTGCAAAATTTGAAAAATGCTGTACATAAATACCTCTGACGCTGAAGTAGGGAAACCTGCTAAGAAAAAAAGATAAATGCACAAGTTAAATCAGAAAATGATGTCATGGAAGAAAACAAAATATACAAAATACTGTACATAAATACCTCTGACGCTGAAGCAGGGAAACCTGCTAAGAAAAAAAGATAAATGCACAAGTTAAACCAGAAAATGATGTCATGAAAGACCAAAAAATATACAAAATACTGTACATAAATACCTGTGACACTGAAGCAGGGAAACCTGCAGAAAAAAAAGTAAAATGCACAAGTTAAACCAGAAAATGATGTCATGAAAGACCAAAAATTATACAAAATACTGTACATAAATAGCTCCGATGCTGAAGCAGGGAAACCTGCTAAGAAAAAAAGATAAATGCACACGTTAAATTAGAAAATCACGTCATGAAATACCAAAAAATATGCAAAATACTGTACATAAATACCTGTGACGCTGAAGCAGGAAAACCTGCAGAAAAAAAAAGTAAAATGCACAAGTTAAACCAGAAAATGATGTCATGAAAGACCAAAAAATATACAAAATACTGTACATAAATACCTGTGACGCTGAAGCAGGAAAACCTGCTAAGAAAAAAAGATAAATGCACAAGTTAAACCAGAAAATTATGTCATGAAAGACCAAAAATATGCAAAATACTGTACATAAATACCTCCAACGCTGAAGCAGAGAAACCTGCAGAGAAAAAAAGATAAATGCACAAGTTAAATCAGAAAATGATGTCATGAAGACCAAAAATATGCAAAATACTGTACATAAATACCTCTGACACTGAAGCAGGAAAACCTGCTAAGATAAAAAGATAAATGCACACGTGAAATCAGAAAATGATGTCATGAAAGACCAAGAAATATGCAAAATACTGTACATAAATACCTCTGACACTGAAGCAGGGAAACCTGCAGAGAAAAAAAGATAAATGCACAAGTTAAACCAGAAAATGATTTCATGAAAGACTGCAAAATTTGAAAAATACTGTACATAAATACCTCTGACGCTGAAGCAGGAAAACCTGCTAAGATAAAAAGATAAATGCACAAGTTAAATCAGAAAATTATGTCATGGAAGACAACAAAATATACAAAATACTGTACATAAATACCTCTGACACTGAAGCAGGGAAACCTGCAGAGAAAAAAGAGAAATATGCACAAGTTAAACCAGAAAATGATTTCATGAAAGACTGCAAAATTTGAAAAATACTGTACATAAATACCTCTGACGCTGAAGTAGGAAAACCTGCTAAGAAAAAAAGATAAATGCACAAGTTAAATCAGAAAATGATGTCATGGAAGACAACAAAATATACAAAATACTGTACATAAATACCTCTGACGCTGAAGCAGGGAAACCTGCAGAGAAAAAAAGATAAATGCACACGTTAAATCAGAAAATGATGTCATGAAAGAAAACAAAATATACAAAATACTGTACATAAACACCTCTGACGCTGAAGCAGGGAAACCTGCAGAGAAAAAAAGAAAAAAGCACACGTTAAACCAGAAAATGATGTCATGAAAGAAAACAAAATATACAAATACTGTACATAAATACCTCTGACACTGAATGAGGGAAACCTGCTGAGAAAAAAAGATAAATGCACAAGTTAAATCAGAAAATTATGTCATGAAAGACTGCAAAATTTGAAAAATACTGTACATAAATACCTCCGACGCTGAAGCAGGAAAACCTGCTAAGATAAAAAGATAAATGCACACGTGAAATCAGATAATGATGTCATGAAAGACCAAGAAATATGCAAAATACTGTACATAAATACCTCTGACACTGAAGCAGGGAAACCTGCAGAGAAAAAAAGATAAATGCACACGTTAAACCAGAAAATGATTTCATGAAAGACTGCAAAATTTGAAAAATACTGTACATAAATACCTCTGACGCTGAAGTAGGAAAACCTGCTAAGAAAAAAAGAAAAATGCACAAGTTAAAACTAAAACTGATGTCATGAAAGACCAAAAAATATACAAAATACTGTACATAAATACCTCTGACACTGAAGCAGGGAAACCTGCAGAGAAAAAAGAGAAATATGCACAAGTTAAACCAGAAAATGATTTCATGAAAGACTGCAAAATTTGAAAAATACTGTACATAAATACCTCTGACGCTGAAGTAGGAAAACCTGCTAAGAAAAAAAGATAAATGCACAAGTTAAATCAGAAAATGATGTCATGGAAGACAACAAAATATACAAAATACTGTACATAAATACCTCTGACGCTGAAGCAGGGAAACCTGCAGAGAAAAAAAGATAAATGCACACGTTAAATCAGAAAATGATGTCATGAAAGAAAACAAAATATACAAAATACTGTACATAAACACCTCTGACGCTGAAGTAGGAAAACCTGCTAAGAAAAAAAGATAAATGCACAAGTTAAACCAGAAAATGATGTCATGGAAGAAAACAAAATATACAAATACTGTACATAAATACCTCTGACACTGAATGAGGGAAACCTGCTGAGAAAAAAAGATAAATGCACAAGTTAAATCAGAAAATGATGTCATGAAAGACCAAAAAATATACAAAATACTGTACATAAATACCTCTGATGCTGAAACAGGGAAACCTGCTAAGAAAAAAAGATAAATGCACAAGTCAAAGCAGAAAATGATGTCATGAAAGACCAAGAAATATGCAAAATACTGTACATAAATACCTCTGACACTGAAGCAGGGAAACCTGCAGAGAAAAAAAAAAATGCACAAGGTAAATCAGAAAATGATGTCATGAAAGACCAAAAATATGCAAAATACTGTACATAAATACCTCCGATGCTGAAGCAGGGAAACCTGCTAAGAAAAAAAGATAAATGCACAAGTTAAATCAGAAAATGATGTCATGAAAGACTGCAAAATTTGAAAAATACTGTACATAAATACCTCTGACGCTGAAGCAGGAAAACCTGCTAAGATAAAAAGATAAATGCACAAGTTAAATCAGAAAATTATGTCATGGAAGACAACAAAATATACAAAATACTGTACATAAATACCTCTGACACTGAAGCAGGGAAACCTGCAGAGAAAAAAGAGAAATATGCACAAGTTAAACCAGAAAATGATTTCATGAAAGACTGCAAAATTTGAAAAATACTGTACATAAATACCTCTGATGCTGAAGTAGGAAAACCTGCTAAGAAAAAAAAGATAAATGCACAAGTTAAATCAGAAAATGATGTCATGGAAGACAACAAAATATACAAAATACTGTACATAAATACCTCTGACGCTGAAGCAGGGAAACCTGCAGAGAAAAAAAGATAAATGCACACGTTAAATCAGAAAATGATGTCATGAAAGAAAACAAAATATACAAAATACTGTACATAAACACCTCTGACGCTGAAGCAGGGAAACCTGCAGAGAAAAAAAGAAAAAAGCACACGTTAAACCAGAAAATGATGTCATGAAAGAAAACAAAATATACAAATACTGTACATAAATACCTCTGACACTGAATGAGGGAAACCTGCTGAGAAAAAAAGATAAATGCACAAGTTAAATCAGAAAATTATGTCATGAAAGACTGCAAAATTTGAAAAATACTGTACATAAATACCTCCGACGCTGAAGCAGGAAAACCTGCTAAGATAAAAAGATAAATGCACACGTGAAATCAGATAATGATGTCATGAAAGACCAAGAAATATGCAAAATACTGTACATAAATACCTCTGACACTGAAGCAGGGACACCTGCAGAGAAAAAAAGATAAATGCACACGTTAAACCAGAAAATGATTTCATGAAAGACTGCAAAATTTGAAAAATACTGTACATAAATACCTCTGACGCTGAAGTAGGAAAACCTGCTAAGAAAAAAAGAAAAATGCACAAGTTAAAACTAGAACTGATGTCATGAAAGACCAAAAAATATACAAAATACTGTACATAAATACCTCTGACACTGAAGCAGGGAAACCTGCAGAGAAAAAAGAGAAATATGCACAAGTTAAACCAGAAAATGATTTCATGAAAGACTGCAAAATTTGAAAAATACTGTACATAAATACCTCTGACGCTGAAGTAGGAAAACCTGCTAAGAAAAAAAGATAAATGCACAAGTTAAATCAGAAAATGATGTCATGGAAGACAACAAAATATACAAAATACTGTACATAAATACCTCTGACGCTGAAGCAGGGAAACCTGCAGAGAAAAAAAGATAAATGCACACGTTAAATCAGAAAATGATGTCATGAAAGAAAACAAAATATACAAAATACTGTACATAAACACCTCTGACGCTGAAGCAGGGAAACCTGCAGAGAAAAAAAGAAAAATGCACACGTTAAACCAGAAAATGATGTCATGGAAGAAAACAAAATATACAAATACTGTACATAAATACCTCTGACACTGAATGAGGGAAACCTGCTGAGAAAAAAAGATAAATGCACAAGTTAAATCAGAAAATGATGTCATGAAAGACCAAAAAATATACAAAATACTGTACATAAATACCTCTGATGCTGAAACAGGGAAACCTGCTAAGAAAAAAAGATAAATGCACAAGTCAAAGCAGAAAATGATTTCATGAAAGACCAAGAAATATGCAAAATACTGTACATAAATACCTCTGACACTGAAGCAGGGAAACCTGCAGAGAAAAAAAAAAATGCACAAGGTAAATCAGAAAATGATGTCATGAAAGACCAAAAATATGCAAAATACTGTACATAAATACCTCCGATGCTGAAGCAGGGAAACCTGCTAAGAAAAAAAGATAAATGCACAAGTTAAATCAGAAAATGATGTCATGAAAGACCAAGAAATATGCAAAATACTGTACATAAATACCTCCGATGCTGAAGCAGGGAAACCTGCTGAGAAAAAAAGATAAATGCACAAGTTAAATCAGAAAATGATGTCATGAAAGAAAACGAAATATACAAAATACTGTACATAAATACCTCTGACACTGAAGCAGGGA
This sequence comes from Telmatherina bonti, assembly GCF_933228915.1. Taxonomy (NCBI): domain Eukaryota; kingdom Metazoa; phylum Chordata; class Actinopteri; order Atheriniformes; family Telmatherinidae; genus Telmatherina; species Telmatherina bonti. The sequence continues at coordinate 30,174,883 of NC_136622.1, forward strand.
AACCTGCAGAGAAAAAAAAGAAAAATGTACAAGTTAAACCAAAAAACGATTTCATGAAAGACTGCAAAATTTACAAAATACTGTACATAAATAACTCTGACACTGAATGAGGGAAACCTGCTGAGAAAAAAAGATAAATGCACAAGTTAAACCAGAAAATGATGTCATGAAAGACCAAAAAATATACAAAATACTGTACATAAATACCTCTGACACTGAAGCAGGGAAACCTACAGAGAAAAAAAGAAAAAAGCACAAGTTAAACCACAAAATGTCATGAAAGACCAAAAAATTAAAACAAAGTACTGTACATAAATACCTCCGACGCTGAAGGAAGAAAACCTGCTGAGAAAACAGAAAAAAAATGCACAAGTTAAACCAAGAAATGATGTCATGAAAGACAACAAAATATACAAAATACTGTACATAAATACCTCTGACACTGAAGCAGGGAAACCTGCAGAGAAAAAAAGAAAAATGCACTAGTTAAATAAGAAAATGATGTCATGAAAGAAAACAAAATATACAAAATACTGGACATAAATACCTCTGACACTGAAGCAGGGAAACCTGCAGAGAAAAAAGAAAAATGCACAAGTTAAAACTAAAACTGATGTCATGAAAGACCAAAAAATATACAAAATACTGTACATAAATACCTCTGACACTGAAGCAGGGAAACCTGCAGAGAAAAAAGAGAAATATGCACAAGTTAAACCAGAAAATGATTTCATGAAAGACTGCAAAATTTGAAAAATACTGTACATAAATACCTCTGACGCTGAAGTAGGAAAACCTGCTAAGAAAAAAAGATAAATGCACAAGTTAAACCAAGAAATGATGTCATGAAAGACAACAAAATATACAAAATACTGTACATAAATACCTCTGACGCTGAAGCAGGGAAACCTGCAGAGAAAAAAAGATAAATGCACACGTTAAATCAGAAAATGATGTCATGAAAGAAAACAAAATATACAAAATACTGTACATAAACACCTCTGACGCTGAAGCAGGGAAACCTGCAGAGAAAAAAAGATAAAGGCACAAGTTAAACCAGAAAGTGATGTCATCAAAGACCAAAAAATATGTAAAATACTGTACATAAATACGTGTGACGCTGAAGCAGGAAAACCTGCTAAGAAAAAAAGATAAATGCACAAGTTAAACCAGAAAATGATGTCATGAAAGACCAAAAAATATACAAAATACTGTACATAAATACCTGTGACACTGAAGCAGGGAAACCTGCAGAAAAAAAAGTAAAATGCACAAGTTAAACCAGAAAATGATGTCATGAAAGACCAAAAATTATACAAAATACTGTACATAAATAGCTCCGATGCTGAAGCAGGGAAACCTGCTAAGAAAAAAAGATAAATGCACACGTTAAATTAGAAAATCACGTCATGAAATACCAAAAAATATGCAAAATACTGTACATAAATACCTGTGACGCTGAAGCAGGAAAACCTGCAGAAAAAAAAAGTAAAATGCACAAGTTAAACCAGAAAATGATGTCATGAAAGACCAAAAAATATACAAAATACTGTACATAAATACCTGTGACGCTGAAGCAGGAAAACCTGCTAAGAAAAAAAGATAAATGCACAAGTTAAACCAGAAAATTATGTCATGAAAGACCAAAAATATGCAAAATACTGTACATAAATACCTCCAACGCTGAAGCAGAGAAACCTGCAGAGAAAAAAAGATAAATGCACAAGTTAAATCAGAAAATGATGTCATGAAGACCAAAAATATGCAAAATACTGTACATAAATACCTCCGATGCTGAAGCAGGGAAACCTGCTGAGAAAAAAAGATAAATGCACAAGTTAAATCAGAAAATGATGTCATGAAAGAAAACGAAATATACAAAATACTGTACATAAATACCTCTGACACTGAAGCAGGGAAACCTGCAGAGAAAAAAGAGAAAAATGTACAAGTTAAACCAAAAAATGATTTCATGAAAGACTGCAAAATTTACAAAATACTGTACATAAATAACTCTGACACTGAATGAGGGAAACCTGCTGAGAAAAAAATATAAATGCACAAGTTAAACTAGAAAATGATGTCATGAAAGACCAAAAAATATACAAAATACTGTACATAAATACCTCTGACACTGAAGCAGGGAAACCTACAGAGAAAAAAAGAAAAAAGCACAAGTTAAACCACAAAATGTCATGAAAGACCAAAAAATTAAAACAAAGTACTGTACATAAATACCTCCGACGCTGAAGGAAGAAAACCTGCTGAGAAAACAGAAAAAAAATGCACAAGTTAAACCAAGAAATGATGTCATGAAAGACAACAAAATATACAAAATACTGTACATAATTACCTCCGATGCTGAAGCAGGGAAACCTGCTAAGAAAAAAAGATAAATGCACACGTTAAATCAGAAAATGATGTCATGAAAGAAAACAAAATATACAAAATACTGTACATAAATACCTCTGACACTGAAGCAGGGAAACCTGCAGAGAAAAAAAGAAAAATGCACTAGTTAAATAAGAAAATGATGTCATGAAAGAAAACAAAATATACAAAATACTGGACATAAATACCTCTGACACTGAAGCAGGGAAACCTGCAGAGAAAAAAGAAAAATGCACAAGTTAAAACTAAAACTGATGTCATGAAAGACCAAAAAATATACAAAATACTGTACATAAATACCTCTGACACTGAAGCAGGGAAACCTGCAGAGAAAAAAGAGAAATATGCACAAGTTAAACCAGAAAATGATTTCATGAAAGACTGCAAAATATACAAAATACTGTACATAAACACCTCTGACGCTGAAGCAGGGAAACCTGCAGAGAAAAAAAGATAAATGCACAAGTTAAACCAGAAAGTGATGTCATCAAAGACCAAAAAATATGTAAAATACTGTACATAAATACGTGTGATGCTGAAGGAGGAAAACCTGCTAAGAAAAAAAGATAAATGCACAAGTTAAACCAGAAAATGATGTCATGAAAGACCAAAAAATATACAAAATACTGTACATAAATACCTGTGACACTGAAGCAGGGAAACCTGCAGAAAAAAAAGTAAAATGCACAAGTTAAACCAGAAAATGATGTCATGAAAGACCAAAAATTATACAAAATACTGTACATAAATAGCTCCGATGTTGAAGCAGGGAAACCTGCTAAGAAAAAAAGATAAATGCACACGTTAAATTAGAAAATCACGTCATGAAATACCAAAAAATATGCAAAATACTGTACATAAATACCTCTGACACTGAAGCAGGGAAACCTGCAGAGAAAAAAGAGAAATATGCACAAGTTAAACCAGAAAATTATGTCATGAAAGAACAAAAATATGCAAAATACTGTACATAAATACCTCCAACGCTGAAGCAGAGAAACCTGCTAAGAAAAAAAGATAAATGCACAAGTTAAATCAGAAAATGATGTCATGAAGACCAAAAATATGCAAAATACTGTACATAAATACCTCCGACGCTGAAGCAGGAAAACCTGCTAAGATAAAAAGATAAATGCACACGTGAAATCAGAAAATGATGTCATGAAAGACCAAGAAATATGCAAAATACTGTACATAAATACCTCTGACACTGAAGCAGGGAAACCTGCAGAGAAAAAAAGATAAATGCACACGTTAAACCAGAAAATGATTTCATGAAAGACTGCAAAATTTGAAAAATACTGTACATAAATACCTCTGACGCTGAAGTAGGAAAACCTGCTAAGAAAAAAAGATAAATGCACAAGTTAAATCAGAAAATGATGTCATGGAAGACAACAAAATATACAAAATACTGTACATAAATACCTCTGACGCTGAAGCAGGGAAACCTGCAGAGAAAAAAAGATAAATGCACACGTTAAATCAGAAAATGATGTCATGAAAGAAAACAAAATATACAAAATACTGTACATAAACACCTCTGACGCTGAAGCAGGGAAACCTGCAAAGAAAAAAAGAAAAATGCACACGTTAAACCAGAAAATGATGTCATGAAAGAAAACAAAATATACAAATACTGTACATAAATACCTCTGACACTGAAGCAGGGAAACCTGCAGAGAAAAAAAGAAAAATGCACTAGTTAAATCAGAAAATGATGTCATGAAAGAAAACAAAATATACAAAATACTGGACATAAATACCTCTGACACTGAAGCAGGGAAACCTGCAGAGAAAAAAGAAAAATGCACAAGTTAAAACTAAAACTGATGTCATGAAAGACCAAAAAATATACAAAATACTGTACATAAATACCTCTGATGCTGAAGCAGGGAAACCTGCAGAGAAAAATAGGAAAATGCACACGTTAAATCAGAAAATGATGTCATGAAAGAAAACAAAATATACAAAATACTGTACATAAATACCTCTGACACTGAAGCAGGGAAACCTGCAGAGAAAAAAAGAAAAATGCACAAGTTAAATCAGAAAATGATGTCATGAAAGACCAAAAATATGCAAAATACTGTACATAAATACCTCCGATGCTGAAGCAGGGAAACCTGCTAAGAAAAAAAGATAAATGCACAAGTTAAATCAGAAAATGATGTCATGAAAGACCAAAAAATATACAAAATGCTGTACATAAATACCTCTGACACTGAACCAGGGAAACCTACAGAGAAAAAAAGAAAAATGCACAAGTTAAACCACAAAATGTCATGAAAGACCAAAAAATTAAAACAAAGTACTGTACATAAATACCTCCGACGCTGAAGGAAGAAAACCTGCTGAGAAAACAGAAAAAAAATGCACAAGTTAAACCAAGAAATGATGTCATGAAAGACAACAAAATATACAAAATACTGTACATAATTACCTCCGACGCTGAAGCAGGGAAACCTGCAGAGAAAAAAAGAAAAATGCACAAGGTAAACCAGAAAATGATGTCATGAAGGACCAAAAAAAAAAACAAAATACTGTACATAAATACCTCTGACGCAGAATGAGGGAAACCTGCTAAGAAAAAAAGATAAATGCACAAGTTAAACAAGAAAATTTCATGAAAGACCAAAAAATATACAAAATACTGTACATAAATACATCTGGCGCTGAAGCAGGGAAACATGCAGAGAAAAAAAGAAAAATGCACAAGTTAAATCAGAAAATGATGTCATGAAGACCAAAAATATGCAAAATACTGTACATAAATACCTCCGACGCTGAAGCAGGAAAACCTGCTAAGATAAAAAGATAAATGCACACGTGAAATCAGAAAATGATGTCATGAAAGACCAAGAAATATGCAAAATACTGTACATAAATACCTCTGACACTGAAGCAGGGAAACCTGCAGAGAAAAAAAGATAAATGCACACGTTAAACCAGAAAATGATTTCATGAAAGACTGCAAAATTTGAAAAATACTGTACATAAATACCTCTGACGCTGAAGTAGGAAAACCTGCTAAGAAAAAAAGATAAATGCACAAGTTAAATCAGAAAATGATGTCATGGAAGACAACAAAATATACAAAATACTGTACATAAATACCTCTGACGCTGAAGCAGGGAAACCTGCAGAGAAAAAAAGATAAATGCACACGTTAAATCAGAAAATGATGTCATGAAAGAAAACAAAATATACAAAATACTGTACATAAACACCTCTGACGCTGAAGCAGGGAAACCTGCAAAGAAAAAAAGAAAAATGCACACGTTAAACCAGAAAATGATGTCATGAAAGAAAACAAAATATACAAATACTGTACATAAATACCTCTGACACTGAAGCAGGGAAACCTGCAGAGAAAAAAAGAAAAATGCACTAGTTAAATCAGAAAATGATGTCATGAAAGAAAACAAAATATACAAAATACTGGACATAAATACCTCTGACACTGAAGCAGGGAAACCTGCAGAGAAAAAAGAAAAATGCACAAGTTAAAACTAAAACTGATGTCATGAAAGACCAAAAAATATACAAAATACTGTACATAAATACCTCTGATGCTGAAGCAGGGAAACCTGCAGAGAAAAATAGGAAAATGCACACGTTAAATCAGAAAATGATGTCATGAAAGAAAACAAAATATACAAAATACTGTACATAAATACCTCTGACACTGAAGCAGGGAAACCTGCAGAGAAAAAAAGAAAAATGCACAAGTTAAATCAGAAAATGATGTCATGAAAGACCAAAAATATGCAAAATACTGTACATAAATACCTCCGATGCTGAAGCAGGGAAACCTGCTAAGAAAAAAAGATAAATGCACAAGTTAAATCAGAAAATGATGTCATGAAAGACCAAAAAATATACAAAATGCTGTACATAAATACCTCTGACACTGAACCAGGGAAACCTACAGAGAAAAAAAGAAAAATGCACAAGTTAAACCACAAAATGTCATGAAAGACCAAAAAATTAAAACAAAGTACTGTACATAAATACCTCCGACGCTGAAGGAAGAAAACCTGCTGAGAAAACAGAAAAAAAATGCACAAGTTAAACCAAGAAATGATGTCATGAAAGACAACAAAATATACAAAATACTGTACATAATTACCTCCGACGCTGAAGCAGGGAAACCTGCAGAGAAAAAAAGAAAAATGCACAAGGTAAACCAGAAAATGATGTCATGAAGGACCAAAAAAAAAAACAAAATACTGTACATAAATACCTCTGACGCAGAATGAGGGAAACCTGCTAAGAAAAAAAGATAAATGCACAAGTTAAACAAGAAAATTTCATGAAAGACCAAAAAATATACAAAATACTGTACATAAATACATCTGGCGCTGAAGCAGGGAAACATGCAGAGAAAAAAAGAAAAATGCACAAGTTAAATCAGAAAATGATGTCATGAAGACCAAAAAATGTCCAAAATACTGTCCATAAATACCTCTGACGCTGAAGAAGGAAAACCTGCTAAGAAAAAAAGATAAATGCACACGTTAAATCAGACAATGATGTCATGAAAGACCAAAAAATATACAGAATACTGTACCTAAATACCTCTGACACTGAAGCAGGGAAACCAGCTGAGAAAAAAAGAAATAATGCACAAGTTAAACCAGAAAATGATGTCACGACAGACCAAAAAAAATAAAAAATACTGTACATAAATAACTCCGATGCTGAAGCAGGGAAACCTGCACAGAAAAAAAGAAAAATGCACAAGGTAAACCAGAAAATGATGTCATGAAGGACCAAAAAAATAAACAAAATATTGTACATAAATACCTCTGACACTGAAGCAGGGAAACCTGCAGAGAAAAAAGAGAAAAATGTACAAGTTAAGCCAAAAAATGATTTCATGAAAGACTGCAAAATTTACAAAATACTGTACATAAATAACTCTGACACTGAATGAGTGAAACCTGCTGAGAAAAAAAGATAAATGCACAAGTTAAACCACAAAATGTCATGAAAGACCAAAAAATATACAAAATACTGTACATAAATACCTCTGACACTGAAGCAGGGAATCCTGCTAAGAAAAAAAGATAAATGCACAAGTTAAACCACAAAATGTCATGAAATACCAAAAAATATACAAAATACTGTACATAAATACCTCCGACGCTGAAGCAGGGAAACCTGCTGAGAAAAAAAGAAAAATGCACACGTTAAAACTAAAACTGATGTCATGAAAGACCAAAAATATTCAAAATACTGTACATGAATACCTCCGTTGCTGAAGCAGGGAAACCTCCTAAGAAAAAAAGATAAATGCACAAGTTAAATCAGAAAATGATGTCATGAAAGACCAAGAAATATGCAAAATACTGTACATAAATACCTCTGACACTGAAGCAGGAAAACCTGCTAAGAAAAAAAGATAAATGCACAAGTTAAACCAGAAAATGATGTCACGACAGACCAAAAAAAATAAAAAATACTGTACATAAATACCTCCGACGCTGAAGCAGGGAAACCTGCACAGACAAAAAGAAAAATGCACAAGGTAAACCAGAAAATGATGTCATGAAGGACCAAAAAAATAAACAAAATACTGTACATAAATACCTTTGACGCTGAAGTAGGAAAACCTGCTAAGAAAAAAAGATAAAGGCACAAGTTAAATCAGAAAATGATGTAATGAAAGACCAAAAAATACACAAAATATTGTACATAAATACCTCCGACGCTGAAGCAGAGAAACCTGCTAAGAAAAAAGGATAAATGCACACGTTAAATCAGACAATGATGTCATGAAAGACCACAAAAAATACAAAATATTGTACATAAATACCTCCGACGCTGAAGCAGGGAAACCTACTGAGAAAAAAGGGAAAAATGTACAAGTTAAACCAGAAAATGATTTCATGAAAGACTGCAAAATTTGCAAAATACTGTACATAAATACCTCTGACGCTGAAGCAGGCTAACCTGCTAAGACAAAAAGATAAATGCACAAGTTAAATCAGAAAATGATGTCAAGAAAGACAACAAAATATACAAAATATTGTACATAAATACCTCCGACGCTGAAGCAGGGAAACCTGCAGAGAAATAAATAAAAATGCACAAGGTAAACCAGAAAATGATGTCATGAAGGACCAAAAAAATAAACAAAATACTGTACATAAATACCTCTGACGCAGAATGAGGGAAACCTGCTCAGAAAAAAAGAAAAATGCACAAGTTACACCAGAAAATGATGTCATGAAAGACCAAAAAATATACAAAATACTGTACATAGATACCTCTGACGCTGAAGCAGGGAAACCTGCAGAAAAAAAAAGAAAAATGCACAAATTAAATCAGAAAATGATGTCATGAAAGACCAAAAATATGCAAAATACTGTACATAAGTACCTCCGATGCTGAAGCAGGGAAACCTTCTAAGAAAAAAAGATAAATGCACAAGTTAAACCAGAAAATGATGTAAGGAAAGACCAAAAAATATACAAAATACTGTACATAATTACCTCCGATGCTGAAGCAGGGAAACCTGCTAAGTAAAAAAGATAAATGCACACGTTAAATCAGAAAATGATGTCATGAAAGAAAACAAAATATACAAAATACTGTACATAAATACCTCTGATGCTGAAGCAGGGAAACCTGCTAAGAAAAAAAGATAAATGCACACGTTAAATCAGAAAATGATGTCATGAAAGAAAACAAAATATACAAAATACTGTACATAAATACCTCTGACACTGAAGCAGGGAAACCTGCAGAGAAAAAAGAGAAAAATGTACAAGTTAAACCAAAAAATGATTTCATGAAAGACTGCAAAATTTACAAAATACTGTAAATAAATACCTCTGACGCTGAAGCAGGGAAACCTGCTAAGAAAAAAAGATAAATGCACGAGTTAAACCAAAAAATGATGTCATGAAAGACCATAAAATATACAAAATACTGTACATAAATACCTCTGACACTGAAGCAGGGAAACCTGCAGAGAAAAAAAGAGAAATGCACAAGTTAAACCAGAAAATGATGTCATGAAAGACCAAAAAATATACATAATAATGTACATAAACACTTCCAACGCTGAGCAGGGAAACCTGTAGAGAAAAAAGAGAAAAATGTACAAGTTAAACCAAAAAATGATTTAATGAAAGACTGCAAAATTTGCAAAATGCTGTACATAAATACCTCTGATGCTGAAGCAGGAAAACCTGCAGAGAAAAAAAGACAAATGCACACGTTAAATCAGAAAATGATGTCATGAAAGAAAACAAAATATACAAAATACTGTACATAAATACCTCTGACACTGAAGCAGGGAAACCTGCTGAGAAAAAAAAGAAAAATGCACAAGTTAAACCAGAAAATGATGTCATGAAAGACCAAGAAATATGCAAAATACTGTACATAAATACCTCTGACACTGAAGCAGGGAAACCTGCAGAGAAAAAAAGAAAAATGCACAAGTTAAATCAGAAAATGATATCATGGAGACCAAAAAACATACATAATACTGTACATAAATACCAGTGACGCTGAAGCAGGAAAACCTGCTAAGAAAAAAGGATAAATGCACACGTTAAATCAGAAAATGATGTCATGAAAGAAAACAAAATATACAAAATACTGTACATAAATACCTCTGACACTGAAGCAGGGAAACCTGCAGAGAAAAAAAGATAAATGCACAAGTTAAACCAGAAAATGATGTCATGAAAGACCAAAAATATGCAAAATACTGTACATAAATACCTCCGATGCTGAAGCAGGGAAACCTGCTAAGAAAAAAAGATAAATGCACAAGTTAAATCAGAAAATGATGTCATGAAAGACCAAGAAATATGCAAAATACTATACATAAATACCTCTGACACTGAAGCAGGAAAACCTGCAAAGAAAAAAAGATAAATGCACACGTTAAATCAGAAAATGATGTCATGAAAGAAAACAAAATATACAAAATACTGTACATAAATACCTCTGACACTGAATGAGGGAAACCTGCTGAGAAAAAAAGATAAATGCACAAGTTAAACCAGAAAATGATGTCATGAAAAACAAAATATACAAAATACTGTACATAAATACATCTGGCGCTGAAGCAGGGAAACCTGCAGAGAAAAAAAGAAAAATGCACAAGTTAGATCAGAAAATGATGTCATGAAGACCAAAAAATGTCCAAAATACTGTCCATAAATACCTCTGACGCTGAAGAAGGAAAACCTGCTAAGAAAAAAAGATAAATGCACAAGTTAAATCAGAAAATGATGTAATGAAAGACCAAAAAATATACAAAATATTGTACATAAATACCTCCGACGCTGAAGCAGAGAAACCTGCTGAGAAAAAAAGATAAATGCACACGTTAAATCAGACAATGATGTCATGAAAGACCAAAAAATATACAGAATACTGTACCTAAATACCTCTGACACTGAAGCAGGGAAACCAGCTGAGAAAAAATGAAATAATGCACAAGTTAAACCAGAAAATGTCATGAAAGACCAAAAAATATACAAAATACCGTACATAAATAAATCTGACGCTGAAGCAGGGAAACCTGCAGAGAAAAAAAGAAAAATGCACAAGTTAAATCAGAAAATGATGTCATGAAGACCAAAAAATATCCAAAATAGTGTAAATAAATACCTCTGACGCTGAAGAAGGAAAACCTGCTAAGAAAAAAAGATAAATGCACAAGTTAAATCAGAAAATGATGTCTTGAAAGACCAAAAAAATATGCAAAATACTGTACATAAATACCAGTGACGCTGAAGCAGGGAAACCTGCAGAGAAAAAAAGAAAAATGCACAAGTTAAATCAGAAAATGATGTCATGAAGACCAAATAATATCCAAAATAGTGTAAATAAATACCTCTGACGCTGAAGAAGGAAAACCTGCTAAGAAAAAAAGATAAATGCACAAGTTAAATCAGAAAATTATGTCATGAAAGAAAACAAAATATACAAAATACTGTACATAAATACCAGTGACGCTGAAGCAGGGAAACCTGCAGAGAAAAAAAGAAAAATGCACTAGTTAAATCAGAAAATGATGTCATGAAAGACCAAGAAATATGCAAAATACAGGACATAAATACCTCTGACACTGAAGCAGGGAAACCTGCAGAGAAAAAAGAAAAATGCACAAGTTGAAACTAAAATTGATGTCATGAAAGACCAAAAAATATACAAAATACTGTACATGGATACCTCAGACGCTGAAGCAGGAAAACCTGCAGAGAAAAAAAGATAAATGCACAAGTTAAATCAGAAAATGATGTCATGAAAGACCAAAAAATACACAAAATACTGTACATAAATAGCTCTGACGCTGGAGCAGGGAAACCTGCAGAGAAAAAAAAAATGCACAAGTTAAACCAGAAAATCTCATGAAAGACCACAAAAAATACAAAATATTGTACATAAATACCTCTGATGCTGAATCAGGGAAACCTGCTGAGAAAAAAAGATAAATGCACAGGTTAAACCAGAAAATGATTTCATGAAAATCAAAATATACAAAATACTGTACATAAATACCTCTGACACTGAAGCAGGGAAACCTGCAGAGAAAAAAAGAAAAATGCACAAGGTAAACCAGAAAATGATGTCATGAAGGACCAAAAACATAAACAAAATACTGTACATAAATACCTCTGACGCAGAATGAGGGAAACCTGCTAAGAAAAAAAGATAAATGCACAAGTTAAATCAGAAAATTATGTCATGAAAGAAAACAAAATATACAAAATACTGTACATAAATACCAGTGACGCTGAAGCAGGGAAACCTGCAGAGAAAAAAAGAAAAATGCACTAGTTACATCAGAAAATGATGTCATGAAAGACCAAGAAATATGCAAAATACAGGACATAAATACCTCTGACACTGAAGCAGGGAAACCTGCAGAGAAAAAAGAAAAATGCACAAGTTGAAACTAAAATTGATGTCATGAAAGACCAAAAAATATACAAAATACTGTACATGGATACCTCAGACGCTGAAGCAGGAAAACCTGCAGAGAAAAAAAGATAAATGCACAAGTTAAATCAGAAAATGATGTCATGAAAGACCAAAAAATACACAAAATACTGTACATGGATACCTCAGACGCTGGAGCAGGGAAACCTGCAGAGAAAAAAAAAATGCACAAGTTAAACCAGAAAATCTCATGAAAGACCACAAAAAATACAAAATATTGTACATAAATACCTCTGATGCTGAATCAGGGAAACCTGCAGAGAAAAATAGAAAAATGAACACGTTAAATCAGAAAATGATGTCATGAAAGACCAAGAAATATGCAAAATACTGTACATAAATACCTCTGACACTGAAGCAGGAAAACCTGCTAAGAAAAAAAGATAAATACACAAGTTAAACCAGAAAATGATGTCATGAAAGACCAAAAAAAATAAAAAATACTGTACATAAATACCTCCGACGCTGAAGCAGGGAAACCTGCAGAGAAAAAAAGAAAAATGCACAAGGTAAACCAGAAAATGATGTCATGAAGGACCAAAAAAATAAACAAAATACTGTACATAAATACCTCTGACGCAGAATGAGGGAAACCTGCTCAGAAAAAAAGATAAATGCACACGTTAAATCAGAAAATTATGTCATGAAGACCAAAAAATATCCAAAATACTGTCCATAAATACCTCCGACGCTGAAGCAGAGAAACCTGCAGAGAAAAAAAGATAAATGCACAAGTTAAATCAGACAATGATGTCATGAAAGACCAAAAAATATAGAGAATACTGTACCTAAATACCTCTGACGCTGAAGCAGGGAAACCTGCAGAGAAAAAAAGAAAAATGCACAAGTTAAATCAGAAAATGATGTCATGAAAGACCAAAAAATATACAAAGTACTGTACATAATTACCTCCGATGCTGAAGCAGGGAAACCTGCTAAGAAAAAAAGATAAATGCACACGTTAAATCAGAAAATGATGTCATGAAAGAAAACAAAATATACAAAATACTGTACATAAATACCTCTGACACTGAATGAGGGAAACCTGCTGAGAAAAAAAGATAAATGCACAGGTTAAACCAGAAAATGATTTCATGAAAATCAAAATATACAAAATACTGTACATAAATACCTCTGACACTGAAGCAGGGAAACCTGCAGAGAAAAAAAGAAAAATGCACAAGGTAAACCAGAAAATGATGTCATGAAGGACCAAAAACATAAACAAAATACTGTACATAAATACCTCTGACGCAGAATGAGGGAAACCTGCAGAGAAAAAAAGAAAAATGCACAAGTTAAACCAGAAAATGTCATGAAAGACCAAAAAATATACAAAATACTGTACATAAATACATCTGGCGCTGAAGCAGGGAAACCTGCAGAGAAAAAAAGAAAAATGCACAAGTTAAATCAGAAAATGATGTCATGAAGACCAAAAAATACCCAAAATACTGTCCATAAATACCTCTGACGCTGAAGAAGGAAAACCTGCTAAGAAAAAAAGATAAATGCACAAGTTAAATCAGAAAATGATGTAATGAAAGACCAAAAAATATACAAAATACTGTACATAATTACCTCCGATGCTGAAGCAGGGAAACCTGCTAAGAAAAAAAGATAAATGCACACGTTAAACCAGAAAATGATGTCATGAAAGACAACAAAATATACAAAATACTGTACATAAATACCTCTGACACTGAAGCAGGGAAACCTGCAGAGAAAAAAAAGAAAAATGCACAAGTTAAACCACAAAATGTCATGAAAGACCAAAAAATATACAAAATACTGTCCATAAATACCTCCGATGCTGAAGGAAGAAAAGCTGTTGAGAAAAAAGAAAAAAAATGCACAAGTTAAACCACGAAATGATGTCATGAAAGACCAAAAAATATACAAAATACTGTACATAATTACCTCCGATGCTTAAGCAGGGAAACCTGCTAAGAAAAAAAGATAAATGCACACGTTAAATCAGAAAATGATGTCATGAAAGAAAACAAAATATACAAAATACTGTACATAAATACCTCTGACACTGAAGCAGGGAAACCTGCAGAGAAAAAAGAGAAAAATGTACAAGTTAAACCAAAAAATGATTTCATGAAAGACTGCAAAATTTACAAAATACTGTACATAAATACCTCTGACGCTGAAGCAGGGAAACCTCCTAAGAAAAAAAGATAAATGCACGAGTTAAATCAGAAAATAATGTCATGAAAGACCATAAAATATACAAAATACTGTACATAAATACCTCTGACACTGAAGCAGGGAAACCTGCAGAGAAAAAAAGAAAAATGCACAAGTTAAACCAGAAAATGATGTCATGAAAGACCAAAAAATATACATAATAATGTACATAAACACTTCCAACGCTGAGCAGGGAAACCTGTAGAGAAAAAAGAGAAAAATGTACAAGTTAAACCAAAAAATGATTTCATGAAAGACTGCAAAATTTGCAAAATGCTGTACATAAATACCTCTGATGCTGAAGCAGGAAAACCTCCTGAGAAAAAAAGACAAATGCACACGTTAAATCATAAAATGATGTCATGAAAGAAAACAAAATATACAAAATACTGTACATAAATACCTCTGACACTGAAGCAGGGAAACCTGCTGAGAAAAAAAAAGAGAAATATGCACAAGTTAAACCAGAAAATGATGTCATGAAAGACCAAGAAATATGCAAAATACTGTACATAAATACCTCTGACACTGAAGCAGGGAAACCTGCAGAGAAAAAAAGAAAAATGCACAAGTTAAATCAGAAAATGATATCATGGAGACCAAAAAACATACATAATACTGTACATAAATACCAGTGACGCTGAAGCAGGAAAACCTGCTAAGAAAAAAAGATAAATGCACACGTTAAATCAGAAAATGATGTCATGAAAGACAACAAAATATACAAAATACTGTACATAAATACCTCTGACACTGAAGCAGGGAAACCTGCAGAGAAAAAAGAGAAAAATGTACAAGTTAAACCAAAAAATGATTTCATGAAAGACTGCAAAATTTACAAAATACTGTACATAAATACCTCTGACACTGAAGCAGGGAAACCTGCAGAGAAAAAAAGAAAAATGCACAAGTTAAACCACAAAATGTCATGAAAGACCAAAAAATATACAAAATATTGTACATAAATACCTCTGACACTGAATGAGGGAAACCTGCAGAGAAAAAAAGATAAATGCACAAGTTAAACCACAAAATGATGTCATGAAAGACAACAAAATATACAAAATACTGTACATAAATATCTCTGACACTGAAGCAGGGAAACCTGAAGAGAAAAAAAAGAAAAATGCACAAGTTAAACCACAAAATGTCATGAAAGACCAAAAAATATAAAAAATACTGTCCATAAATACCTCCGATGCTGAAGGAAGAAAAGCTGCTGAGAAAAAAGAAAAAAAATGCACAAGTTAAACCACGAAATGATGTCATGAAAGACCAAAAAATATACAAAATACTGTACATAATTACCTCCGATGCTTAAGCAGGGAAACCTGCTAAGAAAAAAAGATAAATGCACACGTTAAATCAGAAAATGATGTCATGAAAGAAAACAAAATATACAAAATACTGTACATAAATACCTCTGACACTGAAGCAGGGAAACCTGCAGAGAAAAAAGAGAAAAATGTACAAGTTAAACCAAAAAATGATTTCATGAAAGACTGCAAAATTTACAAAATGCTGTACATAAATACCTCTGACGCTGAAGCAGGGAAACCTGCTAAGAAAAAAAGATAAATGCACGAGTTAAATCAGAAAATGATGTCATGAAAGACCATAAAATATACAAAATACTGTACATAAATACCTCTGACACTGAAGCAGGGAAACATGCAGAGAAAAAAAGAAAAATGCACAAGTTAAACCAGAAAATGATGTCATGAAAGACCAAAAAATATACATAATAATGTACATAAACACTTCCAACGCTGAGCAGGGAAACCTGTAGAGAAAAAAGAGAAAAATGTACAAGTTAAACCAAAAAATGATTTCATGAAAGACTGCAAAATTTGCAAAATGCTGTACATAAATACCTCTGATGCTGAAGCAGGAAAACCTGCTGAGAAAAAAAGACAAATGCACACGTTAAATCAGAAAATGATGTCATGAAAGAAAACAAAATATACAAAATACTGTACATAAATACCTCTGACACTGAAGCAGGGAAACCTGCTGAGAAAAAAAAGAAAAATGCACAAGTTAAACCAGAAAATGATGTCATGAAAGACCAAGAAATATGCAAAATACTGTACATAAATACCTCTGACACTGAAGCAGGGAAACCTGCAGAGAAAAAAAGAAAAATGCACAAGTTAAATCAGAAAATGATATCATGGAGACCAAAAAACATACATAATACTGTACATAAATACCAGTGACGCTGAAGCAGGAAAACCTGCTAAGAAAAAAAGATAAATGCACACGTTAAATCAGAAAATGATGTCATGAAAGACAACAAAATATACAAAATACTGTACATAAATACCTCTGACACTGAAGCAGGGAAACCTGCAGAGAAAAAAAGAAAAATGCACAAGTTAAATCAGAAAATGATATCATGGAGACCAAAAAACATACATAATACTGTACATAAATACCAGTGACGCTGAAGCAGGAAAACCTGCTAAGAAAAAAAGATAAATGCACACGTTAAACCAAAAAATGATTTCATGAAAGACTGCAAAATTTACAAAATACTGTACATAAATACCTCTGACACTGAAGCAGGGAAACCTGCAGAGAAAAAAAGAAAAATGCACAAGTTAAACCACAAAATGTCATGAAAGACCAAAAAATATACAAAATATTGTACATAAATACCTCTGACACTGAATGAGGGAAACCTGAAGAGAAAAAAAGATAAATGCACAAGTTAAACCACAAAATGATGTCATGAAAGACAACAAAATATACAAAATACTGTACATAAATACCTCTGAGACTGAAGCAGGGAAACCTGCAGAGAAAAAAAAGAAAAATGCACAAGTTAAACCACAAAATGTCATGAAAGACCAAAAAATATACAAAATACTGTCCATAAATACCTCCGATGCTGAAGGAAGAAAATCTGCTGAGAAAAAAGAAAAAAAATGCACAAGTTAAACCACGAAATGATGTCATGAAAGACCAAAAAATATACAAAATACTGTACATAATTACCTCCGATTCTTAAGCAGGGAAACCTGCTAAGAAAAAAAGATAAATGCACACGTTAAATCAGAAAATGATGTCATGAAAGAAAACAAAATATACAAAATACTGTACATAAATACCTCTGACACTGAAGCAGGGAAACCTGCAGAGAAAAAAGAGAAAAATGTACAAGTTAAACCAAAAAATGATTTCATGAAAGACTGCAAAATTTACAAAATACTGTACATAAATACCTCTGACGCTGAAGCAGGGAAACCTCCTAAGAAAAAAAGATAAATGCACGAGTTAAATCAGAAAATGATGTCATGAAAGACCATAAAATATACAAAATACTGTACATAGATACCTCTGACACTGAAGCAGGGAAACCTGCAGAGAAAAAAAGAAAAATGCACAAGTTAAACCAGAAAATGATGTCATGAAAGACCAAAAAATATACATAATAATGTACATAAACACTTCCAACGCTGAGCAGGGAAACCTGTAGAGAAAAAAGAGAAAAATGTACAAGTTAAACCAAAAAATGATTTCATGAAAGACTGCAAAATTTGCAAAATGCTGTACATAAATACCTCTGATGCTGAAGCAGGAAAACCTCCTGAGAAAAAAAGACAAATGCACACGTTAAATCAGAAAATGATGTCATGAAAGAAAACAAAATATACAAAATACTGTACATAAATACCTCTGACACTGAAGCAGGGAAAACTGCTGAGAAAAAAAAGAAAAATGCACAAGTTAAACCAGAAAATGATGTCATGAAAGACCAAGAAATATGCAAAATACTGTACATAAATACCTCTGACACTGAAGCAGGGAAACCTGCAGAGAAAAAAAGAAAAATGCACAAGTTAAATCAGAAAATGATATCATGGAGACCAAAAAACATACATAATACTGTACATAAATACCTCTGACGCTGAAGCAGGAAAACCTGCTAAGAAAAAAAGATAAATGCACAAGTTAAATAAGAGAATGATGTCATGAAAGACCAAAAAATATGCAAAATACTGTACATAAATAGCAGTGACGCTGAAGCAGGGAAACCTGCAGCGAAAAAAAGAAAAATGCACAAGTTAAACCAGAAATTGATGTCATGAAAGACCAAAAAATATACAAAATACTGTACATGACTACCTCCAATGCTGAAGCAGGGAAACAAGCTGAGAAAAAAAGATAAATGCACACGTTAAATCAGAAACTGATGTCATGAAAGAAAACAAAATATACAAAATACTGTACATAAATACCTCTGACACAGAAGCTGGGAAACCTGCAGAGAAAAAAAGAAAAATGCACAAGTTAAACCAGAAAATGTCATGAAAGACCAGAAAATATACAAAATACTGTACATAAATACCTCTGACACAAAAGCAGGGAAACCTGCTGGGAAAAAAAGAAAAATGCACAAGTTAAACCAGAAAATGATGTCATGAAAGACCAAAAAATATACAAAATACTTTACATAAATTCCTCCGACGCTGGAGAAGAGAAACCTGCTAAGAAAAAATGATAAATGCACAAGTTAAATCAGAAAATAATGTCATGAAAGACAAGAAAATATACAAAATACTGTACATAATTACCTCTGACGCTGAAGCAGAGAAACCTGCTAAGAAAAAATGATAATTGCACAAGTTAAACCAGAAAATGATTTCATGAAAGACTGCAAAATTTACAAAATACTGTACATAAATACCTCTGACGCTGAAGCAGGAAAACCTGCTAAGGAAAAAAGATAAATGCACAAGTTAAATCAGAAAATGATGTCATGAAAGACAACAAAATATACAAAATACTGTACTGAAATACCTGTCGCTGAAGCAGGAAAACCTGCAGAGAAAAAAAGATAAATGCACACGTTAAATCAGAAAATGATGTCATGAAAGAAAACAAAATATACAAAATACTGTACATAAATACCTCTGACATTGAAGCAGGGAAACCTGCAGAGAAAAAAAGAAAAATGCACAAGTTAAACCACAAAATGTCATGAAAGACCAAAAAATATACAAAATACTGTACATAAATACCTCTGTCACTGAAGCAAGAAAACCTGCTGAGGAAAAAAGAAAAGATGCACAAGTTAAACCAAGAAATTATGTCATGAAAGACAAATAAATATACAAAATACTGTACATAATTACCTCTGACGCTGAAGCAGAGAAACCTGCTAAGAAAAAATGATAATTGCACAAGTTAAATCAGAAAATGATGTCATGAAAGACAAGAAAATATACAAAATACTGTACATAAATACCTCTGACGCTGAAGCAGGGAAACCTACTGAGAAAAAAAGATAAATGCACAAGTTAAACCAAAAAATGATTTCATGAAAGACTGCAAAATTTGCAAAATACTGTACATAAATACCTCTGACGCTGAAGCAGGAAAACCTGCTAAGAAAAAAAGATAAATGCACAAGTTAAATCAGAAAATGATGTCATGAAAGACAAAAAAATATACAAAATACTGTACATAAATACCTCTGACACTGTATGAGGGAAACCTGCTGAGAAAAAAAGATAAATGCACAAGTTAAACCAGAAAATGATGTCATGAAAGCAAACAAAATATACAAAATACTGTACATAAATACCTCTGACACTGAAGCAGGGAAACCTGCAGAGAAAAAAGAGAAAAATGTACAAGTTAAACCAAAAAATGATTTCATGAAAGACTGCAAAGTTTACAAAATACTGTACATAAATACCTCTGACGCTGAAGCAGGGAAACCTAAAGAGAAAAAAGAGAAAAATGCACAAGTTAAACCAGAAAATGATGTCATGAAAGAAAACAAAATATACAAAATACTGTACATACATACCTCTGACACTGAATGAGGGAAACCTGCTGAGAAAAAAAGATAAATGCACGAGTTAAATAAGAAAATGATGTCATGAAAGACCAAAAAATATACAAAATACTGTACCCAAATTCCTCTGACACTGAAGCAGGGAAACCTGCTAAGAAAAAAAGATAAATGCACAAGTTAAATCAGAAAATGATGTCATGAAAGACCAAGAAATATGCAAAATACTGTACATAAATACCTCTGAAACGGAAGCAGGGAAACCTGCAGAGAAAAAAAGAAAAATGCACAAGTTAAATCAGAAAATGATATCATGGAGACCAAAAAATATACATAATACTGTACATAAATACCTGTGACGCTGAAGCAGGAAAACGTGCTAAGAAAAAAAGATAAATGCACAAGTTCAATCAGAGAATGATGTCATGAAAGACCAAAAAATATACAAAATACTGTACATAAATACCTGTGACACTGAAGCAGGGAAACCTGCAGAGAAAAAAAGAAAAATGCACAAGTTAAACCAGAAAATGATGTCATGAAAGACCAAAAAATATACATAATACTGTACATAAACACTTCCAACGCTGAGCAGGGAAACCTGTAGAGAAAAAAGAGAAAAATGTACAAGTTAAACCAAAATATGATTTCATGAAAGACTGCAAAATTTGCAAAATACTGTACATAAATACCTCTGACGCTGAAGCAGGAAAACCTGTTAAGAAAAAAAGATAAATGCACAAGTTAAATCAGAAAATGATGTCATGAAAGACAACAAAATATACAAAATACTGTACTGAAATACCTGTCGCTGAAGCAGGGAAACCTGCAGAGAAAAAAAGATAAATGCACACGTTAAATCAGAAAATGATGTCATGAAAGAAAACAAAATATACAAAATATTGTACATAAATACCTCTGACACTGACGCAGGGAAACCTGCAGAGATAAAAAAGAAAAATGCACAAGTTAAACCAGAAAATGTCATGAAAGACCAAAAAATATACAAAATACTGTCCATAAATACCTCTGACGCTGAAGCAGGGAAACCTGCTGAGAAAAAAAAGAAAAATGCACAAGTTAAACCACGAAATGATGTCATGAAAGACCAAAAAATATACAAAATACTGTACATAAATACCTCTGACACTGAAGCAGGGAAACCTGCTGAGAAAAAAAAGAAAAATGCACAAGTTAAACCAGAAAATGATGTCATGAAAGACCAAGAAATATGCAAAATACTGTACATAAATACCTCTGACACTGAAGCAGGGAAACCTGCAGAGAAAAAAACAAAAATGCACAAGTTAAATCAGAAAATGATATCATGGAGACCAAAAAACATACATAATACTGTACATAAATACCTGTGACGCTGACGCAGGAAAACGTGCTAAGAAAAAAAGATAAATGCACAAGTTAAATCAGAGAATGATGTCATGAAAGACCAAAAAATATGCAAAATACTGTACATAAATACCAGTGACGCTGAAGCAGGGAAACCTGCAGCGAAAAAAAGAAAAATGCACAAGTTAAACCAGAAATTGATGTCATGAAAGACCAAAAAATATACAAAATACTGCACATGATTACCTCCAATGCTGAAGCAGGGAAACCTGCTAAGAAAAAAAGATAAATGATCACGTTAAATCAGAAACTGATGTCATGAAAGAAAACAAAATATACAAAATACTGTACATAATTACCTCTGACGCTGAAGCAGAGAAACCTGCTAAGAAAAAATGATAATTGCACAAGTTAAATCAGAAAATGATGTCATGAAAGACAAGAAAATATACAAAATACTGTACATAAATACCTCTGACGCTGAAGCAGGGAAACCTACTGAGAAAAAAAGATAAATGCACAAGTTAAACCAGAAAATGATTTCATGAAAGACTGCAAAATTTACAAAATACTGTACATAAATACCTCTGACGCTGAAGTGGGGAAACCTGCAGAGAAAAAAGAGAAAAATGCACAAGTTAAACCAAAAAATGATTTCATGAAAGACTGCAAAATTTGCAAAATACTGTACATAAATACCTCTGACGCTGAAGCAGGAAAACCTGCTAAGAAAAAAAGATAAATGCACAAGTTAAATCAGAAAATGATGTCATGAAAGACAACAAAATATACAAAATACTGTACATAAATACCTCTGACACTGTATGAGGGAAACCTGCTGAGAAAAAAAGATAAATGCACAAGTTAAACCAGAAAATGATGTCATGAAAGCAAACAAAATATACAAAATACTGTACATAAATACCTCTGACACTGAAGCAGGGAAACCTGCAGAGAAAAAAGAGAAAAATGTACAAGTTAAACCAAAAAATGATTTCATGAAAGACTGCAAAGTTTACAAAATACTGTACATAAATACCTCTGACGCTGAAGCAGGGAAACCTAAAGAGAAAAAAGAGAAAAATGCACAAGTTAAACCAGAAAATGATGTCATGAAAGACTGCAAAATTTGAAAAATACTGTACATAAATACCTCTGACGCTGAAGCAGGGAAACCTAAAGAGAAAAAAGAGAAAAATGCACAAGTTAAACCAGAAAATGATTTTATGAAAGACTGCAAAATTTGAAAAATAATGTACATAAATACCTCTGACCCTGAAGCAGGCTAACTTGCTAAGAAAAAAAGATAAATGCACAAGTTAAACCAGAAAATGATGTCATGAAAGACAACAAAATATACAAAATACTGTACATAAATACCTCTGATACTGAATGAGGGAAACCTGCTGAGAAAAAAAGATAAATGCACAAGTTAAACCAGAAAATGATGTCATGAAAGACAACAAAATATACAAAATACTGTACATAAATACCTCTGACGCTGAAGCAGGGAAACCTGCAGAGAAAAAAAGAAAAATGCGCAAGTTAAATCAGAAAATGATGTCATGAAAGAAAACAAAATATACAAAATACTGTACATAAATACCTCTGACACTGAATGAGGGAAACCTGCTGAGAAAAAAAGATAAATGCACGAGTTAAATAAGAAAATGATGTCATGAAAGACCAAAAAATATACAAAATACTGTACCCAAATTCCTCTGACACTGAAGCAGGGAAACCTGCTAAGAAAAAAAGAAAAATGCACAAGTTAAACCAGAAAATGATGTCATGGAAGACCAAAAAATATGCAAAATACTGTACATAAATACCTCTGATGCTGAAGCAGGGAAATCTGCTAAGAAAAAAAGATAAATGCACAAGTTAAATCAGAAAATGATGTCATGAAAGACCAAGAAATATGCAAAATACTGTACATAAATACCTCTGAAACGGAAGCAGGGAAACCTGCAGAGAAAAAAAGAAAAATGCACAAGTTAAATCAGAAAATGATATCATGGAGACCAAAAAATATACATAATACTGTACATAAATACCTGTGACGCTGAAGCAGGAAAACGTGCTAAGAAAAAAAGATAAATGCACAAGTTAAATCAGAGAATGATGTCATGAAAGACCAAAAAATATACAAAATACTGTACATAAATACCTGTGACACTGAAGCAGGGAAACCTGCTAAGAAAAAAAGAAAAATGCACAAGTTAAACCAGAAAATGATGTCATGAAAGACTGCAAAATTTACAAAATACTGTACATAAATACCTCTGACGCTGAAGTGGGGAAACCTGCAGAGAAAAAAGAGAAAAATGCACAAGTTAAACCAAAAAATGATTTCATGAAAGACTGCAAAATTTGCAAAATACTGTACATAAATACCTCTGACGCTGAAGCAGGAAAACCTGCTAAGAAAAAAAGATAAATGCACAAGTTAAATCAGAAAATGATGTCATGAAAGACAACAAAATATACAAAATACTGTACATAAATACCTCTGACACTGTATGAGGGAAACCTGCTGAGAAAAAAAGATAAATGCACAAGTTAAACCAGAAAATGATGTCATGAAAGCAAACAAAATATACAAAATACTGTACATAAATACCTCTGACACTGAAGCAGGGAAACCTGCAGAGAAAAAAGAGAAAAATGTACAAGTTAAACCAAAAAATTATTTCATGAAAGACTGCAAAGTTTACAAAATACTGTACATAAATACCTCTGACGCTGAAGCAGGGAAACCTAAAGAGAAAAAAGAGAAAAATGCACAAGTTAAACCAGAAAATGATGTCATGAAAGACTGCAAAATTTGAAAAATACTGTACATAAATACCTCTGACGCTGAAGCAGGGAAACCTAAAGAGAAAAAAGAGAAAAATGCGCAAGTTAAACCAGAAAATGATTTTATGAAAGACTGCAAAATTTGAAAAATAATGTACATAAATACCTCTGACCCTGAAGCAGGCTAACTTGCTAAGAAAAAAAGATAAATGCACAAGTTAAACCAGAAAATGATGTCATGAAAGACAACAAAATATACAAAATACTGTACATAAATACCTCTGATACTGAATGAGGGAAACCTGCTGAGAAAAAAAGATAAATGCACAAGTTAAACCAGAAAATGATGTCATGAAAGACAACAAAATATACAAAATACTGTACATAAATACCTCTGACGCTGAAGCAGGGAAACCTGCAGAGAAAAAAAGAAAAATGCGCAAGTTAAATCAGAAAATGATGTCATGAAAGAAAACAAAATATACAAAATACTGTACATAAATACCTCTGACACTGAATGAGGGAAACCTGCTGAGAAAAAAAGATAAATGCACGAGTTAAATAAGAAAATGATGTCATGAAAGACCAAAAAATATACAAAATACTGTACCCAAATTCCTCTGACACTGAAGCAGGGAAACCTGCTAAGAAAAAAAGAAAAATGCACAAGTTAAACCAGAAAATGATGTCATGGAAGACCAAAAAATATGCAAAATACTGTACATAAATACCTCTGATGCTGAAGCAGGGAAATCTGCTAAGAAAAAAAGATAAATGCACAAGTTAAATCAGAAAATGATGTCATGAAAGACCAAGAAATATGCAAAATACTGTACATAAATACCTCTGAAACGGAAGCAGGGAAACCTGCAGAGAAAAAAAGAAAAATGCACAAGTTAAATCAGAAAATGATATCATGGAGACCAAAAAATATACATAATACTGTACATAAATACCTGTGACGCTGAAGCAGGAAAACGTGCTAAGAAAAAAAGATAAATGCACAAGTTAAATCAGAGAATGATGTCATGAAAGACCAAAAAATATACAAAATACTGTACATAAATACCTGTGACGCTGAAGCAGGAAAACGTGCTAAGAAAAAAAGATAAATGCACAAGTTAAATCAGAGAATGATGTCATGAAAGACCAAAAAATATACATAATACTGTACATAAACACTTCCAACGCTGAGCAGGGAAACCTGTAGAGAAAAAAGAGAAAAATGTACAAGTTAAACCAAAATATGATTTCATGAAAGACTGCAAAATTTGCAAAATACTGTACATAAATACCTCTGACGCTGAAGCAGGAAAACCTGCTAAGAAAAAAAGATAAATGCACAAGTTAAATCAGAAAATGATGTCATGAAAGACAACAAAATATACAAAATACTGTACTGAAATACCTGTCGCTGAAGCAGGAAAACCTGCAGAGAAAAAAAGATAAATGCACACGTTAAATCAGAAAATGATGTCATGAAAGAAAACAAAATATACAAAATACTGTACATAAATACCTCTGACACTGAAGCAGGGAAACCTGCAGAGATAAAAAAGAAAAATGCACAAGTTAAACCAGAAAATGTCATGAAAGACCAAAAAATATACAAAATACTGTCCATAAATACCTCTGACGCTGAAGCAGGGAAACCTGCTGAGAAAAAAAAGAAAAATGCACAAGTTAAACCACGAAATGATGTCATGAAAGACCAAAAAATATACAAAATACTGTACATAAATACCTCTGACACTGAAGCAGGGAAACCTGCTGAGAAAAAAAAGAAAAATGCACAAGTTAAACCAGAAAATGATGTCATGAAAGACCAAGAAATATGCAAAATACTGTACATAAATACCTCTGACACTGAAGCAGGGAAACCTGCAGAGAAAAAAACAAAAATGCACAAGTTAAATCAGAAAATGATATCATGGAGACCAAAAAACATACATAATACTGTACATAAATACCTGTGACGCTGACGCAGGAAAACCTGCTAAGAAAAAAAGATAAATGCACAAGTTAAATCAGAGAATGATGTCATGAAAGACCAAAAAATATGCAAAATACTGTACATAAATACCAGTGACGCTGAAGCAGGGAAACCTGCAGCGAAAAAAAGAAAAATGCACAAGTTAAACCAGAAATTGATGTCATGAAAGACCAAAAAATATACAAAATACTGTACATGATTACCTCCAATGCTGAAGCAGGGAAACCTGCTAAGAAAAAAAGATAAATGATCACGTTAAATCAGAAACTGATGTCACGAAAGAAAACAAAATATACAAAATACTGTACATAAATACCTCTGACACAGAAGCTGGGAAACCTGCAGAGAAAAAAAGAAAAATGCACAAGTTAAACCAGAAAATGTCATGAAAGACCAGAAAATATACAAAATACTGTACATAAATACCTCTGACACAAAAGCAGGGAAACCTGCTGAGAAAAAAAGAAAAATTCACAAGTTAAACCAGAAAATGATGTCATGAAAGACCAAAAAATATACAAAATACTTTACATAAATTCCTCCGACGCTGAAGAAGAGAAACCTGCTAAGAAAAAATGATAAATGCACAAGTTAAATCAGAAAATGATGTCATGAAAGACCAAAAAATATACAAAATACTGTACATAAATACCTCTGACACTGAAGCAAGAAAACCTGCTGAGGAAAAAAGAAAAAATGCACAAGTTAAACCAAGAAATTATGTCATGAAAGAAAAATAAATATACAAAATACTGTACATAAATACCTCTGACACTGAAGCAGGGAAACCTGCAGAGAAAAAAACAAAAATGCACAAGTTAAATCAGAAAATGATATCATGGAGACCAAAAAACATACATAATACTGTACATAAATACCTGTGACGCTGACGCAGGAAAACGTGCTAAGAAAAAAAGATAAATGCACAAGTTAAATCAGAGAATGATGTCATGAAAGACCAAAAAATATGCAAAATACTGTACATAAATACCAGTGATGCTGAAGCAGGGAAACCTGCAGCGAAAAAAAGAAAAATGCACAAGTTAAACCAGAAATTGATGTCATGAAAGACCAAAAAATATACAAAATACTGTACATGATTACCTCCAATGCTGAAGCAGGGAAACCTGCTAAGAAAAAAAGATAAATGATCACGTTAAATCAGAAACTGATGTCACGAAAGAAAACAAAATATACAAAATACTGTACATAAATACCTCTGACACAGAAGCTGGGAAACCTGCAGAGAAAAAAAGAAAAATGCACAAGTTAAACCAGAAAATGTCATGAAAGACCAGAAAATATACAAAATACTGTACATAAATACCTCTGACACAAAAGCAGGGAAACCTGCTGAGAAAAAAAGAAAAATTCACAAGTTAAACCAGAAAATGATGTCATGAAAGACCAAAAAATATACAAAATACTTTACATAAATTCCTCCGACGCTGAAGAAGAGAAACCTGCTAAGAAAAAATGATAAATGCACAAGTTAAATCAGAAAATGATGTCATGAAAGACCAAAAAATATACAAAATACTGTACATAAATACCTCTGATGCTGAAGCAGGGAAATCTGCTAAGAAAAAAAGATAAATGCACAAGTTAAATCAGAAAATGATGTCATGAAAGACCAAGAAATATGCAAAATACTGTACATAAATACCTCTGAAACGGAAGCAGGGAAACCTGCAGAGAAAAAAAGAAAAATGCACAAGTTAAATCAGAAAATGATATCATGGAGACCAAAAAATATACATAATACTGTACATAAATACCTGTGACGCTGAAGCAGGAAAACGTGCTAAGAAAAAAAGATAAATGCACAAGTTAAATCAGAGAATGATGTCATGAAAGACCAAAAAATATACAAAATACTGTACATAAATACCTGTGACACTGAAGCAGGGAAACCTGCTAAGAAAAAAAGAAAAATGCACAAGTTAAACCAGAAAATGATGTCATGAAAGACCAAAAAATATACATAATACTGTACATAAACACTTCCAACGCTGAGCAGGGAAACCTGTAGAGAAAAAAGAGAAAAATGTACAAGTTAAACCAAAATATGATTTCATGAAAGACTGCAAAATTTGCAAAATAATGTACATAAATACCTCTGACGCTGAAGCAGGAAAACCTGCTAAGAAAAAAAGATAAATGCACAAGTTAAATCAGAAAATGATGTCATGAAAGACAACAAAATATACAAAATACTGTACTGAAATACCTGTCGCTGAAGCAGGAAAACCTGCAGAGAAAAAAAGATAAATGCACACGTTAAATCAGAAAATGATGTCATGAAAGAAAACAAAATATACAAAATACTGTACATAAATACCTCTGACACTGAAGCAGGGAAACCTGCAGAGATAAAAAAGAAAAATGCACAAGTTAAACCAGAAAATGTCATGAAAGACCAAAAAATATACAAAATACTGTCCATAAATACCTCTGACGCTGAAGCAGGGAAACCTGCTGAGAAAAAAAAGAAAAATGCACAAGTTAAACCACGAAATGATGTCATGAAAGACCAAAAAATATACAAAATACTGTACATAAATACCTCTGACACTGAAGCAGGGAAACCTGCTGAGAAAAAAAAGAAAAATGCACAAGTTAAACCAGAAAATGATGTCATGAAAGACCAAGAAATATGCAAAATACTGTACATAAATACCTCTGACACTGAAGCAGGGAAACCTGCAGAGAAAAAAACAAAAATGCACAAGTTAAATCAGAAAATGATATCATGGAGACCAAAAAACATACATAATACTGTACATAAATACCTGTGACGCTGACGCAGGAAAACCTGCTAAGAAAAAAAGATAAATGCACAAGTTAAATCAGAGAATGATGTCATGAAAGACCAAAAAATATGCAAAATACTGTACATAAATACCAGTGACGCTGAAGCAGGGAAACCTGCAGCGAAAAAAAGAAAAATGCACAAGTTAAACCAGAAATTGATGTCATGAAAGACCAAAAAATATACAAAATACTGTACATGATTACCTCCAATGCTGAAGCAGGGAAACCTGCTAAGAAAAAAAGATAAATGATCACGTTAAATCAGAAACTGATGTCACGAAAGAAAACAAAATATACAAAATACTGTACATAAATACCTCTGACACAGAAGCTGGGAAACCTGCAGAGAAAAAAAGAAAAATGCACAAGTTAAACCAGAAAATGTCATGAAAGACCAGAAAATATACAAAATACTGTACATAAATACCTCTGACACAAAAGCAGGGAAACCTGCTGAGAAAAAAAGAAAAATTCACAAGTTAAACCAGAAAATGATGTCATGAAAGACCAAAAAATATACAAAATACTTTACATAAATTCCTCCGACGCTGAAGAAGAGAAACCTGCTAAGAAAAAATGATAAATGCACAAGTTAAATCAGAAAATGATGTCATGAAAGACCAAAAAATATACAAAATACTGTACATAAATACCTCTGACACTGAAGCAAGAAAACCTGCTGAGGAAAAAAGAAAAAATGCACAAGTTAAACCAAGAAATTATGTCATGAAAGAAAAATAAATATACAAAATACTGTACATAATTACCTCTGACGCTGAAGCAGAGAAACCTGCTAAGTAAAAATGATAATTGCACAAGTTAAATCAGAAAATGATGTCATGAAAGACAAGAAAATATACAAAATACTGTACATAAATACCTCTGACGCTGAAGCAGGGAAACCTACTGAGAAAAAAAGATAAATGCACAAGTTAAACCAGAAAATGATTTCATGAAAGACTGCAAAATTTACAAAATACTGTACATAAATACCTCTGACGCTGAAGTGGGGAAACCTGCAGAGAAAAAAGAGAAAAATGCACAAGTTAAACCAAAAAATGATTTCATGAAAGACTGCAAAATTTGCAAAATACTGTACATAAATACCTCTGACGCTGAAGCAGGAAAACCTGCTAAGAAAAAAAGATAAATGCACAAGTTAAATCAGAAAATGATGTCATGAAAGACAACAAAATATACAAAATACTGTACATAAATACCTCTGACACTGTATGAGGGAAACCTGCTGAGAAAAAAAGATAAATGCACAAGTTAAACCAGAAAATGATGTCATGAAAGCAAACAAAATATACAAAATACTGTACATAAATACCTCTGACACTGAAGCAGGGAAACCTGCAGAGAAAAAAGAGAAAAATGTACAAGTTAAACCAAAAAATGATTTCATGAAATACTGCAAAGTTTACAAAATACTGTACATAAATACCTCTGACGCTGAAGCAGGAAAACCTGCTAAGAAAAAAAGATAAATGCACAAGTTAAATCAGAAAATGATTTTATGAAAGACTGCAAAATTTGAAAAATAATGTACATAAATACCTCTGACCCTGAAGCAGGCTAACTTGCTAAGAAAAAAAGATAAATGCACAAGTTAAACCAGAAAATGATGTCATGAAAGACAACAAAATATACAAAATACTGTACATAAATACCTCTGATACTGAATGAGGGAAACCTGCTGAGAAAAAAAGATAAATGCACAAGTTAAACCAGAAAATGATGTCATGAAAGACAACAAAATATACAAAATACTGTACATAAATACCTCTGACACTGAATGAGGGAAACCTGCTGAGAAAAAAAGATAAATGCACGAGTTAAATAAGAAAATGATGTCATGAAAGACCAAAAAATATACAAAATACTGTACCCAAATTCCTCTGACACTGAAGCAGGGAAACCTGCTAAGAAAAAAAGAAAAATGCACAACTTAAACCAGAAAATGATGTCATGGAAGACCAAAAAATATGCAAAATACTGTACATAAATACCTCTGATGCTGAAGCAGGGAAATCTGCTAAGAAAAAAAGATAAATGCACAAGTTAAATCAGAAAATGATGTCATGAAAGACCAAGAAATATGCAAAATACTGTACATAAATACCTCTGAAACGGAAGCAGGGAAACCTGCAGAGAAAAAAAGAAAAATGCACAAGTTAAATCAGAAAATGATATCATGGAGACCAAAAAATATACATAATACTGTACATAAATACCTGTGACGCTGAAGCAGGAAAACGTGCTAAGAAAAAAAGATAAATGCACAAGTTAAATCAGAGAATGATGTCATGAAAGACCAAAAAATATACAAAATACTGTACATAAATACCTGTGACACTGAAGCAGGGAAACCTGCAGAGAAAAAAAGAAAAATGCACAAGTTAAACCAGAAAATGATGTCATGAAAGACCAAAAAATATACATAATACTGTACATAAATACCTCTGACGCTGAAGCAGGAAAACCTGCTAAGAAAAAAAGATGAATGCACAAGTTAAACCAGAAATTGATGTCATGAAAGACCAAAAAATATACAAAATACTGTACATGATTACCTCCAATGCTGAAGCAGGGAAACCTGCTAAGAAAAAAAGATAAATGATCACGTTAAATCAGAAACTGATGTCATGAAAGAAAACAAAATATACAAAATACTGTACATAAATACCTCTGACACAGAAGCTGGGAAACCTGTGGAGAAAAAAAGAAAAATGCACAAGTTAAACCAGAAAATGTCATGAAAGACCAGAAAATATACAAAATACTGTACATAAATACCTCTGGCACAAAAGCAGGGAAACCTGCTGAGAAAAAAAGAAAAATTCACAAGTTAAACCAGAAAATGATGTCATGAAAGACCAAAAATATAAAAAATACTTTACATAAATTCCTCCGACGCTGAAGAAGAGAAACCTGCTAAGAAAAAATGATAAATGCACAAGTTAAACCAGAAAATGATTTCATGAAAGACTGCATAAATTTACAAAATACTGTACATAAATACCTCTGACACTGAAGCAGGGAAACCTGAAGAGAAAAAAGAGAAAAATGTACAAGTTAAACCAAAAAATGATTTCATGAAAGACTGCAAAGTTTACAAAATACTGTACATAAATACCTCTGACGCTGAAGCAGGGAAACCTAAAGAGAAAAAAGAGAAAAATGCACAAGTTAAACCAGAAAATGTTTTCATGAAAGACTGCAAAATTTGAAAAATACTGTACATAAATACCTCTGACGCTGAAGCAGGGAAACCTAAAGAGAAAAAAGAGAAAAATGCACAAGTTAAACCAGAAAATGATTTTATGAAAGACTGCAAAATTTGAAAAATAATGTACATAAATACCTCTGACCCTGAAGCAGGCTAACTTGCTAAGAAAAAAAGATAAATGCACAAGTTAAACCAGAAAATGATGTCATGAAAGACAACAAAATATACAAAATACTGTACATAATTACCTCTGACACTGTATGAGGGAAACCTGCTGAGAAAAAAAGATAAATGCACAAGTTAAACCAGAAAATGATGTCATGAAAGCAAACAAAATATACAAAATACTGTACATAAATACCTCTGACACTGAAGCAGGGAAACCTGCAGAGAAAAAAGAGAAAAATGTACAAGTTAAACCAAAAAATGATTTCATGAAATACTGCAAAGTTTACAAAATACTGTACATAAATACCTCTGACGCTGAAGCAGGAAAACCTGCTAAGAAAAAAAGATAAATGCACAAGTTAAATCAGAAAATGATTTTATGAAAGACTGCAAAATTTGAAAAATAATGTACATAAATACCTCTGACCCTGAAGCAGGCTAACTTGCTAAGAAAAAAAGATAAATGCACAAGTTAAACCAGAAAATGATGTCATGAAAGACAACAAAATATACAAAATACTGTACATAAATACCTCTGATACTGAATGAGGGAAACCTGCTGAGAAAAAAAGATAAATGCACAAGTTAAACCAGAAAATGATGTCATGAAAGACAACAAAATATACAAAATACTGTACATAAATACCTCTGACACTGAATGAGGGAAACCTGCTGAGAAAAAAAGATAAATGCACGAGTTAAATAAGAAAATGATGTCATGAAAGACCAAAAAATATACAAAATACTGTACCCAAATTCCTCTGACACTGAAGCAGGGAAACCTGCAAAGAAAAAAAGAAAAATGCACAACTTAAACCAGAAAATGATGTCATGGAAGACCAAAAAATATGCAAAATACTGTACATAAATACCTCTGATGCTGAAGCAGGGAAATCTGCTAAGAAAAAAAGATAAATGCACAAGTTAAATCAGAAAATGATGTCATGAAAGACCAAGAAATATGCAAAATACTGTACATAAATACCTCTGAAACGGAAGCAGGGAAACCTGCAGAGAAAAAAAGAAAAATGCACAAGTTAAATCAGAAAATGATATCATGGAGACCAAAAAATATACATAATACTGTACATAAATACCTGTGACGCTGAAGCAGGAAAACGTGCTAAGAAAAAAAGATAAATGCACAAGTTAAATCAGAGAATGATGTCATGAAAGACCAAAAAATATACAAAATACTGTACATAAATACCTGTGACACTGAAGCAGGGAAACCTGCAGAGAAAAAAAGAAAAATGCACAAGTTAAACCAGAAAATGATGTCATGAAAGACCAAAAAATATACATAATACTGTACATAAATACCTCTGACGCTGAAGCAGGAAAACCTGCTAAGAAAAAAAGATGAATGCACAAGTTAAACCAGAAATTGATGTCATGAAAGACCAAAAAATATACAAAATACTGTACATGATTACCTCCAATGCTGAAGCAGGGAAACCTGCTAAGAAAAAAAGATAAATGATCACGTTAAATCAGAAACTGATGTCATGAAAGAAAACAAAATATACAAAATACTGTACATAAATACCTCTGACACAGAAGCTGGGAAACCTGTGGAGAAAAAAAGAAAAATGCACAAGTTAAACCAGAAAATGTCATGAAAGACCAGAAAATATACAAAATACTGTACATAAATACCTCTGGCACAAAAGCAGGGAAACCTGCTGAGAAAAAAAGAAAAATTCACAAGTTAAACCAGAAAATGATGTCATGAAAGACCAAAAATATACAAAATACTTTACATAAATTCCTCCGACGCTGAAGAAGAGAAACCTGCTAAGAAAAAATGATAAATGCACAAGTTAAACCAGAAAATGATTTCATGAAAGACTGCATAAATTTACAAAATACTGTACATAAATACCTCTGACACTGAAGCAGGGAAACCTGAAGAGAAAAAAGAGAAAAATGTACAAGTTAAACCAAAAAATGATTTCATGAAAGACTGCAAAGTTTACAAAATACTGTACATAAATACCTCTGACGCTGAAGCAGGGAAACCTAAAGAGAAAAAAGAGAAAAATGCACAAGTTAAACCAGAAAATGTTTTCATGAAAGACTGCAAAATTTGAAAAATACTGTACATAAATACCTCTGACGCTGAAGCAGGGAAACCTAAAGAGAAAAAAGAGAAAAATGCACAAGTTAAACCAGAAAATGATTTTATGAAAGACTGCAAAATTTGAAAAATAATGTACATAAATACCTCTGACCCTGAAGCAGGCTAACTTGCTAAGAAAAAAAGATAAATGCACAAGTTAAACCAGAAAATGATGTCATGAAAGACAACAAAATATACAAAATACTGTACATAATTACCTCTGACGCTTAAGCAGGGAAACCTGCAGAGAAAAAAAGAAAAATGCGCAAGTTAAATCAGAAAATGATGTCATGAAAGAAAACAAAATAAACAAAATACTGTACATAAATACCTCTGACACTGAATGAGGGAAACCTGCTGAGAAAAAAAGATAAATGCACGAGTTAAATAAGAAAATGATGTCATGAAAGACCAAAAAATATACAAAATACTGTACATAAATACCTCTGACACTGAAGCAGGGAAACCTGCTAAGAAAAAAAGAAAAATGCACAAGTTAAACCAGAAAATGATGTCATGGAAGACTAAAAAATATGCAAAATACTGTACATAAATACCTCTGATGCTGAAGCAGGGAAATCTGCTAAGAAAAAAAGATAAATGCACAAGTTAAATCAGAAAATGATGTCATGAAAGACCAAGAAATATGCAAAATACTGTACATAAATACCTCTGACGCTGAAGCAGAGTAACCTACTGAGAAAAAAAGATAAATGCACAAGTTAAACCAGAAAATGATGTCATGAAAGACTGCAAAATTTACAAAATACTGTACATAAATACCTCTGACGCTGAAGTGGGGAAACCTGCAGAGAAAAAAGAGAAAAATGTACAAGTTAAACCAAAAAATGATTTCATGAAAGACTGCAAAATTTGCAAAATACTGTACATAAATACCTCTGACGCTGAAGCAGGAAAACCTGCTAAGAAAAAAAGATAAATGCACAAGTTAAATCAGAAAATGATGTCATGAAAGACAACAAAATATACAAAATACTGTACATAAAAACCTCTGACACTGTATGAGGGAAACCTGCTGAGAAAAAAAAGATAAATGCACAAGTTAAACCAGAAAATGATGTCATGAAAGACCACAAAATATACAAAATACTGTACATAAATACGTCTGACACTGAAGCAGGGAAGCCTGCAGAGAAAAAAAGAAAAATGCACAAGTTAAACCAGAAAATGATGTCATGAACGCAAACAAAATATACAAAATACTGTACATAAATACCTCTGACACTGAAGCAGGGAAACCTGAAGAGAAAAAAGAGAAAAATGTACAAGTTAAACCAAAAAATGATTTCATGAAAGACTGCAAAGTTTACAAAATACTGTACATAAATACCTCTGACGCTGAAGCAGGGAAACCTAAAGAGAAAAAAGAGAAAAATGCACAAGTTAAACCAGAAAATGTTTTCATGAAAGACTGCAAAATTTGAAAAATACTGTACATAAATACCTCTGACGCTGAAGCAGGGAAACCTAAAGAGAAAAAAGAGAAAAATGCACAAGTTAAACCAGAAAATGATTTTATGAAAGACTGCAAAATTTGAAAAATAATGTACATAAATACCTCTGACCCTGAAGCAGGCTAACTTGCTAAGAAAAAAAGATAAATGCACAAGTTAAACCAGAAAATGATGTCATGAAAGACAACAAAATATACAAAATACTGTACATAAATACCTCTGACACTGAATGAGGTAAACCTGCTGAGAAAAAAAGATAAATGCACAAGTTAAACCAGAAAATGATGTCATGAAAGACAACAAAATATACAAAATACTGTACATAAATACCTCTGACGCTTAAGCAGGGAAACCTGCAGAGAAAAAAAGAAAAATGCGCAAGTTAAATCAGAAAATGATGTCATGAAAGAAAACAAAATAAACAAAATACTGTACATAAATACCTCTGACACTGAATGAGGGAAACCTGCTGAGAAAAAAAGATAAATGCACGAGTTAAATAAGAAAATGATGTCATGAAAGAAAAAAAAATATACAAAATACTGTACATAAATACCTCTGACACTGAAGCAGGGAAACCTGCTAAGAAAAAAAGAAAAATGCACAAGTTAAACCAGAAAATGATGTCATGGAAGACTAAAAAATATGCAAAATACTGTACATAAATACCTCTGATGCTGAAGCAGGGAAATCTGCTAAGAAAAAAAGATAAATGCACAAGTTAAATCAGAAAATGATGTCATGAAAGACCAAGAAATATGCAAAATACTGTACATAAATACCTCTGAAACTGAAGCAGGGAAACCTGCAGAGAAAAAAAGAAAAATGCACAAGTTAAATCAGAAAATGATATCATGGAGACCAAAAAACATACATAATACTGTACATAAATACCTGTGACGCTGAAGCAGGAAAACGTACTAAGAAAAAAAGATAAATGCACAAGTTAAATCAGAGAATGATGTCATGAAAGACCAAAAAATATACAAAATACTGTACATAAATACCTGTGACACTGAAGCAGGGAAACCTGCAGAGAAAAAAAGAAAAATGCACAAGTTAAACCAGAAAATGATGTCATGAAAGACCAAAAAATATACATAATAATGTACATAGACACTTCCAAGGCTGAGCAGGGAAACCTGTAGAGAAAAAAGAAAAATGTACAAGATAAACCAAAAAATGATTTCATGAAAGACTGCAAAATTTGCAAAATACTGTACATAAATACCTCTGACGCTGAAGCAGGAAAACCTGCTAAGAAAAAAAGATAAATGCACAAGTTAAATCAGAAAATGATGTCATGAAAGACAACAAAATATACAAAATACTGTACATAAATACCTCTGACACTGAAGCAAGAAAACCTGCTGAGGAAAAAAGAAAAAATGCACAAGTTAAATCAGAAAATGATGTCATGAAAGACAAGAAAATATACAAAATACTGTACATAAATACGTCTGACGCTGAAGCAGAGAAACCTGCTAAGAAAAAATGATAATTACACAAGTTAAATCAGAAAATGATGTCATGAAAGACAAGAAAATATACAAAATACTGTACATAAATACGTTTGACGCTGAAGCAGGGGAACCTACTGAGAAAAAAAGATAAATGCACAAGTTAAACCAGAAAATGATTTCATGAAAGACTGCAAAATTTACAAAATACTGTACATAAATACCTCTGACGCTGAAGCAGGAAAACCTGCTAAGAAAAAAAGATAAATGCACAAGTTAAATCAGAAAATGATGTCATGAAAGACAACAAAATATAGAAAATACTGTACTGAAATACCTGTCGCTGAAGCAGGAAAACCTGCAGAGAAAAAAAGATAAATGCACACGTTAAATCAGAAAATGATGTCATGAAAGAAAACAAAATATACAAAATACTGTACATAAATACCTCTGACATTGAAGCAGGGAAACCTGCAGAGAAAAAAAGAAAAATGCACAAGTTAAACCACAAAATGTCATGAAAGAGCAAAAAATATACAAAATACTGTACATAAATACCTCTGACACTGAAGCAAGAAAACCTGCTGAGGAAAAAAGAAAAAATGCACAAGTTAAACCAAGAAATTATGTCATGAAAGACAAATAAATATACAAAATACTGTACATAATTACCTCTGACGCTGAAGCAGAGAAACCTGCTAAGAAAAAATGATAATTGCACAAGTTAAATCAGAAAATGATGTCATGAAAGACAAGAAAATATACAAAATACTGTACATAAATACCTCTGACGCTGAAGCAGAGAAACCTACTGAGAAAAAAAGATAAATGCACAAGTTAAACCAGAAAATGATTTCATGAAAGACTGCAAAATTTACAAAATACTGTACATAAATACCTCTGACACTGAAGCAGGGAAACCTGCAGAGAAAAAAGAGAAAAATGTACAAGTTAAACCAAAAAATGATTTCATGAAAGACTGCAAAATTTGCAAAATACTGTACATAAATACCTCTGACGCTGAAGCAGGAAAACCTGCTAAGAAAAAAAGATAAATGCACAAGTTAAATCAGAAAATGATGTCATGAAAGACAACAAAATATACAAAATACTGTACATAAATACCTCTGACACTGTATGAGGGAAACCTGCTGAGAAAAAAAAGATAAATGCACAAGTTAAACCAAAAAATGATTTCATGAAAGACTGCAAAGTTTACAAAATACTGTACATAAATACCTCTGATGCTGAAGCAGGGAAACCTAAAGAGAAAAAAGAGAAAAATGCACAAGTTAAACCAGAAAATGTTTTCATGAAAGACTGCAAAATTTGAAAAATACTGTACATAAATACCTCTGACGCTGAAGCAGGGAAACCTAAAGAGAAAAAAGAGAAAAATGCACAAGTTAAACCAGAAAATGACTTTATGAAAGACTGCAAAATTTGAAAAATAATGTACATAAATATCTCTGACCCTGAAGCAGGCTAACTTGCTAAGAAAAAAAGATAAATGCACAAGTTAAACCAGAAAATGATGTCATGAAAGACAACAAAATATACAAAATACTGTACATAAATACCTCTGACACTGAAGCAGGGAAACCTGCAGAGAAAAAAAGAAAAATGCGCAAGTTAAATCAGAAAATGATGTCATGAAAGAAAACAAAATATACAAAATACTGTACATAAATACCTCTGACACTGAATGAGGGAAACCTGCTGAGAAAAAAAGATAAATGCACGAGTTAAATAAGAAAATGATGTCATGAAAGACCAAAAAATATACAAAATACTGTACATAAATACCTCTGACACTGAAGCAGGGAAACCTGCTAAGAAAAAAAGATAAATGCACAAGTTAAATCAGAAAATGATGTCATGAAAGACCAAGAAATATGCAAAATACTGTACATAAATACCTCTGAAACTGAAGCAGGGAAACCTGCTAAGAAAAAAATAAAAATGCACAAGTTAAATCAGAAAATGATATCATGGAGACCAAAAAATATACATAATACTGTACATAAATACCTCTGACACTGAAGCAGGGAAACCTGCAGAGAAAAAAAGAAAAATGCACAAGTTAAACCAGAAAATGATGTCATGAAAGACCAAAAAATATACATAATAATGTACATAAACACTTCCAACGCTGAGCAGGGAAACCTGTAGAGAAAAAAGAAAAATGTACAAGTTAAACCAAAAAATGATTTCATGAAAGACTGTAAAATTTGCAAAATACTGTACATAAATACCTCTGACGCTGAAGCAGGAAAACCTGCTAAGAAAAAAAGATAAATGCACAAGGTAAATCAGAAAATGATGTCATGAAAGACAACAAAATATACAAAATACTGTACTGAAATACGTGTCGCTGAAGCAAGAAAACCTGCAGAGAAAAAAAGATAAATGCACACATTAAATCAGAAAATGATGTCATGAAAGAAAACAAAATATACAAAATACTGTACATAAATACCTCTGACACTGAAGCAGGGAAACCTGCAGAGATAAAAAAGAAAAATGCACAAGTTAAACCAGAAAATGTCATGAAAGACCAAAAAATATACAAAATACTGTACATAAATACCTCTGACGCTGAAGCAGGAAAACCTGCTAAGAAAAAAAGATAAATGCACAAGTTAAATCAGAAAATGATGTCATGAAAGACAACAAAATATACAAAATACTGTACATAAATACCTTTGTCGCTGAAGCAGGACAACTTGCAGAGAAAAAAAGATAAATGCACACGTTAAATCAGAAAATGATGTCATGAAAGAAAACAAAATATACAAAATACTGTACATAAATACCTCTGACGCTGAAGCAGAGAAACCTACTGAGAAAAAAAGATAAATGCACAAGTTAAACCAGAAAATGATTTCATGAAAGACTGCAAAATTTACAAAATACTGTACATAAATACCTCTGACACTGAAGTGGGGAAACCTGCAGAGAAAAAAGAGAAAAATGTACAAGTTAAACCAAAAAATGATTTCATGAAAGACTGCAAAATTTGCAAAATACTGTACATAAATACCTCTGACGCTGAAGCAGGAAAACCTGCTAAGAAAAAAAGATAAATGCACAAGTTAAATCAGAAAATGATGTCATGAAAGACAACAAAATATACAAAATACTGTACATAAATACCTCTGACACTGAATGAGGGAAACCTGCTGAGAAAAAAAGATAAATGCACAAGTTAAATCAGAAAATGATGTCATGAAAGCAAACAAAATATACAAAATACTGTACATAAATACCTCTGACACTGAAGCAGGGAAACCTGCAGAGAAAAAAGAGAAAAATGTACAAGTTAAACCAAAAAATGATTTCATGAAAGACTGCAAAATTTACAAAATACTGTACATAAATACCTCTGACGCTGAAGCAGGAAAACCTGCAGAGAAAAAAAGATAAATGCACACGTTAAATCAGAAAATGATGTCATGAAAGAAAACAAAATATAAAAAATACTGTACTGAAATACCTGTCGCTGAAGCAAGAAAACCTGCAGAGAAAAAAAGATAAATGCACACGTTAAATCAGAAAATGATGTCATGAAAGAAAACAAAATATACAAAATACTGTACATAAATACCTCTGACACTGAAGCAGGGAAACCTGCAGAGATAAAAAAGAAAAATGCACAAGTTAAACCAGAAAATGTCATGAAAGACCAAAAAATATACAAAATACTGTACATAAATACCTCTGACGCTGAAGCAGGAAAACCTGCTAAGAAAAAAAGATAAATGCACAAGTTAAATCAGAAAATGATGTCATGAAAGACAACAAAATATACAAAATACTGTACATAAATACCTTTGTCGCTGAAGCAGGACAACTTGCAGAGAAAAAAAGATAAATGCACAAGTTAAATCAGAAAATGATGTCATGAAAGAAAACAAAATATACAAAATACTGTACATAAATACCTCTGACGCTGAAGCAGAGAAACCTACTGAGAAAAAAAGATAAATGCACAAGTTAAACCAGAAAATGATTTCATGAAAGACTGCAAAATTTGCAAAATACTGTACATAAATACCTCTGACGCTGAAGCAGGAAAACCTGCTAAGAAAAAAAGATAAATGCACAAGTTAAATCAGAAAATGATGTCATGAAAGACAACAAAATATACAAAATACTGTACATAAATACCTCTGACACTGAATGAGGGAAACCTGCTGAGAAAAAAAGATAAATGCACAAGTTAAACCAGAAAATGATGTCATGAAAGCTAACAAAATATACAAAATACTGTACATAAATACCTCTGACACTGAAGCAGGGAAACCTGCAGAGAAAAAAGAGAAAAATGTACAAGTTAAACCAAATAATGATTTCATGAAAGACTGTAAAGTTTACAAAATACTGTACATAATCACCACTGACGCTGAAGCAGGAAAACCTGCTAAGAAAAAAAGATAAATGCACAAGTTAAATCAGAAAATGATGTCATGAAAGACCAAGAAATATGCAAAATACTGTACATAAATACCTCTGACACTGAAGCAGGGAAACCTGCAGAGAAAAAAGAGAAAAATGTACAAGTTAAACCAAAAAATGATTTCATGAAAGACTGCAAAATTTACAAAATACTGTACATAAATACCTCTGACGCTGAAGCAGGAAAACCTGCAGAGAAAAAAAGATAAATGCACACGTTAAATCAGAAAATGATGTCATGAAAGAAAACAAAATATAAAAAATACTGTACTGAAATACCTGTCGCTGAAGCAAGAAAACCTGCAGAGAAAAAAAGATAAATGCACACGTTAAATCAGAAAATGATGTCATGAAAGAAAACAAAATATACAAAATACTGTACATAAATACCTCTGACACTGAAGCAGGGAAACCTGCAGAGATAAAAAAGATAAATGCACAAGTTAAACCAGAAAATGTCATGAAAGACCAAGAAATATACAAATTACTGTACATAAATACCTCTGACGCTGAAGCAGGAAAACCTGCTAAGAAAAAAAGATAAATGCACAAGTTAAATCAGAAAATGATGTCATGAAAGACAACAAAACATACAAAATACTGTATATAAATACCTTTGTTGCTGAAGCAGGACAACCTGCAGAGAAAAAAAGATAAATGCACACGTTAAATCAGAAAATGATGTCATGAAAGAAAACAAAATATACAAAATACTGTACATAAATACCTCTGACATTGAAGCAGGGAAACCTGCAGAGAAAAAAAGAAAAATGCACACGTTAAATCAGAAAATGATGTCATGAAAGAAAACAAAATATACAAAATACTGTACATAAATACCTCTGACCCTGAAGCAGGGAAACCTGCAGAGATAAAAAAGAAAAATGCACAAGTTAAACCAGAAAATGTCATGAAAGACCAAAAAATATACAAAATACTGTACATAAATACCTCTGACGCTGAAGCAGCAAAACCTGCTAACAAAAAAAGATAAATGCACAAGTTAAATCAGAAAATGATGTCATGAAAGACAACAAAATATACAAAATACTGTACATAAATACCTTTGTCGCTGAAGCAGGACAACCTGCAGTGAAAAAAAGATAAATGCACACGTTAAATCAGAAAATGATGTCATGAAAGAAAACAAAATATACAAAATACTGTACATAAATACCTCTGACATTGAAGCAGGGAAACCTGCAGAGAAAAAAAGAAAAATGCACAAGTTAAACCACAAAATGTCATGAAAGACCAAAAAATATACAAAATACTGTACATAAATACCTCTGACACTGAAGCAAGAAAACCTGCTGAGGAAAAAAGAAAAAATGCACAAGTTAAACCAAGAAATTATGTCATGAAAGACAAATAAATATACAAAATATTGTACATAATTACCTCTGACGCTGAAGCAGAGAAACCTGCTAAGAAAAAATGATAATTACACAAGTTAAATCAGAAAATGATGTCATGAAAGACAAGAAAATATACAAAATACTGTACATAAATACCTCTGACGCTGAAGCAGGGGAACCTACTGAGAAAAAAAGATAAATGCACAAGTTAAACCAGAAAATGATGTCATGAAAGACAAGAAAATATACAAAATACTGTACATAAATTCCTCTAACGCTGAAGCAGGGAAACCTACTGAGAAAAAAAGATAAATGCACAAGTTAAACCAGAAAATGATGTCATGAAAGACCAAAAAATATACAAAATACTTTACATAAATTCCTCCGACGCTGAAGCAGGAAAACCTGCTAAGAAAAAAAGATAAATGCACAAGTTAAATCAGAAAATGATGTCATGAAAGATCAAGAAATATGCAAAATACTGTACATAAATACCTCTGACACTGAAGCAGGGAAACCTGCACAGAAAAAAAGAAAAATGCACAACTTAAAATCAGAAAATGATGTCATGAAGACCAAAAAATATCCAAAATACTGTACATAAATACCTCTGACGCTGAAGCAGGAAAACCTGCTAAGAAAAAAAGATAAATGCACGAGTTAAACCAGAAAATGATGTCATGAAGGACAACAAAATATACAAAATACTGTGCATAAATACCTCTGACACTGAAGCAGGGAAACCTGCAGAGAAAAAAAGAAAAATGCACAAGTTAAATCAGAAAATGATGTCATGAAAGACAACAAAATATACAAAATACTGTACATAAATACCTCTGACACTGAAACAGGGAAACCTGCTGAGAAAAAAAAGATAAATGCACAAGTTAAACCAGAAAATGATGTCATGAAAGACCAAAAAATATACAAAATACTGTACATAAATACCTCCGACGCTGAAGTAGGATAACCTGCTGAGAAAAAAGAAAAAAAATGCACATGTTAAACCAAGAAATGATGTCATGAAAGACCACAAATTATACAAAATACTGTACATAAATACCTCTGACACT
This sequence comes from Telmatherina bonti, assembly GCF_933228915.1. Classification (NCBI taxonomy): domain Eukaryota; kingdom Metazoa; phylum Chordata; class Actinopteri; order Atheriniformes; family Telmatherinidae; genus Telmatherina; species Telmatherina bonti. Next base: position 30,219,550 of record NC_136622.1, read on the forward strand.
GAAGCAGGGAAACCTGCTGAGAAAAAAAGAAAAATGCACAAGTTAAACCAGAAAATGATGTCATGAAAGACAAGAAAATATACAAAATACTGTACATAAATACCTCTGACACTGAAGCAGGGAAACCTGCAGAGAAAAAAAGAAAAATGCACAAGTTAAGTCAGAAAATGATGTCATGAAGACCAAAAAATATCCAAAATACTGTACATAAATACCTCTGACGCTGAAGCAGGAAAACCTGCTAAGAAAAAAAGATAAATGCACAAATTAAATCAGAAAATGATGTCATGAAAGACCAAAAAATATACAAAATACTTTACATAAATTCTTCCGACGCTGAAGCAGGAAAACCTGCTAAGGAAAAAAGATAAATGCACAAGTTAAATCAGAAAATGATGTCATGAAAGATCAAGAAATATGCAAAATACTGTACATAAATACCTCTGACACTGAAGCAGGGAAACCTGCACAGAAAAAAAGAAAAATGCACAACTTAAAATCAGAAAATGGTGTCATGAAGACCAAAAAATATCCAAAATACTGTACATAAATACCTCTGACGCTGAAGCAGGAAAACCTGCTAAGGAAAAAAGATAAATGCACAAGTTAAATCATAAAATTATGTCATGAAAGACAACAAAATATACAAAATACTGTACATAAATTCCTCCGACGCTGAAGCAGGGAAACCTGCTAAGAAAAAAAGATAAATGCACAAGTTATATCAGAAAAAGATGTCATGAAGGACAACAAAATATACAAAATACTGTACATAAATACCTCTGACACTGAAGCAGGTAAACCTGCAGAGAAAAAAAGAAAAATGCACAAGTTAAACCACAAAATGTCATGAAAGACAACAAAATATACCAAATACTGTACATAAATACCTCTGACACTGAAGCAGGAAAACCTGCTAAGAAAAAAGGATAAATGCACAAGTTAAATCAGAAAATGATGTCATGAAAGACAACAAAATATACAAAATACTGTACATAAATACCTCTGACGCTGAAGCAGGAAAACCTGCTAAGAAAAAAAGATAAATGCACGAGTTAAACCAGAAAATGATGTCATGAAGGACAACAAAATATACAAAATACTGTGCATAAATACCTCTGACACTGAAGCAGGGAAACCTGCTGAGAAAAAAAAGATAAATGCACAAGTTAAACCAGAAAATGATGTCATGAAAGACCAAAAAATATACAAAATACTGTACATAAATACCTCCGACGCTGAAGTAGGATAACCTGCTGAGAAAAAAGAAAAAAAATGCACATGTTAAACCAAGAAATGATGTCATGAAAGACCACAAATTATACAAAATACTGTACATAAATACCTCTGACACTGAAGCAGGGAAACCTGCTGAGAAAAAAAGAAAAATGCACAAGTTAAACCAGAAAATGATGTCATGAAGACCAAAAAATATCCAAAATACTGTACATAAATACCTCTGACGCTGAAGCAGGAAAACCTGCTAAGAAAAAAAGATAAATGCACAAATTAAATCAGAAAATGATGTCATGAAAGACCAAAAAATATACAAAATACTTTACATAAATTCTTCCGACGCTGAAGCAGGAAAACCTGCTAAGGAAAAAAGATAAATGCACAAGTTAAATCAGAAAATGATGTCATGAAAGATCAAGAAATATGCAAAATACTGTACATAAATACCTCTGACACTGAAGCAGGGAAACCTGCACAGAAAAAAAGAAAAATGCACAACTTAAAATCAGAAAATGGTGTCATGAAGACCAAAAAATATCCAAAATACTGTACATAAATACCTCTGACGCTGAAGCAGGAAAACCTGCTAAGGAAAAAAGATAAATGCACAAGTTAAATCATAAAATTATGTCATGAAAGACAACAAAATATACAAAATACTGTACATAAATTCCTCCGACGCTGAAGCAGGGAAACCTGCTAAGAAAAAAAGATAAATGCACAAGTTATATCAGAAAAAGATGTCATGAAGGACAACAAAATATACAAAATACTGTACATAAATACCTCTGACACTGAAGCAGGTAAACCTGCAGAGAAAAAAAGAAAAATGCACAAGTTAAACCACAAAATGTCATGAAAGACAACAAAATATACCAAATACTGTACATAAATACCTCTGACGCTGAAGCAGTGAAACCTACTGAGAAAAAAAGAAAAATACACAAGTTAAACCACAAAATGTCATGAAAGACCAAAAAATATACAAAATACTGTACATAAATACCTCTACCACTGAAGCAAGAAAACCTGCTGAGGAAAAAAGAAAAAATGCACAAGTTAAACCAAGAAATGATGTCATGAAAGACAAGAAAATATACAAAATACTGTACATAATTACCTCTGACACTGAAGCAGAGAAACCTGCTAAGAAAAAATGATAATTGCACAAGTTAAATCAGAAAATGATGTCATGAAAGAAAGAAAATATACAAAATACTGTACATAAATACCTCTGACGCTGAAGCAGGGAAACCTACTGAGAAAAAAACATAAATGCACAAGTTAAACCAGAAAATGATTTCATGAAAGACTGTAAAATTTACAAAATACTGTACATAAATACCTCTGACGCTGAAGCAGGGAAACCTGCAGAGAAAAAAGAGAAAAATGCACAAGTTAAACCAAAAAATGATTTCATGAAAGACTGCAAAATTTGCAAAATACTGTACATAAATACCTCTGACGCTGAAGCAGGGAAACCTGCAGAGAAAAAAGAGAAAAATGTACAAGTTAAACCAAAAAATGATTTCATGAAAGACTGTAAAATTTACAAAATACTGTACATAAATACCTCTGACGCTGAAGCAGGAAAACCTGCAGAGAAAAAAAGATAAATGCACAAGTTAAACCAGAAAATGATGTCATGAAAGACAACAAAATATACAAAATACTGTACATAAATACCTCTGACACTGAAGCAGGGAAACCTGCAGAGATAAAAAAAAAAAAATGCACAAGTTAAACCAGAATATGTCATGAAAGACCACAAAATATACAAAATACTGTACATAAATACCTCTGACACTGAAGCAGGGAAACCTGCTAAGAAAAAAAGATAAATGCACAAGTTAAATCAGAAAATGATGTCATGAAAGACCAAAAAATATACAAAATACTGTACATAAATTCCTCCGACGCTGAAGCAGGGAAACCTGCTAAGAAAAAAAGATAAATGCACAAGTTAAATCAGAAAATGATGTCATGAAGGACAACAAAATATACAAAATACTGTACATAAATACCTCTGACACTGAAGCAGGGAAACCTGCAGAGAAAAAAAGAAAAATGCACAAGTTAAACCAGAAAATGATGTCATGAAAGACAACAAAATATACAAAATACTGTACATAAATACCTCTGACACTGAAGCAGGGAAACCTGCAGAGATAAAAAAAAAAAAATGCACAAGTTAAACCACAAAATGTCATGAAAGACCACAAAATATACAAAATACTGTACATAAATACCTCCGTCGCTGAAGCAGGAAAACCTGCAGAGAAAAAAAGAAAAATGCACAAGTTAAACCAGAAAATGATGTCATGAAAGACAACAAAATATACAAAATACTGTACATAAATACCTCTGACGCTGAAGCAGGAAAACCTGCTAAGAAAAAAAGATAAATGCACGAGTTAAACCAGAAAATGATGTCATGAAGGACAACAAAATATACAAAATACTGTGCATAAATACCTCTGACACTGAAGCAGGGAAACCTGCAGAGAAAAAAAGAAAAATGCACAAGTTAAATCAGAAAATGATGTCATGAAAGACAACAAAATATACAAAATACTGTACATAAATACCTCTGACACTGAAACAGGGAAACCTGCTGAGAAAAAAAAGATAAATGCACAAGTTAAACCAGAAAATGATGTCATGAAAGACCAAAAAATATACAAAATACTGTACATAAATACCTCCGACGCTGAAGTAGGATAACCTGCTGAGAAAAAAGAAAAAAAATGCACATGTTAAACCAAGAAATGATGTCATGAAAGACCACAAATTATACAAAATACTGTACATAAATACCTCTGACACTGAAGCAGGGAAACCTGCACAGAAAAAAAGAAAAATGCACAACTTAAAATCAGAAAATGGTGTCATGAAGACCAAAAAATATCCAAAATACTGTACATAAATACCTCTGACGCTGAAGCAGGAAAACCTGCTAAGGAAAAAAGATAAATGCACAAGTTAAATCATAAAATTATGTCATGAAAGACAACAAAATATACAAAATACTGTACATAAATTCCTCCGACGCTGAAGCAGGGAAACCTGCTAAGAAAAAAAGATAAATGCACAAGTTATATCAGAAAAAGATGTCATGAAGGACAACAAAATATACAAAATACTGTACATAAATACCTCTGACACTGAAGCAGGTAAACCTGCAGAGAAAAAAAGAAAAATGCACAAGTTAAACCACAAAATGTCATGAAAGACAACAAAATATACCAAATACTGTACATAAATACCTCTGACGCTGAAGCAGTGAAACCTACTGAGAAAAAAAGAAAAATGCACAAGTTAAACCACAAAATGTCATGAAAGACCAAAAAATATACAAAATACTGTACATAAATACCTCTACCACTGAAGCAAGAAAACCTGCTGAGGAAAAAAGAAAAAATGCACAAGTTAAACCAAGAAATGATGTCATGAAAGACAAGAAAATATACAAAATACTGTACATAATTACCTCTGACACTGAAGCAGAGAAACCTGCTAAGAAAAAATGATAATTGCACAAGTTAAATCAGAAAATGATGTCATGAAAGAAAGAAAATATACAAAATACTGTACATAAATACCTCTGACGCTGAAGCAGGGAAACCTACTGAGAAAAAAACATAAATGCACAAGTTAAACCAGAAAATGATTTCATGAAAGACTGTAAAATTTACAAAATACTGTACATAAATACCTCTGACGCTGAAGCAGGGAAACCTGCAGAGAAAAAAGAGAAAAATGCACAAGTTAAACCAAAAAATGATTTCATGAAAGACTGCAAAATTTGCAAAATACTGTACATAAATACCTCTGACGCTGAAGCAGGGAAACCTGCAGAGAAAAAAGAGAAAAATGTACAAGTTAAACCAAAAAATGATTTCATGAAAGACTGTAAAATTTACAAAATACTGTACATAAATACCTCTGACGCTGAAGCAGGAAAACCTGCAGAGAAAAAAAGATAAATGCACAAGTTAAACCAGAAAATGATGTCATGAAAGACAACAAAATATACAAAATACTGTACATAAATACCTCTGACACTGAAGCAGGGAAACCTGCAGAGAAAAAAAGAAAAATGCACAAGTTAAACCAGAAAATGATGTCATGAAAGACAACAAAATATACAAAATACTGTACATAAATACCTCTGACACTGAAGCAGGGAAACCTGCAGAGATAAAAAAAAAAAAATGCACAAGTTAAACCAGAATATGTCATGAAAGACCACAAAATATACAAAATACTGTACATAAATACCTCTGACACTGAAGCAGGGAAACCTGCTAAGAAAAAAAGATAAATGCACAAGTTAAATCAGAAAATGATGTCATGAAAGACCAAAAAATATAAAAAATACTGTACATAAATTCCTCCGACGCTGAAGCAGGGAAACCTGCTAAGAAAAAAAGATAAATGCACAAGTTAAATCAGAAAATGATGTCATGAAGGACAACAAAATATACAAAATACTGTACATAAATACCTCTGACACTGAAGCAGGGAAACCTGCAGAGAAAAAAAGAAAAATGCACAAGTTAAACCAGAAAATGATGTCATGAAAGACAACAAAATATACAAAATACTGTACATAAATACCTCTGACACTGAAGCAGGGAAACCTGCAGAGATAAAAAAAAAAAAATGCACAAGTTAAACCACAAAATGTCATGAAAGACCACAAAATATACAAAATACTGTACATAAATACCTCCGTCGCTGAAGCAGGAAAACCTGCAGAGAAAAAAAGAAAAATGCACAAGTTAAACCAGAAAATGATGTCATGAAAGACCAAAAAATATACAAAATACTTTGCATAAATCTCTCCGACGCTGAAGCAGGAAAACCTGCTAAGTAAAAAAGATAAATGCACAAGTTAAATCAGAAAATGATGTCATGAAAGACAACAAAATACACAAAATACTGTACATAAATACCTCTGACACTGAAGCAGGGAAACCTGCAGAGAAAAAAAGAAAAATGCACAAGTTAAATCAGAAAATGATGTCATGAAGACCAAAAATATCCAAAATACTGTACATAAATACCTCTGACGCTGAAGCAGGAAAACCTGCAAAGAAAAAAAGATAAATGCACAAGTTAAATCAGAAAATGATGTCATGAAAGACAACAAAATATACAAAATACTGTACATAAATACCTCTGACGCTGAAGCAGGAAAACCTGCAGAGATAAAAAGATAAATGCACGAGTTAAACCAGAAAATGATGTCATGAAAGACAACAAAATATACAAAATACTGTACATAAATACCTCTGACACTGAAGCAGGGAAACCTGCTGAGAAAAAAAGAAAAATGCACAAGTTAAACCAGAAAATGATGTCATGAAAGACCAAAAAATATACAAAATACTTTACATAAATTCCTCCGACGCTGAAGCAGGAAAACCTGCTAAGAAAAAAAGATAAATGCACAAGTTAAATCAGAAAATGATGTCATGAAAGATCAAGAAATATGCAAAATACTGTAGCTAAATTCCTCCGACGCTGAAGCAGGGAAACCTGCTAAGAAAAAAAGATAAATGCACAAGTTATATCAGAAAATGATGTCATGAAGGACAACAAAATATACAAAATACTGTACATAAATACCTCTGACACTGAAGCAGGGAAACCTGCAGAGAAAAAAAGAAAAATGCACAAGTTAAACCACAAAATGACATGAAAGACCCAAAAATATACAAAATACTGTACATAAATACCTCCGACGCTGAAGCAGGAAAACCTGCTGAGAAAAAAGAAAAAAAATGCACAAGTTAAACCAAGAAATGATGTCATGAAAGACAACAAAATATACAAAATACTGTACATAAATACCTCTGACACTGAAGCAGGGAAACCTGCAGAGATAAAGAAAGAAAAATGCACAAGTTAAACCAGAAAATGTCATGAAAGACCACAAAATATCCAAAATACTGTACATAAATACCTCTGACACTGAAGCAGGGAAACCTGCTAAGAAAAAAAGATAAATGCACAAGTTAAACCAGAAAATGATGTCATGAAAGACCAAAAAATATACAAAATACTTTACATAAATTCCTCCGACGCTGAAGCAGGGAGACATGCTAAGTAAAAAAGATAAATGCACAAGTTAAACCAGAAAATGATGTCATGAAAGACAATTAAATACACAAAATACTGTACATAAATACCTCTGACACTGAAGCAGGGAAACCTGCAGAGAAAAAAAGAAAAATGCACAAGTTAAACCAGAAAATGATGTCATGAAAGACAACATAATATACAAAATACTGTACATAAATACCTCTGACACTGAAGCAGGGAAACCTGCAGAGATAAAAAAAAAAAAATGCACAAGTTAAACCAGAAAATGTCATGAAAGACCACAAAATATACAAAATACTGTACATAAATACCTCTGACACTGAAGCAGGAAAACCTGCTAAGAAAAAAAGATAAATGCACAAGTTAAATCAGAAAATGATGTCATGAAAGACCAAAAAATATACAAAATACTGTACATAAATTCCTCCGACGCTGAAGCAGGGAAACCTGCTAAGAAAAAAAGATAAATGCACAAGTTAAATCAGAAAATGATGTCATGAAGGACAACAAAATATACAAAATACTGTACATAAATACCTCTGACACTGAAGCAGGGAAACCTGCAGAGAAAAAAAGAAAAATGCACAAGTTAAACCAGAAAATGATGTCATGAAAGACAACAAAATATACAAAATACTGTACATAAATACCTCTGACACTGAAGCAGGGAAACCTGCAGAGATAAAAAAAAAAAAAATGCACAAGTTAAACCACAAAATGTCATGAAAGACCACAAAATATACAAAATACTGTACATAAATACCTCCGTCGCTGAAGCAGGAAAACCTGCAGAGAAAAAAAGAAAAATGCACAAGTTAAACCAGAAAATGATGTCATGAAAGACCAAAAAATATACAAAATACTTTGCATAAATCTCTCCGACGCTGAAGCAGGAAAACCTGCTAAGTAAAAAAGATAAATGCACAAGTTAAATCAGAAAATGATGTCATGAAAGACAACAAAATACACAAAATACTGTACATAAATACCTCTGACACTGAAGCAGGGAAACCTGCAGAGAAAAAAAGAAAAATGCACAAGTTAAATCAGAAAATGATGTCATGAAGACCAAAAATATCCAAAATACTGTACATAAATACCTCTGACGCTGAAGCAGGAAAACCTGCTAAGAAAAAAAGATAAATGCACAAGTTAAATCAGAAAATGATGTCATGAAAGACAACAAAATATACAAAATACTGTACATAAATACCTCTGACGCTGAAGCAGGAAAACCTGCTAAGAAAAAAAGATAAATGCACGACTTAAACCAGAAAATGATGTCATGAAAGACAACAAAATATACAAAATACTGTACATAAATACCTCTGACACTGAAGCAGGGAAACCTGCTGAGAAAAAAAGAAAAATGCACAAGTTAAACCAGAAAATGATGTCATGAAAGACCAAAAAATATACAAAATACTTTACATAAATTCCTCCGACGCTGAAGCAGGAAAACCTGCTAAGAAAAAAAGATAAATGCACAAGTTAAATCAGAAAATGATGTCATGAAAGATCAAGAAATATGCAAAATACTGTAGCTAAATTCCTCCGACGCTGAAGCAGGGAAACCTGCTAAGAAAAAAAGATAAATGCACAAGTTATATCAGAAAATGATGTCATGAAGGACAACAAAATATACAAAATACTGTACATAAATACCTCTGACACTGAAGCAGGGAAACCTGCAGAGAAAAAAAGAAAAATGCACAAGTTAAACCACAAAATGACATGAAAGACCACAAAATATACAAAATACTGTACATAAATACCTCCGACGCTGAAGCAGGAAAACCTGCTGAGATAAAGAAAGAAAAATGCACAAGTTAAACCAGAAAATGTCATGAAAGACCACAAAATATCCAAAATACTGTACATAAATACCTTTGACACTGAAGCAGGGAAACCTGCTAAGAAAAAAAGATAAATGCACAAGTTAAACCAGAAAATGATGTCATGAAAGACCAAAAAATATACAAAATACTTTACATAAATTCCTCCGACGCTGAAGCAGGGAGACATGCTAAGAAAAAAAGATAAATGCACAAGTTAAACCAGAAAATGATGTCATGAAAGACAATTAAATACACAAAATACTGTACATAAATACCTCTGATGCTGAAGCAGGGAAACCTGCTAAGAAAAAAAGAAAAATGCACAAGTTAAACCAAAAAATGATTTCATGAAAGACCACAAAATACACAAAATACTGTACATAAATACCTCTGACACTGAAGCAGGGAAACCTGCAGAGAAAAAAAGACAAATGCACAAGTTAAAATCAGAAAATGATGTCATGAAGACCAAAAAATGTACAATATACTGTACATAAATACCTCTGACGCTGAAGCAGGAAAACCTGCTAAGAAAAAAAGATAAATGCACAAGTTAAATCAGAAAATTATGTCATGAAAGACAACAAAATATACAAAATACTGTACATAAATTCCTCCGACGCTGAAGCAGGGAAAACCTGCTAAGAAAAAAAGATAAATGCACAAGTTAAATCAGAAAATGATGTCATGAAAGACCAAAAAATATACAAAATACTTTACATAAATACCTCTGACGCTGAAGCAGGGAAACCTACTGACAAAAAAAGATAAATGCACAAGTTAAATCAGAAAATTATGTCATGAAAGACAACAAAATATACAAAATACTGTACATAAATTCCTCCGACGCTGAAGCAGGGAAAACCTGCTAAGAAAAAAAGATAAATGCACAAGTTAAATCAGAAAATGATGTCATGAAAGACAAGAAAATATACAAAATACTGTACATAAATTCCTCCGACGCTGAAGCAGGGAAACCTACTGAGAAAAAAAGATAAATGCACGAGTTAAACCAGAAAATGATGTCATGAAAGACCAAAAAATATACAAAATACTTTACATAAATACCTCTGACGCTGAAGCAGGGAAACCTGCTGAGAAAAAAAGAAAAATGCACAAGTTAAACCAGAAAATGATGTCATGAAAGAAAACAAAATATAGAAAATACTGTACATAAATACCTCCGACGCTGAAGCAGGAAAACCTGCTAAGAAAAAAAGATAAATGCACGAGTTAAACCAGAAAATGATGTCATGAAAGACAACAAAATATACAAAATACTGTACATAAATTCCTCTGACGCTGAAGCAGGGAAAGCTGCTAAGAAAAAAAGATAAATGCACAAGTTAAATCAGAAAATGATGTCATGAAAGACAACAAAATATACAAAATACTGTACATATATACCTCTGACGCTGAAGCAGGGAAACCTACTGAGAAAAAAAGATAAATGCACAAGTTAAACCAGAAATGATGTCATGAAAGACAACAAAATACACAAAATACTGTACATAAATACCTCTGATGCTGAAGCAGGGAAACCTGCTAAGAAAAAAAGATGAATGCACGAGTTAAATCAGAAAATGATGTCATGAAAGACAACAAAATACACAAAATACTGTACATAAATACCTCTGACACTGAAGCAGGGAAAGCTGCAGAGAAAAAAAGAAAAATGCACAAGTTAAACCAGAAAATGATGTCATGAAGACCAAAAAATATCCAAAGTACTGTACATAAATACCTCTGATGCTGAAGCAGGAAAACCTGCTAAGAAAAAAAGATAAATGCACAAGTTAAACCAGAAAATGTCATGGAAGACCAAAAAATATGCAAAATACTGTACATAAATACCTCTGATGCTGAAGCACGGAAATCTGCTAAGAAAAAAAGATAAATGCACAAGTTAAATCAGAAAATGATGTCATGAAAGACAACAAAATATAAAAATTTCTGTACATAAATACCTCTGACGCTGAAGCAGGGAAACCTGCTAAGAAAAAAAGATAAATGCACGAGTTAAATCAGAAAATGATGTCATGAAAGACCAAAAAATATACAAAATACTGTACATAAATACCTCTGACACTGAAGCAGGGAAACCTGCTGAGAAAAAAGAAAAAAAATGCACAAGTTAAACCAAGAAATGATGTCATGAAAGACCACAAAATATACAAAATACTGTACATAAATACCTCTGACACTGAAGCAGGGAAACCTGCTGAGAAAAAAAGAGAAATGCACAAGTTAAACCACAAAATGATGTCATGAAAGACAAGAAAATATACAAAATACTGTACATAAATACCTCAAGGCTGAAGCAGGGAAACCTACTCAGAAAAAAAAATAAATACACAAGTTAAACCAGAAAATGATGTCATGAAAGACAACAAAATACACAAAATACTGTACATAAATACCTCTGATGCTGAAGCAGGAAAACCTGCTAAGAAAAAAAGATAAATGCACGAGTTAAACCAGAAAATGATGTCATGAAAGACCAAAAAATATACAAAATACTTTACATAAATTCCTCCGACGCTGAAGCAGGAAAACCTGCTAAGAAAAAAAGATAAATGCACAAGTTAAATCAGAAAATGAATTCATGAAAGACAAGACATTATACAAAATACTGTACATAAATACCTCTGACGCTGAAGCAGGGAAACCTACTGACAAAAAAAGATAAATGTACAAGTTAAATCAGAAAATGATGTCATGAAAGATCAATAAATATGCAAAATACTGTACATAAATACCTCTGACACTGAAGCAGGGAAACCTGCTGAGAAAAAAAGAAAAATGCACAAGTTAAACCAGAAAATGATGTCATGAAAGAAAACAAAATATAGAAAATACTGTACATAAATACCTCCGACGCTGAAGCAGGAAAACCTGCTAAGAAAAAAAGATAAATGCACGAGTTAAACCAGAAAATGATGTCATGAAAGACAACAAAATATACAAAATACTGTACATGAATACCTCTGACGCTGAAGCAGGAAAACCTGCTGAGAAAAAAGAAAAAAAATGCACAAGTTAAACCAAGAAATGATGTCATGAAGGACAACAAAATATCCAAAATACTGTACATAAATACCTCTGACACTGAAGCAGGGAAACCTGCAGAGAAAAAAAGAAAAATGCACAAGTTAAACCAGAAAATGTCATGAAAGACCAAAAAATATACAAAATACTTTACATAAATTCCTCTGACGCTGAAGCAGGGAAAGCTGCTAAGAAAAAAAGATAAATGCACAAGTTAAATCAGAAAATGATGTCATGAAAGACAACAAAATATACAAAATACTGTACATATATACCTCTGACGCTGAAGCAGGGAAACCTACTGAGAAAAAAGATAAATGCACAAGTTAAACCAGAAAATGATGTCATGAAAGACAACAAAATACACAAAATACTGTACATAAATACCTCTGATGCTGAAGCAGGGAAACCTGCTAAGAAAAAAAGATGAATGCACGAGTTAAATCAGAAAATGATGTCATGAAAGACCAAAAAATATACAAAATACTGTACATAAATACCTCTGACACTGAAGCAGGGAAAGCTGCAGAGAAAAAAAGAAAAATGCACAAGTTAAATCAGAAAATGATGTCATGAAGACCAAAAAATATCCAAAGTACTGTACATAAATACCTCTGATGCTGAAGCAGGGAAACCTACTGAGAAAAAAAGATAAATGCACAAGTTAAACCAGAAAATGATGTCATGAAAGACAACAAAATACACAAAATACTGTACATAAATACCTCTGATGCTGAAGCAGGGAAACCTGCAGAGAAAAAAAGATAAATGCACAAGGTAAATCAGAAAATGATGTCATGAAAGACCAAAAAATATACAAAATACTTTACATAAATACCTCTGACACTGAAGCAGGAAAACCTGCTAAGAAAAAAAGATAAATGCACAAGTTAAATCAGAAAATGATGTCATGAAAGACAACAAAATATACAAAATACTGTACATAAATACCTCTGACACTGAATGAGGGAAACCTGCTGAGAAAAAAAGATAAATGCACAAGTTAAACCAGAAAATGATGTCATGAAAGACCAAAAAATATACAAAATACTTTACATAAATACCTCTGACGCTGAAGCAGGAAAACCTGCTAAGAAAAAAAGATAAATGCACAAGTTAAACCAGAAAATGATGTCATGAAAGACAACAAAATATACAAAATACTGTACATAAATACCTCTGACACTGAAGCAGGGAAACCTGCTGAGAAAAAAGAAAAAAAATGCACAAGTTAAACCAAGAAATGATGTCATGAAAGACCACAAAATATACAAAATACTGTACATAAATACCTCTGACACTGAAGCAGGGAAACCTGCTGACAAAAAAAGATAAATGCACAAGTTAAATCAGAAAATTATGTCATGAAAGACAAGAAAATATACAAAATACTGTACATAAATTCCTCCGACGCTGAAGCAGGGAAAACCTGCTAAGAAAAAAAGATAAATGCACAAGTTAAATCAGAAAATGATGTCATGAAAGACAAGAAAATATACAAAATACTGTACATAAATTCCTCCGACGCTGAAGCAGGGAAACCTACTGAGAAAAAAAGATAAATGCACGAGTTAAACCAGAAAATGATGTCATGAAAGACCAAAAAATATACAAAATACTTTACATAAATACCTCTGACGCTGAAGCAGGGAAACCTGCTGAGAAAAAAAGAAAAATGCACAAGTTAAACCAGAAAATGATGTCATGAAAGAAAACAAAATATAGAAAATACTGTACATAAATACCTCCGACGCTGAAGCAGGAAAACCTGCTAAGAAAAAAAGATAAATGCACGAGTTAAACCAGAAAATGATGTCATGAAAGACCAAAAAATATACAAAATACTTTACATAAATTCCTCCGACGCTGAAGCAGGAAAACCTGCTAAGAAAAAAAGATAAATGCACAAGTTAAATCAGAAAATGAATTCATGAAAGACAAGACATTATACAAAATACTGTACATAAATACCTCTGACGCTGAAGCAGGGAAACCTACTGACAAAAAAAGATAAATGCACAAGTTAAACCAGAAAATGTCATGAAAGACCAAAAAATATACAAAATACTTTACATAAATTCCTCTGACGCTGAAGCAGGGAAAGCTGCTAAGAAAAAAAGATAAATGCACAAGTTAAATCAGAAAATGATGTCATGAAAGACAAGAAAATATACAAAATACTGTACATATATACCTCTGACGCTGAAGCAGGGAAACCTACTGAGAAAAAAAGATAAATGCACAAGTTAAACCAGAAATGATGTCATGAAAGACAACAAAATACACAAAATACTGTACATAAATACCTCTGATGCTGAAGCAGGGAAACCTGCTAAGAAAAAAAGATGAATGCACGAGTTAAATCAGAAAATGATGTCATGAAAGACAACAAAATACACAAAATACTGTACATAAATACCTCTGACACTGAAGCAGGGAAACCTGCTGAGAAAAAAGAAAAAAAATGCACAAGTTAAACCAAGAAATGATGTCATGAAAGACCACAAAATATACAAAATACTGTACATAAATACCTCTGACACTGAAGCAGGGAAACCTGCTGAGAAAAAAAGAGAAATGCACAAGTTAAACCAGAAAATGATGTCATGAAAGACAAGAAAATATACAAAATACTGTACATAAATACCTCAAGGCTGAAGCAGGGAAACCTACTCAGAAAAAAAAATAAATACACAAGTTAAACCAGAAAATGATGTCATGAAAGACAACAAAATACACAAAATACTGTACATAAATACCTCTGATGCTGAAGCAGGAAAACCTGCTAAGAAAAAAAGATAAATGCACGAGTTAAACCAGAAAATGATGTCATGAAAGACCAAAAAATATACAAAATACTTTACATAAATTCCTCCGACGCTGAAGCAGGAAAACCTGCTAAGAAAAAAAGATAAATGCACAAGTTAAATCAGAAAATGAATTCATGAAAGACAAGACATTATACAAAATACTGTACATAAATACCTCTGACGCTGAAGCAGGGAAACCTACTGACAAAAAAAGATAAATGCACAAGTTAAATCAGAAAATGATGTCATGAACGATCAAGAAATATGCAAAATACTGTACATAAATACCTCTGACACTGAAGCAGGGAAACCTGCTGAGAAAAAAAGAAAAATGCACAAGTTAAACCAGAAAATGATGTCATGAAAGAAAACAAAATATAGAAAATACTGTACATAAATACCTCCGACGCTGAAGCAGGAAAACCTGCTAAGAAAAAAAGATAAATGCACGAGTTAAACCAGAAAATGATGTCATGAAAGACAACAAAATATACAAAATACTGTACATAAATACCTCCGACGCTGAAGCAGGAAAACCTGCTGAGAAAAAAGAAAAAAAATGCACAAGTTAAACCAAGAAATGATGTCATGAAGGACAACAAAATATCCAAAATACTGTACATAAATACCTCTGACACTGAAGCAGGGAAACCTGCAGAGAAAAAAAGATAAATGCACAAGTTAAACCAGAAAATGTCATGAAAGACCAAAAAATATACAAAATACTTTACATAAATTCCTCTGACGCTGAAGCAGGGAAAGCTGCTAAGAAAAAAAGATAAATGCACAAGTTAAATCAGAAAATGATGTCATGAAAGACAACAAAATATACAAAATACTGTACATATATACCTCTGACGCTGAAGCAGGGAAACCTACTGAGAAAAAAAGATAAATGCACAAGTTAAACCAGAAAATGATGTCATGAAAGACAACAAAATACACAAAATACTGTACATAAATACCTCTGATGCTGAAGCAGGGAAACCTGCTAAGAAAAAAAGATGAATGCACGAGTTAAATCAGAAAATGATGTCATGAAAGACCAAAAAATATACAAAATACTGTACATAAATACCTCTGACACTGAAGCAGGGAAAGCTGCAGAGAAAAAAAGAAAAATGCACAAGTTAAATCAGAAAATGATGTCATGAAGACCAAAAAATATCCAAAGTACTGTACATAAATACCTCTGATGCTGAAGCAGGGAAACCTACTGAGAAAAAAAGATAAATGCACAAGTTAAACCAGAAAATGATGTCATGAAAGACAACAAAATACACAAAATACTGTACATAAATACCTCTGATGCTGAAGCAGGGAAACCTGCAGAGAAAAAAAGATAAATGCACAAGGTAAATCAGAAAATGATGTCATGAAAGACCAAAAAATATACAAAATACTTTACATAAATACCTCTGACACTGAATGAGGGAAACCTGCTGAGAAAAAAAGATAAATGCACAAGTTAAACCAGAAAATGATGTCATGAAAGACCAAAAAATATACAAAATACTTTATATAAATACCTCTGACGCTGAAGCAGGAAAACCTGCTAAGAAAAAAAGATAAATGCACAAGTTAAACAAGAAAATAATGTCATGAACGACAACAAAATATACAAAATACTGTACATAAATACCTCTGACGCTGAAGCAGGGAAACCTGTTGAGAAAAAAGAAAAAAAATGCACAAGTTAAACCAAGAAATGATGTCATGAAAGACCACAAAATATACAAAATACTGTACATAAATACCTCTGACACTGAAGCAGGGAAACCTGCTGAGAAAAAAAGAGAAATGCACGAGTTAAACCAGAAAATGATGTCATGAAAGACAAGAAAATATACAAAATACTGTACATAAATACCTCAAGGCTGAAGCAGGGAATCCTACTCAGAAAAAAAAATAAATACACAAGTTAAACCAGAAAATGATGTCATGAAAGACAACAAAATACACAAAATACTGTACATAAATACCTCTGATGCTGAAGCAGGAAAACCTGCTAAGAAAAAAAGATAAATGCACAAGTTAAATCAGAAAATGATGTCATGAAAGACCAAGAAATATGCAAAATACTGTACATAAATACCTCTGACACTGAAGCAGGGAAACCTGCAGAGAAAAAAAGAAAAATGCACAAGTTAAGTCAGAAAATGATGTCATGAAAGACAACAAAATATACAAAATACTGTACATAAATACCTCTGACGCTGAAGCAGGAAAACCTGCTAAGAAAAAAAGATAAATGCAAGAGTTAAACCAGAAAATGATGTCATGAAAGACAACAAAATATACAAAATACTGTACATAAATACCTCTGACACTGAAGCAGGGAAATCTGCAGAGAAAAAAATAATGCACAAGTTAAACCAGAAAATGATGTCATGAAAGACCAAAAAATATACAAAATACTGTACATAAATACCTATTATCACAAAGCAGGGAAACCTGCACAGAAAGAAAAACCTGCTGAGAAAGAAAAAAAGAAAAATGCACAAGTTAAAGAAGAAAATGATGTCATGAAAGACCAAAAAACATAAAACATACTGTACATAACTACGTCTGACGCTGAAGCAGGAAAACCTGCTGAGAAACAAAAAAAAAATGCACAAGTTAAACCAGAAGATGATGTCATGAAAGACCAAAAAATATCCAAAATAGTGTACATAAATACCTATTATGATGAAGCAGGGAAACCTGCTAAGAAAGAAAAGAAAAAATGCACAAGTTAAACCAGAAAATAATGTCATGAAAGACCACAAAATATAGAAAATACTGTACATAAATACGTCTGATGCTGAAGCAGTGAAACCTGCTGAGAAAAAAAAGAAAAATGCACAAGTTACACCAGAAAATGATGTCATGAAAGACCACAAAATATACAAAATACTGTACATAAATACCTATTATGACGAAGCAGGGAAACCTGTTGAGATAAAAAAGAAAAAAGATACAACCAGTCGACGTTATATTTTGCTTACCCCAAAATAAAGGGCATTACAGTAATGTAGCCGAGATGTAATGAAGACATGGATGGCTGTTTCTAAGTGCTGTTGTGCAAGAAAAGGTTTTACTTTAGACAGCTGTCTGATGTGGAAAAAGCTCCACTTTACTACAGAACTGATTTGCTGATCCAGTTTAAAATTACTGTTCATCTTAAAACCCATGTTTGATACAGTTGACTTTAAAAAAAAAACCTGCTAAAGGGCCAAAATCAACAGGCAGGGATTCACAAGCTCCACTGGGACCAAATACCATTACTTCAGTTTTTCCTTCATTAAGATGTAGGAAGTTTAGAGAAAACCAGGCTTTGTTGTCTTCCAGACATGCTAAAAGTAATGGAGATAAGGCATTTTTCTTTCTCAGAGGAATATAAATCTGACTATCATCAGCATAAAACTGTCGTTTACCATGAGAATGTCAATAAATACTTTTATCAAAGCTGACTCAGTGCAGTGTAATGTAAACAACACAAACAATACTGTACATTAATACCTATGACGCGTAAGCAAGAAAACCTGTTGAGAAAGAACAGAAAAATGCACAAGTTAAACCAGAAAATTATGTCAAGAAAGACCACAAAATGTACAAAATACTGCACATAAATACCTATGATGCGGAAGCAGGGAAACCTGATGAGAAACAAAAGAAAAGGAAAGGTTGAACTAAATAATTATGTTATTAAAGACTACAAGATATGTATACATATACTGTAGCCTCCATATACACAAAAAATGATCAAACAAGGAACCCTGCTCATAGAAAAATGATAAAGCTCAAGTTAAAAGACATCATAATAATGTCATGAAAGACCACTTTATTCACCATATACCATCCATTTACACATATATTTTTAAAGCAGGTAAACTTTTAGACAGACAACTCAAATGACTCAAGTTAAAAGAAATAATAATGTCATGAAAGAGCACAATAAATACAATACATTGTACATACATATAATGCCTAAGCAGGGAAACCTGCTGACAGACAAAAGAAAAAAGCACAAAAGAAAAAAGAAATAATAAGAAGCAGAAAACCAGTAAATATGTATAAAAACGTCCCTACTTTCTCAACCAAATGCGTCAAAACTCTTAGAACGCTTCTTTTTATGGTCTGCCTTTGACTTTTCATCACGTGACGTATTAAAGACCAACTCGAATGTTACGCATTTGCATTCGCGCACGCACACACGCATGCGCGCTAACATTCGGACACTGACGTAAATTACGTCTTGGTGCTCATTAGGACAACAATCACCATGTTGAAACGTTTAGGAGAACATCAGAAGCAGCTGTTTACCAACGCAAATTCACAGTCACACCAAATTCCGTCTATCAAGGCAACTGATTACATTTCATGTAACTGTGACAAATCTCAGCAGTCTTTCACCTTACCTGTTGTAAAACATGAACTTTCCTTCTGTTTTTGCTCGTGGCTGTGCAGACGCGCGTGAGCCATGTGTAACAGTAGATGGCAGCAACGCGCCGCGTTCAGTCTGCTCAACCTAAACGAGGACAAATGACAAGTCTGTCTTTTTAAATGACCAGTAAGATCAGGGCGGGACTTTTTCCTCCATTTGTGCAGGTTAAATGACCAAAACAAAACAAACAAAAATCAGAAGAACACTGTGTTTGTAGTTTTTACTACAATCCCTGATTCAATCATGTGCAAATGTAATTCTAATTGTCCCTTATTTAAATTCCTGAAACTAATTCCAGATCATGGCAAACTGGTTTCCTGAACATGATCACAACCTCCCTGTACGCCAGTGGCCTCTAAAACCGCTTTATATTAATCCCAGTGGATGTGGTGGGATGGGAGATTCTGTAGCTGATGCATCTGCAGCAACTATGTGATGCTAACATGTCATTTTGAAATCAAATTTTTGACCAATGTTTTCGATAACTTATTGAATCTATGTGGTGAAGAAAAAAGGCAGTTCTGAAGGCAGAAGGGGTCCAGCTCAGGACTTCCAAAGTGTACCTAATAAAAGGATCATACAATCTACATTTAGGATATAATACAAATGAAAGATGTTCTTGTTGTGTTCAAATTCCTTCACCTTGACTTTTTCTTTCTGCTTCACCTGAAAGCTCCAGTTTCTCAGAGGCTGTGTACTTAAGTCTGTGGTGCAACATTTGAAGGAAACAGTGCAATCATAGATGTCAAACACTTTTTCTCGTGTCACATGGTTGACGTGTCTCAACATTCCATACCATATTGGGCAAAACCAAGATGCTCTCTGCTTGCTTGTAGCCTGGATTCAGAGGGATTTGCTCTCTTTTCTCTTTCACCTTCCTAACTAATCCCATTCTCCCTCAGGTGGAGGGAGAATGGAATCAACCCAACCAGGAATTCCTTCACCAAATCTTCCTGCAACCTGTTCAGTCATGATTGATTGGAGATTGTCTTTGAAGTTGTGTTTAGAAAAAGAAAATAAAGATCAAATCAAATCAAATCAAACTTTATTTGTATAGCACTTTTCGTACTTAAAAACAATACAAAATGCAATACAAAGATGTCTGTAACTTTAACAGAGACTGTTGTCAAGAGGTATATCTGATCATGGATGCCTTACGAGTGATCCAGCATGAATGGAAAGTGCTGTTTCTGCGAGCTGACTCCAGGTCAGACGTTCAGCTGTCCAACATTCTTGACTCAGAGATCTGTTAGTAACATGAGAGCATTACCAAGAGGACTATATCTGTCTATGATAATCATGCAGGCTTCATCAGAAACATGACAGGATGCCTGTCGCTGCAGCCAACCTCTGCAGGACTCCGTGATGATCTGAACAGATTTTCCACAAATCTTTTAATGACAGAAAGAAGACAGGTGCCGAGGCAAGACAGTTAAAGACTTCTGCTTGATGCTGAGACCTAGAACTTGCAGGAATGCCTTCATAACTCTGAATATATAGGAGGGGATTGGCGTTTTAATCCTGGTGGTTTAAACTTCTTTCTTTTCTTTTTCCAGCGCTAAGAAGATGTGTAGCTTGAAGTTTGTGTTTCACAAAAAATGTGCAAGTTTAATAATAATATTGGAATTCATGAAACTGAGGCTGAAGATCAGTCAGGGAGAACTCCAGCTGCGGTAGACTTTAAACGCACGTCTGTAGCACAATGCCCTGTATAATTCACTCCCATCAAGTCGATTTATTTAGATCAGATGGTCCTTCTAAAAGAACATGTGTTAGAAATATACTGTTTGTAAGCTTTGATGATGGTTGAAAATCAGATAAAGAACACACAAAACAAACACTGTTCATTTAGATTTGGATTTCTTGAGGGAAAATTATGCAAAATTACAAATAAAAAAAAAAAGCAATGCATATAGCGCTAAAGGAGAGAAATCTGCTAAGAAAGAAAAGACAAAGCACAAGTTAAACAAAATAAATTTTAAAAAAAGACCACAATATATACAATATACTGTATATACATACATATAATGCTGAAGCAGGGAAACCTGCTGAGAAACAACAGAAAAATGTACAAGTTAAACTAAATAATGTCATGAAAGACCACAAAATATCAATATACTCTATATACATTATAATACTAAAGAAAGGAAACCTGCTGAGAAACAGAAGAAAAATGCACAAGTTAAACTAAATAATGTCATGAAAGACCACTACATATACATTGTACTGTACATATATACATAGAATGCTGAAACAAGAAAACCTGCTGATAGACAAATCAAAAAAGCAGAAGTTAAAAGAAGTAATGTTACAAAGGACACCAATATATAAAATATACTATATTTATAAACATGTAATGTTAAAGCAGGGAAACGTTCATATGAAACAAAAGAAAAATAAAGGTTAAAAGAAATAATTATGTTATTAAAGACTACAATATATACATCAACTGTACATATATACATAAAATGCTCAAGCAAGGACACCTGCTGATAGAATAATGAAAAATCACAGGTTAAAAGAAATAATGTCATGAAAAACCACCATATATACAATATACCTTCCACATAAACATGTGGTGTTAAAGCAGGTAAACTTTCTGGCAGACAAATTAAAAAAAGCTAAAGTTCAAATAATAATAAAGTCATTAAAGAGCACAATAAATACAATACATTGTACATACATACTTATTATGCCTAAGCAGGGAAACCTGCTGACAGACAAAAGAAAAATGTACAATTTAAAAGAAATAAGAAACATAAAACCAGTAAATATGTATAAAAACGTCCCTACTTTCTCAACCAAATCCGTCAAAACTCTTAGAATGCTGCTTTTTATGGCCTGCGTTTCACTTTTCATCACGTGACGTATTAAAGACCAACTCGAATTAAAGCCGCAAGCGGCATCCATCGGGTCCTCGCCTCAAGCCGAACCCTCCACCCGAGTCCTCTTCCTCATAATGCAACATGTTAAGGACCCACAGAACCATTTCATTTTAATGGATGAATACAATTCACCTAAAGAGATGAAAATGAGTGTAAATGCCAACATGGCGGACACCCCGTTGCCATGGCAACACGTGTGTTACAGACTTTTTTGCTCGCCTTCGGTTGTTACACATGTGTACCGAATTTCATAGCCCTAGGTCAAAGTAGATGATCGGGGCCCCTAGCCCCCCCCCCATAATACATATTACAATGCGTTAAGGACCTACCAAATATGAATTATTTTCATTTTGGTTCCGATCGGATGTATTTCTGCGAAGATATGAGTGAACTGTGTTTCATGGCGAGAACGCTTTTTTCCATGGGTTGCCACGGTAACACACTTTCTCCTATCAGAAAGATTTGAATAACTTTTTGTCCTCATCTTGTCACGAAGCTCCATGGTGAATGTGGAGCCAAAAGCATGAATCGCCTCAGACTAGTTCGTTCAAATACGATGCGCCCAAATTGTCAAAATCGGGCAAAAATATGGTTGTAAACGCCAAGATGGCGGACAGCCTGTTGCCATGACAACAGGTGTTTCATTGACTTTTCTACTCGTCTTGAAGTGGTAGACATGTGTACCGAATTTTGTCGTCCTACGTCAAAATAAAGTTTTTTTTACCCCATTGTAGGGGCCATTTTTGGCGTTTCTAGGTGGCGCTGTCGAGGCATTTTTGCATTGGCGTGTACGCGGACCCCAGAAAATTGCTATTTTCGCCGGGCTTGAGGTGTGTGCCAAGTTTCGCAACTTTTCACGGGGGCTAAGGGGGTCAAAAATGGCCGAGTTGTGCTGAGAAGAATAATATAGAAGAAACAACATTTGGAAAACAATAGGGCCCTGCCATACTTTGTATGGCTCGGACCCTAATAATACGAATTTGCATTCGAGCACGAACACACGCATGCGCGCTAACATTCGGACACTGACGTAAATTACGTCTTGGTGCTCATTAGGACAAAATCACCATATTGAAACGTTTAGGAGAACATCAGAAGCAGCTGTTTACCAACGCAAATTCACAGTCACACCAAATTCCGTCTATCAAGGCAACTGATTACATTTCATGTAACTGTGACAAATCTCAGCAGTCTTTCACCTTAAAAAAAAAGAAAAATGCACAAGTTAAACCAGAAAATGATGTCATGAAAGACCAAAAGATATCCAAAATAGTGTACATAAATACCTATTATCACGAAGCAGGGAAACCTGCACAGAAAGAATGGAAAAATGCACAAGTTAAACCAGAAAATGATGTCAGGAAAGAAGAAAAATACACAAAATACTGTACATAAATACCTCTGACGCTGAAGCAGGGTAACCTGCTAAGAAAAAAAGATAAATGCACAAGTTAAACCAGAAAATGATGTCAGGAAAGACCAAAAATACACAAAATACTGTACATAAATACCTCTGACACTGAAGCAGGGAAACCTGCAGAGAAAAAAAGAAAAACGCACAAGTTAAATCAGAAAATGATGTTATGAAGACCAAAAAATATCCAAAATACTGTACATAAATACCTCAGACGCTGAAGCAGGAAAACCTGCTGAGAAAAAAAGATAAATGCACAAGTTAAACCAGAAAATGATGTTATGAAAGACCAAATAATATGCAAAATACTGTACATAAATACCTCTGACACTGAATGAGGGAAACCTGCTGAGAAAAAAAGATTAATGCAAAAGTTAAACCAGAAAATGATGTCATGAAAGACCAAGAAATATGCAAAATACTGTACATAAATACCTCTGACGCTGAAGCAGGAAAACCTGCTAAGAAAAAAAGAAAAATGCACAAGTTAAACCAGAAAATGATGTCATGAAAGAAAACAAAATATAGAAAATACTGTACATAAATACCTCTGACGCTGAAGCAGGAAAACCTGCTAAGAAAAAAAGATAAATGCACGAGTTAAACCAGAAAATGATGTCATGAAAGACAACAAAATATACAAAATACTGTACATAAATACCTCTGACACTGAAGCAGGGAAACCTGCTGAGAAAAAAAGAAAAATGCACAAGTTAAACCAGAAAATGATGTCATGAAAGACCAAATAATATGCAAAATACTGTACATAAATACCTCTGACACTGAATGAGGGAAACCTGCTGAGAAAAAAAGATAAATGCACAAGTTAAACCAGAAAATGATGTCATGAAAGACCAAGAAATATGCAAAATACTGTACATAAATACCTCTGATGCTGAAGCAGGAAAACCTGCTAAGAAAAAAAGATAAATGCACAAGTTAAATCAGAAAATGATGTCATGAAAGACAACAAAATATACAAAATACTGTACATAAATACCTCTGACACTGAAGCAAGAAAACCTGGTGAGAAAAAAGAAAAAAATGCACAAGTTAAACCAAGAAATGATGTCATGAAAGACAACAAAATATACAAAATACTGTACATAAATACCTCTGACACTGAAGCAGGGAAACCTGCAGAGAAAAAAAGAAAAATGCACACGTTAAATCAGAAAATGATGTCATGAAAGAAAACAAAATATACAAAATACTGTACATAAATACCTCTGACACTGAAGCAGGGAAACCTGCTGAGAAAAAAAGATAAATGCACAAGTTAAACCAGAAAATGATGTCATGAAAGACCAAGAAATATGCAAAATACTGTACATAAATACCTCTGACGCTGAAGCAGGAAAACCTGCTAAGAAAAAAAGATAAATGCACGCGTTAAACCAGAAAATTATGTCATGAAAGACAACAAAATATACAAAATACTGTACATAAATAACTCTGACACTGAATGAGGGAAACCTGCTGAGAAAAAAAGATAAATGCACAAGTTAAACCAGAAAATGATGTCATGAAAGACCAAGAAATATGCAAAATACTGTACATAAATACCTCTGACACTGAATGAGGGAAACCTGCTGAGAAAAAAAGATAAATGCACAAGTTAAACCAGAAAATGATGTCATGAAAGACCAAGAAATATGCAAAATACTGTACAAAAATACCTCTGACGCTGAAGCAGGAAAACCTGCTAAGAAAAAAAGATAAATGCACAAGTTAAATCAGAAAATGATGTCATGATAGACAACAAAATATACAAAATACTGTACATAAATACCTCTGACACTGAAGCAGGAAAACCTGCAGAGAAAAAAAGATAAATGCACAAGTTAAATCAGAAAATGATGTCATGAAAGACCAAGAAATATGCAAAATACTGTACATAAATACCTCTGACACTGAAGCAGGAAAACCTGCTAAGAAAAAAAGATAAATGCACAAGTTAAATCAGAAAATGATGTCATGATAGACAACAAAATATAGAAAATACTGTACATAAATACCTCTGACACTGAAGCAGGAAAACCTGCTGAGAAAAAAAGAAAAATGCACAAGTTAAACCAGAAAATGATGTAATGAAAGAAAACAAAATATAGAAAATACTGTACATAAATACCTCTGACACTGAAGCAGGGAAACCTGCTGAGAAAAAAAGAAAAATGCACAAGTTAAACCAGAAAATGATGTCATGAAAGACCAAATAATATGCAAAATACTGTACATAAATACCTCTGACACTGAATGAGGGAAACCTGCTGAGAAAAAAAGATAAATGCACAAGTTAAACCAGAAAATGATGTCATGAAAGACCAAGAAATATGCAAAATACTGTACATAAATACCTCTGATGCTGAAGCAGGAAAACCTGCTAAGAAAAAAAGATAAATGCACAAGTTAAATCAGAAAATGATGTCATGAAAGACAACAAAATATACAAAATACTGTACATAAATACCTCTGACACTGAAGCAAGAAAACCTGGTGAGAAAAAAGAAAAAAATGCACAAGTTAAACCAAGAAATGATGTCATGAAAGACAACAAAATATACAAAATACTGTACATAAATACCTCTGACACTGAAGCAGGGAAACCTGCAGAGAAAAAAAGAAAAATGCACACGTTAAATCAGAAAATGATGTCATGAAAGAAAACAAAATATACAAAATACTGTACATAAATACCTCTGACACTGAAGCAGGAAAACCTGCTGAGAAAAAAAGATAAATGCACAAGTTAAACCAGAAAATGATGTCATGAAAGACCAAGAAATATGCAAAATACTGTACATAAATACCTCTGACGCTGAAGCAGGAAAACCTGCTAAGAAAAAAAGATAAATGCACAAGTTAAACCAGAAAATGATGTCATGAAAGACCAAGAAATATGCAAAATACTGTACATAAATACCTCTGACACTGAAGCAGGGAAACCTGCTAAGAAAAAAAGATAAATGCACAAGTTAAATCAGAAAATGATGTCATGAAGACCTAAAAACATCCAAAATACTGTACATAAATACCTCTGACGATGAAGATGGAAAACCTGCTAAGAAAAAAAGATAAATGCACACGTTAAACCAGAAAATGATGTCATTAAAGATAACAAAATATACAAAATACTGTACATAAATACCTCTGACACTGAATGAGGGAAACCTGCTGAGAAAAAAAGATAAATGCACAAGTTAAACCAGAAAATGATGTCATGAAAGACCAAGAAATATGCAAAATACTGTACAAAAATACCTCTGACGCTGAAGCAGGAAAACCTGCTAAGAAAAAAAGATAAATGCACAAGTTAAATCAGAAAATGATGTCATGAAAGAAAACAAAATATAGAAAATACTGTACATAAATACCTCTGACGCTGAAGCAGGAAAACCTGCTAAGAAAAAAAGATAAATGCACGAGTTAAACCAGAAAATGATGTCATGAAAGACAACAAAATATACAAAATACTGTACATAAATACCTCTGACACTGAAGCAGGGAAACCTGCTGAGAAAAAAAGAAAAATGCACAAGTTAAACCAGAAAATGATGTCATGAAAGACCAAGAAATATACAAAATACTGTACATAAATACCTCTGACACTGAAGCAGGAAAACCTGCAGAGAAAAAAAGATAAATGCACAAGTTAAATCAGAAAATGATGTCATGAAAGACCAAGAAATATGCAAAATACTGTACATAAATACCTCTGACACTGAAGCAGGGAAACCTGCTAAGAAAAAAAGATAAATGCACAAGTTAAATCAGAAAATGATGTCATGAAGACCTAAAAACATCCAAAATACTGTACATAAATACCTCTGACGATGAAGATGGAAAACCTGCTAAGAAAAAAAGATAAATGCACACGTTAAACCAGAAAATGATGTCATGAAAGATAACAAAATATACAAAATACTGTACATAAATACCTCTGACACTGAATGAGGGAAACCTGCTGAGAAAAAAAGATAAATGCACAAGTTAAACCAGAAAATGATGTCATGAAAGACCAAGAAATATGCAAAATACTGTACAAAAATACCTCTGACGCTGAAGCAGGAAAACCTGCTAAGAAAAAAAGATAAATGCACAAGTTAAATCAGAAAATGATGTCATGATAGACAACAAAATATACAAAATACTGTACATAAATACCTCTGACACTGAAGCAGGAAAACCTGCAGAGAAAAAAAGATAAATGCACAAGTTAAATCAGAAAATTATGTCATGAAAGACCAAGAAATATGCAAAATACTGTACATAAATACCTCTGACACTGAAGCAGGAAAACCTGCTGAGAAAAAAAGAAAAATGCACAAGTTAAACCAGAAAATGATGTCATGAAAGAAAACAAAATATAGAAAATACTGTACATAAATACCTCTGACACTGAAGCAGGAAAACCTGCTGAGAAAAAAAGAAAAATGCACAAGTTAAACCAGAAAATGATGTCATGAAAGAAAACAAAATATAGAAAATACTGTACATAAATACCTCTGACGCTGAAGCAGGAAAACCTGCTAAGAAAAAAAGATAAATGCACGAGTTAAACCAGAAAATGATGTCATGAAAGACAACAAAATATACAAAATACTGTACATAAATACCTCTGACACTGAAGCAGGGAAACCTGCTGAGAAAAAAAGAAAAATGCACAAGTTAAACCAGAAAATGATGTCATGAAAGACCAAGAAATATGCAAAATACTGTACATAAATACCTCTGATGCTGAAGCAGGAAAACCTGCTAAGAAAAAAAGATAAATGCACAAGTTAAATCAGAAAATGATGTCATGAAAGACAACAAAATATACAAAATACTGTACATAAATACCTCTGACACTGAAGCAAGAAAACCTGGTGAGAAAAAAGAAAAAAATGCACAAGTTAAACCAAGAAATGATGTCATGAAAGACAACAAAACATACAAAATACTGTACATAAATACCTCTGACACTGAAGCAGGGAAACCTGCAGAGAAAAAAAGAAAAATGCACACGTTAAATCAGAAAATGATGTCATGAAAGAAAACAAAATATACAAAATACTGTACATAAATACCTCTGACACTGAAGCAGGGAAACCTGCTGAGAAAAAAAGATAAATGCACAAGTTAAACCAGAAAATGATGTCATGAAAGACCAAGAAATATGCAAAATACTGTACATAAATACCTCTGACGCTGAAGCAGGAAAACCTGCTAAGAAAAAAAGATAAATGCACAAGTTAAACCAGAAAATGATGTCATGAAAGACCAAGAAATATGCAAAATACTGTACATAAATACCTCTGACACTGAAGCAGGGAAACCTGCTAAGAAAAAAAGATAAATGCACAAGTTAAATCAGAAAATGATGTCATGAAGACCTAAAAACATCCAAAATACTGTACATAAATACCTCTGACGATGAAGATGGAAAACCTGCTAAGAAAAAAAGATAAATGCACACGTTAAACCAGAAAATGATGTCATGAAAGATAACAAAATATACAAAATACTGTACATAAATATCTCTGACACTGAATGAGGGAAACCTGCTGAGAAACAAAGAAAAATGCACAAGTTAAACCACAAAATGTCATGAAAGACCAAAAAATATACAAAATACTGTACATAAATACCTCCGACGCTGAAGCAAGAAAACCTGCTGAGAAAAAAGAAAAAAAATGCACAAGTTAAACAAGAAAATGATGTCATGAAGGACCAAAAAAATGAACAAAATACTGTACATAAATACCTCTGACGCTGAAGCAGGAAAACCTGCAGAGAAAAAAAGAAAAATGCACAAGTTAAACCAGAAAATGATATCACGAAAGACCAAGAAATATGCAAAATACTGTACATAAATACCAGTGACACTGAAGCAGGGAAACCTGCTAAGAAAAAAAGATAAATGCACAAGTTAAATCAGAAAATGATGTCATGAAAGACCAAAAAATATACAAAATACTGTACATAAATACCTCTGACACTGAAGCAGGGAAACCTGCAGAGAAAAAAAGATAAATGCACAAGTTAAAACAGAAAATGATGTTATGAAGACCAAAAAATATCCAAAATACTGTACATAAATACCTCCGACGCTGAAGCAGGAAAACCTGCTAAGAAAAAAAGATAAATGCACGAGTTAAACCAGAAAATTATGTCATGAAAGACAACAAAATATAGAAAATACTGTACATAAATACCTATGACGCTGAAGCAGGGAAACCTGCTGAGAAAAAAAGAAAAATGCAGAAGTTAAACCAGAAAATGATGTCATGAAAGACCAAATAATATGCAAAATACTGTACATAAATACCTCTGACGCTGAAGCAGGAAAACCTGCTAAGAAAAAAAGATAAATGCACAAGTTAAATCAGAAAATGATGTCATGAAAGACAACAAAATATAGAAAATACTGTACATAAATACCTCTGACACTGAAGCAGGAAAACCTGCAGAGAAAAAAAGATAAATGCACAAGTTAAATTAGAAAATGATGTCATGAAAGACCAAGAAATATGCAAAATACTGTACATAAATACCTCTGACACTGAAGCAGAAAAACCTGCTGAGAAAAAAAGAAAAATGCACAAGTTAAACCAGAAAATGATGTCATGAAAGAAAACAAAATATAGAAAATACTGTACATAAATACCTCTGACACTGAAGCAGGAAAACCTGCTGAGAAAAAAAGAAAAATGCACAAGTTAAACCAGAAAATGATGTCATGAAAGAAAACAAAATATGGAAAATACTGTACATAAATACCTCCGACGCTGCAGCAGGAAAACCTGCTAAGAAAAAAAGATAAATGAACGAGTTAAACCAGAAAATGATGTCATGAAAGACAACAAAATATACAAAATACTGTACATAAATACCTCTGACACTGAAGCAGGGAAACCTGCTGAGAAAAAAAGAAAAATGAAGAAGTTAATCCAGAAAATGATGTCATGAAAGACCAAATAATATGCAAAATACTGTACATAAATACCTCTGACACTGAATGAGGGAAACCTGCTGAGAAAAAAAGATAAATGCACAAGTTAAACCAGAAAATGATGTCATGAAAGAAAACAAAATATACAAAATACTGTACATAAATACCTCTGACGCTGAAGCAGGAAAACCTGCTAAGAAAAAAAGATAAATGCACGAGTTAAACCAGAAAATTATGTCATGAAAGACAACAAAATATACAAAATACTGTACATAAATAACTCTGACACTGAAAGAGGGAAACCTGCTGAGAAAAAAAGATAAATGCACAAGTTAAACCAGAAAATGATGTCATGAAAGACCAAGAAATATGCAAAATACTGTACATAAATACCTCTGACACTGAATGAGGGAAACCTGCTGAGAAAAAAAGATAAATGCACAAGTTAAACCAGAAAATGATGTCATGAAAGACCAAGAAATATGCAAAATACTGTACAAAAATACCTCTGACGCTGAAGCAGGAAAACCTGCTAAGAAAAAAAGATAAATGCACAAGTTAAATCAGAAAATGATGTCATGATAGACAACAAAATATACAAAATACTGTACATAAATACCTCTGACACTGAAGCAGGAAACCTGCAGAGAAAAAAAGATAAATGCACAAGTTAAATCAGAAAATGATGTCATGAAAGACCAAGAAATATGCAAAATACTGTACATTAATACCTCTGACACTGAAGCAGGAAAACCTGCTGAGAAAAAAAGAAAAATGCACAAGTTAAACCAGAAAATGATGTCATGAAAGAAAACAAAATATAGAAAATACTGTACATAAATACCTCTGACACTGAAGCAGGAAAACCTGCTGAGAAAAAAAGAAAAATGCACAAGTTAAACCAGAAAATGATGTCATGAAAGAAAACAAAATATAGAAAATACTGTACATAAATACCTCCGACGCTGAAGCAGGAAAACCTGCTGAGAAAAAAAGATAAATGCACAAGTTAAACCAGAAAATGATGTCATGAAAGAAAACAAAATACACAAAATACTGTACATAAATACCTCTGACGCTGAAGCAGGAAAACCTGCTAAGAAAAAAAGATAAATGCACGAGTTAAACCAGAAAATGATGTCATGAAAGACAACAAAATATACAAAATACTGTACATAAATACCTCTGACACTGAAGCAGGGAAACCTGCTGAGAAAAAAAGAAAAATGCACAAGTTAAACCAGAAAATGATGTCATGAAAGACCAAATAATATGCAAAATACTGTACATAAATACCTCTGACACTGAATGAGGGAAACCTGCTGAGAAAAAAAGATAAATGCACAAGTTAACAGAAAATGATGTCATGAAAGACCAAGAAATATGCAAAATACTGTACAAAAATACCTCTGATGCTGAAGCAGGAAAACCTGCTAAGAAAAAAAGATAAATGCACAAGTTAAATCAGAAAATGATGTCATGAAAGACAACAAAATATACAAAATACTGTACATAAATACCTCTGACACTGAAGCAGGAAAACCTGCAGAGAAAAAAAGATAAATGCACAAGTTAAACCAGAAAACGGTGTCATGAAAGACCAAGAAATATGCAAACTACTGTACATAAATACCTCTGACAGTGAAGCAGGGAAACCTGCTGAGAAAAAAAGAAAAATGCAGAAGTTAAACCAGAAAATGATGTCATGAAAGACCAAATAATATGCAAAATACTGTACATAAATACCTCTGACACTGAATGAGGGAAACCTGCTGAGAAAAAAAGATAAATGCACAAGTTAAACCAGAAAATGATGTCATGAAAGAAAACAAAATATAGAAAATACTGTACATAAATACCTCTGACGCTGAAGCAGGAAAACCTGCTAAGAAAAAAAGATAAATGCACGAGTTAAACCAGAAAATGATGTCATGAAAGAAAACAAAATATACAAAATACTGTACATAAATACCTCTGACGCTGAAGCAGGAAAACCTGCAGAGAAAAAAAGATAAATGCACACGATGAATCAGAAAATGATGTCATGAAATAAAACAAAATATACAAAATACTGTACATAAATACCTCTGACACTGAATGAGGGAAACCTGCTGAGAAAAAAAGATAAATGCACAAGTTAAACCAGAAAATGATGTCATGAAAGACAACAAAATATACAAAATACTGTACATAAATACCTCTGACACTGAAGCAGGGAAACCTGCAGAGAAAAAAAGAAAAATGCACAAGTTAAACCACAAAATGTCATGAAAGACCAAAATATATACAAAATACTGTACATAAATACCTCCGACGCTGAAGGAAGAAAACCTGCTGAGAAAAAAGAAAGAAAATGCACAAGTTAAACCAAGAAATGATGTCATGAAAGACAACAAAATATACAAAATACTGTACATAATTACCTCCGATGCTGAAGCAGGGAAACCTGCTAAGACAAAAAGATAAATGCACACGTTAAATCAGAAAATGTTGTCATGAAAGACAACAAAATATCCAAAATACTGTACATAAATACCTCTGACGCTGAAGCAGGGAAACCTGCTGAGAAAAAAAGAAAAATGCACAAGTTAAACCAGAAAATGATGTTATGAAAGACCAAATAATATGCAAAATACTGTACATAAATACCTCTGACACTGAATGAGGGAAACCTGCTGAGAAAAAAAGATAAATGCACAAGTTAAACCAGAAAATGATGTCATGAAAGACCAAATAATATGCAAAATACTGTACATAAATACCTCTGACACTGAATGAGGGAAACCTGCTGAGAAAAAAAGATAAATGCACAAGTTAAACCAGAAAATGATGTCATGAAAGACCAAATAATATGCAAAATACTGTACAAAAATACCTCTGACGCTGAAGCAGGAAAACCTGCTAAGAAAAAAAGATAAATGCACAAGTTAAATCAGAAAATGATGTCATGAAAGACCAAATAATATGCAAAATACTGTACATAAATACCTCTGACACTGAATGAGGGAAACCTGCTGAGAAAAAAAGATAAATGCACAAGTTAAACCAGAAAATGATGTCATGAAAGACCAAAAATATGCAAAACACCGTACATAAATACCTCTGATGCTGAAGCAGGGAAACCTGCTAAGAAAAAAAGATAAATGCACAAGTTAAATCAGAAAATGATGTCATGAAAGAAAACAAAATATACAAAATACTGTACATAAATACCTCTGACGCTGAAGCAGGAAAACCTGCAGAGAAAAAAAGATAAATGCACACGATGAATCAGAAAATGATGTCATGAAATAAAACAAAATATACAAAATACTGTACATGAATACCTCTGACACTGAATGAGGGAAACCTGCTGAGAAAAAAAGATAAATGCACAAGTTAAACCAGAAAATGATGTCATGAAAGACAACAAAATATACAAAATACTGTACATAAATACCTCTGACACTGAAGCAGGGAAACCTGCAGAGAAAAAAAGAAAAATGCACAAGTTAAACCACAAAATGTCATGAAAGACCAAAATATATACAAAATACTGTACATAAATACCTCCGACGCTGAAGGAAGAAAACCTGCTGAGAAAAAAGAAAGAAAATGCACAAGTTAAACCAAGAAATGATGTCATGAAAGACAACAAAATATACAAAATACTGTACATAATTACCTCCGATGCTGAAGCAGGGAAACCTGCTAAGACAAAAAGATAAATGCACACGTTAAATCAGAAAATGTTGTCATGAAAGACAACAAAATATCCAAAATACTGTACATAAATACCTCTGACGCTGAAGCAGGTAAACCTGCTGAGAAAAAAAGAAAAATGCACAAGTTAAACCAGAAAATGATGTTGTGAAAGACCAAATAATATGCAAAATACTGTACATAAATACCTCTGACACTGAATGAGGGAAACCTGCTGAGAAAAAAAGATAAATGCACAAGTTAAACCAGAAAATGATGTCATGAAAGACCAAATAATATGCAAAATACTGTACATAAATACCTCTGACACTGAATGAGGGAAACCTGCTGAGAAAAAAAGATAAATGCACAAGTTAAACCAGAAAATGATGTCATGAAAGACCAAATAATATGCAAAATACTGTACATAAATACCTCTGACGCTGAAGATGGAAAACCTGCTAAGAAAAAAAGATAAATGCACACGTTAAACCAGAAAATGATGTCATGAAAGACAACAAAATATACAAAATACTGTACATAAATACCTCTGACACTGAATGAGGGAAACCTGCTGAGAAACAAAGAAAAATGCACAAGTTAAACCACAAAATGTCATGAAAGACAAAAAAATATACAAAATACTGTACATAAATACCTCCGACGCTGAAGCAAGAAAACCTGCTGAGAAAAAAGAAAAAAAATGCACAAGTTAAACAAGAAAATGATGTCATGAAGGACCAAAAAAATAAACAAAATACTGTACATAAATACCTCAGACGCTGAAGCAGGAAAACCTGCAGAGAAAAAAAGAAAAATGCACAAGTTAAACCAGAAAATGATGTCACGAAAGACCAAGAAATATGCAAAATACTGTACATAAATACGTCCGACACTGAAGCAGGGAAACCTGCTAAGAAAAAAAGATAAATGCACAAGTTAAATCAGAAAATGATGTCATGAAAGACAACAAAATATCCAAAATACTGTACATAAATACCTCTGACACTGAAGCAGGGAAACCTGCTGAGAAAAAAAGAAAAATGCACAAGTTAAACCACAAAATGTCATGAAAGACCAAAAAATATACAAAATACTGTACATAAATACCTCCGACGCTGAAGCAAGAAAACCTGCTGAGAAAAAAGAAAAAAAATGCACAAGTTAAACAAGAAAATGATGTCATGAAGGACCAAAAAAATAAACAAAATACTGTACATAAATACATCTGACGCTGAAGCAGGGAAACCTGCAGAGAAAAAAAGAAAGAAAATGCAAAAGTTAAACCAAGAAATGATGTCATGAAAGACAACAAAATATACAAAATACTGTACATAATTACCTCCGATGATGAAGCAGGAAAATCTGCTAAGACAAAAAGATAAATGCACACGTTAAATCAGAAAATGTTGTCATGAAAGACTACAAAATATCCAAAATACTGTACATAAATACCTCTGACACTGAAGCAGGGAAACCTGCTGAGAAAAAAAGAAAAATGCACAAGTTAAACCAGAAAATGATGTCATGAAAGACCAAATAATATGCAAAATACTGTACATAAATACCTCTGACACTGAATGAGGGAAACCTGCTGAGAAAAAAAGATAAATGCACAAGTTAAACCAGAAAATGATGTCATGAAAGACCAAATAATATGCAAAGTACGGTTCAAAAATACCTCTGACGCTGAAGCAGGAAAACCTGCTAAGAAAAAAAGATAAATGCACAAGTTAAATCAGAAAATGATGTCATGAAAGACAACAAAATATACAAATAACTGTACATAAATACCTCTGACATTGAAGCAGGAAAACCTGCAGAGAAAAAAAGATAAATGCACAAGTTAAACCAGAAAATGGTGTCATGAAAGACCAAGAAATATGCAAAATACTGTACATAAACACCTCTGACACTGAAGCAGGAAAACCTGCTAAGAAAAAAAGATAAATGCACAAGTTAAACCAGAAAATGATGTCATGAAAGAAAACAAAATATAGAAAATACTGTACATAAATACCTCCGACGCTGAAGCAGGAAAACCTGCTAAGAAAAAAAGATAAATGCACAAGTTAAATCAGAAAATGATGTCATGAAAGACAACAAAATATACAAAATACTGTACATAAATACCTCTGACACTGAAGCAGGGAAACCTGCTAAGAAAAAAAGAAAAATGCAGAAGTTAAACCAGAAAATGATGTCATGAAAGACCAAATAATATGCAAAATACTGTACATAAATACCTCTGACACTGAAGCAGGGAAACCTGCTGAGAAAAAAAGATAAATGCACAAGTTAAACCAGAAAATGATGTCATGAAAGACCAAGAAATATGCAAAATACTGTACATAAATACCTCTGATGCTGAAGCACGGAAATCTGCTAAGAAAAAAAGATAAATGCACAAGTTAAATCAGAAAATGATGTCATGAAAGACAACAAAATATAAAAATTTCTGTACATAAATACCTCTGACGCTGAATCAGGGAAACCTGCTAAGAAAAAAAGATAAATGCACGAGTTAAATCAGAAAATGATGTCATGAAAGACCAAAAAATATACAAAATACTGTACATAAATACCTCTGACACTGAAGCAGGGAAACCTGCTGAGAAAAAAAGAAAAATGCACAAGTTAAACCAGAAAATGTCATGGAAGACCAAAAAATATGCAAAATACTGTACATAAATACCTCTGATGCTGAAGCAGGGAAATCTGCTGAGAAAAAAAGAAAAATGCACAAGTTAAACCAGAAAATGATGTCATGGAAGACCAAAAAATATGCAAAATACTGTACATAAATACCTCTGATGCTGAAGCAGGGAAATCTGCTGAGAAAAAAAGATAAATGCACAAGTTAAATCAGAAAATGATGTCATGGAGACCAAAAAATATACAAAATACTGTACATAAATACCTGTGACGCTGAAGCAGGAAAACGTGCTAAGAAAAAAAGATAAATGCACAAGTTGAATCAGAGAATGATGTCATGAAAGACCAAAAAATATGCAAAATACTGTACATAAATACCTCTGATGCTGAAGCAGGGAAACCTGCAGAGAAAAAAAGAAAAATGCACAAGTTAAATCAGAAAATGATGTCATGAAAGACCAAATAATATGCAAAATACTGTACATAAATACCTCTGACACTGAATGAGGGAAACCTGCTGAGAAAAAAAGATAAATGCACAAGTTAAACCAGAAAATGATGTCATGAAAGACCAAATAATATGCAAAATACTGTACATAAATACCTCTGACGCTGAAGATGGAAAACCTGCTAAGAAAAAAAGATAAATGCACACGTTAAACCAGAAAATGATGTCATGAAAGACCAAATAATATGCAAAATACTGTACATAAATACCTCTGACACTGAATGAGGGAAACCTGCTGAGAAAAAAAGATAAATGCACAAGTTAAACCAGAAAATGATGTCATGAAAGACCAAATAATATGCAAAATACTGTACATAAATACCTCTGACGCTGAAGATGGAAAACCTGCTAAGAAAAAAAGATAAATGCACACGTTAAACCAGAAAATGATGTCATGAAAGACAACAAAATATACAAAATACTGTACATAAATACCTCTGACACTGAA
Organism: Telmatherina bonti; assembly: GCF_933228915.1. Classification (NCBI taxonomy): domain Eukaryota; kingdom Metazoa; phylum Chordata; class Actinopteri; order Atheriniformes; family Telmatherinidae; genus Telmatherina; species Telmatherina bonti. The sequence goes on from NC_136622.1 coordinate 30,257,544, forward strand.
TGAGGGAAACCTGCTGAGAAACAAAGAAAAATGCACAAGTTAAACCACAAAATGTCATGAAAGACCAAAAAATATACAAAATACTGTACATAAATACCTCCGACGCTGAAGCAAGAAAACCTGCTGAGAAATCAGAAAAAAAATGCACAAGTTAAACAAGAAAATGATGTCATGAAGGACCAAAAAAATAAACAAAATACTGTACATAAATACCTCAGACGCTGAAGCAGGAAAACCTGCAGAGAAAAAAAGAAAAATGCACAAGTTAAACCAGAAAATGATGTCACGAAAGACCAAGAAATATGCAAAATACTGTACATAAATACGTCCGACACTGAAGCAGGGAAACCTGCTAAGAAAAAAAGATAAATGCACAAGTTAAATCAGAAAATGATGTCATGAAAGACAACAAAATATCCAAAATACTGTACATAAATACCTCTGACACTGAAGCAGGGAAACCTGCTGAGAAAAAAAGAAAAATGCACAAGTTAAACCACAAAATGTCATGAAAGACCAAAAAATATACAAAATACTGTACATAAATACCTCCGACGCTGAAGCAAGAAAACCTGCTGAGAAAAAAGAAAAAAAATGCACAAGTTAAACAAGAAAATGATGTCATGAAGGACCAAAAAAATAAACAAAATACTGTACATAAATACATCTGACGCTGAAGCAGGGAAACCTGCAGAGAAAAAAAGAAAGAAAATGCAAAAGTTAAACCAAGATATGATGTCATGAAAGACAACAAAATATACAAAATACTGTACATAATTACCTCCGATGATGAAGCAGGAAAATCTGCTAAGACAAAAAGATAAATGCACACGTTAAATCAGAAAATGTTGTCATGAAAGACTACAAAATATCCAAAATACTGTACATAAATACCTCTGACACTGAAGCAGGGAAACCTGCTGAGAAAAAAAGAAAAATGCACAAGTTAAACCAGAAAATGATGTCATGAAAGACCAAATAATATGCAAAATACTGTACATAAATACCTCTGACACTGAATGAGGGAAACCTGCTGAGAAAAAAAGATAAATGCACAAGTTAAACCAGAAAATGATGTCATGAAAGACCAAATAATATGCAAAGTACGGTTCAAAAATACCTCTGACGCTGAAGCAGGAAAACCTGCTAAGAAAAAAAGATAAATGCACAAGTTAAATCAGAAAATGATGTCATGAAAGACAACAAAATATACAAATAACTGTACATAAATACCTCTGACATTGAAGCAGGAAAACCTGCAGAGAAAAAAAGATAAATGCACAAGTTAAACCAGAAAATGGTGTCATGAAAGACCAAGAAATATGCAAAATACTGTACATAAACACCTCTGACACTGAAGCAGGAAAACCTGCTAAGAAAAAAAGATAAATGCACAAGTTAAACCAGAAAATGATGTCATGAAAGAAAACAAAATATAGAAAATACTGTACATAAATACCTCCGACGCTGAAGCAGGAAAACCTGCTAAGAAAAAAAGATAAATGCACAAGTTAAATCAGAAAATGATGTCATGAAAGACAACAAAATATACAAAATACTGTACATAAATACCTCTGACACTGAAGCAGGGAAACCTGCTAAGAAAAAAAGAAAAATGCAGAAGTTAAACCAGAAAATGATGTCATGAAAGACCAAATAATATGCAAAATACTGTACATAAATACCTCTGACACTGAAGCAGGGAAACCTGCTGAGAAAAAAAGATAAATGCACAAGTTAAACCAGAAAATGATGTCATGAAAGACCAAGAAATATGCAAAATACTGTACATAAATACCTCTGATGCTGAAGCACGGAAATCTGCTAAGAAAAAAAGATAAATGCACAAGTTAAATCAGAAAATGATGTCATGAAAGACAACAAAATATAAAAATTTCTGTACATAAATACCTCTGACGCTGAATCAGGGAAACCTGCTAAGAAAAAAAGATAAATGCACGAGTTAAATCAGAAAATGATGTCATGAAAGACCAAAAAATATACAAAATACTGTACATAAATACCTCTGACACTGAAGCAGGGAAACCTGCTGAGAAAAAAAGAAAAATGCACAAGTTAAACCAGAAAATGTCATGGAAGACCAAAAAATATGCAAAATACTGTACATAAATACCTCTGATGCTGAAGCAGGGAAATCTGCTGAGAAAAAAAGAAAAATGCACAAGTTAAACCAGAAAATGATGTCATGGAAGACCAAAAAATATGCAAAATACTGTACATAAATACCTCTGATGCTGAAGCAGGGAAATCTGCTGAGAAAAAAAGATAAATGCACAAGTTAAATCAGAAAATGATGTCATGGAGACCAAAAAATATACAAAATACTGTACATAAATACCTGTGACGCTGAAGCAGGAAAACGTGCTAAGAAAAAAAGATAAATGCACAAGTTGAATCAGAGAATGATGTCATGAAAGACCAAAAAATATGCAAAATACTGTACATAAATACCTCTGATGCTGAAGCAGGGAAACCTGCAGAGAAAAAAAGAAAAATGCACAAGTTAAATCAGAAAATGATGTCATGAAGACCAAAAAATATCCAAAATACTGTACATAATTACCTCCGATGCTGAAGCAGGGAAACCTGCTAAGAAAAAAAGATAAATGCACACGTTAAATCAGAAAATGATGTCATGAAAGAAAACAAAATATACAAAATACTGTACATAAATACCTCTGACATTGAAGCAGGGAAACCTGCAGAGAAAAAAAGAAAAATGCAAAAGTTAAATCAGAAAATGATGTCATGAAAGACCAAAAATATGCAAAATACTGTACAAAAATACCTCTGACGCTGAAGCAAGAAAACCTGGTGAGAAAAAAGAAAAAAAATGCACAAGTTAAACCAAGAAATGATGTCATGAAAGACACCAAAATATACAAAATACTGTACATAAATACCTCTGACACTGAAGCAGGGAAACCTGCAGAGAAAAAAGGAAAAATGCACATGTTAAACCAGAAAATGATGTTATGACAGACCAAATAATATGCAAAATACTGTACATAAATACCTCTGACACTGAAGCAGGGAAACCTGCTAAGAAAAAAAGATAAATGCACAAGTTAAATCAGAAAATGATGTCATGAAAGACCACAAAATATACAAAATACTGTACATAAATACCTCTGACACTGAAGCAGGAAAACCTGCAGAGAAAAAAAGATAAATGCACAAGTTAAACCAGAAAATGATGTCATGAAAGACAACAAAATACACAAAATACTGTACATAAATACCTCTGACACTGAAGCAGGGAAACCTGGAGAGAAAAAAAGATAAATGCACAAGTTAAACCAGAAAATGATGTCATGAAGACCAAAAAATACACAAAATACTGTACATAATTACATCTGACACTGAAGCAGGGAAACCTGCAGAGAAAAAAAGATAAATGCACAAGTTAAACCACAAAATGTCATGAAATACCAAAAAATATACAAAATACTGTACATAAATACCTCCGACGCTGAAGCAGGAAAACCTGCTGAGAAAAAAGAAAAATGCACAAGTTAAACCAGAAAATGATGTCATGAAAGACCAAAAAATATACAAAATACTTTACATAAATTCCTCCGACGCTGAAGCAGGGAAACCTGCAGAGAAAAAAAGATAAATGCACAAGTTAAATCAGAAAATGATGTCATGAAAGACAAGAAAATATACAAAATACTGTACATAAATACCTCTGACGCTGAAGCAGGGAAACTTGCAGAGAAAAAAAGATAAATGCACAAGTTAAACCAGAAAATGATGTCATGAAAGACAAAAAAAAATACACAAAATATTGCACATAAATACCTCTGACGCTGAAGCAGGAAAACCTGCTAAGAAAAAAAGATAAATGCACAAGTTAAATCAGAAAATGATGTCATGAAAGACAACAAAATATACAAAATACTGTACATAAATACCTCTGACACTGAAGCAGGGAAACCTGCTGAGAAAAAAAGAAAAATGCACAAGTTAAACCAGAAAATGTCATGGAAGACCAAAAAATATGCAAAATACTGTACATAAATACCTTTGATGCTGAAGCACGGAAATCTGCTAAGAAAAAAAGATAAATGCACAAGTTAAATCAGAAAATGATGTCATGAAAGACAACAAAATATAAAAATTTCTGTACATAAATACCTCTGACGCTGAAGCAGGGAAACCTGCTAAGAAAAAAAGATAAATGCACGAGTTAAATCAGAAAATGATGTCATGAAAGACCAAAAAATATACAAAATACTGTACATAAATACCTCTGACACTGAAGCAGGGAAACCTGCTGAGAAAAAAAGAAAAATGCACAAGTTAAACCAGAAAATGATGTCATGGAAGACCAAAAAATATGAAAAATACTGTACATAAATACCTCTGATGCTGAAGCAGGGAAATCTGCTGAGAAAAAAAGATAAATGCACAAGTTAAATCAGAAAATGATGTCATGGAGACCAAAACATATACAAAATACTGTACATAAATACCTCTGACGCTGAAGCAGGAAAACCTGCTAAGAAAAAAAGATAAATGCACAAGTTGAATCAGAGAATGATGTCATGAAAGACCAAAAAATATGCAAAATACTGTACATAAATACCTCTGATGCTGAAGCAGGGAAACCTGCTAAGAAAAAAAGATAAATGCACAAGTTAAATCAGAAAATGATGTCATGAAGACCAAAAAATATCCAAAATACTGTACATAATTACCTCCAATGCTGAAGCAGGGAAACCTGCTAAGAAAAAAAGATAAATGCACAAGTTAAATCAGAAAATGATGTCTTGAAAGAAAACAAAATATACAAAATACTGTACATAAATACCTCTGACACTGAAGCAGGGAAACCTGCAGAGAAAAAAAGAAAAATGCAAAAGTTAAATCAGAAAATGATGTCATGAAAGACCAAAAATATGCAAAATACTGTACATAAATACCTCCGATGCTGAAGCAGGGAAACCTCCTAAGAAAAAAAGATAAATGCACAAGTTAAATCAGAAAATGATGTCATGAAAGACCAAGAAATATGCAAAATACTGTACATAAATACCTCTGACAATGAAGCAGGGAAACCTGCAGAGAAAAAATGAGAAAAATGTACAAGTTAAACCAAAAAATGATTTCATGAAAGACTGCAAAATTTACAAAATACTGTACATAAATACCTCTGACGCTGAAGCAGGAAAACCTGCAGAGAAAAAAAGATAAATGCACAAGTTAAATCAGAAAATGATGTCATGAAAGACCACAAAATATACAAAATACTGTACATAAATACCTCTGACACTGAAGCAGGAAAACCTGCAGAGAAAAAAAGATAAATGCACAAGTTAAACCAGAAAATGATGTCATGAAAGACAACAAAATACACAAAATACTGTACATAAATACCTCTGACACTGAAGCAGGGAAACCTGGAGAGAAAAAAAGATAAATGCACAAGTTAAACCAGAAAATGATGTCATGAAGACCAAAAAATACACAAAATACTGTACATAATTACATCTGACACTGAAGCAGGGAAACCTGCAGAGAAAAAAAGATAAATGCACAAGTTAAACCACAAAATGTCATGAAATACCAAAAAATATACAAAATACTGTACATAAATACCTCCGACGCTGAAGCAGGAAAACCTGCTGAGAAAAAAGAAAAATGCACAAGTTAAACCAGAAAATGATGTCATGAAATACCAAAAAATATACAAAATACTGTACATAAATACCTCCGACGCTGAAGCAGGGAAACCTGCAGAGAAAAAAAGATAAATGCACAAGTTAAATCAGAAAATGATGTCATGAAAGACAAGAAAATATACAAAATACTGTACATAAATACCTCTGACGCTGAAGCAGGGAAACTTGCAGAGAAAAAAAGATAAATGCACAAGTTAAACCAGAAAATGATGTCATGAAAGACAAAAAAAAATACACAAAATATTGTACATAAATACCTCTGACGCTGAAGCAGGAAAACCTGCTAAGAAAAAAAGATAAATGCACAAGTTAAATCAGAAAATGATGTCATGAAAGACAACAAAATATAAAAATTTCTGTACATAAATACCTCTGACGCTGAAGCAGGGAAACCTGCAGAGAAAAAAAGATAAATGCACGAGTTAAATCAGAAAATGATGTCATGAAAGACCAAAAAATATACAAAATACTGTACATAAATACCTCTGACACTGAAGCAGGGAAACCTGCTGAGAAAAAAAGAAAAATGCACAAGTTAAACCAGAAAATGTCATGGAAGACCAAAAAATATGCAAAATACTGTACATAAATACCTCTGATGCTGAAGCAGGGAAATCTGCTGAGAAAAAAAGATAAATGCACAAGTTAAATCAGAAAATGATGTCATGGAGACCAAAACATATACAAAATACTGTACATAAATACCTCTGACGCTGAAGCAGGAAAACGTGCTAAGAAAAAAAGATAAATGCACAAGTTGAATCAGAGAATGATGTCATGAAAGACCAAAAAATATGCAAAATACTGTACATAAATACCTCTGATGCTGAAGCAGGGAAACCTGCTAAGAAAAAAAGATAAATGCACAAGTTAAATCAGAAAATGATGTCATGAAGACCAAAAAATATCCAAAATACTGTACATAATTACCTCCAATGCTGAAGCAGGGAAACCTGCTAAGAAAAAAAGATAAATGCACAAGTTAAATCAGAAAATGATGTCTTGAAAGAAAACAAAATATACAAAATACTGTACATAAATACCTCTGACACTGAAGCAGGGAAACCTGCAGAGAAAAAAAGAAAAATGCAAAAGTTAAATCAGAAAATGATGTCATGAAAGACCAAAAATATGCAAAATACTGTACATAAATACCTCCGATGCTGAAGCAGGGAAACCTCCTAAGAAAAAAAGATAAATGCACAAGTTAAATCAGAAAATGATGTCATGAAAGACCAAGAAATATGCAAAATACTGTACATAAATACCTCTGACAATGAAGCAGGGAAACCTGCAGAGAAAAAATGAGAAAAATGTACAAGTTAAACCAAAAAATGATTTCATGAAAGACTGCAAAATTTACAAAATACTGTACATAAATACCTCTGACGCTGAAGCAGGAAAACCTGCAGAGAAAAAAAGATAAATGCACAAGTTAAATCAGAAAATGATGTCATGAAAGACCACAAAATATACAAAATACTGTACATAAATACCTCTGACACTGAAGCAGGAAAACCTGCAGAGAAAAAAAGATAAATGCACAAGTTAAACCAGAAAATGATGTCATGAAAGACAACAAAATACACAAAATACTGTACATAAATACCTCTGACACTGAAGCAGGGAAACCTGGAGAGAAAAAAAGATAAATGCACAAGTTAAACCAGAAAATGATGTCATGAAGACCAAAAAATACACAAAATACTGTACATAATTACATCTGACACTGAAGCAGGGAAACCTGCAGAGAAAAAAAGATAAATGCACAAGTTAAACCACAAAATGTCATGAAATACCAAAAAATATACAAAATACTGTACATAAATACCTCCGACGCTGAAGCAGGAAAACCTGCTGAGAAAAAAGAAAAATGCACAAGTTAAACCAGAAAATGATGTCATGAAATACCAAAAAATATACAAAATACTGTACATAAATACCTCCGACGCTGAAGCAGGGAAACCTGCAGAGAAAAAAAGATAAATGCACAAGTTAAATCAGAAAATGATGTCATGAAAGACAAGAAAATATACAAAATACTGTACATAAATACCTCTGACGCTGAAGCAGGGAAACTTGCAGAGAAAAAAAGATAAATGCACAAGTTAAACCAGAAAATGATGTCATGAAAGACAAAAAAAAATACACAAAATATTGTACATAAATACCTCTGACGCTGAAGCAGGAAAACCTGCTAAGAAAAAAAGATAAATGCACAAGTTAAATCAGAAAATGATGTCATGAAAGACAACAAAATATAAAAATTTCTGTACATAAATACCTCTGACGCTGAAGCAGGGAAACCTGCAGAGAAAAAAAGATAAATGCACGAGTTAAATCAGAAAATGATGTCATGAAAGACCAAAAAATATACAAAATACTGTACATAAATACCTCTGACACTGAAGCAGGGAAACCTGCTGAGAAAAAAAGAAAAATGCACAAGTTAAACCAGAAAATGTCATGGAAGACCAAAAAATATGCAAAATACTGTACATAAATACCTCTGATGCTGAAGCAGGGAAATCTGCTGAGAAAAAAAGATAAATGCACAAGTTAAATCAGAAAATGATGTCATGGAGACCAAAAAATATACAAAATACTGTACATAAATACCTGTGACGCTGAAGCAGGAAAACGTGCTAAGAAAAAAAGATAAATGCACAAGTTAAATCAGAAAATGATGTCATGAAGACCAAAAAATATCCAAAATAATGTACATAATTACCTCCAATGCTGAAGCAGGGAAACCTGCTAAGAAAAACAGATAAATGCACACGTTAAATCAGAAAATGATGTCTTGAAAGAAAACAAAATATACAAAATACTGTACATAAATACCTCTGACACTGAAGCAGGGAAACCTGCAGAGAAAAAAAGAAAAATGCAAAAGTTAAATCAGAAAATGATGTCATGAAAGACCAAAAATATGCAAAATACTGTACATAAATACCTCCGATGCTGAAGCAGGGAAACCTCCTAAGAAAAAAAGATAAATGCACAAGTTAAATCAGAAAATGATGTCATGAAAGACCAAGAAATATGCAAAATACTGTACATAAATACCTCTGACACTGAAGCAGGGAAATCTGCAGAGAAAAAAGAGAAAAATGCACACGTTAAATCAAAAAATGATGTCATGAAAGAAAACAAAATATACAAAATACTGTACATAAATACCTCCGACGCTGAAGGAAGAAAACCTGCTGAGAAAAAAGAAAAAAAATGCACAAGTTAAACCAAGAAATGATGTCATGAAAGACCAAAAAATATACAAAATACTGTACATAATTACCTCCGATGCTGAAGCAGGGAAACCTGCTAAGAAAAAAATATAAATGCACAAGTTAAATCAGAAAATTATGTCATGAAAGAAAACAAAATATACAAAATACTGTACATAAATACCTCCGATGCTGAAGCAGGGAAACCTGCAGAGAAAAAAAGAAAAATGCACAAGTTAAATCAGAAAATGATGTCATGAAAGACCAAAAATATGCAAAATACTGTACAATAATACCTCCGATGCTGAAGCAGGGAAACCTGCAGAGAAAAAAAGAAAAATGCACAAGTTAAACCAGAAAATGATGTCATGAAAGACCAAGAAATATGCAAAATACTGTACATAAATACCTCTGACACTGAAGCAGGGAAACCTGCAGAGATAAAAAAGAAAAATGCACAAGTTAAACCAGAAAATGATGTCATGAAAGACAACAAAATATACAAAATACTGTACATAATTACCTCCGATGATGAAGCAGGAAAATCTGCTAAGACAAAAAGATAAATGCACACGTTAAATCAGAAAATGTTGTCATGAAAGACTACAAAATATCCAAAATACTGTACATAAATACCTCTGACACTGAAGCAGGGAAACCTGCTGAGAAAAAAAGAAAAATGCACAAGTTAAACCAGAAAATGATGTCATGAAAGACCAAATAATATGCAAAATACTGTACATAAATACCTCTGACACTGAATGAGGGAAACCTGCTGAGAAAAAAAGATAAATGCACAAGTTAAACCAGAAAATGATGTCATGAAAGACCAAATAATATGCAAAGTACGGTTCAAAAATACCTCTGACGCTGAAGCAGGAAAACCTGCTAAGAAAAAAAGATAAATGCACAAGTTAAATCAGAAAATGATGTCATGAAAGACAACAAAATATACAAATAACTGTACATAAATACCTCTGACATTGAAGCAGGAAAACCTGCAGAGAAAAAAAGATAAATGCACAAGTTAAACCAGAAAATGGTGTCATGAAAGACCAAGAAATATGCAAAATACTGTACATAAACACCTCTGACACTGAAGCAGGAAAACCTGCTAAGAAAAAAAGATAAATGCACAAGTTAAACCAGAAAATGATGTCATGAAAGAAAACAAAATATAGAAAATACTGTACATAAATACCTCCGACGCTGAAGCAGGAAAACCTGCTAAGAAAAAAAGATAAATGCACAAGTTAAATCAGAAAATGATGTCATGAAAGACAACAAAATATACAAAATACTGTACATAAATACCTCTGACACTGAAGCAGGGAAACCTGCTAAGAAAAAAAGAAAAATGCAGAAGTTAAACCAGAAAATGATGTCATGAAAGACCAAATAATATGCAAAATACTGTACATAAATACCTCTGACACTGAAGCAGGGAAACCTGCTGAGAAAAAAAGATAAATGCACAAGTTAAACCAGAAAATGATGTCATGAAAGACCAAGAAATATGCAAAATACTGTACATAAATACCTCTGATGCTGAAGCACGGAAATCTGCTAAGAAAAAAAGATAAATGCACAAGTTAAATCAGAAAATGATGTCATGAAAGACAAAATATAAAAATTTCTGTACATAAATACCTCTGACGCTGAATCAGGGAAACCTGCTAAGAAAAAAAGATAAATGCACGAGTTAAATCAGAAAATGATGTCATGAAAGACCAAAAAATATACAAAATACTGTACATAAATACCTCTGACACTGAAGCAGGGAAACCTGCTGAGAAAAAAAGAAAAATGCACAAGTTAAACCAGAAAATGTCATGGAAGACCAAAAAATATGCAAAATACTGTACATAAATACCTCTGATGCTGAAGCAGGGAAATCTGCTGAGAAAAAAAGAAAAATGCACAAGTTAAACCAGAAAATGATGTCATGGAAGACCAAAAAATATGCAAAATACTGTACATAAATACCTCTGATGCTGAAGCAGGGAAATCTGCTGAGAAAAAAAGATAAATGCACAAGTTAAATCAGAAAATGATGTCATGGAGACCAAAAAATATACAAAATACTGTACATAAATACCTGTGACGCTGAAGCAGGAAAACGTGCTAAGAAAAAAAGATAAATGCACAAGTTGAATCAGAGAATGATGTCATGAAAGACCAAAAAATATGCAAAATACTGTACATAAATACCTCTGATGCTGAAGCAGGGAAACCTGCAGAGAAAAAAAGAAAAATGCACAAGTTAAATCAGAAAATGATGTCATGAAGACCAAAAAATATCCAAAATACTGTACATAATTACCTCCGATGCTGAAGCAGGGAAACCTGCTAAGAAAAAAAGATAAATGCACACGTTAAATCAGAAAATGATGTCTTGAAAGAAAACAAAATATACAAAATACTGTACATAAATACCTCTGACATTGAAGCAGGGAAACCTGCAGAGAAAAAAAGAAAAATGCAAAAGTTAAATCAGAAAATGATGTCATGAAAGACCAAAAATATGCAAAATACTGTACAAAAATACCTCTGACGCTGAAGCAAGAAAACCTGGTGAGAAAAAAGAAAAAAAATGCACAAGTTAAACCAAGAAATGATGTCATGAAAGACACCAAAATATACAAAATACTGTACATAAATACCTCTGACACTGAAGCAGGGAAACCTGCAGAGAAAAAAGGAAAAATGCACATGTTAAACCAGAAAATGATGTTATGAAAGACCAAATAATATGCAAAATACTGTACATAAATACCTCTGACACTGAAGCAGGGAAACCTGCTGAGAAAAAAAGATAAATGCACAAGTTAAACCAGAAAATGATGTCATGAAAGACCAAGAAATATGCAAAATACTGTACATAAATACCTCTGATGCTGAAGCACGGAAATCTGCTAAGAAAAAAAGATAAATGCACAAGTTAAATCAGAAAATGATGTCATGAAAGACAACAAAATATAAAAATTTCTGTACATAAATACCTCTGACGCTGAATCAGGGAAACCTGCTAAGAAAAAAAGATAAATGCACGAGTTAAATCAGAAAATGATGTCATGAAAGACCAAAAAATATACAAAATACTGTACATAAATACCTCTGACACTGAAGCAGGGAAACCTGCTGAGAAAAAAAGAAAAATGCACAAGTTAAACCAGAAAATGTCATGGAAGACCAAAAAATATGCAAAATACTGTACATAAATACCTCTGATGCTGAAGCAGGGAAATCTGCTGAGAAAAAAAGAAAAATGCACAAGTTAAACCAGAAAATGATGTCATGGAAGACCAAAAAATATGCAAAATACTGTACATAAATACCTCTGATGCTGAAGCAGGGAAATCTGCTGAGAAAAAAAGATAAATGCACAAGTTAAATCAGAAAATGATGTCATGGAGACCAAAAAATATACAAAATACTGTACATAAATACCTGTGACGCTGAAGCAGGAAAACGTGCTAAGAAAAAAAGATAAATGCACAAGTTGAATCAGAGAATGATGTCATGAAAGACCAAAAAATATGCAAAATACTGTACATAAATACCTCTGATGCTGAAGCAGGGAAACCTGCAGAGAAAAAAAGAAAAATGCACAAGTTAAATCAGAAAATGATGTCATGAAGACCAAAAAATATCCAAAATACTGTACATAATTACCTCCGATGCTGAAGCAGGGAAACCTGCTAAGAAAAAAAGATAAATGCACACGTTAAATCAGAAAATGATGTCTTGAAAGAAAACAAAATATACAAAATACTGTACATAAATACCTCTGACATTGAAGCAGGGAAACCTGCAGAGAAAAAAAGAAAAATGCAAAAGTTAAATCAGAAAATGATGTCATGAAAGACCAAAAATATGCAAAATACTGTACAAAAATACCTCTGACGCTGAAGCAAGAAAACCTGGTGAGAAAAAAGAAAAAAAATGCACAAGTTAAACCAAGAAATGATGTCATGAAAGACACCAAAATATACAAAATACTGTACATAAATACCTCTGACACTGAAGCAGGGAAACCTGCAGAGAAAAAAGGAAAAATGCACATGTTAAACCAGAAAATGATGTTATGACAGACCAAATAATATGCAAAATACTGTACATAAATACCTCTGACACTGAATGAGGGAAACCTGCTGAGAAAAAAAGATAAATGCACAAGTTAAACCAGAAAATGATGTCATGAAAGACCAAGAAATATGCAAAATACTGTACATAAATACCTCTGACGCTGAAGCAGGGAAACCTACTGAGAAAAAAAGATAAATGCACAAGTTAAACCAGAAAATGATGTCATGAAAGACAACAAAATACACAAAATACTGTACATAAATACCTCTGACACTGAAGCAGGGAAACCTGCAGAGAAAAAAAGATAAATGCACAAAGTAAATCAGAAAATGATGTCATGAAAGACCAAGAAATATGCAAAATACTGTACATAAATACCTCTGACACTGAAGCAGGGAAACCTGCAGAGAAAAAAAGAAAAATGCACAAGTTAAACCAGAAAATGATGTCATGAAAGACAACAAAATACACAAAATACTGTACATAAATACCTCTGACGCTGAAGCAGGAAAACCTGCTAAGAAAAAAAGATAAATGCACAAGTTAAATCAGAAAATGATGTCATGAAAGACAACAAAATATCCAAAATACTGTACATGAATACCTCTGACGCTGAAGCAGGAAAACCTGCTAAGAAAAAAAGATAAATGCACGAGTTAAATCAGAAAATGATGTCATGAAAGAAAACAAAATATACAAAATACTGTACATGAATACCTCTGACACTGAAGCAGGGAAACCTGCTAAGAAAAAAAGATAAATGCACAAGTTAAATCAGAAAATGATGTCATGAAAGACCACAAAATATACAAAATACTGTACATAAATACCTCTGACACTGAAGCAGGAAAACCTGCAGAGAAAAAAAGATAAATGCACAAGTTAAACCAGAAAATGATGTCATGAAAGACAACAAAATACACAAAATACTGTACATAAATACCTCTGACACTGAAGCAGGGAAACCTGGAGAGAAAAAAAGATAAATGCACAAGTTAAACCAGAAAATGATGTCATGAAGACCAAAAAATACACAAAATACTGTACATAATTACATCTGACACTGAAGCAGGGAAACCTGCAGAGAAAAAAAGATAAATGCACAAGTTAAACCACAAAATGTCATGAAATACCAAAAAATATACAAAATACTGTACATAAATACCTCCGACGCTGAAGCAGGAAAACCTGCTGAGAAAAAAGAAAAATGCACAAGTTAAACCAGAAAATGATGTCATGAAAGACCAAAAAATATACAAAATACTTTACATAAATTCCTCCGACGCTGAAGCAGGGAAACCTGCAGAGAAAAAAAGATAAATGCACAAGTTAAATCAGAAAATGATGTCATGAAAGACAAGAAAATATACAAAATACTGTACATAAATACCTCTGACGCTGAAGCAGGGAAACTTGCAGAGAAAAAAAGATAAATGCACAAGTTAAACCAGAAAATGATGTCATGAAAGACAAAAAAAAATACACAAAATATTGTACATAAGTACCTCTGACGCTGAAGCAGGAAAACCTGCTAAGAAAAAAAGATAAATGCACAAGTTAAATCAGAAAATGATGTCATGAAAGACAACAAAATATAAAAATTTCTGTACATAAATACCTCTGACGCTGAAGCAGGGAAACCTGCAGAGAAAAAAAGATAAATGCACGAGTTAAATCAGAAAATGATGTCATGAAAGACCAAAAAATATACAAAATACTGTACATAAATACCTCTGACACTGAAGCAGGGAAACCTGCAGAGAAAAAAGGAAAAATGCACATGTTAAACCAGAAAATGATGTTATGACAGACCAAATAATATGCAAAATACTGTACATAAATACCTCTGACACTGAATGAGGGAAACCTGCTGAGAAAAAAAGATAAATGCACAAGTTAAACCAGAAAATGATGTCATGAAAGACCAAGAAATATGCAAAATACTGTACATAAATACCTCTGACGCTGAAGCAGGGAAACCTACTGAGAAAAAAAGATAAATGCACAAGTTAAACCAGAAAATGATGTCATGAAAGACAACAAAATACACAAAATACTGTACATAAATACCTCTGACACTGAAGCAGGGAAACCTGCAGAGAAAAAAAGATAAATGCACAAAGTAAATCAGAAAATGATGTCATGAAAGACCAAGAAATATGCAAAATACTGTACATAAATACCTCTGACACTGAAGCAGGGAAACCTGCAGAGAAAAAAAGAAAAATGCACAAGTTAAACCAGAAAATGATGTCATGAAAGACAACAAAATACACAAAATACTGTACATAAATACCTCTGACGCTGAAGCAGGAAAACCTGCTAAGAAAAAAAGATAAATGCACAAGTTAAATCAGAAAATGATGTCATGAAAGACAACAAAATATCCAAAATACTGTACATGAATACCTCTGACGCTGAAGCAGGAAAACCTGCTAAGAAAAAAAGATAAATGCACGAGTTAAATCAGAAAATGATGTCATGAAAGAAAACAAAATATACAAAATACTGTACATGAATACCTCTGACACTGAAGCAGGGAAACCTGCTAAGAAAAAAAGATAAATGCACAAGTTAAATCAGAAAATGATGTCATGAAAGACCACAAAATATACAAAATACTGTACATAAATACCTCTGACACTGAAGCAGGAAAACCTGCAGAGAAAAAAAGATAAATGCACAAGTTAAACCAGAAAATGATGTCATGAAAGACAACAAAATACACAAAATACTGTACATAAATACCTCTGACACTGAAGCAGGGAAACCTGGAGAGAAAAAAAGATAAATGCACAAGTTAAACCAGAAAATGATGTCATGAAGACCAAAAAATACACAAAATACTGTACATAATTACATCTGACACTGAAGCAGGGAAACCTGCAGAGAAAAAAAGATAAATGCACAAGTTAAACCACAAAATGTCATGAAATACCAAAAAATATACAAAATACTGTACATAAATACCTCCGACGCTGAAGCAGGAAAACCTGCTGAGAAAAAAGAAAAATGCACAAGTTAAACCAGAAAATGATGTCATGAAAGACCAAAAAATATACAAAATACTTTACATAAATTCCTCCGACGCTGAAGCAGGGAAACCTGCAGAGAAAAAAAGATAAATGCACAAGTTAAATCAGAAAATGATGTCATGAAAGACAAGAAAATATACAAAATACTGTACATAAATACCTCTGACGCTGAAGCAGGGAAACTTGCAGAGAAAAAAAGATAAATGCACAAGTTAAACCAGAAAATGATGTCATGAAAGACAAAAAAAAATACACAAAATATTGTACATAAGTACCTCTGACGCTGAAGCAGGAAAACCTGCTAAGAAAAAAAGATAAATGCACAAGTTAAATCAGAAAATGATGTCATGAAAGACAACAAAATATAAAAATTTCTGTACATAAATACCTCTGACGCTGAAGCAGGGAAACCTGCAGAGAAAAAAAGATAAATGCACGAGTTAAATCAGAAAATGATGTCATGAAAGACCAAAAAATATACAAAATACTGTACATAAATACCTCTGACACTGAAGCAGGGAAACCTGCTGAGAAAAAAAGAAAAATGCACAAGTTAAACCAGAAAATGTCATGGAAGACCAAAAAATATGCAAAATACTGTACATAAATACCTCTGATGCTGAAGCACGGAAATCTGCTAAGAAAAAAAGATAAATGCACAAGTTAAATCAGAAAATGATGTCATGAAAGACAACAAAATATAAAAATTTCTGTACATAAATACCTCTGACGCTGAAGCAGGGAAACCTGCTAAGAAAAAAAGATAAATGCACGAGTTAAATCAGAAAATGATGTCATGAAAGACCAAAAAATATACAAAATACTGTACATAAATACCTCTGACACTGAAGCAGGGAAACCTGCTGAGAAAAAAAGAAAAATGCACAAGTTAAACCAGAAAATGATGTCATGGAAGACCAAAAAATATGAAAAATACTGTACATAAATACCTCTGATGCTGAAGCAGGGAAATCTGCTGAGAAAAAAAGATAAATGCACAAGTTAAATCAGAAAATGATGTCATGGAGACCAAAACATATACAAAATACTGTACATAAATACCTCTGACGCTGAAGCAGGAAAACGTGCTAAGAAAAAAAGATAAATGCACAAGTTGAATCAGAGAATGATGTCATGAAAGACCAAAAAATATGCAAAATACTGTACATAAATACCTCTGATGCTGAAGCAGGGAAACCTGCTAAGAAAAAAAGATAAATGCACAAGTTAAATCAGAAAATGATGTCATGAAGACCAAAAAATATCCAAAATACTGTACATAATTACCTCCAATGCTGAAGCAGGGAAACCTGCTAAGAAAAAAAGATAAATGCACAAGTTAAATCAGAAAATGATGTCTTGAAAGAAAACAAAATATACAAAATACTGTACATAAATACCTCTGACACTGAAGCAGGGAAACCTGCAGAGAAAAAAAGAAAAATGCAAAAGTTAAATCAGAAAATGATGTCATGAAAGACCAAAAATATGCAAAATACTGTACATAAATACCTCCGATGCTGAAGCAGGGAAACCTCCTAAGAAAAAAAGATAAATGCACAAGTTAAATCAGAAAATGATGTCATGAAAGACCAAGAAATATGCAAAATACTGTACATAAATACCTCTGACAATGAAGCAGGGAAACCTGCAGAGAAAAAATGAGAAAAATGTACAAGTTAAACCAAAAAATGATTTCATGAAAGACTGCAAAATTTACAAAATACTGTACATAAATACCTCTGACGCTGAAGCAGGAAAACCTGCAGAGAAAAAAAGATAAATGCACAAGTTAAATCAGAAAATGATGTCATGAAAGACCACAAAATATACAAAATACTGTACATAAATACCTCTGACACTGAAGCAGGAAAACCTGCAGAGAAAAAAAGATAAATGCACAAGTTAAACCAGAAAATGATGTCATGAAAGACAACAAAATACACAAAATACTGTACATAAATACCTCTGACACTGAAGCAGGGAAACCTGGAGAGAAAAAAAGATAAATGCACAAGTTAAACCAGAAAATGATGTCATGAAGACCAAAAAATACACAAAATACTGTACATAATTACATCTGACACTGAAGCAGGGAAACCTGCAGAGAAAAAAAGATAAATGCACAAGTTAAACCACAAAATGTCATGAAATACCAAAAAATATACAAAATACTGTACATAAATACCTCCGACGCTGAAGCAGGAAAACCTGCTGAGAAAAAAGAAAAATGCACAAGTTAAACCAGAAAATGATGTCATGAAATACCAAAAAATATACAAAATACTGTACATAAATACCTCCGACGCTGAAGCAGGGAAACCTGCAGAGAAAAAAAGATAAATGCACAAGTTAAATCAGAAAATGATGTCATGAAAGACAAGAAAATATACAAAATACTGTACATAAATACCTCTGACGCTGAAGCAGGGAAACTTGCAGAGAAAAAAAGATAAATGCACAAGTTAAACCAGAAAATGATGTCATGAAAGACAAAAAAAAATACACAAAATATTGTACATAAATACCTCTGACGCTGAAGCAGGAAAACCTGCTAAGAAAAAAAGATAAATGCACAAGTTAAATCAGAAAATGATGTCATGAAAGACAACAAAATATAAAAATTTCTGTACATAAATACCTCTGACGCTGAAGCAGGGAAACCTGCAGAGAAAAAAAGATAAATGCACGAGTTAAATCAGAAAATGATGTCATGAAAGACCAAAAAATATACAAAATACTGTACATAAATACCTCTGACACTGAAGCAGGGAAACCTGCTGAGAAAAAAAGAAAAATGCACAAGTTAAACCAGAAAATGTCATGGAAGACCAAAAAATATGCAAAATACTGTACATAAATACCTCTGATGCTGAAGCAGGGAAATCTGCTGAGAAAAAAAGATAAATGCACAAGTTAAATCAGAAAATGATGTCATGGAGACCAAAACATATACAAAATACTGTACATAAATACCTCTGACGCTGAAGCAGGAAAACGTGCTAAGAAAAAAAGATAAATGCACAAGTTGAATCAGAGAATGATGTCATGAAAGACCAAAAAATATGCAAAATACTGTACATAAATACCTCTGATGCTGAAGCAGGGAAACCTGCTAAGAAAAAAAGATAAATGCACAAGTTAAATCAGAAAATGATGTCATGAAGACCAAAAAATATCCAAAATACTGTACATAATTACCTCCAATGCTGAAGCAGGGAAACCTGCTAAGAAAAAAAGATAAATGCACAAGTTAAATCAGAAAATGATGTCTTGAAAGAAAACAAAATATACAAAATACTGTACATAAATACCTCTGACACTGAAGCAGGGAAACCTGCAGAGAAAAAAAGAAAAATGCAAAAGTTAAATCAGAAAATGATGTCATGAAAGACCAAAAATATGCAAAATACTGTACATAAATACCTCCGATGCTGAAGCAGGGAAACCTCCTAAGAAAAAAAGATAAATGCACAAGTTAAATCAGAAAATGATGTCATGAAAGACCAAGAAATATGCAAAATACTGTACATAAATACCTCTGACAATGAAGCAGGGAAACCTGCAGAGAAAAAATGAGAAAAATGTACAAGTTAAACCAAAAAATGATTTCATGAAAGACTGCAAAATTTACAAAATACTGTACATAAATACCTCTGACGCTGAAGCAGGAAAACCTGCAGAGAAAAAAAGATAAATGCACAAGTTAAATCAGAAAATGATGTCATGAAAGACCACAAAATATACAAAATACTGTACATAAATACCTCTGACACTGAAGCAGGAAAACCTGCAGAGAAAAAAAGATAAATGCACAAGTTAAACCAGAAAATGATGTCATGAAAGACAACAAAATACACAAAATACTGTACATAAATACCTCTGACACTGAAGCAGGGAAACCTGGAGAGAAAAAAAGATAAATGCACAAGTTAAACCAGAAAATGATGTCATGAAGACCAAAAAATACACAAAATACTGTACATAATTACATCTGACACTGAAGCAGGGAAACCTGCAGAGAAAAAAAGATAAATGCACAAGTTAAACCACAAAATGTCATGAAATACCAAAAAATATACAAAATACTGTACATAAATACCTCCGACGCTGAAGCAGGAAAACCTGCTGAGAAAAAAGAAAAATGCACAAGTTAAACCAGAAAATGATGTCATGAAATACCAAAAAATATACAAAATACTGTACATAAATACCTCCGACGCTGAAGCAGGGAAACCTGCAGAGAAAAAAAGATAAATGCACAAGTTAAATCAGAAAATGATGTCATGAAAGACAAGAAAATATACAAAATACTGTACATAAATACCTCTGACGCTGAAGCAGGGAAACTTGCAGAGAAAAAAAGATAAATGCACAAGTTAAACCAGAAAATGATGTCATGAAAGACAAAAAAAAATACACAAAATATTGTACATAAATACCTCTGACGCTGAAGCAGGAAAACCTGCTAAGAAAAAAAGATAAATGCACAAGTTAAATCAGAAAATGATGTCATGAAAGACAACAAAATATAAAAATTTCTGTACATAAATACCTCTGACGCTGAAGCAGGGAAACCTGCAGAGAAAAAAAGATAAATGCACGAGTTAAATCAGAAAATGATGTCATGAAAGACCAAAAAATATACAAAATACTGTACATAAATACCTCTGACACTGAAGCAGGGAAACCTGCTGAGAAAAAAAGAAAAATGCACAAGTTAAACCAGAAAATGTCATGGAAGACCAAAAAATATGCAAAATACTGTACATAAATACCTCTGATGCTGAAGCAGGGAAATCTGCTGAG
This sequence comes from Telmatherina bonti, assembly GCF_933228915.1. Classification (NCBI taxonomy): domain Eukaryota; kingdom Metazoa; phylum Chordata; class Actinopteri; order Atheriniformes; family Telmatherinidae; genus Telmatherina; species Telmatherina bonti. The sequence goes on from NC_136622.1 coordinate 30,278,412, forward strand.
AAAAAAAGATAAATGCACAAGTTAAATCAGAAAATGATGTCATGGAGACCAAAAAATATACAAAATACTGTACATAAATACCTGTGACGCTGAAGCAGGAAAACGTGCTAAGAAAAAAAGATAAATGCACAAGTTAAATCAGAAAATGATGTCATGAAGACCAAAAAATATCCAAAATAATGTACATAATTACCTCCAATGCTGAAGCAGGGAAACCTGCTAAGAAAAACAGATAAATGCACACGTTAAATCAGAAAATGATGTCTTGAAAGAAAACAAAATATACAAAATACTGTACATAAATACCTCTGACACTGAAGCAGGGAAACCTGCAGAGAAAAAAAGAAAAATGCAAAAGTTAAATCAGAAAATGATGTCATGAAAGACCAAAAATATGCAAAATACTGTACATAAATACCTCCGATGCTGAAGCAGGGAAACCTCCTAAGAAAAAAAGATAAATGCACAAGTTAAATCAGAAAATGATGTCATGAAAGACCAAGAAATATGCAAAATACTGTACATAAATACCTCTGACACTGAAGCAGGGAAATCTGCAGAGAAAAAAGAGAAAAATGCACACGTTAAATCAAAAAATGATGTCATGAAAGAAAACAAAATATACAAAATACTGTACATAAATACCTCCGACGCTGAAGGAAGAAAACCTGCTGAGAAAAAAGAAAAAAAATGCACAAGTTAAACCAAGAAATGATGTCATGAAAGACCAAAAAATATACAAAATACTGTACATAATTACCTCCGATGCTGAAGCAGGGAAACCTGCTAAGAAAAAAATATAAATGCACAAGTTAAATCAGAAAATTATGTCATGAAAGAAAACAAAATATACAAAATACTGTACATAAATACCTCCGATGCTGAAGCAGGGAAACCTGCAGAGAAAAAAAGAAAAATGCACAAGTTAAATCAGAAAATGATGTCATGAAAGACCAAAAATATGCAAAATACTGTACAATAATACCTCCGATGCTGAAGCAGGGAAACCTGCAGAGAAAAAAAGAAAAATGCACAAGTTAAACCAGAAAATGATGTCATGAAAGACCAAGAAATATGCAAAATACTGTACATAAATACCTCTGACACTGAAGCAGGGAAACCTGCAGAGATAAAAAAGAAAAATGCACAAGTTAAACCAGAAAATGATGTCATGAAAGACAACAAAAGATACAAAATACTGTACAGAAATACCTCTGACGCAGAAGCAGGAAAACCTGCTGAAAAAAAAGAAAAAAAATGCACAAGTTAAACCAAGAAATGATATCATGAAAGACCAAAAAATATACAAAATACTTTACATAAATTCCTCCGACGCTGAAGCAGGGAAACCTACTGAGAAAAAAGGATAAATGCACAAGTTAAACCAGAAAATAATGTCATGAAAGACAACAAAATACACAAAATACTGTACATAAATACCTCTGACACTGAAGCAGGGAAACCTGCGGAGAAAAAAAGATAAATGCACAAGTTAAATCAGAAAATGATGTCATGAAAGACCAAGAAATATGCAAAATACTGTACATAAATACCTCTGACACTGATGCAGGGAAATCTGCAGAGAAAAAAGAGAAAAATGCACACGTTAAATCAAAAAATGATGTCATGAAAGAAAACAAAATATACATAAAACTGTACATAAACACTTCCAACGCTGAAGCAGGGAAACCTGTAGAGAAGAAAGAGAAAAATGTACAAGTTAAACCAAAAAATGATTTCATGAAAGACTGCAAAATTTACAAAATACTGTACATAAATACCTCTGACGCTGAAGCAGGGAAACCTGCTGAGAAAAAAGAGAAAAATGCACAAGTTAAACCACAAAATGTCATGAAAGACCAAAAAATATACAAAATACTGTACATAAATACCTCTGACACTGAAGCAAGGAAACCTGCTGAGAAAAAAAGAAAAAATGCACAAGTTAAACCAAGAAATGATGTCATGAAAGACAAGAAAATATACAAAATACTTTACATAAATTCCTTCGACGCTGAAGCAGAGAAACCTGCTAAGAAAAAAGAAAAAAAATGCACAAGTTAAACCAAGAAATGATGTCATGAAAGACCAAGAAATATACAAAATACTGTACATAATTACCTCTGACACTGAAGCAGGGAAACCTGCTAAGAAAAAAAGATAAATGCACAAGTTAAATCAGAAAATGATGTCATGAAAGAAAACAAAATATACAAAATACTGTACATAAATACCTCTGATGCTGAAGCAGGGAAACCTGCAGAGAAAAAAAGAAAAATGCACAAGTTAAATCAGAAAATGATGTCATGAAAGACCAAAAATATGCTAAATACTGTACATAAATACCTCCGATGCTGAAGCAGGGTAACCTGCTAAGAAAAAAAGATAAATGCACAAGTTAAATCAGAAAATGATGTCATGAAAGACCAAGAAATATGCAAAATACTGTACATAAATACCTCTGACACTGAAGCAGGGAAACCTGCAGAGAAAAAAAGATAAATGCACAAGTTAAACCAGAAAATGATGTCATGAAAGACAACAAAATACACAAAATACTGTACATAAATACCTCTGACACTGAAGCAGGGAAACCTGCAGAGAAAAAAAGATAAATGCACAAGTTAAATCAGAAAATGATGTCATGAAAGACCAGGAAATATGCAAAATACTGTACATAAATACCTCTGACACTGAAGCAGGGAAACCTGCAGAGAAAAAAGAGAAAAATGTACAAGTTAAACCAAAAAATGATTTCATGAAAGACTGCAAAATTTACAAAATACTGTACATAAATACCTCTGACGCTGAAGCAGGAAAAACTGCAGAGAAAAAAAGTTATATGCACACGTTAAATCAGAAAATAATGTCATGAAAGAAAACAAAATATACAAAATACTGTACATAAATACCTCTGACACTGAAGCAGGGAAACCTGCTGAGAAAAAAAGAAAAATGCACAAGTTAAACCAGAAAATGTCATGGAAGACCAAAAAATATGCAAAATACTGTACATAAATACCTCTGATGCTGAAGCAGGGAAATCTGCTGAGAAAAAAAGAAAAATGCACAAGTTAAACCAGAAAATGATGTCATGGAAGACCAAAAAATATGCAAAATACTGTACATAAATACCTCTGATGCTGAAGCAGGGAAATCTGCTGAGAAAAAAAGATAAATGCACAAGTTAAACCAGAAAATGATGTCATGAAAGACAACAAAATACACAAAATACTGTACATAAATACCTCTGACACTGAAGCAGGGAAACCTGCAGAGAAAAAAAGATAAATGCACAAGTTAAATCAGAAAATGATGTCATGAAAGACCAGGAAATATGCAAAATACTGTACATAAATACCTCTGACACTGAAGCAGGGAAACCTGCTGAGAAAAAAAGAAAAATGCACAAGTTAAACCAGAAAATGTCATGGAAGACCAAAAAATATGCAAAATACTGTACATAAATACCTCTGATGCTGAAGCAGGGAAATCTGCTGAGAAAAAAAGAAAAATGCACAAGTTAAACCAGAAAATGATGTCATGGAAGACCAAAAAATATGCAAAATACTGTACATAAATACCTCTGATGCTGAAGCAGGGAAATCTGCTGAGAAAAAAAGATAAATGCACAAGTTAAATCAGAAAATGATGTCATGAAAGAAAACAAAATATACAAAATACTGTACATAAATACCTCTGACACTGAATGAGGGAAACATGCTGAGAAAAAAAGATAAATGCACAAGTTAAACCAGAAAATGATGTCATGAAAGGCAACGAAATACACAAAATACTGTACATAAATACCTCTGACACTGAAGCAGGGAAACCTGCAGACAAAAAAAGATAAATGCACAAGTTAAACCAGAAAATGATGTCATGAAAGACAACAAAATACACAAAATACTGTACATAAATACCTCTGATGCTGAAGCAGGGAAATCTGCTGAGAAAAAAAGAAAAATGCACAAGTTAAATCAGAAAATGATGTCATGAAAGACCAAAAATATGCTAAATACTGTACATAAATACCTCCGATGCTGAAGCAGGGTAACCTGCTAAGAAAAAAAGATAAATGCACAAGTTAAATCAGAAAATGATGTCATGAAAGACCAAGAAATATGCAAAATACTGTACATAAATACCTCTGACACTGAAGCAGGGAAACCTGCAGAGAAAAAAGAGAAAAATGTACAAGTTAAACCAAAAAATGATTTCATGAAAGACTGCAAAATTTACAAAATACTGTACATAAATACCTCTGACACTGAAGCAGGAAAACCTGCAGAGAAAAAAATTTATATGCACACGTTAAATCAGAAAATAATGTCATGAAAGAAAACAAAATATACAAAATACTGTACATAATTACCTCCGATGCTGAAGCAGGGAAACCTGCTAAGAAAAAAAATATAAATGCACGAGTTAAATCAGAAAATGATGTCATGAAAGACCAAAAAATATACAAAATACTGTACATAAATACCTCTGACACTGAAGCAGGGAAACCTGCTGAGAAAAAAAGAAAAATGCACAAGTTAAACCAGAAAATGTCATGGAAGACCAAAAAATATGCAAAATACTGTACATAAATACCTCTGATGCTGAAGCAGGGAAATCTGCTGAGAAAAAAAGAAAAATGCACAAGTTAAATCAGAAAATGATGTCATGGAGACCAAAAAATATACAAAATACTGTACATAAATACCTGTGACGCTGAAGCAGGAAAACGTGCTAAGAAAAAAAGATAAATGCACAAGTTAAATCAGAAAATGATGTCATGAAGACCAAAAAATATCCAAAATAATGTACATAATTACCTCCAATGCTGAAGCAGGGAAACCTGCTAAGAAAAACAGATAAATGCACACGTTAAATCAGAAAATGATGTCTTGAAAGAAAACAAAATATACAAAATACTGTACATAAATACCTCTGACACTGAAGCAGGGAAACCTGCAGAGAAAAAAAGAAAAATGCAAAAGTTAAATCAGAAAATGATGTCATGAAAGACCAAAAATATGCAAAATACTGTACATAAATACCTCCGATGCTGAAGCAGGGAAACCTCCTAAGAAAAAAAGATAAATGCACAAGTTAAATCAGAAAATGATGTCATGAAAGACCAAGAAATATGCAAAATACTGTACATAAATACCTCTGACACTGAAGCAGGGAAATCTGCAGAGAAAAAAGAGAAAAATGCACACGTTAAATCAAAAAATGATGTCATGAAAGAAAACAAAATATACAAAATACTGTACATAAATACCTCCGACGCTGAAGGAAGAAAACCTGCTGAGAAAAAAGAAAAAAAATGCACAAGTTAAACCAAGAAATGATGTCATGAAAGACCAAAAAATATACAAAATACTGTACATAATTACCTCCGATGCTGAAGCAGGGAAACCTGCTAAGAAAAAAATATAAATGCACAAGTTAAATCAGAAAATTATGTCATGAAAGAAAACAAAATATACAAAATACTGTACATAAATACCTCCGATGCTGAAGCAGGGAAACCTGCAGAGAAAAAAAGAAAAATGCACAAGTTAAATCAGAAAATGATGTCATGAAAGACCAAAAATATGCAAAATACTGTACAATAATACCTCCGATGCTGAAGCAGGGAAACCTGCAGAGAAAAAAAGAAAAATGCACAAGTTAAACCAGAAAATGATGTCATGAAAGACCAAGAAATATGCAAAATACTGTACATAAATACCTCTGACACTGAAGCAGGGAAACCTGCAGAGATAAAAAAGAAAAATGCACAAGTTAAACCAGAAAATGATGTCATGAAAGACAACAAAAGATACAAAATACTGTACAGAAATACCTCTGACGCAGAAGCAGGAAAACCTGCTGAAAAAAAAGAAAAAAAATGCACAAGTTAAACCAAGAAATGATATCATGAAAGACCAAAAAATATACAAAATACTTTACATAAATTCCTCCGACGCTGAAGCAGGGAAACCTACTGAGAAAAAAGGATAAATGCACAAGTTAAACCAGAAAATAATGTCATGAAAGACAACAAAATACACAAAATACTGTACATAAATACCTCTGACACTGAAGCAGGGAAACCTGCGGAGAAAAAAAGATAAATGCACAAGTTAAATCAGAAAATGATGTCATGAAAGACCAAGAAATATGCAAAATACTGTACATAAATACCTCTGACACTGATGCAGGGAAATCTGCAGAGAAAAAAGAGAAAAATGCACACGTTAAATCAAAAAATGATGTCATGAAAGAAAACAAAATATACATAAAACTGTACATAAACACTTCCAACGCTGAAGCAGGGAAACCTGTAGAGAAGAAAGAGAAAAATGTACAAGTTAAACCAAAAAATGATTTCATGAAAGACTGCAAAATTTACAAAATACTGTACATAAATACCTCTGACGCTGAAGCAGGGAAACCTGCTGAGAAAAAAGAGAAAAATGCACAAGTTAAACCACAAAATGTCATGAAAGACCAAAAAATATACAAAATACTGTACATAAATACCTCTGACACTGAAGCAAGGAAACCTGCTGAGAAAAAAAGAAAAAATGCACAAGTTAAACCAAGAAATGATGTCATGAAAGACAAGAAAATATACAAAATACTTTACATAAATTCCTTCGACGCTGAAGCAGAGAAACCTGCTAAGAAAAAAGAAAAAAAATGCACAAGTTAAACCAAGAAATGATGTCATGAAAGACCAAGAAATATACAAAATACTGTACATAATTACCTCTGACACTGAAGCAGGGAAACCTGCTAAGAAAAAAAGATAAATGCACAAGTTAAATCAGAAAATGATGTCATGAAAGAAAACAAAATATACAAAATACTGTACATAAATACCTCTGATGCTGAAGCAGGGAAACCTGCAGAGAAAAAAAGAAAAATGCACAAGTTAAATCAGAAAATGATGTCATGAAAGACCAAAAATATGCTAAATACTGTACATAAATACCTCCGATGCTGAAGCAGGGTAACCTGCTAAGAAAAAAAGATAAATGCACAAGTTAAATCAGAAAATGATGTCATGAAAGACCAAGAAATATGCAAAATACTGTACATAAATACCTCTGACACTGAAGCAGGGAAACCTGCAGAGAAAAAAAGATAAATGCACAAGTTAAACCAGAAAATGATGTCATGAAAGACAACAAAATACACAAAATACTGTACATAAATACCTCTGACACTGAAGCAGGGAAACCTGCAGAGAAAAAAAGATAAATGCACAAGTTAAATCAGAAAATGATGTCATGAAAGACCAGGAAATATGCAAAATACTGTACATAAATACCTCTGACACTGAAGCAGGGAAACCTGCAGAGAAAAAAGAGAAAAATGTACAAGTTAAACCAAAAAATGATTTCATGAAAGACTGCAAAATTTACAAAATACTGTACATAAATACCTCTGACGCTGAAGCAGGAAAAACTGCAGAGAAAAAAAGTTATATGCACACGTTAAATCAGAAAATAATGTCATGAAAGAAAACAAAATATACAAAATACTGTACATAAATACCTCTGACACTGAAGCAGGGAAACCTGCTGAGAAAAAAAGAAAAATGCACAAGTTAAACCAGAAAATGTCATGGAAGACCAAAAAATATGCAAAATACTGTACATAAATACCTCTGATGCTGAAGCAGGGAAATCTGCTGAGAAAAAAAGAAAAATGCACAAGTTAAACCAGAAAATGATGTCATGGAAGACCAAAAAATATGCAAAATACTGTACATAAATACCTCTGATGCTGAAGCAGGGAAATCTGCTGAGAAAAAAAGATAAATGCACAAGTTAAATCAGAAAATGATGTCATGAAAGAAAACAAAATATACAAAATACTGTACATAAATACCTCTGACACTGAATGAGGGAAACATGCTGAGAAAAAAAGATAAATGCACAAGTTAAACCAGAAAATGATGTCATGAAAGGCAACGAAATACACAAAATACTGTACATAAATACCTCTGACACTGAAGCAGGGAAACCTGCAGACAAAAAAAGATAAATGCACAAGTTAAACCAGAAAATGATGTCATGAAAGACAACAAAATACACAAAATACTGTACATAAATACCTCTGATGCTGAAGCAGGGAAATCTGCTGAGAAAAAAAGAAAAATGCACAAGTTAAATCAGAAAATGATGTCATGAAAGACCAAAAATATGCTAAATACTGTACATAAATACCTCCGATGCTGAAGCAGGGTAACCTGCTAAGAAAAAAAGATAAATGCACAAGTTAAATCAGAAAATGATGTCATGAAAGACCAAGAAATATGCAAAATACTGTACATAAATACCTCTGACACTGAAGCAGGGAAACCTGCAGAGAAAAAAGAGAAAAATGTACAAGTTAAACCAAAAAATGATTTCATGAAAGACTGCAAAATTTACAAAATACTGTACATAAATACCTCTGACGCTGAAGCAGGAAAACCTGCAGAGAAAAAAATTTATATGCACACGTTAAATCAGAAAATAATGTCATGAAAGAAAACAAAATATACAAAATACTGTACATAATTACCTCCGATGCTGAAGCAGGGAAACCTGCTAAGAAAAAAAATATAAATGCACGAGTTAAATCAGAAAATGATGTCATGAAAGACCAAAAAATATACAAAATACTGTACATAAATACCTCTGACACTGAAGCAGGGAAACCTGCTGAGAAAAAAAGAAAAATGCACAAGTTAAACCAGAAAATGTCATGGAAGACCAAAAAATATGCAAAATACTGTACATAAATACCTCTGATGCTGAAGCAGGGAAATCTGCTGAGAAAAAAAGAAAAATGCACAAGTTAAATCAGAAAATGATGTCATGGAGACCAAAAAATATACAAAATACTGTACATAAATACCTGTGACGCTGAAGCAGGAAAACGTGCTAAGAAAAAAAGATAAATGCACAAGTTAAATCAGAAAATGATGTCATGAAGACCAAAAAATATCCAAAATAATGTACATAATTACCTCCAATGCTGAAGCAGGGAAACCTGCTAAGAAAAACAGATAAATGCACACGTTAAATCAGAAAATGATGTCTTGAAAGAAAACAAAATATACAAAATACTGTACATAAATACCTCTGACACTGAAGCAGGGAAACCTGCAGAGAAAAAAAGAAAAATGCAAAAGTTAAATCAGAAAATGATGTCATGAAAGACCAAAAATATGCAAAATACTGTACATAAATACCTCCGATGCTGAAGCAGGGAAACCTCCTAAGAAAAAAAGATAAATGCACAAGTTAAATCAGAAAATGATGTCATGAAAGACCAAGAAATATGCAAAATACTGTACATAAATACCTCTGACACTGAAGCAGGGAAATCTGCAGAGAAAAAAGAGAAAAATGCACACGTTAAATCAAAAAATGATGTCATGAAAGAAAACAAAATATACAAAATACTGTACATAAATACCTCCGACGCTGAAGGAAGAAAACCTGCTGAGAAAAAAGAAAAAAAATGCACAAGTTAAACCAAGAAATGATGTCATGAAAGACCAAAAAATATACAAAATACTGTACATAATTACCTCCGATGCTGAAGCAGGGAAACCTGCTAAGAAAAAAATATAAATGCACAAGTTAAATCAGAAAATTATGTCATGAAAGAAAACAAAATATACAAAATACTGTACATAAATACCTCCGATGCTGAAGCAGGGAAACCTGCAGAGAAAAAAAGAAAAATGCACAAGTTAAATCAGAAAATGATGTCATGAAAGACCAAAAATATGCAAAATACTGTACAATAATACCTCCGATGCTGAAGCAGGGAAACCTGCAGAGAAAAAAAGAAAAATGCACAAGTTAAACCAGAAAATGATGTCATGAAAGACCAAGAAATATGCAAAATACTGTACATAAATACCTCTGACACTGAAGCAGGGAAACCTGCAGAGATAAAAAAGAAAAATGCACAAGTTAAACCAGAAAATGATGTCATGAAAGACAACAAAAGATACAAAATACTGTACAGAAATACCTCTGACGCAGAAGCAGGAAAACCTGCTGAAAAAAAAGAAAAAAAATGCACAAGTTAAACCAAGAAATGATATCATGAAAGACCAAAAAATATACAAAATACTTTACATAAATTCCTCCGACGCTGAAGCAGGGAAACCTACTGAGAAAAAAGGATAAATGCACAAGTTAAACCAGAAAATAATGTCATGAAAGACAACAAAATACACAAAATACTGTACATAAATACCTCTGACACTGAAGCAGGGAAACCTGCGGAGAAAAAAAGATAAATGCACAAGTTAAATCAGAAAATGATGTCATGAAAGACCAAGAAATATGCAAAATACTGTACATAAATACCTCTGACACTGATGCAGGGAAATCTGCAGAGAAAAAAGAGAAAAATGCACACGTTAAATCAAAAAATGATGTCATGAAAGAAAACAAAATATACATAAAACTGTACATAAACACTTCCAACGCTGAAGCAGGGAAACCTGTAGAGAAGAAAGAGAAAAATGTACAAGTTAAACCAAAAAATGATTTCATGAAAGACTGCAAAATTTACAAAATACTGTACATAAATACCTCTGACGCTGAAGCAGGGAAACCTGCTGAGAAAAAAGAGAAAAATGCACAAGTTAAACCACAAAATGTCATGAAAGACCAAAAAATATACAAAATACTGTACATAAATACCTCTGACACTGAAGCAAGGAAACCTGCTGAGAAAAAAAGAAAAAATGCACAAGTTAAACCAAGAAATGATGTCATGAAAGACAAGAAAATATACAAAATACTTTACATAAATTCCTTCGACGCTGAAGCAGAGAAACCTGCTAAGAAAAAAGAAAAAAAATGCACAAGTTAAACCAAGAAATGATGTCATGAAAGACCAAGAAATATACAAAATACTGTACATAATTACCTCTGACACTGAAGCAGGGAAACCTGCTAAGAAAAAAAGATAAATGCACAAGTTAAATCAGAAAATGATGTCATGAAAGAAAACAAAATATACAAAATACTGTACATAAATACCTCTGATGCTGAAGCAGGGAAACCTGCAGAGAAAAAAAGAAAAATGCACAAGTTAAATCAGAAAATGATGTCATGAAAGACCAAAAATATGCTAAATACTGTACATAAATACCTCCGATGCTGAAGCAGGGTAACCTGCTAAGAAAAAAAGATAAATGCACAAGTTAAATCAGAAAATGATGTCATGAAAGACCAAGAAATATGCAAAATACTGTACATAAATACCTCTGACACTGAAGCAGGGAAACCTGCAGAGAAAAAAAGATAAATGCACAAGTTAAACCAGAAAATGATGTCATGAAAGACAACAAAATACACAAAATACTGTACATAAATACCTCTGACACTGAAGCAGGGAAACCTGCAGAGAAAAAAAGATAAATGCACAAGTTAAATCAGAAAATGATGTCATGAAAGACCAGGAAATATGCAAAATACTGTACATAAATACCTCTGACACTGAAGCAGGGAAACCTGCAGAGAAAAAAGAGAAAAATGTACAAGTTAAACCAAAAAATGATTTCATGAAAGACTGCAAAATTTACAAAATACTGTACATAAATACCTCTGACGCTGAAGCAGGAAAAACTGCAGAGAAAAAAAGTTATATGCACACGTTAAATCAGAAAATAATGTCATGAAAGAAAACAAAATATACAAAATACTGTACATAAATACCTCTGACACTGAAGCAGGGAAACCTGCTGAGAAAAAAAGAAAAATGCACAAGTTAAACCAGAAAATGTCATGGAAGACCAAAAAATATGCAAAATACTGTACATAAATACCTCTGATGCTGAAGCAGGGAAATCTGCTGAGAAAAAAAGAAAAATGCACAAGTTAAACCAGAAAATGATGTCATGGAAGACCAAAAAATATGCAAAATACTGTACATAAATACCTCTGATGCTGAAGCAGGGAAATCTGCTGAGAAAAAAAGATAAATGCACAAGTTAAATCAGAAAATGATGTCATGAAAGAAAACAAAATATACAAAATACTGTACATAAATACCTCTGACACTGAATGAGGGAAACATGCTGAGAAAAAAAGATAAATGCACAAGTTAAACCAGAAAATGATGTCATGAAAGGCAACGAAATACACAAAATACTGTACATAAATACCTCTGACACTGAAGCAGGGAAACCTGCAGACAAAAAAAGATAAATGCACAAGTTAAACCAGAAAATGATGTCATGAAAGACAACAAAATACACAAAATACTGTACATAAATACCTCTGATGCTGAAGCAGGGAAATCTGCTGAGAAAAAAAGAAAAATGCACAAGTTAAATCAGAAAATGATGTCATGAAAGACCAAAAATATGCTAAATACTGTACATAAATACCTCCGATGCTGAAGCAGGGTAACCTGCTAAGAAAAAAAGATAAATGCACAAGTTAAATCAGAAAATGATGTCATGAAAGACCAAGAAATATGCAAAATACTGTACATAAATACCTCTGACACTGAAGCAGGGAAACCTGCAGAGAAAAAAGAGAAAAATGTACAAGTTAAACCAAAAAATGATTTCATGAAAGACTGCAAAATTTACAAAATACTGTACATAAATACCTCTGACGCTGAAGCAGGAAAACCTGCAGAGAAAAAAATTTATATGCACACGTTAAATCAGAAAATAATGTCATGAAAGAAAACAAAATATACAAAATACTGTACATAATTACCTCCGATGCTGAAGCAGGGAAACCTGCTAAGAAAAAAAATATAAATGCACGAGTTAAATCAGAAAATGATGTCATGAAAGACCAAAAAATATACAAAATACTGTACATAAATACCTCTGACACTGAAGCAGGGAAACCTGCTGAGAAAAAAAGAAAAATGCACAAGTTAAACCAGAAAATGTCATGGAAGACCAAAAAATATGCAAAATACTGTACATAAATACCTCTGATGCTGAAGCAGGGAAATCTGCTGAGAAAAAAAGAAAAATGCACAAGTTAAACCAGAAAATGATGTCATGGAAGACCAAAAAATATGCAAAATACTGTACATAAATACCTCTGATGCTGAAGCAGGGAAATCTGCTGAGAAAAAAAGATAAATGCACAAGTTAAATCAGAAAATGATGTCATGGAGACCAAAAAATATACAAAATACTGTACATAAATACCTGTGACGCTGAAGCAGGAAAACGTGCTAAGAAAAAAAGATAAATGCACAAGTTGAATCAGAGAATGATGTCATGAAAGACCAAAAAATATGCAAAATACTGTACATAAATACCTCTGATGCTGAAGCAGGGAAACCTGCAGAGAAAAAAAGAAAAATGCACAAGTTAAATCAGAAAATGATGTCATGAAGACCAAAAAATATCCAAAATACTGTACATAATTACCTCCGATGCTGAAGCAGGGAAACCTGCTAAGAAAAAAAGATAAATGCACACGTTAAATCAGAAAATGATGTCTTGAAAGAAAACAAAATATACAAAATACTGTACATAAATACCTCTGACACTGAAGCAGGGAAACCTGCAGAGAAAAAAAGAAAAATGCAAAAGTTAAATCAGAAAATGATGTCATGAAAGACCAAAAATATGCAAAATACTGTACATAAATACCTCCGATGCTGAAGCAGGGAAACCTCCTAAGAAAAAAAGATAAATGCACAAGTTAAATCAGAAAATGATGTCATGAAAGACCAAGAAATATGCAAAATACTGTACATAAATACCTCTGACACTGAAGCAGGGAAACCTGCAGAGAAAAAATGGGAAAAATGTACAAGTTAAACCAAAAAATGATTTCATGAAAGACTGCAAAATTTACAAAATACTGTACATAAATACCTCTGACGCTGAAGCAGGAAAACCTGCAGAGAAAAAAAGATAAATGCACAAGTTAAATCAGAAAATGATGTCATGAAAGAAAACAAAATATACAAAATACTGTACATAAATACCTCTGACACTGAATGAGGGAAACATGCTGAGAAAAAAAGATAAATGCACAAGTTAAACCAGAAAATGATGTCATGAAAGGAAACGAAATACACAAAATACTGTACATAAATACCTCTGACACTGAAGCAGGGAAACCTGCTAAGAAAAAAAGATAAATGCACAAGTTAAACCAGAAAATGATGTCATGAAAGACAACAAAATACACAAAATACTGTACATAATTACCTCTGACGCTGAAGAAAGAAAACCTGCTGAGAAAAAAGAAAAAAAATGCACAAGTTAAACCAGAAAATGATGTCATGAAAGACCAACAAATATACAAAATACTTTACATAAATTCCTCCGACGCTGAAGCAGGGAAACCTGCTAAGAAAAAAAGATAAATGCACAAGTTAAATCAGAAAATGATGTCATGAAAGACAAGAAAATATACAAAATACTGTACATAAATACCTCTGACGCTGAAGCAGGGAAACCTACTGAGAAAAAAGGATAAATGCACAAGTTAAACCAGAAAATGATGTCATGAAAGACAACAAAATACACAAAATACTGTACATAAATACCTCTGACACTGAAGCAGGGAAACCTGCGGAGAAAAAAAGATAAATGCACAAGTTAAATCAGAAAATGATGTCATGAAAGACCAAGAAATATGCAAAATACTGTACATAAATACCTCTGACACTGAAGCAGGGAAACCTGCAGAGAAAAAAAGAAAAATGCACAAGTTAAATCAGAAAATGATGTCATGAAGACCAAAAATATCCAAAATACTGTACATAAATACCTCCGATGCTGAAGCAGGGAAACCTGCTAAGAAAAAAATATAAATGCACAAGTTAAATCAGAAAATGATGTCATGAAAGAAAACAAAATATACAAAATACTGTACATAAATACCTCCGATGCTGAAGCAGGGAAACCTGCAGAGAAAAAAAGAAAAATGCACAAGTTAAATCAGAAAATGATGTCATGAAAGACCAAAAATATGCAAAATACTGTACAATAATACCTCCGATGCTGAAGCAGGGAAACCTGCAGAGAAAAAAAGAAAAATGCACAAGTTAAACCAGAAAATGATGTCATGAAAGACCAAGAAATATGCAAAATACTGTACATAAATACCTCTGACACTGAAGCAGGGAAACCTGCAGAGATAAAAAAGAAAAATGCACAAGTTAAACCAGAAAATGATGTCATGAAAGACAACAAAAGATACAAAATACTGTACAGAAATTCCTCCGACGCTGAAGCAGGGAAACCTACTGAGAAAAAAGGATAAATGCACAAGTTAAACCAGAAAATGATGTCATGAAAGACAACAAAATACACAAAATACTGTACATAAATACCTCTGACACTGAAGCAGGGAAAACTGCGGGGAAAAAAAGATAAATGCACAAGTTAAATCAGAAAATGATGTCATGAAAGACCAAGAAATATGCAAAATACTGTACATAAATACCTCTGACACTGATGCAGGGAAATCTGCAGAGAAAAAAGAGAAAAATGCACACGTTAAATCAAAAAATGATGTCATGAAAGAAAACAAAATATACATAAAACTGTACATAAACACTTCCAACGCTGAAGCAGGGAAACCTGTAGAGAAGAAAAGAAAAATGCACAAGTTAAACCAGAAAATGTCATGGAAGACCAAAAAATATGCAAAATACTGTACATAAATACCTCTGATGCTGAAGCAGGGAAATCTGCTGAGTAAAAAAGAAAAATGCACAAGTTAAACCAGAAAATGATGTCATGGAAGACCAAAAAATATGCAAAATACTGTACATAAATACCTCTGATGCTGAAGCAGGGAAATCTGCTGAGAAAAAAAGATAAATGCACAAGTTAAATCAGAAAATGATGTCATGGAGACCAAAAAATATACAAAATACTGTACATAAATACCTGTGACGCTGAAGCAGGAAAACGTGCTAAGAAAAAAAGATAAATGCACAAGTTGAATCAGAGAATGATGTCATGAAAGACCAAAAAATATGCAAAATACTGTACATAAATACCTCTGATGCTGAAGCAGGGAAACCTGCAGAGAAAAAAAGAAAAATGCACAAGTTAAATCAGAAAATGATGTCATGAAGACCAAAAAATATCCAAAATACTGTACATAATTACCTCCGATGCTGAAGCAGGGAAACCTGCTAAGAAAAAAAGATAAATGCACACGTTAAATCAGAAAATGATGTCTTGAAAGAAAACAAAATATACAAAATACTGTACATAAATACCTCTGACACTGAAGCAGGGAAACCTGCAGAGAAAAAAAGAAAAATGCAAAAGTTAAATCAGAAAATGATGTCATGAAAGACCAAAAATATGCAAAATACTGTACATAAATACCTCCGATGCTGAAGCAGGGAAACCTCCTAAGAAAAAAAGATAAATGCACAAGTTAAATCAGAAAATGATGTCATGAAAGACCAAGAAATATGCAAAATACTGTACATAAATACCTCTGACACTGAAGCAGGGAAACCTGCAGAGAAAAAATGGGAAAAATGTACAAGTTAAACCAAAAAATGATTTCATGAAAGACTGCAAAATTTACAAAATACTGTACATAAATACCTCTGACGCTGAAGCAGGAAAACCTGCAGAGAAAAAAAGATAAATGCACAAGTTAAATCAGAAAATGATGTCATGAAAGAAAACAAAATATACAAAATACTGTACATAAATACCTCTGACACTGAATGAGGGAAACATGCTGAGAAAAAAAGATAAATGCACAAGTTAAACCAGAAAATGATGTCATGAAAGGAAACGAAATACACAAAATACTGTACATAAATACCTCTGACACTGAAGCAGGGAAACCTGCAGAGAAAAAAAGATAAATGCACAAGTTAAACCAGAAAATGATGTCATGAAAGACAACAAAATACACAAAATACTGTACATAATTACCTCTGACGCTGAAGAAAGAAAACCTGCTGAGAAAAAAGAAAAAAAATGCACAAGTTAAACCAGAAAATGATGTCATGAAAGACCAAAAAATATACAAAATACTTTACATAAATTCCTCCGACGCTGAAGCAGGGAAACCTGCTAAGAAAAAAAGATAAATGCACAAGTTAAATCAGAAAATGATGTCATGAAAGACAAGAAAATATACAAAATACTGTACATAAATACCTCTGACGCTGAAGCAGGGAAACCTACTGAGAAAAAAGGATAAATGCACAAGTTAAACCAGAAAATGATGTCATGAAAGACAACAAAATACACAAAATACTGTACATAAATACCTCTGACACTGAAGCAGGGAAACCTGCGGAGAAAAAAAGATAAATGCACAAGTTAAATCAGAAAATGATGTCATGAAAGACCAAGAAATATGCAAAATACTGTACATAAATACCTCTGACACTGAAGCAGGGAAACCTGCAGAGAAAAAAAGAAAAATGCACAAGTTAAATCAGAAAATGATGTCATGAAGACCAAAAATATCCAAAATACTGTACATAAATACCTCCGATGCTGAAGCAGGGAAACCTGCTAAGAAAAAAATATAAATGCACAAGTTAAATCAGAAAATGATGTCATGAAAGAAAACAAAATATACAAAATACTGTACATAAATACCTCCGATGCTGAAGCAGGGAAACCTGCAGAGAAAAAGAAAAATGCACAAGTTAAATCAGAAAATGATGTCATGAAAGACCAAAAATATGCAAAATACTGTACAATAATACCTCCAATGCTGAAGCAGGGAAACCTGCAGAGAAAAAAAGAAAAATGCACAAGTTAAACCAGAAAATGATGTCATGAAAGACCAAGAAATATGCAAAATACTGTACATAAATACCTCTGACACTGAAGCAGGGAAACCTGCAGAGATAAAAAAGAAAAATGCACAAGTTAAACCAGAAAATGATGTCATGAAAGACAACAAAAGATACAAAATACTGTACAGAAATACCTCTGACGCAGAAGCAGGAAAACCTGCTGAAAAAAAAGAAAAAAAATGCACAAGTTAAACCAAGAAATGATATCATGAAAGACCACAAAATATACAAAATACTTTACATAAATTCCTCCGACGCTGAAGCAGGGAAACCTACTGAGAAAAAAGGATAAATGCACAAGTTAAACCAGAAAATGATGTCATGAAAGACCAAGAAATATGCAAAATACTGTACATAAATACCTCTGACACTGATGCAGGGAAATCTGCAGAGAAAAAAGAGAAAAATGCACACGTTAAATCAAAAAATGATGTCATGAAAGAAAACAAAATATACATAAAACTGTACATAAACACTTCCAACGCTGAAGCAGGGAAACCTGTAGAGAAGAAAGAGAAAAATGTACAAGTTAAACCAAAAAATGATTTCATGAAAGACTGCAAAATTTACAAAATACTGTACATAAATACCTCTGACGCTGAAGCAGGGAAACCTGCAGAGAAAAAAGAGAAAAATGCACAAGTTAAACCACAAAATGTCATGAAAGACCAAAAAATATACAAAATACTGTACATAAATACCTCTGACACTGAAGCAAGGAAACCTGCTGAGAAAAAAAGAAAAAATGCACAAGTTAAACCAAGAAATGATGTCATGAAAGACAAGAAAATATACAAAATACTTTACATAAATTCCTCCGACGCTGAAGCAGAGAAACCTGCTAAGAAAAAAAGATAAATGCACAAGTTAAACCAGAAAATGATGTCATGAAAGACCAAGAAATATGCAAAATACTGTACATAAATACCTCTGACACAGAAGCAGGGAAATCTGCAGAGAAAAAAGAGAAAAATGCACACGTTAAATCAAAAAATGATGTCATGAAAGAAAACAAAATATACAAAATACTGTACATAAATACCTCTGACACTGAATGAGGGAAACCTGCAGAGAAAAAAAGATAAATGCACAAGTTAAACCAGAAAATGATGTCATGAAAGACAACAAAATATACAAAATACTGTACATAAATACCTCTGACACTGAAGCAGGGAAACCTGCAGAGAAAAAAAGAAAAATGCACAAGTTAAACCACAAAATGTCATGAAAGACCAAAAAATATACAAAATACTGTACATAAATACCTCCGACGCTGAAGGAAGAAAACCTGCTGAGAAAAAAGAAAAAAAATGCACAAGTTAAACCAAGAAATGATGTCATGAAAGACCAAAAAATATACAAAATACTGTACATAATTACCTCTGACAGTGAAGCAGGGAAACCTGCTAAGAAAAAAAGATAAATGCACAAATTAAATCAGAAAATGATGTCATGAAAGAAAACAAAATATACAAAATACTGTACATAAATACCTCTGATGCTGAAGCAGGGAAACCTGCAGAGAAAAAAAGAAAAATGCACAAGTTAAATCAGAAAATGATGTCATGAAAGACCAAAAATATGCTAAATACTGTACATAAATACCTCCGATGCTGAAGCAGGGTAACCTGCTAAGAAAAAAAGATAAATGCACAAGTTAAATCAGAAAATGATGTCATGAAAGACCAAGAAATATGCAAAATACTGTACATAAATACCTCTGACACTGAAGCAGGGAAACCTGCAGAGAAAAAAGAGAAAAATGTACAAGTTAAACCAAAAAATGATTTCATGAAAGACTGCAAAATTTACAAAATACTGTACATAAATACCTCTGACGCTGAAGCAGGAAAACCTGCAGAGAAAAAAAGTTAAATGCACACGTTAAATCAGAAAATAATGTCATGAAAGAAAACAAAATATACCAAATACTGTACATAAATACCTCTGACACTGAATGAGGGAAACCTGCTGAGAAAAAAAGATAAATGCACAAGTTAAACCAGAAAATGATGTCATGAAAGACCAAGAAATATGCAAAATACTGTACAAAAATACCTCTGACGCTGAAGCAGGAATACCTGCTAAGAAAAAAAGATAAATGTACAAGTTAAAACAAAAAATGATTTCATGAAAGACTGCCAAATTTACAAAATCCTGTACATAAATACCTCTGACACTGAAGCAGGGAAACCTGCTAAGAAAAAAAGATAAATGCACAAGTTAAACCAGAAAATGATGTCATGAAAGACCAAGAAATATGCAAAATACTGTACATAAATACCTCTGACGCTGAAGCAGGAAAACCTGCTGAGAAAAAAGAAAAAAAATGCACAAGTTAAACCAAGAAATGATGTCATGAAAGACCAAAAAATATACAAAATACTTTACATAAATTCCTCCGACGCTGAAGCAGGGAAACCTGCTAAGAAAAAAAGATAAATGCACAAGTTAAATCAGAAAATGATGTCATGAAAGACAAGAAAATATACAAAATACTGTACATAAATACCTCTGACGCTGAAGCAGGGAAACCTACTGAGAAAAAAGGATAAATGCACAAGTTAAACCAGAAAATGATGTCATGAAAGACAACAAAATACACTAAATACTGTACATAAATACCTCTGACACTGAAGCAGGGAAACCTGCGGAGAAAAAAAGATAAATGCACAAGTTAAATCAGAAAATGATGTCATGAAAGACCAAGAAATATGCAAAATACTGTACATAAATACCTCTGATAGTGAAGCAGGGAAATCTGCAGAGAAAAAAGAGAAAAATGCACACGTTAAATCAAAAAATGATGTCATGAAAGAAAACAAAATATAAAAAATACTGTACATAAATACCTCCGACGCTGAAGGAAGAAAACCTGCTGAGAAAAAAGAAAAAAAATGCACAAGTTAAACCAAGAAATGATGTCATGAAAGACCAAAAAATATACAAAATACTGTACATAATTACCTCCGATGCTGAAGCAGGGAAACTTGCTAAGAAAAAAATATAAATGCACAAGTTAAATCAGAAAATGATGTCATGAAAGAAAACAAAATATACAAAATACTGTACATAAATACCTCTGATGCTGAAGCAGGGAAACCTGCAGAGAAAAAAAGAAAAATGCACAAGTTAAATCAGAAAATGATGTCATGAAAGACCAAAAATATGCTAAATACTGTACATAAATACCTCCGATGCTGAAGCAGGGTAACTTGCTAAGAAAAAAAGATAAATGCACAAGTTAAATCAGAAAATGATGTCATGAAAGACCAAGAAATATGCAAAATACTGTACATAAATACCTCTGACACTGAAGCAGGGAAACCTGCAGAGAAAAAAGAGAAAAATGTACAAGTTAAACCAAAAAATGATTTCATGAAAGACTGCAAAATTTACAAAATACTGTACATAAATACCTCTGACGCTGAAGCAGGAAAACCTGCAGAGAAAAAAAGTTAAATGCACACGTTAAATCAGAAAATAATGTCATGAAAGAAAACAAAATATACAAAATACTGTACATAAATACCTCTGACACTGAATGAGGGAAACCTGCTGAGAAAAAAAGATAAATGCACAAGTTAAACCAGAAAATGATGTCATGAAAGACAACAAAAGATACAAAATACTGTACATAAATACCTCTGACGCTGAAGCAGGGAAACCTGCTGAGAAAAAAGAAAAAAAATGCACAAGTTAAACCAGAAAATGATGTCATGAAAGACCAAAAAATATACAAAATACTGTACATAATTACCTCTGACAGTGAAGCAGGGAAACCTGCTAAGAAAAAAAGATAAATGCACAAGTTAAATCAGAAAATGATGTCATGAAAGAAAACAAAATATACAAAATACTGTACATAAATACCTCTGATGCTGAAGCAGGGAAACCTGCAGAGAAAAAAAGAAAAATGCACAAGTTAAATCAGAAAATGATGTCATGAAAGACCAAAAATATGCTAAATACTGTACATAAATACCTCCGATGCTGAAGCAGGGTAACCTGCTAAGAAAAAAAGATAAATGCACAAGTTAAATCAGAAAATGATGTCATGAAAGACCAAGAAATATGCAAAATACTGTACATAAATACCTCTGACACTGAAGCAGGGAAACCTGCAGAGAAAAAAGAGAAAAATGTACAAGTTAAACCAAAAAATGATTTCATGAAAGACTGCAAAATTTACAAAATACTGTACATAAATACCTCTGACGCTGAAGCAGGAAAACCTGCAGAGAAAAAAAGTTAAATGCACACGTTAAATCAGAAAATAATGTCATGAAAGAAAACAAAATATACCAAATACTGTACATAAATACATCTGACACTGAATGAGGGAAACCTGCTGAGAAAAAAAGATAAATGCACAAGTTAAACCAGAAAATGATGTCATGAAAGACCAAGAAATATGCAAAATACTGTACAAAAATACCTCTGACGCTGAAGCAGGAATACCTGCTAAGAAAAAAAGATAAATGTACAAGTTAAAACAAAAAATGATTTCATGAAAGACTGCCAAATTTACAAAATCCTGTACATAAATACCTCTGACACTGAAGCAGGGAAACCTGCTAAGAAAAAAAGATAAATGCACAAGTTAAACCAGAAAATGATGTCATGAAAGACCAAGAAATATGCAAAATACTGTACATAAATACCTCTGACGCTGAAGCAGGAAAACCTGCTGAGAAAAAAGAAAAAAAATGCACAAGTTAAACCAAGAAATGATGTCATGAAAGACCAAAAAATATACAAAATACTTTACATAAATTCCTCCGACGCTGAAGCAGGGAAACCTGCTAAGAAAAAAAGATAAATGCACAAGTTAAATCAGAAAATGATGTCATGAAAGACAAGAAAATATACAAAATACTGTACATAAATACCTCTTACGCTGAAGCAGGGAAACCTACTGAGAAAAAAGGATAAATGCACAAGTTAAACCAGAAAATGATGTCATGAAAGACAACAAAATACACTAAATACTGTACATAAATACCTCTGACACTGAAGCAGGGAAACCTGCGGAGAAAAAAAGATAAATGCACAAGTTAAATCAGAAAATGATGTCATGAAAGACCAAGAAATATGCAAAATACTGTACATAAATACCTCTGATAGTGAAGCAGGGAAACCTGCAGAGAAAAAAGAGAAAAATGCACACGTTAAATCAAAAAATGATGTCATGAAAGAAAACAAAATATAAAAAATACTGTACATAAATACCTCCGACGCTGAAGGAAGAAAACCTGCTGAGAAAAAAGAAAAAAAATGCACAAGTTAAACCAAGAAATGATGTCATGAAAGACCAAAAAATATACAAAATACTGTACATAATTACCTCCGATGCTGAAGCAGGGAAACTTGCTAAGAAAAAAATATAAATGCACAAGTTAAATCAGAAAATGATGTCATGAAAGAAAACAAAATATACAAAATACTGTACATAAATACCTCCGATGCTGAAGCAGGGAAACCTGCAGAGAAAAAAAGAAAAATGCACAAGTTAAATCAGAAAATGATGTCATGAAAGACCAAAAATATGCAAAATACTGTACAATGATACCTCCGATGCTGAAGCAGGGAAACCTGCAGAGAAAAAAAGATAAATGCAGAAGTTAAATCAGAAAATGATGTCATGAAAGAAAACAAAATATACAAAATACTGTACATAAATACCTCTGATGCTGAAGCAGGGAAACCTGCAGAGAAAAAAAGAAAAATGCACAAGTTAAATCAGAAAATGATGTCATGAAAGACCAAAAATATGCTAAATACTGTACATAAATACCTCCGATGCTGAAGCAGGGTAACTTGCTAAGAAAAAAAGATAAATGCACAAGTTAAATCAGAAAATGATGTCATGAAAGACCAAGAAATATGCAAAATACTGTACATAAATACCTCTGACACTGAAGCAGGGAAACCTGCAGAGAAAAAAGAGAAAAATGTACAAGTTAAACCAAAAAATGATTTCATGAAAGACTGCAAAATTTACAAAATACTGTACATAAATACCTCTGACGCTGAAGCAGGAAAACCTGCAGAGAAAAAAAGTTAAATGCACACGTTAAATCAGAAAATAATGTCATGAAAGAAAACAAAATATACAAAATACTGTACATAAATACCTCTGACACTGAATGAGGGAAACCTGCTGAGAAAAAAAGATAAATGCACAAGTTAAACCAGAAAATGATGTCATGAAAGACAACAAAAGATACAAAATACTGTACATAAATACCTCTGACGCTGAAGCAGGGAAACCTGCTGAGAAAAAAGAAAAAAAATGCACAAGTTAAACCAGAAAATGATGTCATGAAAGACCAAAAAATATACAAAATACTTTACATAAATTCCTCCGACGCTGAAGCAGGGAAACCTGCTAAGAAAAAAAGATAAATGCACAAGTTAAATCAGAAAATGATGTCATGAAAGACAAGAAAATATACAAAATACTGTACATAAATACCTCTGACGCTGAAGCAGGGAAACCTACTGAGAAAAAAGGATAAATGCACAAGTTAAACCAAGAAATGATGTCATGAAAGACCAAAAAATATACAAAATACTGTACATAATTACCTCCGATGCTGAAGCAGGGAAACCTGCTAAGAAAAAAATATAAATGCACAAGTTAAATCAGAAAATGATGTCATGAAAGAAAACAAAATATACAAAATACTGTACATAAATACCTCCGATGCTGAAGCAGGGAAACCTGCAGAGAAAAAAAGAAAAATGCACAAGTTAAATCAGAAAATGATGTCATGAAAGACCAAAAATATGCAAAATACTGTACAATAATACCTCCGATGCTGAAGCAGGGAAACCTGCTAAGAAAAAAAGATAAATGCAGAAGTTAAATCAGAAAATGATGTCATGAAAGACCAAGAAATATGCAAAATACTGTACATAAATACCTCTGACACTGAAGCAGGGAAACCTGCAGAGATAAAAAAGAAAAATGCACAAGTTAAACCAGAAAATGATGTCATGAAAGACAACAAAAGATACAAAATACTGTACATAAATACCTCTGACGCTGAAGCAGGAAAACCTGCTGAGAAAAAAGAAAAAAAATGCACAAGTTAAACCAAGAAATGATGTCATGAAAGACCAAAAAATATACAAAATACTTTACATAAATTCGTCCGACGCTGAAGCAGGGAAACCTGCTAAGAAAAAAAGATAAATGCACAAGTTAAATCAGAAAATGATGTCATGAAAGACAAGAAAATATATAAAATACTGTACATAAATACCTCTGACGCTGAAGCAGGGAAACCTACTGAGAAAAAAAGATAAATGCACAAGTTAAACCAGAAAATGATGTCATGAAAGACAAGAAAATACACTAAATACTGTACATAAATACCTCTGACACTGAAGCAGGAAAACCTGCTGAGAAAAAAGAAAAAAAATTCACAAGTTAAACCAAGAAATGATGTCATGAAAGACAAGAAAATATACAAAATACTGTACATAAATACATCTGACGCTGAAGCAGGGAAACCTACTGAGAAAAAAAGATAAATGCACAAGTTAAACCAGAAAATGATGTCATGAAAGACAACAAAATACACAAAATACTGTACATAAATACCTCTGACACTGAAGCAGGGAAACCTGCAGAGAAAAAAAGATAAATGCACAAGTTAAATCAGAAAATGATGTCATGAAAGACCAGGAAATATGCAAAATACTGTACATAAATACCTCTGACACTGAAGCAGGGAAACCTGCAGAGAAAAAAGAGAAAAATGTACAAGTTAAACCAAAAAATGATTTCATGAAAGACTGCAAAATTTACAAAATACTGTACATAAATACCTCTGACGCTGAAGCAGGAAAACCTGCAGAGAAAAAAAGTTAAATGCACACGTTAAATCAGAAAATAATGTCATGAAAGAAAACAAAATATACAAAATACTGTACATAAATACCTCTGACACTGAATGAGGGAAACCTGCTGAGAAAAAAAGATAAATGCACAAGTTAAACCAGAAAATGATGTCATGAAAGACCAACAAAAGATACAAAATACTGTACATAAATACCTCTGACGCTGAAGCAGGAAAACCTGCTGAGAAAAAAGAAAAAAAATGCACAAGTTAAACCAAGAAATGATGTCATGAAAGACCAAAAAATATACAAAATACTTTACATAAATACCTCCGACGCTGAAGCAGGGAAACCTGCTAAGAAAAAAATATAAATGCACAAGTTAAACCAGAAAATGATGTCATGAAAGACAAGAAAATACACTAAATACTGTACATAAATACCTCTGACACTGAAGCAGGAAAACCTGCTGAGAAAAAAGAAAAAAAATTCACAAGTTAAACCAAGAAATGATGTCATGAAAGACAAGAAAATATACAAAATACTGTACATAAATACATCTGACGCTGAAGCAGGGAAACCTACTGAGAAAAAAAGATAAATGCACAAGTTAAACCAGAAAATGATGTCATGAAAGACAACAAAATACACAAAATACTGTACATAAATACCTCTGACACTGAAGCAGGGAAACCTGCAGAGAAAAAAAGATAAATGCACAAGTTAAATCAGAAAATGATGTCATGAAAGACCAGGAAATATGCAAAATACTGTACATAAATACCTCTGACACTGAAGCAGGGAAACCTGCAGAGAAAAAAGAGAAAAATGTACAAGTTAAACCAAAAAATGATTTCATGAAAGACTGCAAAATTTACAAAATACTGTACATAAATACCTCTGACGCTGAAGCAGGAAAACCTGCAGAGAAAAAAAGTTAAATGCACACGTTAAATCAGAAAATAATGTCATGAAAGAAAACAAAATATACAAAATACTGTACATAAATACCTCTGACACTGAATGAGGGAAACCTGCTGAGAAAAAAAGATAAATGCACAAGTTAAACCAGAAAATGATGTCATGAAAGACCAACAAAAGATACAAAATACTGTACATAAATACCTCTGACGCTGAAGCAGGAAAACCTGCTGAGAAAAAAGAAAAAAAATGCACAAGTTAAACCAAGAAATGATGTCATGAAAGACCAAAAAATATACAAAATACTTTACATAAATACCTCCGACGCTGAAGCAGGGAAACCTGCTAAGAAAAAAATATAAATGCACAAGTTAAATCAGAAAATGATGTCATGAAAGAAAACAAAATATACAAAATACTGTACATAAATACCTCCGATGCTGAAGCAGGGAAACCTGCAGAGAAAAAAAGAAAAATGCACAAGTTAAATCAGAAAATGATGTCATGAAAGACCAAAAATATGCAAAATACTGTACAATAATACCTCCGATGCTGAAGCAGGGAAACCTGCTAAGAAAAAAAGATAAATGCAGAAGTTAAATCAGAAAATGATGTCATGAAAGACCAAGAAATATGCAAAATACTGTACATAAATACCTCTGACGCTGAAGCAGGGAAACCTGCAGAGAAAAAAAGAAAAATGCACAAGTTAAACCAGAAAATGATGTCATGAAAGACAACAAAATACACAAAATACTGTACATAAATACCTCTGACACTGAAGCAGGAAAACCTGCTGAGAAAAAAGAAAAAAAATGCACAAGTTAAACCAAGAAATGATGTCATGGAAGACAACAAAACATACAAAATACTGTACATAAATGCCTCTGAAACTGAAGCAGGGAAACCAGCTGAGAAAAAAGAAAAATGCACAAGTTAAACCAGAAAATGATGTCATGAAAGACCAAAAAATATACAAAATACTTTACATAAATTCCTCCGACGCTGAAGCAGGGAAACCTGCTAAGAAAAAAAGATAAATACAAAAGTTAAATCAGAAAATGATGTCATGAAAGACAAGAAAATATACAAAATACTGTACATAAATACCTCTGACGCTGAAGCAGGGAAACCTACTGAGAAAAAAAGATAAATGCACAAGTTAAACCAGAAAATTATGTCATGAAGACCAAAAAATATCCAAAATACTGTAAATAAATACCTCTGACGCTGAAGCAGGAAAACCTGCTAAGGAAAAAAGATAAATGCACAAGTTAAATCAGAAAATTATGTCATGAAAGACAACAAAATACACAAAATACTGTACATAAATACCTCTGACACTGAAGCAGGGAAACCTGCAGAGAAAAAAAGAAAAATGCACAAGTTAAACTAGAAAATGATGTCATGAAAGACAACAAAATACACAAAATACTGTACATAAATACCTCTGACACTGAAGCAGGAAAACCTGCTGAGAAAAAAGAAAAAAAATGCACAAGTTAAACCAAGAAATGATGTCATGAAAGACAACAAAACATACAAAATACTGTACATAAATACCTCTGACACTGAAGCAGGAAATACCTCTGACACTGAAGCAGGGAAACCTGCTGAGAAAAAAGGAAAATGCACAAGTTAAACCAGAAAATGATGTCATGAAAGACAACAAAATACACAAAATACTGTACATAAATACCTCTGACGCTGAAGCAGGGAAACCTGCAGAGAAAAAAAGATAAATGCACAAAGTAAATCAGAAAATGATGTCATGAAAGACCAAGAAATATGCAAAATACTGTACATAAATACCTCTGACACTGAAGCAGGGAAACCTGCAGAGAAAAAAAGAAAAATGCACAAGTTAAACCAGAAAATGATGTCATGAAAGACAACAAAATACACAAAATACTGTACATAAATACCTCTGACGCTGAAGCAGGAAAACCTGCTAAGAAAAAAAGATAAATGCACAAGTTAAATCAGAAAATGATGTCATGAAAGACAACAAAATATCCAAAATACTGTACATGAATACCTCTGACGCTGAAGCAGGAAAACCTGCTAAGAAAAAAAGATAAATGCACGAGTTAAATCAGAAAATGATGTCATGGAGACCAAAAAATATCCAAAATACTGTAAATAAATACCTCTGACGCTGAAGCACGAAAACCTGCTAAGAAAAAAAGATAAATGCACAAGTTAAATCAGAAAATGATGTCATGAAAGAAAACAAAATATCCAAAATACTGTACATAAATACCTCTGACGGTGAAGCAAGGAAACCTGCTAAGAAAAAAAGATAAATGCACGAGTTAAATCAGAAAATGATGTCATGAAAGACCAAAAAATATACAAAATACTGTACATAAATACCTCTGACGCTGAAGCAGGGAAACCTACTGAGAAAAAAAGATAAATGCACAAGTTAAATCAGAAAATGATGTCATGAAAGACAACAAAATATACAAAATACTGTACATAAATACCTCTGACGCTGAAGCAGGGAAACCTACTGAGAAAAAAAGATAAATGCACAAGTTAAACCAGAAAATGATGTCATGAAAGACAACAAAATACACAAAATACTGTACATAAATACCTCTGATGCTGAAGCAGGGAAACCTGCAGAGAAAAAAAGATAAATGCACAAGTTAAACCAGAAAATGATGTCATGAAAGACAACAAAATACACAAAATACTGTACATAAATACCTCTGATGCTGAAGCAGGGAAACCTGCAGAGAAAAAAAGATAAATGCACGAGTTAAATCAGAAAATGATGTCATGAAAGACCAAAAAATATACAAAATACTTTACATAAATTCCTGCGACGCTGAAGCAGGGAAACCTGCTAAGAAAAAAAGATAAATGCACAAGTTAAACCAGAAAATGATGTCATGAAAGACAACAAAATACACAAAATACTGTACATAAATACCTCTGACGCTGAAGCAGGAAAACCTGCTAAGAAAAAAAGATAAATGCACGAGTTAAATCAGAAAATGATGTCATGAAGACCAAAAAATATCCAAAAAACTGTAAATAAATACCTCTGACGCTGAAGCAGGAAAACCTGCTAAGAAAAAAAGATAAATGCACAAGTTAAATCAGAAAATGATGTCATGAAAGACCAAAAAATATACAAAATACTGTACATAAATACCTCTGACGCTGAAGCAGGGAAACCTACTGAGAAAAAAAGATAAATGCACAAGTTAAATCAGAAAATGATGTCATGAAAGACAACAAAATACACAAAATACTGTACATAAATACCTCTGACACTGAAGCAGGGAAACCTGCAGAGAAAAAAAGATAAATGCACAAGTTAAACCAGAAAATGATGTCATGAAAGACAACAAAATACACAAAATACTGTACATAAATACCTCTGATGCTGAAGCAGGGAAACTTGCAGAGAAAAAAAAGATAAATGCACAAGTTAAACCAGAAAATGATGTCATGAAAGACAACAAAATACACAAAATACTGTACATAAATACCTCTGATGCTGAAGCAGGGAAACCTGCAGAGAAAAAAAGATAAATGCACTAGTTAAATCAGAAAATTATGTCATGAAGACCAAAAAATATCCAAAATACTGTAAATAAATACCTCTGACGCTGAAGCAGGAAAACCTGCTAAGGAAAAAAGATAAATGCACAAGTTAAATCAGAAAATGATGTCATGAAAGACAACAAAATACACAAAATACTGTACATAAATACCTCTGACACTGAAGCAGGGAAACCTGCAGAGAAAAAAAGAAAAATGCACAAGTTAAACTAGAAAATGATGTCATGAAAGACAACAAAATACACAATATACTGTACATAAATACCTCTGACACTGAAGCAGGAAAACCTGCTGAGAAAAAAGAAAAAAAATGCACAAGTTAAACCAAGAAATGATGTCATGAAAGACAACAAAACATACAAAATACTGTACATAAATACCTCTGACACTGAAGCAGGAAAACCTGCTGAGAAAAAAGAAAAAAAATTCACAAGTTAAACCAAGAAATGATGTCATGAAAGACAAGAAAATGTACAAAATACTGTACATAAATACCTCTGATGCTGAAGCAGGGAAACCTGCAGAGAAAAAAAGATAAATGCACAAGTTAAACCAAAAAATGATTTCATGAAAGACTGCAAAATTTACAAAATACTGTACATAAATACCTCTGACGCTGAAGCAGGAAAACCTGCAGAGAAAAAAAGTTAAATGCACACGTTAAATCAGAAAATAATGTCATGAAAGAAAACAAAATATACAAAATACTGTACATAATTACCTCTGACACTGAATGAGGGAAACCTGCTGAGAAAAAAAGATAAATGCACAAGTTAAACCAGAAAATGATGTCATGAAAGACCAACAAAAGATACAAAATACTGTACATAAATACCTCTGACGCTGAAGCAGGAAAACCTGCTGAGAAAAAAGAAAAAAAATGCACAAGTTAAACCAAGAAATGATGTCATGAAAGACCAAAAAATATACAAAATACTTTACATAAATACCTCCGACGCTGAAGCAGGGAAACCTGCTAAGAAAAAAAGATAAATGCACAAGTTAAATCAGAAAATGATGTCATGAAAGACAAGAAAATATACAAAATACTGTACATAAATACCTCTGACGCTGAAGCAGGGAAACCTGCAGAGAAAAAAAGAAAAATGCACAAGTTAAACCAGAAAATGATGTCATGAAAGACAACAAAATACACAAAATACTGTACATAAATACCTCTGACACTGAAGCAGGAAAACCTGCTGAGAAAAAAGAAAAAAAATGCACAAGTTAAACCAAGAAATGATGTCATGGAAGACAACAAAACATACAAAATACTGTACATAAATGCCTCTGAAACTGAAGCAGGGAAACCAGCTGAGAAAAAAGAAAAATGCACAAGTTAAACCAGAAAATGATGTCATGAAAGACCAAAAAATATACAAAATACTTTACATAAATTCCTCCGACGCTGAAGCAGGGAAACCTGCTAAGAAAAAAAGATAAATACAAAAGTTAAATCAGAAAATGATGTCATGAAAGACAAGAAAATATACAAAATACTGTACATAAATACCTCTGACGCTGAAGCAGGGAAACCTACTGAGAAAAAAAGATAAATGCACAAGTTAAACCAGAAAATTATGTCATGAAGACCAAAAAATATCCAAAATACTGTAAATAAATACCTCTGACGCTGAAGCAGGAAAACCTGCTAAGGAAAAAAGATAAATGCACAAGTTAAATCAGAAAATTATGTCATGAAAGACAACAAAATACACAAAATACTGTACATAAATACCTCTGACACTGAAGCAGGGAAACCTGCAGAGAAAAAAAGAAAAATGCACAAGTTAAACTAGAAAATGATGTCATGAAAGACAACAAAATACACAAAATACTGTACATAAATACCTCTGACACTGAAGCAGGAAAACCTGCTGAGAAAAAAGAAAAAAAATGCACAAGTTAAACCAAGAAATGATGTCATGAAAGACAACAAAACATACAAAATACTGTACATAAATACCTCTGACACTGAAGCAGGAAATACCTCTGACACTGAAGCAGGGAAACCTGCTGAGAAAAAAGGAAAATGCACAAGTTAAACCAGAAAATGATGTCATGAAAGACAACAAAATACACAAAATACTGTACATAAATACCTCTGACGCTGAAGCAGGGAAACCTGCAGAGAAAAAAAGATAAATGCACAAAGTAAATCAGAAAATGATGTCATGAAAGACCAAGAAATATGCAAAATACTGTACATAAATACCTCTGACACTGAAGCAGGGAAACCTGCAGAGAAAAAAAGAAAAATGCACAAGTTAAACCAGAAAATGATGTCATGAAAGACAACAAAATACACAAAATACTGTACATAAATACCTCTGACGCTGAAGCAGGAAAACCTGCTAAGAAAAAAAGATAAATGCACAAGTTAAATCAGAAAATGATGTCATGAAAGACAACAAAATATCCAAAATACTGTACATAAATAGCTCTGACGCTGAAGCAGGAAAACCTGCTAAGAAAAAAAGATAAATGCACGAGTTAAATCAGAAAATGATGTCATGGAGACCAAAAAATATCCAAAATACTGTAAATAAATACCTCTGACGCTGAAGCACGAAAACCTGCTAAGAAAAAAAGATAAATGCACAAGTTAAATCAGAAAATGATGTCATGAAAGAAAACAAAATATCCAAAATACTGTACATAAATACCTCTGACGGTGAAGCAGGGAAACCTGCTAAGAAAAAAAGATAAATGCACGAGTTAAATCAGAAAATGATGTCATGAAAGACCAAAAAATATACAAAATACTGTACATAAATACCTCTGACGCTGAAGCAGGGAAACCTACTGAGAAAAAAAGATAAATGCACAAGTTAAACCAGAAAATGATGTCATGAAAGACAACAAAATACACAAAATACTGTACATAAATACCTCTGATGCTGAAGCAGGGAAACCTGCAGAGAAAAAAAGATAAATGCACAAGTTAAACCAGAAAATGATGTCATGAAAGACAACAAAATACACAAAATACTGTACATAAATACCTCTGATGCTGAAGCAGGGAAACCTGCAGAGAAAAAAAGATAAATGCACGAGTTAAATCAGAAAATGATGTCATGAAAGACCAAAAAATATACAAAATACTTTACATAAATTCCTGCGACGCTGAAGCAGGGAAACCTGCTAAGAAAAAAAGATAAATGCACAAGTTAAACCAGAAAATGATGTCATGAAAGACAACAAAATACACAAAATACTGTACATAAATACCTCTGACGCTGAAGCAGGAAAACCTGCTAAGAAAAAAAGATAAATGCACGAGTTAAATCAGAAAATGATGTCATGAAGACCAAAAAATATCCAAAAAACTGTAAATAAATACCTCTGACGCTGAAGCAGGAAAACCTGCTAAGAAAAAAAGATAAATGCACAAGTTAAATCAGAAAATGATGTCATGAAAGACCAAAAAATATACAAAATACTGTACATAAATACCTCTGACGCTGAAGCAGGGAAACCTACTGAGAAAAAAAGATAAATGCACAAGTTAAATCAGAAAATGATGTCATGAAAGACAACAAAATACACAAAATACTGTACATAAATACCTCTGACACTGAAGCAGGGAAACCTGCAGAGAAAAAAAGATAAATGCACAAGTTAAACCAGAAAATGATGTCATGAAAGACAACAAAATACATAAAATACTGTACATAAATACCTCTGACACTGAAGCAGGGAAACCTGCAGAGAAAAAAAGATAAATGCACAAGTTAAACTAGAAAATGATGTCATGAAAGACAACAAAATACACAATATACTGTACATAAATACCTCTGACACTGAAGCAGGAAAACCTGCTGAGAAAAAAGAAAAAAAATGCACAAGTTAAACCAAGAAATGATGTCATGAAAGACAACAAAACATACAAAATACTGTACATAAATACCTCTGACACTGAAGCAGGAAATACCTCTGACACTGAAGCAGGGAAACCTGCTGAGAAAAAAGGAAAATGCACAAGTTAAACCAGAAAATGATGTCATGAAAGACAACAAAATACACAAAATACTGTACATAAATACCTCTGACACTGAAGCAGGGAAACCTGCAGAGAAAAAAAGATAAATGCACAAAGTAAATCAGAAAATGATGTCATGAAAGACCAAGAAATATGCAAAATACTGTACATAAATACCTCTGACACTGAAGCAGGGAAACCTGCAGAGAAAAAAAGAAAAATGCACAAGTTAAACCAGAAAATGATGTCATGAAAGACAACAAAATACACAAAATACTGTACATAAATACCTCTGACGCTGAAGCAGGAAAACCTGCTAAGAAAAAAAGATAAATGCACAAGTTAAATCAGAAAATGATGTCATGAAAGACAACAAAATATCCAAAATACTGTACATGAATACCTCTGACGCTGAAGCAGGAAAACCTGCTAAGAAAAAAAGATAAATGCACGAGTTAAATAAGAAAATGATGTCATGGAGACCAAAAAATATCCAAAATACTGTAAATAAATACCTCTGACGCTGAAGCAGGAAAACCTGCTAAGAAAAAAAGATAAATGCACAAGTTAAATCAGAAAATGATGTCATGAAAGAAACCAAAATATCCAAAATACTGTACATAAATACCTCTGACGGTGAAGCAGGGAAACCTGCTAAGAAAAAAAGATAAATGCACGAGTTAAATCAGAAAATGATGTCATGAAAGACCAAAAAATATACAAAATACTGTACATAAATACCTCTGACGCTGAAGCAGGGAAACCTACTGAGAAAAAAAGATAAATGCACAAGTTAAATCAGAAAATGATGTCATGAAAGACAACAAAATATACAAAATACTGTACATAAATACGTCTGACGCTGAAGCAGGAAAACCTGCAGAGAAAAAAAGTTATATGCACACGTTAAATCAGAAAATAATGTCATGAAAGAAAACAAAATATACAAAATACTGTACATAAATACCTGTGACACTGAATGAGGGAAACCTGCTGAGAAAAAAAGATAAATGCACAAGTTAAACCAGAAAATGATGTCATGAAAGACAACAAAATAAACAAAATACTGAACATAAATACCTCTGACGCTGAAGCAGGAAAACCTGCTGAGAAAAAAGAAAAAAAATGCACAAGTTAAACCAAGAAATGATGTCATGAAAGACCAAAAAATATACAAAATACTTTACATAAATACCTCCGACGCTGAAGCAGGGAAACCTGCTAAGAAAAAAAGATAAATGCACAAGTTAAATCAGAAAATGATGTCATGAAAGACAAGAAAATATACAAAATACTGTACATAAATACCTCTGACGCTGAAGCAGGGAAACCTACTGAGAAAAAAGGATAAATGAACAAGTTAAACCAGAAAATGATGTCATGAAAGACAACAAAATACACAAAATACTGTACATAAATACCTCTGACACTGAAGCAGGGAAACCTGCAGAGAAAAAAAGATAAATGCACGAGTTAAATCAGAAAATGATATCATGAAGACCAAAAAATATCCAAAATACTGTAAATAAATACCTCTGACGCTGAAGCAGGAAAACCTGCTAAGAAAAAAAGATAAATGCACAAGTTAAATCAGAAAATGATGTCATGAAAGACAAGAAAATATACAAAATACTGTACATAAATACCTCCGACGCTGAAGCAGGGAAACCTACTGAGAAAAAAGGATAAATGCACAAGTTAAACCAGAAAATGATGTCATGAAAGACAACAAAATACACAAAATACTGTACATAAATACCTCTGACGCTGAAGCAGGGAAACCTGCTAAGAAAAAAAGATAAATGCACAAGTTAAATCAGAAAATGATGTCATGAAAGAAAACAAAATATACAAAATACTGTACATAAATACCTCTGACACTGAAGCAGGGAAACCTGCAGAGAAAAAAAGAAAAATGCACAAGTTAAACTAGAAAATGATGTCATGAAAGACAACAAAATACACAAAATACTGTACATAAATACCTCTGACACTGAAGCAGGAAAACCTGCTGAGAAAAAAGAAAAAAAATGCACAAGTTAAACCAAGAAATGATGTCATGAAAGACAACAAAACATACAAAATACTGTACATAAATACGTCTGACACTGAAGCAGGAAATACCTCTGACACTGAAGCAGGGAAACCTGCTGAGAAAAAAGGAAAATGCACAAGTTAAACCAGAAAATGATGTCATGAAAGACCAAAAAATATACAAAATACTTTACATAAATTCCTCCGACGCTGAAGCAGGGAAACCTGCTAAGAAAAAAAGATAAATGCACAAGTTAAATCAGAAAATGATGTCATGTAAGACAACAAAATACACAAAATACTGTACATAAATACCTCTGACGCTGAAGCAGGAAAACCTGCTAAGAAAAAAAGATAAATGCACGAGTTAAATCAGAAAATGATGTCATGAAGACCAAAAAATATCCAAAATACTGTAAATAAATACCTCTGACGCTGAAGCAGGAAAACCTGCTAAGAAAAAAAGATAAATGCACAAGTTAAATCAGAAAATGATGTCATGAAAGAAAACAAAATATCCAAAATACTGTACATAAATACCTCTGACGGTGAAGCAGGGAAACCTGCTAAGAAAAAAAGATAAATGCACGAGTTAAATCAGAAAATGATGTCATGAAAGACCATAAAATATACAAAATACTGTACATAAATACCTCTGACGCTGAAGCAGGGAAACCTACTGAGAAAAAAAGATAAATGCACAAGTTAAATCAGAAAATGATGTCATGAAAGACAACAAAATATACAAAATACTGTACATAAATACCTCTGACGCTGAAGCAGGGAAACCTACTGAGAAAAAAAGATAAATGCACAAGTTAAACCAGAAAATGATGTCATGAAAGACAACAAAATACACAAAATACTGTACATAAATACCTCTGATGCTGAAGCAGGGAAACCTGCAGAGAAAAA
This sequence comes from Telmatherina bonti, assembly GCF_933228915.1. Lineage (NCBI taxonomy): Eukaryota > Metazoa > Chordata > Actinopteri > Atheriniformes > Telmatherinidae > Telmatherina > Telmatherina bonti. The sequence continues at coordinate 30,315,490 of NC_136622.1, forward strand.
AAGATAAATGCACAAGTTAAACCAGAAAATGATGTCATGAAAGACAACAAAATACACAAAATACTGTACATAAATACCTCTGATGCTGAAGCAGGGAAACCTGCAGAGAAAAAAAGATAAATGCACGAGTTAAATCAGAAAATGATGTCATGAAAGACCAAAAAATATACAAAATACTTTACATAAATTCCTGCGACGCTGAAGCAGGGAAACCTGCTAAGAAAAAAAGATAAATGCACAAGTTAAACCAGAAAATGATGTCATGAAAGACAACAAAATACACAAAATACTGTACATAAATACCTCTGACACTGAAGCAGGAAAACCTGCTGAGAAAAAAGAAAAAAAATGCACAAGTTAAACCAAGAAATGATGTCATGAAAGACAACAAAACATACAAAATACTGTACATAAATACCTCTGACACTGAAGCAGGAAATACCTCTGACACTGAAGCAGGGAAACCTGCTGAGAAAAAAGGAAAATGCACAAGTTAAACCAGAGAATGATGTCATGAAAGACCAAAAAATATACAAAATACTTTACATAAATTCCTCCGACGCTGAAGCAGGGAAACCTGCTAAGAAAAAAAGATAAATGCACAAGTTAAATCAGAAAATGATGTCATGAAAGACAACAAAATACACAAAATACTGTACATAAATACCTCTGACGCTGAAGCAGGAAAACCTGCTAAGAAAAAAAGATAAATGCACAAGTTAAATCAGAAAATGATGTCATGAAAGACCAAAAAATATACAAAATACTGTACATAAATACCTCTGACGCTGAAGCAGGGAAACCTACTGAGAAAAAAAGATAAATGCACAAGTTAAATCAGAAAATGATGTCATGAAAGCCAACAAAATACTGTACATAAATACCTCTGACGCTGAAGCAGGGAAACCTACTGAGAAAAAAAGATAAATGCACAAGTTAAACCAGAAAATGATGTCATGAAAGACAACAAAATACACAAAATACTGTACATAAATACCTCTGATGCTGAAGCAGGGAAACCTGCAGAGAAAAAAAGATAAATGCACAAGTTAAACCAGAAAATGATGTCATGAAAGACAACAAAATACACAAAATACTGTACATAAATACCTCTGATGCTGAAGCAGGGAAACCTGCAGAGAAAAAAAGATAAATGCACGAGTTAAATCAGAAAATGATGTCATGAAAGACCAAAAAATATACAAAATACTTTACATAAATTCCTGCGACGCTGAAGCAGGGAAACCTGCTAAGAAAAAAAGATAAATGCACAAGTTAAACCAGAAAATGATGTCATGAAAGACAACAAAATACACAAAATACTGTACATAAATACCTCTGACGCTGAAGCAGGAAAACCTGCTAAGAAAAAAAGATAAATGCACAAGTTAAATCAGAAAATGATGTCATGAAAGACAACAAAATATACAAAATACTGTACATAAATACCTCTGACGCTGAAGCAGGAAAACCTGCTAAGAAAAAAAGATAAATGCACGAGTTAAATCAGAAAATGATGTCATGAAAGACCAAAAAATATACAAAATACTGTACATAAATACCTCTGACGCTGAAGCAGGGAAACCTACTGAGAAAAAAAGATAAATGCACAAGTTAAATCAGAAAATGATGTCATGAAAGACAACAAAATACACAAAATACTGTACATAAATACCTCTGACACTGAAGCAGGGAAACCTGCAGAGAAAAAAAGATAAATGCACAAGTTAAACCAGAAAATGATGTCATGAAAGACAACAAAACACACAAAATACTGTACATAAATACCTCTGATGCTGAAGCAGGGAAACCTGCAGAGAAAAAAAGATAAATGCACGAGTTAAATCAGAAAATTATGTCATGAAGACCAAAAAATATCCAAAATACTGTAAATAAATACCTCTGACGCTGAAGCAGGAAAACCTGCTAAGAAAAAAAGATAAATGCACAAGTTAAATCAGAAAATGATGTCATGAAAGACCAAAAAATATACAAAATACTGTACATAAATACCTCTGACGCTGAAGCAGGGAAACCTACTGAGAAAAAAAGATAAATGCACAAGTTAAATCAGAAAATGATGTCATGAAAGCCAACAAAATACTGTACATAAATACCTCTGACGCTGAAGCAGGGAAACCTACTGAGAAAAAAAGATAAATGCACAAGTTAAACCAGAAAATGATGTCATGAAAGACAACAAAATACACAAAATACTGTACATAAATACCTCTGATGCTGAAGCAGGGAAACCTGCAGAGAAAAAAAGATAAATGCACGAGTTAAATCAGAAAATGATGTCATGAAAGACCAAAAAATATACAAAATACTTTACATAAATTCCTGCGACGCTGAAGCAGGGAAACCTGCTAAGAAAAAAAGATAAATGCACAAGTTAAACCAGAAAATGATGTCATGAAAGACAACAAAATACACAAAATACTGTACATAAATACCTCTGACGCTGAAGCAGGAAAACCTGCTAAGAAAAAAAGATAAATGCACAAGTTAAATCAGAAAATGATGTCATGAAAGACAACAAAATATACAAAATACTGTACATAAATACCTCTGACGCTGAAGCAGGAAAACCTGCTAAGAAAAAAAGATAAATGCACGAGTTAAATCAGAAAATGATGTCATGAAAGACCAAAAAATATACAAAATACTGTACATAAATACCTCTGACGCTGAAGCAGGGAAACCTACTGAGAAAAAAAGATAAATGCACAAGTTAAATCAGAAAATGATGTCATGAAAGACAACAAAATACACAAAATACTGTACATAAATACCTCTGACACTGAAGCAGGGAAACCTGCAGAGAAAAAAAGATAAATGCACAAGTTAAACCAGAAAATGATGTCATGAAAGACAACAAAACACACAAAATACTGTACATAAATACCTCTGATGCTGAAGCAGGGAAACCTGCAGAGAAAAAAAGATAAATGCACGAGTTAAATCAGAAAATTATGTCATGAAGACCAAAAAATATCCAAAATACTGTAAATAAATACCTCTGACGCTGAAGCAGGAAAACCTGCTAAGAAAAAAAGATAAATGCACAAGTTAAATCAGAAAATGATGTCATGAAAGACAACAAAATACACAAAATACTGTACATAAATACCTCTGATGCTGAAGCAGGGAAACCTGCAGAGAAAAAAAGATAAATGCACAAGTTAAACCAGAAAATGATGTCATGAAAGACAACAAAATACACAAAATACTGTACATAAATACCTCTGATGCTGAAGAAGGGAAACCTGCAGAGAAAAAAAGAAAAATGCACAAGTTAAATCAGAAAATGATGTCATGAAAGACCAAGAAATATGCAAAATACTGTACATAAATACCTCTGACACTGAAGCAGGGAAACCTGCAGAGAAAAAAAGAAAAATGCACAAGTTAAACCAGAAAATGATGTCATGAAAGACAACAAAACAAACAAAATACTGTACATAAATACGTCTGACGCTGAAGCAGAGAAACCTGCTAAGAAAAAAAGATAAATGCACGAGTTAAATCAGAAAATGATGTCATGAAGACCAAAAAATATCCAAAAAACTGTAAATAAATACCTCTGACGCTGAAGCAGGAAAACCTGCTAAGTAAAAAAGATAAATGCACAAGTTAAACCAGAAAATGATGGCATGAAAGACAACAAAATATACAAAATACTGTACATAAATACCTCTGACGCTGAAGCAGGGAAACCTGCTAAGAAAAAAAGATAAATGCACGAGTTAAATCAGAAAATGATGTCATGAAAGACCAAAAAATATACAAAATACTGTACATAAATACCTCTGACGCTGAAGCAGGGAAACCTACTGAGAAAAAAAGATAAATGCACAAGTTAAATCAGAAAATGATGTCATGAAAGACAACAAAATACACAAAATACTGTACATAAATACCTCTGACGCTGAAGCAGGTAAACCTGCTAAGAAAAAAAGATAAATGCACGAGTTAAATCAGAAAATGATGTCATGAAAGACCAAAAAATATCCAAAATACTGTACATAAATACCTCTGACGCTGAAGCAGGAAAACCTGCTAAGAAAAAAAGATAAATGCACAAGTTAAATCAGAAAATGATGTCATGAAAGACCAAAAAATATACAAAATACTGTACATAAATACCTCTGACGCTGAAGCAGGGAAACCTACTGAGAAAAAAAGATAAATGCACAAGTTAAATCAGAAAATGATGTCATGAAAGCCAACAAAATACTGTACATAAATACCTCTGACGCTGAAGCAGGGAAACCTACTGAGAAAAAAAGATAAATGCACAAGTTAAACCAGAAAATGATGTCATGAAAGACAACAAAATACACAAAATACTGTACATAAATACCTCTGATGCTGAAGCAGGGAAACCTGCAGAGAAAAAAAGATAAATGCACAAGTTAAACCAGAAAATGATGTCATGAAAGACCAAAAAATATACAAAATACTTTACATAAATTCCTGCGACGCTGAAGCAGGGAAACCTGCTAAGAAAAAAAGATAAATGCACAAGTTAAACCAGAAAATGATGTCATGAAAGACAACAAAATACACAAAATACTGTACATAAATACCTCTGACGCTGAAGCAGGAAAACCTGCTAAGAAAAAAAGATAAATGCACAAGTTAAATCAGAAAATGATGTCATGAAAGACAACAAAATATACAAAATACTGTACATAAATACCTCTGACACTGAAGCAGGGAAACCTGCAGAGAAAAAAAGATAAATGCACAAGTTAAACCAGAAAATGATGTCATGAAAGACAACAAAACACACAAAATACTGTACATAAATACCTCTGATGCTGAAGCAGGGAAACCTGCAGAGAAAAAAAGATAAATGCACGAGTTAAATCAGAAAATTATGTCATGAAGACCAAAAAATATCCAAAATACTGTAAATAAATACCTCTGACGCTGAAGCAGGAAAACCTGCTAAGAAAAAAAGATAAATGCACAAGTTAAATCAGAAAATGATGTCATGAAAGACAACAAAATACACAAAATACTGTACATAAATACCTCTGATGCTGAAGCAGGGAAACCTGCAGAGAAAAAAAGATAAATGCACAAGTTAAACCAGAAAATGATGTCATGAAAGACAACAAAATACACAAAATACTGTACATAAATACCTCTGATGCTGAAGAAGGGAAACCTGCAGAGAAAAAAAGAAAAATGCACAAGTTAAATCAGAAAATGATGTCATGAAAGACCAAGAAATATGCAAAATACTGTACATAAATACCTCTGACACTGAAGCAGGGAAACCTGCAGAGAAAAAAAGAAAAATGCACAAGTTAAACCAGAAAATGATGTCATGAAAGACAACAAAACAAACAAAATACTGTACATAAATACGTCTGACGCTGAAGCAGAGAAACCTGCTAAGAAAAAAAGATAAATGCACGAGTTAAATCAGAAAATGATGTCATGAAGACCAAAAAATATCCAAAAAACTGTAAATAAATACCTCTGACGCTGAAGCAGGAAAACCTGCTAAGAAAAAAAGATAAATGCACAAGTTAAACCAGAAAATGATGGCATGAAAGACAACAAAATATACAAAATACTGTACATAAATACCTCTGACGCTGAAGCAGGGAAACCTGCTAAGAAAAAAAGATAAATGCACGAGTTAAATCAGAAAATGATGTCATGAAAGACCAAAAAATATACAAAATACTGTACATAAATACCTCTGACGCTGAAGCAGGGAAACCTACTGAGAAAAAAAGATAAATGCACAAGTTAAATCAGAAAATGATGTCATGAAAGACAACAAAATACACAAAATACTGTACATAAATACCTCTGACGCTGAAGCAGGGAAACCTGCTAAGAAAAAAAGATAAATGCACGAGTTAAATCAGAAAATGATGTCATGAAAGACCAAAAAATATCCAAAATACTGTACATAAATACCTCTGACGCTGAAGCAGGAAAACCTGCTAAGAAAAAAAGATAAATGCACAAGTTAAATCAGAAAATGATGTCATGAAAGACCAAAAAATATACAAAATACTGTACATAAATACCTCTGACGCTGAAGCAGGGAAACCTACTGAGAAAAAAAGATAAATGCACAAGTTAAATCAGAAAATGATGTCATGAAAGCCAACAAAATACTGTACATAAATACCTCTGACGCTGAAGCAGGGAAACCTACTGAGAAAAAAAGATAAATGCACAAGTTAAACCAGAAAATGATGTCATGAAAGACAACAAAATACACAAAATACTGTACATAAATACCTCTGATGCTGAAGCAGGGAAACCTGCAGAGAAAAAAAGATAAATGCACAAGTTAAACCAGAAAATGATGTCATGAAAGACAACAAAATACACAAAATACTGTACATAAATACCTCTGATGCTGAAGCAGGGAAACCTGCAGAGAAAAAAAGATAAATGCACGAGTTAAATCAGAAAATGATGTCATGAAAGACCAAAAAATATACAAAATACTTTACATAAATTCCTGCGACGCTGAAGCAGGGAAACCTGCTAAAAAAAAAAGATAAATGCACAAGTTAAACCAGAAAATGATGTCATGAAAGACAACAAAATACACAAAATACTGTACATAAATACCTCTGACGCTGAAGCAGGAAAACCTGCTAAGAAAAAAAGATAAATGCACAAGTTAAATCAGAAAATGATGTCATGAAAGACAACAAAATATACAAAATACTGTACATAAATACCTCTGACGCTGAAGCAGGAAAACCTGCTAAGAAAAAAAGATAAATGCACGAGTTAAATCAGAAAATGATGTCATGAAAGACCAAAAAATATACAAAATACTGTACATAAATACCTCTGACGCTGAAGCAGGGAAACCTACTGAGAAAAAAAGATAAATGCACAAGTTAAATCAGAAAATGATGTCATGAAAGACAACAAAATACACAAAATACTGTACATAAATACCTCTGACACTGAAGCAGGGAAACCTGCAGAGAAAAAAAGATAAATGCACAAGTTAAACCAGAAAATGATATCATGAAAGACAACAAAACACACAAAATACTGTACATAAATACCTCTGATGCTGAAGCAGGGAAACCTGCAGAGAAAAAAAGATAAATGCACGAGTTAAATCAGAAAATTATGTCATGAAGACCAAAAAATATCCAAAATACTGTAAATAAATACCTCTGACGCTGAAGCAGGAAAACCTGCTAAGAAAAAAAGATAAATGCACAAGTTAAATCAGAAAATGATGTCATGAAAGACAACAAAATACACAAAATACTGTACATAAATACCTCTGATGCTGAAGCAGGGAAACCTGCAGAGAAAAAAAGATAAATGCACAAGTTAAACCAGAAAATGATGTCATGAAAGACAACAAAATACACAAAATACTGTACATAAATACCTCTGATGCTGAAGAAGGGAAACCTGCAGAGAAAAAAAGAAAAATGCACAAGTTAAATCAGAAAATGATGTCATGAAAGACCAAGAAATATGCAAAATACTGTACATAAATACCTCTGACACTGAAGCAGGGAAACCTGCAGAGAAAAAAAGAAAAATGCACAAGTTAAACCAGAAAATGATGTCATGAAAGACAACAAAACAAACAAAATACTGTACATAAATACGTCTGACGCTGAAGCAGAGAAACCTGCTAAGAAAAAAAGATAAATGCACGAGTTAAATCAGAAAATGATGTCATGAAGACCAAAAAATATCCAAAAAACTGTAAATAAATACCTCTGACGCTGAAGCAGGAAAACCTGCTAAGAAAAAAAGATAAATGCACAAGTTAAACCAGAAAATGATGGCATGAAAGACAACAAAATATACAAAATACTGTACATAAATACCTCTGACGCTGAAGCAGGGAAACCTGCTAAGAAAAAAAGATAAATGCACGAGTTAAATCAGAAAATGATGTCATGAAAGACCAAAAAATATACAAAATACTGTACATAAATACCTCTGACGCTGAAGCAGGGAAACCTACTGAGAAAAAAAGATAAATGCACAAGTTAAATCAGAAAATGATGTCATGAAAGACAACAAAATACACAAAATACTGTACATAAATACCTCTGACACTGAAGCAGGAAAACCTGCTAAGAAAAAAAGATAAATGCACAAGTTAAATCAGAAAATGATGTCATGAAAGACCAAAAAATATACAAAATACTGTACATAAATACCTCTGACGCTGAAGCAGGGAAACCTACTGAGAAAAAAAGATAAATGCACAAGTTAAATCAGAAAATGATGTCATGAAAGCCAACAAAATACTGTACATAAATACCTCTGACGCTGAAGCAGGGAAACCTACTGAGAAAAAAAGATAAATGCACAAGTTAAACCAGAAAATGATGTCATGAAAGACAACAAAATACACAAAATACTGTACATAAATACCTCTGATGCTGAAGCAGGGAAACCTGCAGAGAAAAAAAGATAAATGCACAAGTTAAACCAGAAAATGATGTCATGAAAGACAACAAAATACACAAAATACTGTACATAAATACCTCTGATGCTGAAGCAGGGAAACCTGCAGAGAAAAAAAGATAAATGCACGAGTTAAATCAGAAAATGATGTCATGAAAGACCAAAAAATATACAAAATACTTTACATAAATTCCTGCGACGCTGAAGCAGGGAAACCTGCTAAGAAAAAAAGATAAATGCACAAGTTAAACCAGAAAATGATGTCATGAAAGACAACAAAATACACAAAATACTGTACATAAATACCTCTGACGCTGAAGCAGGAAAACCTGCTAAGAAAAAAAGATAAATGCACAAGTTAAATCAGAAAATGATGTCATGAAAGACAACAAAATATACAAAATACTGTACATAAATACCTCTGACGCTGAAGCAGGAAAACCTGCTAAGAAAAAAAGATAAATGCACGAGTTAAATCAGAAAATGATGTCATGAAAGACCAAAAAATATACAAAATACTGTACATAAATACCTCTGACGCTGAAGCAGGGAAACCTACTGAGAAAAAAAGATAAATGCACAAGTTAAATCAGAAAATGATGTCATGAAAGACAACAAAATACACAAAATACTGTACATAAATACCTCTGACACTGAAGCAGGGAAACCTGCAGAGAAAAAAAGATAAATGCACAAGTTAAACCAGAAAATGATGTCATGAAAGACAACAAAACACACAAAATACTGTACATAAATACCTCTGATGCTGAAGCAGGGAAACCTGCAGAGAAAAAAAGATAAATGCACGAGTTAAATCAGAAAATTATGTCATGAAGACCAAAAAATATCCAAAATACTGTAAATAAATACCTCTGACGCTGAAGCAGGAAAACCTGCTAAGAAAAAAAGATAAATGCACAAGTTAAATCAGAAAATGATGTCATGAAAGACAACAAAATACACAAAATACTGTACATAAATACCTCTGATGCTGAAGCAGGGAAACCTGCAGAGAAAAAAAGATAAATGCACAAGTTAAACCAGAAAATGATGTCATGAAAGACAACAAAATACACAAAATACTGTACATAAATACCTCTGATGCTGAAGAAGGGAAACCTGCAGAGAAAAAAAGAAAAATGCACAAGTTAAATCAGAAAATGATGTCATGAAAGACCAAGAAATATGCAAAATACTGTACATAAATACCTCTGACACTGAAGCAGGGAAACCTGCAGAGAAAAAAAGAAAAATGCACAAGTTAAACCAGAAAATGATGTCATGAAAGACAACAAAACAAACAAAATACTGTACATAAATACGTCTGACGCTGAAGCAGAGAAACCTGCTAAGAAAAAAAGATAAATGCACGAGTTAAATCAGAAAATGATGTCATGAAGACCAAAAAATATCCAAAAAACTGTAAATAAATACCTCTGACGCTGAAGCAGGAAAACCTGCTAAGAAAAAAAGATAAATGCACAAGTTAAACCAGAAAATGATGGCATGAAAGACAACAAAATATACAAAATACTGTACATAAATACCTCTGACGCTGAAGCAGGGAAACCTGCTAAGAAAAAAAGATAAATGCACGAGTTAAATCAGAAAATGATGTCATGAAAGACCAAAAAATATACAAAATACTGTACATAAATACCTCTGACGCTGAAGCAGGGAAACCTACTGAGAAAAAAAGATAAATGCACAAGTTAAATCAGAAAATGATGTCATGAAAGACAACAAAATACACAAAATACTGTACATAAATACCTCTGACACTGAAGCAGGGAAACCTGCAGAGAAAAAAAGATAAATGCACGAGTTAAATCAGAAAATGATGTCATGAAGACCAAAAAATATCCAAAAAACTGTAAATAAATACCTCTGACGCTGAAGCAGGAAAACCTGCTAAGAAAAAAAGATAAATGCACAAGTTAAACCAGAAAATGATGGCATGAAAGACAACAAAATATACAAAATACTGTACATAAATACCTCTGACGCTGAATGAGGGAAACCTGCAGAGAAAAAAAGATAAATGCACAAGTTAAACCAGAAAATGATGTCATGAAAGACAACAAAATACACAAAATACTGTACATAAATACCTCTGATGCTGAAGCAGGGAAACCTGCAGAGAAAAAAAGATAAATGCACGAGTTAAATCAGAAAATGATGTCATGAAAGACCAAAAAATATACAAAATACTTTACATAAATTCCTGCGACGCTGAAGCAGGGAAACCTGCTAAGAAAAAAAGATAAATGCACAAGTTAAACCAGAAAATGATGTCATGAAAGACAACAAAATACACAAAATACTGTACATAAATACCTCTGACGCTGAAGCAGGAAAACCTGCTAAGAAAAAAAGATAAATGCACAAGTTAAATCAGAAAATGATGTCATGAAAGACAACAAAATATACAAAATACTGTACATAAATACCTCTGACGCTGAAGCAGGAAAACCTGCTAAGAAAAAAAGATAAATGCACGAGTTAAATCAGAAAATGATGTCATGAAAGACCAAAAAATATACAAAATACTGTACATAAATACCTCTGACGCTGAAGCAGGGAAACCTACTGAGAAAAAAAGATAAATGCACAAGTTAAATCAGAAAATGATGTCATGAAAGACAACAAAATACACAAAATACTGTACATAAATACCTCTGACACTGAAGCAGGGAAACCTGCAGAGAAAAAAAGATAAATGCACAAGTTAAACCAGAAAATGATGTCATGAAAGACAACAAAACACACAAAATACTGTACATAAATACCTCTGATGCTGAAGCAGGGAAACCTGCAGAGAAAAAAAGATAAATGCACGAGTTAAATCAGAAAATTATGTCATGAAGACCAAAAAATATCCAAAATACTGTAAATAAATACCTCTGACGCTGAAGCAGGAAAACCTGCTAAGAAAAAAAGATAAATGCACAAGTTAAATCAGAAAATGATGTCATGAAAGACAACAAAATACACAAAATACTGTACATAAATACCTCTGATGCTGAAGCAGGGAAACCTGCAGAGAAAAAAAGATAAATGCACAAGTTAAACCAGAAAATGATGTCATGAAAGACAACAAAATACACAAAATACTGTACATAAATACCTCTGATGCTGAAGAAGGGAAACCTGCAGAGAAAAAAAGAAAAATGCACAAGTTAAATCAGAAAATGATGTCATGAAAGACCAAGAAATATGCAAAATACTGTACATAAATACCTCTGACACTGAAGCAGGGAAACCTGCAGAGAAAAAAAGAAAAATGCACAAGTTAAACCAGAAAATGATGTCATGAAAGACAACAAAACAAACAAAATACTGTACATAAATACGTCTGACGCTGAAGCAGAGAAACCTGCTAAGAAAAAAAGATAAATGCACGAGTTAAATCAGAAAATGATGTCATGAAGACCAAAAAATATCCAAAAAACTGTAAATAAATACCTCTGACGCTGAAGCAGGAAAACCTGCTAAGAAAAAAAGATAAATGCACAAGTTAAACCAGAAAATGATGGCATGAAAGACAACAAAATATACAAAATACTGTACATAAATACCTCTGACGCTGAAGCAGGGAAACCTGCTAAGAAAAAAAGATAAATGCACGAGTTAAATCAGAAAATGATGTCATGAAAGACCAAAAAATATACAAAATACTGTACATAAATACCTCTGACGCTGAAGCAGGGAAACCTACTGAGAAAAAAAGATAAATGCACAAGTTAAATCAGAAAATGATGTCATGAAAGACAACAAAATACACAAAATACTGTACATAAATACCTCTGACACTGAAGCAGGGAAACCTGCAGAGAAAAAAAGATAAATGCACGAGTTAAATCAGAAAATGATGTCATGAAGACCAAAAAATATCCAAAAAACTGTAAATAAATACCTCTGACGCTGAAGCAGGAAAACCTGCTAAGAAAAAAAGATAAATGCACAAGTTAAACCAGAAAATGATGGCATGAAAGACAACAAAATATACAAAATACTGTACATAAATACCTCTGACGCTGAATGAGGGAAACCTGCAGAGAAAAAAAGATAAATGCACAAGTTAAACCAGAAAATGATGTCATGAAAGACAACAAAATACACAAAATACTGTACATAAATACCTCTGATGCTGAAGCAGGGAAACCTGCAGAGAAAAAAAGATAAATGCACGAGTTAAATCAGAAAATGATGTCATGAAAGACCAAAAAATATACAAAATACTTTACATAAATTCCTGCGACGCTGAAGCAGGGAAACCTGCTAAGAAAAAAAGATAAATGCACAAGTTAAACCAGAAAATGATGTCATGAAAGACAACAAAATACACAAAATACTGTACATAAATACCTCTGACGCTGAAGCAGGAAAACCTGCTAAGAAAAAAAGATAAATGCACAAGTTAAATCAGAAAATGATGTCATGAAAGACAACAAAATATACAAAATACTGTACATAAATACCTCTGACGCTGAAGCAGGAAAACCTGCTAAGAAAAAAAGATAAATGCACGAGTTAAATCAGAAAATGATGTCATGAAAGACCAAAAAATATACAAAATACTGTACATAAATACCTCTGACGCTGAAGCAGGGAAACCTACTGAGAAAAAAAGATAAATGCACAAGTTAAATCAGAAAATGATGTCATGAAAGACAACAAAATACACAAAATACTGTACATAAATACCTCTGACACTGAAGCAGGGAAACCTGCAGAGAAAAAAAGATAAATGCACAAGTTAAACCAGAAAATGATGTCATGAAAGACAACAAAACACACAAAATACTGTACATAAATACCTCTGATGCTGAAGCAGGGAAACCTGCAGAGAAAAAAAGATAAATGCACGAGTTAAATCAGAAAATTATGTCATGAAGACCAAAAAATATCCAAAATACTGTAAATAAATACCTCTGACGCTGAAGCAGGAAAACCTGCTAAGAAAAAAAGATAAATGCACAAGTTAAATCAGAAAATGATGTCATGAAAGACAACAAAATACACAAAATACTGTACATAAATACCTCTGATGCTGAAGCAGGGAAACCTGCAGAGAAAAAAAGATAAATGCACAAGTTAAACCAGAAAATGATGTCATGAAAGACAACAAAATACACAAAATACTGTACATAAATACCTCTGATGCTGAAGAAGGGAAACCTGCAGAGAAAAAAAGAAAAATGCACAAGTTAAATCAGAAAATGATGTCATGAAAGACCAAGAAATATGCAAAATACTGTACATAAATACCTCTGACACTGAAGCAGGGAAACCTGCAGAGAAAAAAAGAAAAATGCACAAGTTAAACCAGAAAATGATGTCATGAAAGACAACAAAACAAACAAAATACTGTACATAAATACGTCTGACGCTGAAGCAGAGAAACCTGCTAAGAAAAAAAGATAAATGCACGAGTTAAATCAGAAAATGATGTCATGAAGACCAAAAAATATCCAAAAAACTGTAAATAAATACCTCTGACGCTGAAGCAGGAAAACCTGCTAAGAAAAAAAGATAAATGCACAAGTTAAACCAGAAAATGATGGCATGAAAGACAACAAAATATACAAAATACTGTACATAAATACCTCTGACGCTGAAGCAGGGAAACCTGCTAAGAAAAAAAGATAAATGCACGAGTTAAATCAGAAAATGATGTCATGAAAGACCAAAAAATATACAAAATACTGTACATAAATACCTCTGACGCTGAAGCAGGGAAACCTACTGAGAAAAAAAGATAAATGCACAAGTTAAATCAGAAAATGATGTCATGAAAGACAACAAAATACACAAAATACTGTACATAAATACCTCTGACACTGAAGCAGGGAAACCTGCAGAGAAAAAAAGATAAATGCACAAGTTAAACCAGAAAATGATGTCATGAAAGACCAAAAAATATACAAAATACTTTACATAAATACCTCTGACGCTGAAGCAGGGAAACCTACTGAGAAAAAAAGATAAATGCACAAGTTAAATCAGAAAATGATGTCATGAAAGACAACAAAATACACAAAATACTGTACATAAATACCTCTGACGCTGAAGCAGGGAAACCTGCTAAGAAAAAAAGATAAATGCACGAGTTAAATCAGAAAATGATGTCATGAAAGACCAAAAAATATACAAAATACTGTACATAAATACCTCTGACGCTGAAGCAGGAAAACCTGCTGAGAAAAAAGAAAAAAAATGCACAAGTTAAACCAAGAAATGATGTCATGAAAGACCAAAAAATATACAAAATACTTTACATAAATTCCTCCGACGCTGAAGCAGGGAAACCTGCTAAGAAAAAGAGATAAATGCACAAGTTAAATCAGACAATGATGTCATGAAAGACAAGAAAATATACAAAATACTGTACATAAATACCTCTGACGCTGAAGCAGGGAAACCTACTGAGAAAAAAAGATAAATGCACAAGTTAAACCAGAAAATGATGTCATGAAAGACAACAAAATACACAAAATACTGTACATAAATACCTCTGACACTGAAGCAGGGAAACCTGCAGAGAAAAAAAGATAAATGCACAAGTTAAATCAGAAAATGATGTCATGACTGACAACAAAATATCCAAAATACTGTACATAAATACCTCTGACGCTGAAGCAGGGAAACCTGCTAAGAAAAAAAGATAAATGCAAGAGTTAAATCAGAAAATGATGTCATGAAAGACAAGAAAATATACAAAATACTGTACATAAATACATCTGACGCTGAAGCAGGGAAACCTACTGAGAAAAAAAGATAAATGCACAAGTTAAATCAGAAAATGATGTCATGAAAGACAACAAAATACACAAAATACTGTACATAAATACCTCTGACACTGAAGCAGGGAAACCTGCAGAGAAAAAAAGATAAATGCACAAGTTAAATCAGAAAATGATGTCATGAAAGACCAGGAAATATGCAAAATACTGTACATAAATACCTCTGACACTGAAGCAGGGAAACCTGCAGAGAAAAAAGAGAAAAATGTACAAGTTAAACCAAAAAATGATGTCATGAAAGACTGCAAAATTTACAAAATACTGTACATAAATACCTCTGACGCTGAAGCAGGAAAACCTGCAGAGAAAAAAAGTTATATGCACACGTTAAACCAGAAAATGATGTCATGAAAGACAAAAAAATACACAAAATACTGTACATAAATACCTCTGACACTGAAGCAGGGAAACCTGCAGAGAAAAAAAGATAAATGCACAAGTTAAATCAGAAAATGATGTCATGACTGACAACAAAATATCCAAAATACTGTACATAAATACCTCTGACGCTGAAGCAGGGAAACCTGCTAAGAAAAAAAGATAAATGCACGAGTTAAATCAGAAAATGATGTCATGAAAGACCAAAAAATATACAAAATACTTTACATAAAGTCCTCCGACGCTGAAGCAGGGAAACCTGCTAAGAAAAAAAGATACATGCACAAGTTAAACCAGAAAATGATGTCATGAAAGACAACAAAATACACAAAATACTGTACATAAATACCTCTGACACTGAAGCAGGGAAACCTGCTAAGAAAAAAAGATAAATGCAAGAGTTAAATCAGAAAATGATGTCATGAAAGACAAGAAAATATACAAAATACTGTACATAAATACATCTGACGCTGAAGCAGGGAAACCTACTGAGAAAAAAAGATAAATGCACAAGTTAAATCAGAAAATGATGTCATGAAAGACAACAAAATACACAAAATACTGTACATAAATACCTCTGACACTGAAGCAGGGAAACCTGCAGAGAAAAAAAGATAAATGCACAAGTTAAATCAGAAAATGATGTCATGAAGACCAATAAATATCCAAAATACTGTACATAAATACCTCTGACACTGAAGCAGGGAAACCTGCGGAGAAAAAAAGATAAATGCACAAGTTAAACCAGAAAATGATGTCATGAAAGACCAAAAAATATACAAAATACTTTACATAAATTCCTCCGACGCTGAAGCAAGGAAACCTGCTAAGAATACAAGATAAATGCAAGAGTTAAATCAGAAAATGATGTCATGAAAGACAAGAAAATATACAAAATACTGTACATAAATACATCTGACGCTGAAGCAGGGAAACCTACTGAGAAAAAAAGATAAATGCACAAGTTAAATCAGAAAATGATGTCATGAAAGACAACAAAATACACAAAATACTGTACATAAATACCTCTGACACTGAAGCAGGGAAACCTGCAGAGAAAAAAAGATAAATGCACAAGTTAAACCAGAAAATGATGTCATGAAAGACAACAAAATACACAAAATACTGTACATAAATACCTCTGACACTGAAGCAGGGAAACCTGCAGAGAAAAAAAGATAAATGCACAAGTTAAATCAGAAAATGATGTCATGAAGACCAATAAATATCCAAAATACTGTACATAAATACCTCTGACGCTGAAGCAGGAAAACCTGCTAAGAAAAAAAGATAAATGCACACGTTAAATCAGAAAATGATGTCATGAAAGACCAAAAAATATACATAATAATGTACATAAACACTTCCAACGCTGAGCAGGGAAAACTGTAGAGAAAAAAGAGAAAAATGTACAAGTTAAACCAGAAAATGATGTCATGAAAGACAACAAAATACACAAAATACTGTACATAAATACCTCTGACGCTGAAGCAGGGAAACCTGCAGAGAAAAAAAGATAAATGCACGAGTTAAATCAGAAAATGATGTCATGAAAGACCAAAAAATATGCAAAATACTGTACATAATTACCTCTGATGCTGAAGCAGGGAAATCTGCAGAGAAAAAAAGATAAATGCACAAGTTAAATCAGAAAATGATGTCATGAAAGACCAAGAAATATGCAAAATACTGTACATAAATACCTCTGACGCTGAAGCAGAGTAACCTGCTAAGAAAAAAAGATAAATGCACAAGTTAAACCAGAAAATGATGTCATGGAGACCAAAAAATATACATAATACTGTACCATAAATACCTCTGACACTGAAGCAGAGTAACCTGCTAAGAAAAAAAGATAAATGCACGAGTTAAATCAGAAAATGATGTCATGAAAGACCAAGAAATATGCAAAATACTGTACATAAATAGCTCTGACGCTGAAGCAGGGAAACCTGCTAAGAAAAAAAGATAAATGCACGAGTTAAATCAGAAAATGATGTCATGAAAGACCAAAAAATATACAAAATACTGTACATAAATACCTCTGACGCTGAAGCAGGGAAACCTACTGAGAAAAAAAGATAAATGCACAAGTTAAATCAGAAAATGATGTCATGAAAGACAACAAAATACACAAAATACTGTACATAAATACCTCTGACACTGAAGCAGGGAAACCTGCAGAGAAAAAAAGATAAATGCACAAGTTAAACCAGAAAATGATGTCATGAAAGACAACAAAATACACAAAATACTGTACATAAATACCTCTGATGCTGAAGCAGGGAAACCTGCAGAGAAAAAAAGATAAATGCACAAGTTAAATCAGAAAATGATGTCATGAAAGACAACAAAATACACAAAATACTGTACATAAATACCTCTGACACTGAAGCAGGGAAACCTGCAGAGAAAAAAAGAAAAATGCACAAGTTAAACCAGAAAATGATGTCATGAAAGACAACAAAATATCCAAAATACTGTACATAAATACCTCTGACACTGAAGCAGGGAAACCTGCAGAGAAAAAAAGAAAAATGCACAAGTTAAACCAGAAAATGATGTCATGAAAGACAACAAAACATACAAAATACTGTACATAAATACCTCTGACGCTGAAGCAGGAAAACCTGCTGAGAAAAAAGATAAAAAATGCACAAGTTAAACCAAGAAATGATGTCATGAAAGACCAAAAAATATACAAAATACTTTACATAAATTCGTCCGACGCTGAAGCAGGGAAACCTGCTAAGAAAAAAAGATAAATGCACAAGTTAAATCAGAAAATGATGTCATGAAAGACAAGAAAATATACAAAATACTGTACATAAATACCTCTGACGCTGAAGCAGGGAAACCTACTGAGAAAAAAAGATAAATGCACAAGTTAAACCAGAAAATGATGTCATGAAAGACAACAAAATACACAAAATACTGTACATAAATACCTCTGACACTGAAGCAGGGAAACCTGCAGAGAAAAAAAGATAAATGCACAAGTTAAATCAGAAAATGATGTCATGAAGGACAACAAAATATCCAAAATACTGTACATAAATACCTCTGACGCTGAAGCAGGGAAACCTGCAGAGAAAAAAAGATAAATGCACGAGTTAAATCAGAAAATGATGTCATGAAAGACCAAAAAATATACAAAATACTTTACATAAATTCCTCCGACGCTGAAGCAGGGAAACCTGCTAAGAAAAAAAGATAAATGCACAAGTTAACCCAGAAAATGATGTCATGAAAGACAACAAAATACACAAAATACTGTACATAAATACCTCTGACACTGAAGAAGGGAAACCTGCTAAGAAAAAAAGATAAATGCAAGAGTTAAATCAGAAAATGATGTCATGAAAGACCAAGAAATATGCAAAATACTGTACATAAATACCTCTGACACTGAAGCAGGAAAACCTGCTAAGAAAAAAAGATAAATGCAAGAGTTAAATCAGAAAATTATGTCATGAAAGACCAAGAAATATGCAAAATACTGTACATAAATACCTCTGACGCTGAAGCAGGGAAACCTGCAGAGAAAAAAAGATAAATGCACAAGTTAAATCAGAAAATGATGTCATGAAGACCAAAAAATATCCAAAATACTGTACATAAATACCTCTGACGCTGAAGCAGGAAAACCTGCTAAGAAAAAAACATAAATGCACACGTTAAATCAGAAAATGATGTCATGAAAGACCAAAAAATATACATAATAATGTACATAAACACTTCCAACGCTGAGCAGGGAAACCTGTAGAGAAAAAAGAGAAAAATGTACAAGTTAAACCAAAAAAATGATGTCATGAAAGACTGCAAAATTTGCAAAATACTGTACATAAATACCTCTGACGCTGAAGCAGGGAAACCTACTGAGAAAAAAAGATAAATGCACAAGTTAAACCAGAAAATGATGTCATGAAAGACAACAAAATACACAAAATACTGTACATAACTACCTCTGACACTGAAGCAGGGAAACCTGCAGAGAAAAAAAGATAAATGCACAAGTTAAATCAGAAAATGATGTCATGAAAGACAACAAAATATCCAAAATATTGTACATAAATACCTCTGAAGCTGAAGCAGGAAAACCTGCAGAGAAAAAAAGATAAATGCAAGAGTTAAATCAGAAAATTATGTCATGAAAGACCAAGAAATATGCAAAATACTGTACATAAATACCTCTGACGCTGAAGCAGGGAAACCTGTAGAGAAAAAAGAGAAAAATGTACAAGTTAAACCAAAAAAATGATGTCATGAAAGACTGCAAAATTTGCAAAATACTGTACATAAATACCTCTGACGCTGAAGCAGGGAAACCTACTGAGAAAAAAAGAAAAATGCACAAGTTAAACCAGAAAATGATGTCATGAAAGACAACAAAATACACAAAATACTGTACATAACTACCTCTGACACTGAAGCAGGGAAACCTGCAGAGAAAAAAAGATAAATGCACAAGTTAAATCAGAAAATGATGTCATGAAAGACAACAAAATATCCAAAATACTGTACATAAATACCTCTGAAGCTGAAGCAGGGAAACCTACTGAGAAAAAAAGAAAAATGCACAAGTTAAACCAGAAAATGATGTCATGAAAGACAACAAAATACACAAAATACTGTACATAACTACCTCTGACACTGAAGCAGGGAAACCTGCAGAGAAAAAAAGATAAATGCACAAGTTAAATCAGAAAATGATGTCATGAAAGACAACAAAATATCCAAAATACTGTACATAAATACCTCTGAAGCTGAAGCAGGAAAACCTGCAGAGAAAAAAAGATAAATGCACAAGTTAAATCAGAAAATGATGTCATGAAAGACAACAAAATATACAAAATACTGAACATAAATACCTCTGACGCTGAAGCAGGAAAACCTGCTAAGAAAAAAAGATGAATGCACAAGTTAAATCAGAAAATGATGTCATGAAAGACCAAAAAATATACAAAATACTGTACATAAATACCTCTGACACTGAAGCAGGGAAAGCTGCAGAGAAAAAAAGAAAAATGCACAAGTTAAATCAGAAAATGATGTCATGAAGACCAAAAAATATCCAAAATACTGTACATAAATACCTCTGAAGCTGAAGCAGGAAAACCTGCAGAGAAAAAAAGATAAATGCACAAGTTAAATCAGAAAATGAAGTAATGAAAGACAACAAAATATCCAAAATACTGTACATAAATACCTCTGACACTGAAGCAGGGAAACCTGCAGAGATAAAAAAAGAAAAATGCACAAGTTAAACCAGAAAATGTCATGAAAGACCACAAAATATACAAAATACTGTACATAAATACCTCTGACACTGAAGCAGGGAAACCTGCTAAGAAAAAAAGATAAATGCACAAGTTAAACCAGAAAATGATGTCATGAAAGACCAAAAAATATACAAAATACTGTACATAAATACCTCTGACGCTGAAGCAGGGCAACCTACTGAGAAAAAAAGATAAATGCACAAGTTAAACCAGAAAATGGTGTCATGAAAGACAACAAAATACACAAAATACTGTACATAAATACCTCTGACGCTGAAGCAGGAAAACCTGCTAAGAAAAAAAGATAAATGCACAAGTTAAATCAGAAAATGATGTCATGAAAGACAACAAAATATACAAAATACTGTACATAAATACCTCTGACGCTGAAGCAGGAAAACCTGCTAAGATAAAAAGAAAAATGCACAAGTTAAACCAAAAAATGATTTCATGAAAGACTGCAAAATATACAAAATACTGTACATAAATACCTCTGTCGCTGAAGCAGGAAAACCTGCAGAGGAAAAAAGAAAAATGCACAAGTTAAATCAGAAAATGATGTCATGAAAGACCAAAAAATATACAAAATACTTTACATAAATTTCTCCGACGCTGAAGCAAGAAAACCTGCTAAGTAAAAAAGATAAATGCACAAGTTAAATCAGAAAATGATGTCATGAAAGACAAGAAAATACACAAAATACTGTACATAAATACCTCTGACACTGAAGCAGGGAAACCTGCAGAGAAAAAAAGAAAAATGCACAAGTTAAATCAGAAAATGATGTCATGAAGACCAAAGATATCCAAAATACTGTACATAAATACCTCTGACGCTGAAGCAGGAAAACCTGCTAAGAAAAAAAGATAAATGCACGAGTTAAACCAGAAAATGATGTCATGAAAGACAACAAAATATACAAAATACTGTACATAAATACCTCTGACACTAAAGCAGGGAAACCTGCAGAGAAAAAAAGAAAAATGCACAAGTTAAACCAGAAAATGTCATGAAAGACCACAAAATATACAAAATACTGTACATAAATACCTCTGACACTGAAGCAGGGAAACCTGCTAAGAAAAAAAGATAAATGCACAAGTTAAACCAGAAAATGATGTCATGAAAGACCAAAAAATATACAAAATACTGTACATATATACCTCTGACGCTGAAGCAGGGAAACCTACGGAGAAAAAAAGATAAATGCACAAGTTAAACCAGAAAATGATGTCATGAAAGACAACAAAATATACAAAATACTGTACATAAATACCTCTGACGCTGAAGCAGGAAAACCTGCTAAGAAAAAAAGATAAATGCACAAGTTAAATCAGAAAATGATGTCATGAAAGACAACAAAATATACAAAATACTGTACATAAATACCTCTGACACTGAAGCAGGAAAACCTGCTAAGAAAAAAAGATAAATGCACAAGTTAAATCAGAAAATGATGTCATGAAAGACCAAAAAATATACAAAATACTGTACATAAATACCTCTGACGCTGAAGCAAGAAAACCTGCTAAGAAAAAAAGAAAAATGCACAAGTTAAACCAAAAAATGATTTCATGAAAGACTGCAAAATATACAAAATACTGTACATAAATACCTCTGTCGCTGAAACAGGAAAACCTGCAGAGGAAAAAAGAAAAATGCACAAGTTAAACCAGAAAATGATGTCATGAAAGACAACAAAATATACAAAATACTGTACATAAATACCTCTGACACTAAAGCAGGGAAACCTGCAGAGAAAAAAAGAAAAATGCACAAGTTAAACCAGAAAATGTCATGAAAGACCAAAAAATATACAAAATACTGTACATAAATACCTCTGACACTGAAGCAGGGAAACCTGCTAAGAAAAAAAGATAAATGCACAAGTTAAACCAGAAAATGATGTCATGAAAGACCAAAAAATATACAAAATACTGTACATATATACCTCTGACGCTGAAGCAGGGAAACCTACGGAGAAAAAAAGATAAATGCACAAGTTAAACCAGAAAATGATGTCATGAAAGACAACAAAATATACAAAATACTGTACATAAATACCTCTGACGCTGAAGCAGGAAAACCTGCTAAGAAAAAAAGATAAATGCACAAGTTAAATCAGAAAATGATGTCATGAAAGACAACAAAATACACAAAATACTGTACATAAATACCTCTGACGCTGAAGCAGGGAAACCTGCTAAGAAAAAAAGATAAATGCACGAGTTAAATCAGAAAATGATGTCATGAAAGACCAAAAAATATCCAAAATACTGTACATAAATACCTCTGACGCTGAAGCAGGAAAACCTGCTAAGAAAAAAAGATAAATGCACAAGTTAAATCAGAAAATGATGTCATGAAAAACCAAAAAATATACAAAATACTGTACATAAATACCTCTGACGCTGAAGCAGGGAAACCTACTGAGAAAAAAAGATAAATGCACAAGTTAAATCAGAAAATGATGTCATGAAAGCCAAAAAAATACTGTACATAAATACCTCTGACGCTGAAGCAGGGAAACCTACTGAGAAAAAAAGATAAATGCACAAGTTAAACCAGAAAATGATGTCATGAAAGACAACAAAATACACAAAATACTGTACATAAATACCTCTGATGCTGAAGCAGGGAAACCTGCAGAGAAAAAAAGATAAATGCACAAGTTAAACCAGAAAATGATGTCATGAAAGACAACAAAATACACAAAATACTGTACATAAATACCTCTGATGCTGAAGCAGGGAAACCTGCAGAGAAAAAAAGATAAATGCACGAGTTAAATCAGAAAATGATGTCATGAAAGACAACAAAATATACAAAATACTGTACATAAATACCTCTGACGCTGAAGCAAGAAAACCTGCTAAGAAAAAAAGAAAAATGCACAAGTTAAACCAAAAAATGATTTCATGAAAGACTGCAAAATATACAAAAGACTGTACATAAATACCTCTGTCGCTGAAGCAGGAAAACCTGCAGAGGAAAAAAGAAAAATGCACAAGTTAAACCAGAAAATGATGTCATGAAAGACCAAAAAATATACAAAATACTTTACATAAATTTCTCCGACGCTGAAGCAAGAAAACCTGCTAAGTAAAAAAGATAAATGCACAAGTTAAATCAGAAAATGATGTCATGAAAGACAAGAAAATACACAAAATACTGTACATAAATACCTCTGACACTGAAGCAGGGAAACCTGCAGAGAAAAAAAGAAAAATGCACAAGTTAAATCAGAAAATGATGTCGTGAAGACCAAAAATATCCAAAATACTGTACATAAATACCTCTGACGCTGAAGCAGGAAAACCTGCTAAGAAAAAAAGATAAATGCAAGAGTTAAACCAGAAAATGATGTCATGAAAGACAACAAAATATACAAAATACTGTACATAAATACCTCTGACACTGAAGCAGGGAAACTTGCAGAGAAAAAAAGAAAAATGCACAAGTTAAACCAGAAAATGTCATGAAAGACCAAAAAATATACAAAATACTGTACATAAATACCTCTGACACTGAAGCAGGGAAACCTGCTAAGGAAAAAAGATAAATGCACAAGTTAAATCAGAAAATGATGTCATGAAAGACCAAAAAATATGCAAAATACTGTACATAAATTCCTCCGACGCTGAAGCAGGAAAACCTGCTAAGAAAAAAAGATAAATGCACAAGTTAAATCAGAAAATGATGTCATGAAAGAAAAGACAATATACAAAATACTGTACATAAATACCTCTGACGCTGAAGCAGGGAAACCTACTGGCAAAAAAAGATAAATGCACAAGTTAAATCAGAAAATGATGTCATGAAATACAACAAAATATACAAAATACTGTACATAAATACCTCTGACACTGAAGCAGGCAAACCTGCAGAGAAAAAAAGAAAAATGCACAAGTTAAGTCAGAAAATGATGTCATGAAGACCAAAAAATATCCAAAATACTGTAAATTAATACCTCAGATGCTGAAGCAGGAAAACCTGCTAAGAAAAAAGGATAAATGCACAAGTTAAATCAGAAAATGATGTCATGAAAGATAACAAAATATACAAAATACTGTACATAAATACCTCTGATGCTGAAGCAGGAAAACCTGCTAAGTAAAAAAGATAAATGCACGAGTTAAACCAGAAAATGATGTCATGAAGGACAAAAAAATATACAAAATACTGTACATAAATACCTCTGACACTGAAGCAGGGAAACCTGCAGAGAAAAAAAGAAAAATGCACAAGTTAAATCAGAAAATGATGTCATGAAAGACAACAAAATATACAAAATACTGTACATAAATACCTCTGACACTGAATGAGGGAAACCTGCTGAGAAAAAAGAAAAAAAATGCACAAGTTAAACCAAGAAATGATGTCATGAAAGACCACAAAATATACAAAATACTGTACATAAATACCTCTGACACTGAAGCAGGTAAACCTGCTGAGAAAAAAAAGAAAAATGCACAAGTTAAACCAGAAAATGTCATGAAAGACCAAAAAATATACAAAATACTGTACATAAATACCTCTGACACTGAAGCAGGGAAACTTGCTAAGTAAAAAAGATAAATGCACAAGTTAAATCAGAAAATGATGTCATGAAAGACAAGAAAATACACAAAATACTGTACATAAATACCTCTGACACTGAAGCAGGGAAACCTGCAGAGAAAAAAAGAAAAATGCACAAGTTAAATCAGAAAATGATGTCGTGAAGACCAAAAATATCCAAAATACTGTACATAAATACCTCCGACGCTGAAGCAGGAAAACCTGCTAAGAAAAAAAGATAAATGCAAGAGTTAAACCAGAAAATGATGTCATGAAAGACAACAAAATATACAAAATACTGTACATAAATACCTCTGACACTGAAGCAGGGAAAACTGCAGAGAAAAAAAGAAAAATGCACAAGTTAAACCAGAAAATGTCATGAAAGACCAAAAAATATACAAAATACTGTACATAAATACCTCTGACACTGAAGCAGGGAAACCTGCTAAGAAAAAAAGATAAATGCACAAGTTAAATCAGAAAATGATGTCATGAAAGACCAAAAAATATGCAAAATACTGTACATAAATTCCTCCGACGCTGAAGCAGGAAAACCTGCTAAGAAAAAAAGATAAATGCACAAGTTAAATCAGAAAATGATGTCATGAAAGAAAAGACAATATACAAAATACTGTACATAAATACCTCCGACGCTGAAGCAGGGAAACCTACTGGCAAAAAAAGATAAATGCACAAGTTAAATCAGAAAATGATGTCATGAAATACAACAAAATATACAAAATACTGTACATAAATACCTCTGACACTGAAGCAGGCAAACCTGCAGAGAAAAAAAGAAAAATGCACAAGTTAAGTCAGAAAATGATGTCATGAAGACCAAAAAATATCCAAAATACTGTACATTAATACCTCAGATGCTGAAGCAGGAAAACCTGCTAAGAAAAAAGGATAAATGCACAAGTTAAATCAGAAAATGATGTCATGAAAGATAACAAAATATACAAAATACTGTACATAAATACCTCTGATGCTGAAGCAGGAAAACCTGCTAAGTAAAAAAGATAAATGCACGAGTTAAACCAGAAAATGATGTCATGAAGGACAAAAAAATATACAAAATACTGTACATAAATACCTCTGACACTGAAGCAGGGAAACCTGCAGAGAAAAAAAGAAAAATGCACAAGTTAAATCAGAAAATGATGTCATGAAAGATAACAAAATATACAAAATACTGTACATAAATACCTCTGATGCTGAAGCAGGAAAACCTGCTAAGTAAAAAAGATAAATGCACGAGTTAAACCAGAAAATGATGTCATGAAGGACAAAAAAATATACAAAATACTGTACATAAATACCTCTGACACTGAATGAGGGAAACCTGCTGAGAAAAAAAAGATAAATGCACAAGTTAAACCAGAAAATGATGTCATGAAAGACCAAAAAATATGCAAAATACTGTACATAAATACCTCTGACACTGAAGCAGGGAAACCTGCTGAGAAAAAAAGATAAATGCACAAGTTAAACCAGAAAATGATGTCATGAAAGACCAAAAAATATACAAAATGCTTTACATAAATTCCTCCGACGCTGAAGCAGAGAAACCTGCTAAGAAAAAATGATAAATGCACAAGTTAAATCAGAAAATGATGTCATGAAAGACAAGAAAAAATACAAAATACTGTACATGAATACCTCTGACGCTGAAGCAGGGAAACCTACTAAGAAAAAAAGATAAATGCACAAGTTAAACCAGAAAATGATGTCATGAAAGACAACAAAATATCCAAAATACTGTACATAAATACCTCTGACACTGAAGCAGGGAAACCTGCAGAGATAAAAAAAGAAAAATGCACAAGTTAAACCAGAAAATGTCATGAAAGACCACAAAATATACAAAATACTGTACATAAATACCTCTGACACTGAAGCAGGGAAACCTGCTAAGAAAAAAAGATAAATGCACAAGTTAAACCAGAAAATGATGTCATGAAAGACCAAAAAATATACAAAATACTTTACATAAATTCCTCCGACGCTGAAGCAGGGAGACATGCTAAGAAAAAAAGATAAATGCACAAGTTCAATCAGAAAATGATGTCATGAAAGACAACAAAATATACAAAATACTGTACATATATACCTCTGACGCTGAAGCAGGGAAACCTACTGAGAAAAAAAGATAAATGCACAAGTTAAACCAGAAAATGATGTCATGAAAGACAACAAAATACACAAAATACTGTACATAAATACCTCTGATGCTGAAGCAGGGAAACCTGCTAAGAAAAAAAGATGAATGCACAAGTTAAATCAGAAAATGATGTCATGAAAGACCAAGAAATATGCAAAATACTGTACATAAATACCTCTGACACTGAAGCAGGAAAACCTGCTAAGAAAAAAAGAAAAATGCACAAGTTAAACCAAAAAATGATTTCATGAAAGACTGCAAAATATACAAAATACTGTACATAAATACCTCCGTCGCTGAAGCAGGAAAACCTGCAGAGAAAAAAAGAAAAATGCACAAGTTAAACCAGAAAATGATGTCATGAAAGACCAAAAAATATACAAAATACTTTACATAAATCTCTCCGACGCTGAAGCAGGAAAACCTACTAAGTAAAAAAGATAAATGCACAAGTTAAATCAGAAAATGATGTCATGAAAGACAAGAAAATACACAAAATACTGTACATAAATACCTCTGACACTGAAGCAGGGAAACCTGCAGAGAAAAAAAGAAAAATGCACAAGTTAAACCAGAAAATGATGTCATGAAGACCAAAAAATATCCAAAATACTGTACATAAATACCTCCGACGCTGAAGCAGGAAAACCTGCTAAGAAAAAAAGATAAATGCACAAGTTAAATCATAAAATTATGTCATGAAAGACAACAAAATATACAAAATACTGTACATAAATTCCTCCGACGCTGAAGCAGGGAAACCTGCTAAGAAAAAAAGATAAATGCACAAGTTAAATCATAAAATTATGTCATGAAAGACAACAAAATATACAAAATACTGTACATAAATACCTCTGACACTGAAGCAGGGAAACCTGCAGAGATAAAAAAAAAAGAAAAATGCACAAGTTAAACCACAAAATGTCATGAAAGACCACAAAATATACAAAATACTGTACATAAATACCTCCGTCGCTGAAGCAGGAAAACCTGCAGAGAAAAAAAGAAAAATGCACAAGTTAAACCAGAAAATGATGTCATGAAAGACCAAAAAATATACAAAATACTTTACATAAATCTCTCCGACGCTGAAGCAGGAAAACCTGCTAAGTAAAAAAGATAAATGCACAAGTTAAATCAGAAAATGATGTCATGAAAGACAAGAAAATACACAAAATACTGTACATAAATACCTCTGACACTGAAGCAGGGAAACCTGCAGAGAAAAAAAGAAAAATGCAGAAGTTAAATCAGAAAATGATGTCATGAAGACCAAAAATATCCAAAATACTGTACATAAATACCTCTGACACTGAAGCAGGAAAACCTGCAGAGAAAAAAAGATAAATGCACGAGTTAAATCAGAAAATGATGTCATGAAGACCAAAAATATCCAAAATACTGTACATAAATACCTCTGACGCTGAAGCAGGAAAACCTGCTAAGAAAAAAAGATAAATGCACGAGTTAAACCAGAAAATGATGTCATGAAAGACAACAAAATATACAAAATACTGTACATAAATACCTCTGACACTGAAGCAGTGAAACCTGCTGAGAAAAAAAGAAAAATGCACAAGTTAAACCAGAAAATGATGTCATGAAAGACCAAAAAATATACAAAATACTGTACATAAATTCCTCCGACGCTGAAACAGGAAAACCTGCTAAGAAAAAAAGATAAATGCACAAGTTAAATCAGAAAATGATGTCATGAAAGACAAGACAATATACAAAATACTGTACATAAATACCTCTGACGCTGAAGCAGGGAAACCTACTGACAAAAAAAGATAAATGCACAAGTTAAATCAGAAAATGATGTCATGAAAGATCAAGAAATATGCAAAATACTGTACATAAATTCCTCCGACGCTGAAGCAGGGAAACCTGCTAAGAAAAAAAGATAAATGCACAAGTTATATCAGAAAATGATGTCATGAAGGACAACAAAATATACAAAATACTGTACATAAACACCTCTGACACTGAAGCAGGGAAACCTGCAGAGAAAAAAAGAAAAATGCACAAGTTAAACCACAAAATGTCATCAAAGACCCAAAAATATACAAAATACTGTACATAAATACCTCCGACGCTGAAGCAGGAAAACCTGCTAAGTAAAAAAGATAAATGCACAAGTTAAATCAGAAAATGATGTCATGAAAGACAAGAAAATACACAAAATACTGTACATAAATACCTCTGACACTGAAGCAGGGAAACCTGCAGAGAAAAAAAGAAAAATGCACAAGTTAAATCAGAAAATGATGTCATGAAGACCAAAAATATCCAAAATACTGTACATAAATACCTCTGACGCTGAAGCAGGAAAACCTGCTAAGAAAAAAAGATAAATGCACGAGTTAAACCAGAAAATGATGTCATGAAAGACAACAAAATATACAAAATACTGTACATAAATACCTCTGACACTGAAGCAGGGAAACCTGCTGAGAAAAAAAGAAAAATGCACAAGTTAAACCAGAAAATGATGTCATGAAAGACCAAAAAATATACAAAATACTGTACATAAATTCCTCCGACGCTGAAGCAGGAAAACCTGCTAAGAAAAAAAGATAAATGCACAAGTTAAATCAGAAAATGATGTCATGAAAGACAAGACAATATACAAAATACTGTACATAAATACCTCTGACACTGAAGCAGGGAAACCTGCTAAGAAATAAGATAAATGCACACGTTAAACCAGAAAATGATGTCATGAAAGACCAAAAAATATACAAAATACTGTACATAAATTCCTCCGACGCTGAAGCAGGGAGACATGCTAAGAAAAAAAGATAAATGCACAAGTTAAACCAGAAAATGATGTCATGAAAGACAATTAAATACACAAAATACTGTACATAAATACCTCTGATGCTGAAGCAGGGAAACCTGCTAAGAAAAAAAGAAAAATGCACAAGTTAAACCAAAAAATGATTTCATGAAGACCAAAAAATATACAAAATACTGTACATAAATACCTCTGACGCTGAAGCAGGAAAACCTGCTAAGAAAAAAAGATAAATGCACAAGTTAAATCATAAAATTATGTCATGAAAGACAACAAAATATACAAAATACTGTACATAAATTCCTCCGACGCTGAAGCAGGGAAACCTGCTAAGAAAAAAAGATAAATGCACAAGTTAAATCATAAAATTATGTCATGAAAGACAACAAAATATACAAAATACTGTACATAAATACCTCTGACACTGAAGCAGGGAAACCTGCAGAGATAAAAAAAAAAGAAAAATGCACAAGTTAAACCACAAAATGTCATGAAAGACCACAAAATATACAAAATACTGTACATAAATACCTCCGTCGCTGAAGCAGGAAAACCTGCAGAGAAAAAAAGAAAAATGCACAAGTTAAACCAGAAAATGATGTCATGAAAGACCAAAAAATATACAAAATACTTTACATAAATCTCTCCGACGCTGAAGCAGGAAAACCTGCTAAGTAAAAAAGATAAATGCACAAGTTAAATCAGAAAATGATGTCATGAAAGACAAGAAAATACACAAAATACTGTACATAAATACCTCTGACACTGAATGAGGGAAACCTGCTGAGAAAAAAAAGATAAATGCACAAGTTAAACCAGAAAATGATGTCATGAAAGACCAAAAAATATGCAAAATACTGTACATAAATACCTCTGACACTGAAGCAGGGAAACCTGCTGAGAAAAAAAGATAAATGCACAAGTTAAACCAGAAAATGATGTCATGAAAGACCAAAAAATATACAAAATGCTTTACATAAATTCCTCCGACGCTGAAGCAGAGAAACCTGCTAAGGAAAAATGATAAATGCACAAGTTAAATCAGAAAATGATGTCATGAAAGACAAGAAAAAATACAAAATACTGTACATGAATACCTCTGACGCTGAAGCAGGGAAACCTACTAAGAAAAAAAGATAAATGCACAAGTTAAACCAGAAAATGATGTCATGAAAGACAACAAAATATCCAAAATACTGTACATAAATACCTCTGACACTGAAGCAGGGAAACCTGCAGAGATAAAAAAAGAAAAATGCACAAGTTAAACCAGAAAATGTCATGAAAGACCACAAAATATACAAAATACTGTACATAAATACCTCTGACACTGAAGCAGGGAAACCTGCTAAGAAAAAAAGATAAATGCACAAGTTAAACCAGAAAATGATGTCATGAAAGACCAAAAAATATACAAAATACTTTACATAAATTCCTCCGACGCTGAAGCAGGGAGACATGCTAAGAAAAAAAGATAAATGCACAAGTTCAATCAGAAAATGATGTCATGAAAGACAACAAAATATACAAAATACTGTACATATATACCTCTGACGCTGAAGCAGGGAAACCTACTGAGAAAAAAAGATAAATGCACAAGTTAAACCAGAAAATGATGTCATGAAAGACAACAAAATACACAAAATACTGTACATAAATACCTCTGATGCTGAAGCAGGGAAACCTGCTAAGAAAAAAAGATGAATGCACAAGTTAAATCAGAAAATGATGTCATGAAAGACCAAGAAATATGCAAAATACTGTACATAAATACCTCTGACACTGAAGCAGGAAAACCTGCTAAGAAAAAAAGATAAATGCACAAGTTAAATCAGAAAATGATGTCATGAAAGACAACAAAATATACAAAATACTGTACATAAATACCTCTGACGCTGAAGCAGGAAAACCTGCTAAGAAAAAAAGAAAAATGCACAAGTTAAACCAAAAAATGATGTCATGAAAGACCAAAAAATATACAAAATACTTTACATAAATCTCTCCGACGCTGAAGCAGGAAAACCTACTAAGTAAAAAAGATAAATGCACAAGTTAAATCAGAAAATGATGTCATGAAAGACAAGAAAATACACAAAATACTGTACATAAATACCTCTGACACTGAAGCAGGGAAACCTGCAGAGAAAAAAAGAAAAATGCACAAGTTAAACCAGAAAATGATGTCATGAAGACCAAAAAATATCCAAAATACTGTACATAAATACCTCTGACGCTGAAGCAGGAAAACCTGCTAAGAAAAAAAGATAAATGCACAAGTTAAATCATAAAATTATGTCATGAAAGACAACAAAATATACAAAATAC
Source organism: Telmatherina bonti (assembly GCF_933228915.1). NCBI lineage: Eukaryota > Metazoa > Chordata > Actinopteri > Atheriniformes > Telmatherinidae > Telmatherina > Telmatherina bonti. The sequence continues at coordinate 30,348,254 of NC_136622.1, forward strand.
TGTACATAAATTCCTCCGACGCTGAAGCAGGGAAACCTGCTAAGAAAAAAAGATAAATGCACAAGTTAAATCATAAAATTATGTCATGAAAGACAACAAAATATACAAAATACTGTACATAAATACCTCTGACACTGAAGCAGGGAAACCTGCAGAGATAAAAAAAAAAGAAAAATGCACAAGTTAAACCACAAAATGTCATGAAAGACCACAAAATATACAAAATACTGTACATAAATACCTCCGTCGCTGAAGCAGGAAAACCTGCAGAGAAAAAAAGAAAAATGCACAAGTTAAACCAGAAAATGATGTCATGAAAGACCAAAAAATATACAAAATACTTTACATAAATCTCTCCGACGCTGAAGCAGGAAAACCTGCTAAGTAAAAAAGATAAATGCACAAGTTAAATCAGAAAATGATGTCATGAAAGACAAGAAAATACACAAAATACTGTACATAAATACCTCTGACACTGAAGCAGGGAAACCTGCAGAGAAAAAAAGAAAAATGCACAAGTTAAATCAGAAAATGATGTCATGAAGACCAAAAATATCCAAAATACTGTACATAAATACCTCTGACACTGAAGCAGGAAAACCTGCAGAGAAAAAAAGATAAATGCACGAGTTAAATCAGAAAATGATGTCATGAAGACCAAAAATATCCAAAATACTGTACATAAATACCTCTGACGCTGAAGCAGGAAAACCTGCAGAGAAAAAAAGATAAATGCACGAGTTAAACCAGAAAATGATGTCATGAAAGACAACAAAATATACAAAATACTGTACATAAATACCTCTGACACTGAAGCAGGGAAACCTGCTGAGAAAAAAAGAAAAATGCACAAGTTAAACCAGAAAATGATGTCATGAAAGACCAAAAAATATACAAAATACTGTACATAAATTCCTCCGACGCTGAAGCAGGAAAACCTGCTAAGAAAAAAAGATAAATGCACAAGTTAAATCAGAAAATGATGTCATGAAAGACAAGACAATATACAAAATACTGTACATAAATACCTCTGACGCTGAAGCAGGGAAACCTACTGACAAAAAAAGATAAATGCACAAGTTAAATCAGAAAATGATGTCATGAAAGATCAAGAAATATGCAAAATACTGTACATAAATTCCTCCGACGCTGAAGCAGGGAAACCTGCTAAGAAAAAAAGATAAATGCACAAGTTATATCAGAAAATGATGTCATGAAGGACAACAAAATATACAAAATACTGTACATAAATACCTCTGACACTGAAGCAGGGAAACCTGCAGAGAAAAAAAGAAAAATGCACAAGTTAAACCACAAAATGTCATCAAAGACCCAAAAATATACAAAATACTGTACATAAATACCTCCGACGCTGAAGCAGGAAAACCTGCTAAGTAAAAAAGATAAATGCACAAGTTAAATCAGAAAATGATGTCATGAAAGACAAGAAAATACACAAAATACTGTACATAAATACCTCTGACACTGAAGCAGGGAAACCTGCAGAGAAAAAAAGAAAAATGCACAAGTTAAATCAGAAAATGATGTCATGAAGACCAAAAATATCCAAAATACTGTACATAAATACCTCTGACGCTGAAGCAGGAAAACCTGCTAAGAAAAAAAGATAAATGCACGAGTTAAACCAGAAAATGATGTCATGAAAGACAACAAAATATACAAAATACTGTACATAAATACCTCTGACACTGAAGCAGGGAAACCTGCTGAGAAAAAAAGAAAAATGCACAAGTTAAACCAGAAAATGATGTCATGAAAGACCAAAAAATATACAAAATACTGTACATAAATTCCTCCGACGCTGAAGCAGGAAAACCTGCTAAGAAAAAAAGATAAATGCACAAGTTAAATCAGAAAATGATGTCATGAAAGACAAGACAATATACAAAATACTGTACATAAATACCTCTGACACTGAAGCAGGGAAACCTGCTAAGAAATAAGATAAATGCACACGTTAAACCAGAAAATGATGTCATGAAAGACCAAAAAATATACAAAATACTGTACATAAATTCCTCCGACGCTGAAGCAGGGAGACATGCTAAGAAAAAAAGATAAATGCACAAGTTAAACCAGAAAATGATGTCATGAAAGACAATTAAATACACAAAATACTGTACATAAATACCTCTGATGCTGAAGCAGGGAAACCTGCTAAGAAAAAAAGAAAAATGCACAAGTTAAACCAAAAAATGATTTCATGAAGACCAAAAAATATACAAAATACTGTACATAAATACCTCTGACGCTGAAGCAGGGAAACCTGCAGAGAAAAAAAGAAAAATGCACAAGTTAAATCAGAAAATGATGTCATGAAGACCAAAAATATCCAAAATACTGTACATAAATACCTCTGACGCTGAAGCAGGAAAACCTGCTAAGAAAAAAAGATAAATGCACGAGTTAAACCAGAAAATGATGTCATGAAAGACAACAAAATATACAAAATACTGTACATAAATACCTCTGACACTGAAGCAGGGAAACCTGCTGAGAAAAAAAGAAAAATGCACAAGTTAAACCAGAAAATGATGTCATGAAAGACCAAAAAATATACAAAATACTGTACATAAATTCCTCCGACGCTGAAGCAGGAAAACCTGCTAAGAAAAAAAGATAAATGCACAAGTTAAATCAGAAAATGATGTCATGAAAGACAAGACAATATACAAAATACTGTACATAAATACCTCTGACGCTGAAGCAGGGAAACCTACTGACAAAAAAAGATAAATGCACAAGTTAAATCAGAAAATGATGTCATGAAAGATCAAGAAATATGCAAAATACTGTACATAAATTCCTCCGACGCTGAAGCAGGGAAACCTGCTAAGAAAAAAAGATAAATGCACAAGTTATATCAGAAAATGATGTCATGAAGGACAACAAAATATACAAAATACTGTACATAAATACCTCTGACACTGAAGCAGGGAAACCTGCAGAGAAAAAAAGAAAAATGCACAAGTTAAACCACAAAATGTCATCAAAGACCCAAAAATATACAAAATACTGTACATAAATACCTCCGACGCTGAAGCAGGAAAACCTGCTGAGAAAAAAGAAAAAAAATGCACAAGTTAAACCAAGAAATGATGTCATGAAAGACAACAAAATATACAAAATACTGTACATAAATACCTCTGACACTGAAGCAGGGAAACCTGCAGAGATAAAAAAAAGAAAAATGCACAAGTTAAATCAGAAAATGTCATGAAAGACCACAAAATATACAAAATACTGTACATAAATACCTCTGACACTGAAGCAGGGAAACCTGCTAAGAAATAAGATAAATGCACACGTTAAACCAGAAAATGATGTCATGAAAGACCAAAAAATATACAAAATACTGTACATAAATTCCTCCGACGCTGAAGCAGGGAGACATGCTAAGAAAAAAAGATAAATGCACAAGTTAAACCAGAAAATGATGTCATGAAAGACAATTAAATACACAAAATACTGTACATAAATACCTCTGATGCTGAAGCAGGGAAACCTGCTAAGAAAAAAAGAAAAATGCACAAGTTAAACCAAAAAATGATTTCATGAAAGACTGCAAAATATACAAAATACTGTACATAAATACCTCTGTCGCTGAAGCAGGAAAACCTGCTGAGAAAAAAAGAAAAATGCACAAGTTAAACCAGAAAATGATGTCATGAAAGACCACAAAATATACAAAATACTTTACATAAATTTCACCGACGCTGAAGCAGGGAAACCTGCTAAGTAAAAAAGATAAATGCACAAGTTAAATCAGAAAATGATGACATGAAAGACAAGAAAATACACAAAATACTGTACATAAATACCTCTGACACTGAAGCAGGGAAACCTGCAGAGAAAAAAAGATAAATGCACAAGTTAAATCAGAAAATGATGTCATGAAAGACAAGAAAATATACAGAATACTGTACATAAACTCCTCCGACGCTGAAGCAGGGAAACCTACTGAGAAAAAAAGATAAATGCACGAGTTAAACCAGAAAATGATGTCATGAAAGACCAAAAAATATACAAAATACTGTACATAAATACCTCTGACACTGAAGCAGGGAAACCTGCAGAGAAAAAAAGAAAAATGCACAAGTTAAACCACAAAATGTCATGAAAGACCCCAAAATATACAAAATACTGTACATAAATACCTCCGTCGCTGAAGCAGGAAAACCTGCTAAGAAAAAAAGAAAAATGCACAAGTTAAACCAGAAAATGATGTCATGAAAGACCACAAAATATACAAAATACTTTACATAAATTTCACCGACGCTGAAGCAGGGAAACCTGCTAAGTAAAAAAGATAAATGCACAAGTTAAATCAGAAAATGATGTCATGAAAGACAAGAAAATACACAAAATACTGTACATAAATACCTCTGACACTGAAGCAGGGAAACCTGCAGAGAAAAAAAGATAAATGCACAAGTTAAATCAGAAAATGATGTCATGAAAGACCAAAAAATATGCAAAATACTGTACATAAATACCTCTGACACTGAAGCAGGGAAACCTGCAGAGAAAAAAAGATAAATGCACAAGTTAAAATCAGAAAATGATGTCATGAAGACCAAAAAATATACAATATACTGTACATAAATACCTCTGACGCTGAAGCAGGAAAACCTGCTAAGAAAAAAAGATAAATGCACAAGTTAAATCAGAAAATTATGTCATGAAAGACAACAAAATATACAAAATACTGTACATAAATTCCTCCGACGCTGAAGCAGGGAAAACCTACTAAGAAAAAAAGATAAATGCACAAGTTAAATCAGAAAATGATGTCATGAAAGACAAGAAAATATACAGAATACTGTACATAAATTCCTCCGACGCTGAAGCAGGGAAACCTACTGAGAAAAAAAGATAAATGCACGAGTTAAACCAGAAAATGATGTCATGAAAGACCAAAAAATATACAAAATACTTTACATAAATTCCTCCGACGCTGAAGCAGGAAAACCTGCTAAGAAAAAAAGATAAATGCACAAGTTAAATCAGAAAATGAATTCATGAAAGACAAGACATTATACAAAATACTGTACATAAATACCTCTGACGCTGAAGCAGGGAAACCTACTGACAAAAAAAGATAAATGCACAAGTTAAATCAGAAAATGATGTCATGAAAGATCAAGAAATATGCAAAATACTGTACATAAATACCTCTGACACTGAAGCAGGGAAACCTGCTGAGAAAAAAAGAAAAATGCACAAGTTAAACCAGAAAATGATGTCATGAAAGAAAACAAAATATAGAAAATACTGTACATAAATACCTCCGACGCTGAAGCAGGAAAACCTGCTAAGAAAAAAAGATAAATGCACGAGTTAAACCAGAAAATGATGTCATGAAGGACAACAAAATATACAAAATACTGTACATAAATACCTCTGACACTGAATGAGGGAAACCTGCTGAGAAAAAAAAGATAAATGCACAAGTTAAACCAGAAAATGATGTCATGAAAGACCAAAAAATATGCAAAATACTGTACATAAATACCTCCGACGCTGAAGCAGGATAACCTGCTGAGAAAAAAGAAAAAAAATGCACAAGTTAAACCAAGAAATTATGTCATGAAAGACCACAAAATATACAAAATACTGTACATAAATACCTCTGACACTGAAGCAGGGAAACCTGCTGAGAAAAAAAGAAAAATGCACACGTTAAACCAGAAAATGATGTCATGAAAGACCAAAAAATATACAAAATACTGTACATAAATTCCTCCGACGCTGAAGCAGGGAGACATGCTAAGAAAAAAAGATAAATGCACAAGTTAAACCAGAAAATGATGTCATGAAAGACAATTAAATACACAAAATACTGTACATAAATACCTCTGATGCTGAAGCAGGGAAACCTGCTAAGAAAAAAAGAAAAATGCACAAGTTAAACCAAAAAATGATTTCATGAAAGACTGCAAAATATACAAAATACTGTACATAAATACCTCTGTCGCTGAAGCAGGAAAACCTGCTGAGAAAAAAAGAAAAATGCACAAGTTAAACCAGAAAATGATGTCATGAAAGACCACAAAATATACAAAATACTTTACATAAATTTCACCGACGCTGAAGCAGGGAAACCTGCTAAGTAAAAAAGATAAATGCACAAGTTAAATCATAAAATTATGTCATGAAAGACAACAAAATATACAAAATACTGTACATAAATTCCTCCGACGCTGAAGCAGGGAAACCTGCTAAGAAAAAAAGATAAATGCACAAGTTAAATCAGAAAATGATGTCATGAAAGACAACAAAATATACAAAATACTGTACATAAATACCTCTGACGCTGAAGAAGGAAAACCTGCTAAGAAAAAAAGAAAAATGCACAAGTTAAACCAAAAAATGATTTCATGAAAGACTGCAAAATATACAAAATACTGTACATAAATACCTCCGTCGCTGAAGCAGGAAAACCTGCAGAGAAAAAAAGAAAAATGCACAAGTTAAACCAGAAAATGATGTCATGAAAGACCAAAAAATATACAAAATACTTTACATAAATCTCTCCGACGCTGAAGCAGGAAAACCTACTAAGTAAAAAACATAAATGCACAAGTTAAATCAGAAAATGATGTCATGAAAGACAAGAAAATACACAAAATACTGTACATAAATACCTCTGACACTGAAGCAGGGAAACCTGCAGAGAAAAAAAGAAAAATGCACAAGTTAAACCAGAAAATGATGTCATGAAGACCAAAAAATATCCAAAATACTGTACATAAATACCTCTGACGCTGAAGCAGGAAAACCTGCTAAGAAAAAAAGATAAATGCACAAGTTAAATCATAAAATTATGTCATGAAAGACAACAAAATATACAAAATACTGTACATAAATTCCTCCGACGCTGAAGCAGGGAAACCTGCTAAGAAAAAAAGATAAATGCACAAGTTATATCAGAAAATGATGTCATGAAGGACAAGAAAATATACAAAATACTGTACATAAATACCTCTGACACTGAAGCAGGGAAACCTGCAGAGATAAAAAAAAAAAGAAAAATGCACAAGTTAAACCACAAAATGTCATGAAAGACCACAAAATATACAAAATACTGTACATAAATACCTCCGTCGCTGAAGCAGGAAAACCTGCAGAGAAAAAAAGAAAAATGCACAAGTTAAACCAGAAAATGATGTCATGAAAGACCAAAAAATATACAAAATACTTTACATAAATACCTCTGACGCTGAAGCAGGAAAACCTGCTAAGAAAAAAAGATAAATGCACGAGTTAAACCAGAAAATGATGTCATGAAAGACAACAAAATATACAAAATACTGTACATAAATACCTCTGACACTGAAGCAGGGAAACCTGCTGAGAAAAAAAGAAAAATGCACAAGTTAAACCAGAAAATGATGTCATGAAAGACCAAAAAATATACAAAATACTTTACATAAATTCCTCCGACGCTGAAGCAGGAAAACCTGCTAAGAAAAAAAGATAAATGCACAAGTTAAATCAGAAAATGATGTCATGAAAGACAAGACAATATACAAAATACTGTACATAAATACCTCTGACGCTGAAGCAGGGAAACCTACTGACAAAAAAAGATAAATGCACAAGTTAAATCAGAAAATGATGTCATGAAAGATCAAGAAATATGCAAAATACTGTACATAAATTCCTCCGACGCTGAAGCAGGGAAACCTGCTAAGAAAAAAAGATAAATGCACAAGTTATATCAGAAAATGATGTCATGAAGGACAACAAAATATACAAAATACTGTACATAAATACCTCTGACACTGAAGCAGGGAAACCTGCAGAGAAAAAAAGAAAAATGCACAAGTTAAACCACAAAATGTCATGAAAGACCCAAAAATATAGAAAATACTGTACATAAATACCTCTGACACTGAAGCAGGGAAACCTGCAGAGAAAAAAAGAAAAATGCACAAGTTAAACCACAAAATGTCATGAAAGACCCAAAAATATACAAAATACTGTACATAAATACCTCCGACGCTGAAGCAGGAAAACCTGCTGAGAAAAAAGAAAAAAAATGCACAAGTTAAACCAAGAAATGATGTCATGAAAGACAACAAAATATACGAAATACTGTACATAAATACCTCTGACACTGAAGCAGGGAAACCTGCAGAGATAAAAAAAGAAAAATGCACAAGTTAAACCAGAAAATGTCATGAAAGACCACAAAATATACAAAATACTGTACATAAATACCTCTGACACTGAAGCAGGGAAACCTGCTAAGAAAAAAAGATAAATGCACAAGTTAAACCAGAAAATGATGTCATGAAAGACAATTAAATACACAAAATACTGTACAAAAATACCTCTGACGCTGAAGCAGGGAAACCTACTGACAAAAAAAGATAAATGCACAAGTTAAATCAGAAAATGATGTCATGAAAGATCAAGAAATATGCAAAATACTGTACATAAATCTCTCCGACGCTGAAGCAGGAAAACCTACTAAGTAAAAAAGATAAATGCACGAGTTAAACCAGAAAATGTCATGAAAGACCACAAAATATACAAAATACTGTACATAAATACCTCTGACGCTGAAGCAGGAAAACCTGCTAAGAAAAAAAGATAAATGCACAAGTTAAATCAGAAAATGATGTCATGAAAGACAACAAAATATCCAAAATACTGTACATGAATACCTCTGACACTGAAGCAGGGAAACCTGCAGAGATAAAAAAGAAAAATGCACAAGTTAAATCAGAAAATGATGTCATGAAAGACCAAAAAATATACAAAATACTTTACATAAATTCCTCCGACGCTGAAGCAGGAAAACCTGCTAAGAAAAAAAGATAAATGCACAAGTTAAATCAGAAAATGATGTCATGAAAGACAAGACAATATACAAAATACTGTACATAAATACCTCTGACGCTGAAGCAGGGAAACCTACTGACAAAAAAAGATAAATGCACAAGTTAAATCAGAAAATGATGTCATGAAAGATCAAGAAATATGCAAAATACTGTACATAAATTCCTCCGACGCTGAAGCAGGGAAACCTGCTAAGAAAAAAAGATAAATGCACAAGTTAAACCAGAAAATGATGTCATGAAGACCAAAAAATATACAAAATACTGTACATAAATACCTCTGACACTGAAGCAGGGAAACCTGCAGAGAAAAAAAGAAAAATGCACAAGTTAAACCACAAAATGTCATGAAAGACCCAAAAATATACAAAATACTGTACATAAATACCTCCGACGCTGAAGCAGGAAAACCTGCTGAGAAAAAAGAAAAAAAATGCACAAGTTAAACCAAGGAATGATGTCATGAAAGACAACAAAATATACAAAATACTGTACATAAATACCTCTGACACTGAAGCAGGGAAACCTGCAGAGATAAAAAAAGAAAAATGCACAAGTTAAACCAGAAAATGTCATGAAAGACCACAAAATATACAAAATACTGTACATAAATACCTCTGACACTGAAGCAGGGAAACCTGCTAAGAAAAAAAGAAAAATGCACAAGTTAAACCAGAAAATGATGTCATGAAAGACAATTAAATACACAAAATACTGTACATAAATACCTCTGACGCTGAAGCAGGGAAACCTACTGACAAAAAAAGATAAATGCACAAGTTAAATCAGAAAATGATGTCATGAAAGATCAAGAAATATGCAAAATACTGTACATAAATCTCTCCGACGCTGAAGCAGGAAAACCTACTAAGTAAAAAAGATAAATGCACGTGTTAAACCAGAAAATGTCATGAAAGACCACAAAATATACAAAATACTGTACATAAATACCTCTGACGCTGAAGCAGGAAAACCTGCTAAGAAAAAAAGATAAATGCACAAGTTAAATCAGAAAATGATGTCATGAAAGACAACAAAATATACAAAATACTGTACATAAATACCTCTGACACTGAAGCAGGGAAACCTGCTGAGAAAAAAAGAAAAATGCACAAGTTAAACCAGAAAATGATGTCATGAAAGAAAACAAAATATACAAAATACTGTACATAAATACCTCTGACACTGAAGCAGGGAAACCTGCTGAGAAAAAAAGAAAAATGCACAAGTTAAATCAGAAAATGATGTCATGAAGACCAAAAATATCCAAAATACTGTACATAAATACCTCTGACGCTGAAGCAGGAAAACCTGCTAAGAAAAAAAGATAAATGCACGAGTTAAACCAGAAAATGATGTCATGAAAGACAACAAAATATACAAAATACTGTACATAAATACCTCTGACACTGAAGCAGGGAAACCTGCTGAGAAAAAAAGAAAAATGCACAAGTTAAACCAGAAAATGATGTCATGAAAGACCAAAAAATATACAAAATACTGTACATAAATACCTCTGACACTGAAGCAGGGAAACCTGCTGAGAAAAAAAGAAAAATGCACAAGTTAAATCAGAAAATGATGTCATGAAAGACAAGACAATATACAAAATACTGTACATAAATACCTCTGACGCTGAAGCAGGGCAACCTACTGACAAAAAAAGATAAATGCACAAGTTAAATCAGAAAATGATGTCATGAAAGATCAAGAAATATGCAAAATACTGTACATAAATTCCTCCGACGCTGAAGCAGGGAAACCTGCTAAGAAAAAAAGATAAATGCACAAGTTATATCAGAAAATGATGTCATGAAGGACAACAAAATATACAAAATACTGTACATAAATACCTCTGACACTGAAGCAGGGAAACCTGCAGAGAAAAAAAGAAAAATGCACAAGTTAAACCACAAAATGTCATGAAAGACCCCAAAATATACAAAATACTGTACATAAATACCTCCGTCGCTGAAGCAGGAAAACCTGCTAAGAAAAAAAGAAAAATGCACAAGTTAAACCAGAAAATGATGTCATGAAAGACCACAAAATATACAAAATACTTTACATAAATTTCACCGACGCTGAAGCAGGGAAACCTGCTAAGTAAAAAAGATAAATGCACAAGTTAAATCAGAAAATGATGTCATGAAAGACAAGAAAATACACAAAATACTGTACATAAATACCTCTGACACTGAAGCAGGGAAACCTGCAGAGAAAAAAAGATAAATGCACAAGTTAAATCAGAAAATGATGTCATGAAAGACCAAAAAATATGCAAAATACTGTACATAAATACCTCTGACACTGAAGCAGGGAAACCTGCAGAGAAAAAAAGATAAATGCACAAGTTAAAATCAGAAAATGATGTCATGAAGACCAAAAAATATACAATATACTGTACATAAATACCTCTGACGCTGAAGCAGGAAAACCTGCTAAGAAAAAAAGATAAATGCACAAGTTAAATCAGAAAATTATGTCATGAAAGACAACAAAATATACAAAATACTGTACATAAATTCCTCCGACGCTGAAGCAGGGAAAACCTACTAAGAAAAAAAGATAAATGCACAAGTTAAATCAGAAAATGATGTCATGAAAGACAAGAAAATATACAGAATACTGTACATAAATTCCTCCGACGCTGAAGCAGGGAAACCTACTGAGAAAAAAAGATAAATGCACGAGTTAAACCAGAAAATGATGTCATGAAAGACCAAAAAATATACAAAATACTTTACATAAATTCCTCCGACGCTGAAGCAGGAAAACCTGCTAAGAAAAAAAGATAAATGCACAAGTTAAATCAGAAAATGAATTCATGAAAGACAAGACATTATACAAAATACTGTACATAAATACCTCTGACGCTGAAGCAGGGAAACCTACTGACAAAAAAAGATAAATGCACAAGTTAAATCAGAAAATGATGTCATGAAAGATCAAGAAATATGCAAAATACTGTACATAAATACCTCTGACACTGAAGCAGGGAAACCTGCTGAGAAAAAAAGAAAAATGCACAAGTTAAACCAGAAAATGATGTCATGAAAGAAAACAAAATATAGAAAATACTGTACATAAATACCTCCGACGCTGAAGCAGGAAAACCTGCTAAGAAAAAAAGATAAATGCACGAGTTAAACCAGAAAATGATGTCATGAAAGACAACAAAATATCCAAAATACTGTACATAAATACCTCTGACACTGAAGCAGGGAAACCTGCAGAGATAAATAAAAAAAATGCACAAGTTAAACCAGAAAATGTCATGAAAGACCAAAAAATATACAAAATACTTTACATCAATTCCTCTGACGCTGAAGCAGGGAAAGCTGCTAAGAAAAAAAGATAAATGTACAAGTTAAATCAGAAAATGATGTCATGAAAGACAACAAAATATACAAAATACTGTACATAAATACCTCTGACGCTGAAGCAGGAAAACCTGCTAAGAAAAAAAGATAAATCCACAAGTTAAATCAGAAAATTATGTCATGAAAGACAACAAAATATACAAAATACTGTACATAAATTCCTCCGACGCTGAAGCAGGGAAAACCTACTAAGAAAAAAAGATAAATGCACAAGTTAAATCAGAAAATGATGTCATGAAAGACAAGAAAATATACAGAATACTGTACATAAATTCCTCCGACGCTGAAGCAGGGAAACCTACTGAGAAAAAAAGATAAATGCACGAGTTAAACCAGAAAATGATGTCATGAAAGACCAAAAAATATACAAAATACTTTACATAAATTCCTCCGACGCTGAAGCAGGAAAACCTGCTAAGAAAAAAAGATAAATGCACAAGTTAAATCAGAAAATGAATTCATGAAAGACAAGACATTATACAAAATACTGTACATAAATACCTCTGATGCTGAAGCAGGGAAACCTACTGACAAAAAAAGATAAATGCACAAGTTAAATCAGAAAATGATATCATGAAAGATCAAGAAATATGCAAAATACTGTACATAAATACCTCTGACACTGAAGCAGGGAAACCTGCTGAGAAAAAAAGAAAAATGCACAAGTTAAACCAGAAAATGATGTCATGAAAGAAAACAAAATATAGAAAATACTGTACATAAATACCTCCGACGCTGAAGCAGGAAAACCTGCTAAGAAAAAAAGATAAATGCACGAGTTAAACCAGAAAATGATGTCATGAAAGACAACAAAATATACAAAATACTGTACATAAATACCTCCGACGCTGAAGCAGGAAAACCTGCTGAGAAAAAAGAAAAAAAATGCACAAGTTAAACCAAGAAATGATGTCATGAAGGACAACAAAATATCCAAAATACTGTACATAAATACCTCTGACACTGAAGCAGGGAAACCTGCAGAGATAAATAAAGAAAAATGCACAAGTTAAACCAGAAAATGTCATGAAAGACCAAAAAATATACAAAATACTTTACATCAATTCCTCTGACGCTGAAGCAGGGAAAGCTGCTAAGAAAAAAAGATAAATGTACAAGTTAAATCAGAAAATGATGTCATGAAAGACAACAAAATATACAAAATACTGTACATATATACCTCTGACGCTGAAGCAGGGAAACCTAGTGAGAAAAAAAGATAAATGCACAAGTTAAACCAGAAAATGATGTCATGAAAGACAACAAAATACACAAAATACTGTACATAAATACCTCTGATGCTGAAGCAGGGAAACCTGCTAAGAAAAAAAGATGAATGCACGAGTTAAATCAGAAAATGATGTCATGAAAGACCAAAAAATATACAAAATACTGTACATAAATACCTCTGACACTGAAGCAGGGAAAGCTGCAGAGAAAAAAAGAAAAATGCACAAGTTAAATCAGAAAATGATGTCATGAAGACCAAAAAATATCCAAAGTACTGTACATAAATACCTCTGATGCTGAAGCAGGGAAACCTACTGAGAAAAAAAGATAAATGCACAAGTTAAACCAGAAAATGATGTCATGAAAGACAACAAAATACACAAAATACTGTACATAAATACCTCTGATGCTGAAGCAGGGAAACCTGCAGAGAAAAAAAGATAAATGCACAAGTTAAATCAGAAAATGATGTCATGAAAGACAACAAAATATACAAAATACTGTACATATATACCTCTGACGCTGAAGCAGGGAAACCTACTGAGAAAAAAAGATAAATGCACAAGTTAAACCAGAAAATGATGTCATGAAAGACAACAAAATACACAAAATACTGTACATAAATACCTCTGACGCTGAAGCAGGAAAACCTGCTAAGAAAAAAAGATAAATGCACAAGTTAAATCAGAAAATTATGTCATGAAAGACAACAAAATATACAAAATACTGTACATAAATTCCTCCGACGCTGAAGCAGGGAAAACCTACTAAGAAAAAAAGATAAATGCACAAGTTAAATCAGAAAATGATGTCATGAAAGACAAGAAAATATACAGAATACTGTACATAAATTCCTCCGACGCTGAAGCAGGGAAACCTGCTAAGAAAAAAAGATAAATGCACGAGTTAAACCAGAAAATGATGTCATGAAAGACAACAAAATATACAAAATACTGTACATAAATACCTCCGACGCTGAAGCAGGAAAACCTGATGAGAAAAAAGAAAAAAAATGCACAAGTTAAACCAAGAAATGATGTCATGAAGGACAACAAAATATCCAAAATACTGTACATAAATACCTCTGACACTGAAGCAGGGAAACCTGCAGAGATAAATAAAGAAAAATGCACAAGTTAAACCAGAAAATGTCATGAAAGACCAAAAAATATACAAAATACTTTACATCAATTCCTCTGACGCTGAAGCAGGGAAAGCTGCTAAGAAAAAAAGATAAATGTACAAGTTAAATCAGAAAATGATGTCATGAAAGACAACAAAATATACAAAATACTGTACATATATACCTCTGACGCTGAAGCAGGGAAACCTACTGAGAAAAAAAGATAAATGCACAAGTTAAACCAGAAAATGATGTCATGAAAGACAACAAAATACACAAAATACTGTACATAAATACCTCTGATGCTGAAGCAGGGAAACCTGCTAAGAAAAAAAGATGAATGCACGAGTTAAATCAGAAAATGATGTCATGAAGACCAAAAAATATCCAAAGTACTGTACATAAATACCTCTGATGCTGAAGCAGGGAAACCTACTGAGAAAAAAAGATAAATGCACAAGTTAAACCAGAAAATGATGTCATGAAAGACAACAAAATACACAAAATACTGTACATAAATACCTCTGATGCTGAAGCAGGGAAACCTGCAGAGAAAAAAAGATAAATGCACAAGTTAAACCAGAAAATGATGTCATGAAAGACCAAAAAATATACAAAATACTTTACATAAATACCTCTGACGCTGAAGCAGGAAAACCTGCTAAGAAAAAAAGATAAATGCACAAGTTAAACCAGAAAATGATGTCATGAAAGACAACAAAATATACAAAATACTGTACATAAATACCTCTGACACTGAAGCAGGGAAACCTGCTGAGAAAAAAGAAAAAAAAATGCACAAGTTAAACCAAGAAATGATGTCATGAAAGACCACAAAATATACAAAATACTGTACATAAATACCTCTGTCACTGAAGCAGGGAAACCTGCTGAGAAAAAAAGAGAAATGCACAAGTTAAACCAGAAAATGATGTCATGAAAGACAAGAAAATATACAAAATACTGTACATAAATACCTCTGACGCTGAAGCAGGAAAACCTGCTAAGAAAAAAAAATAAATACACAAGTTAAATCAGAAAATGATGTCATGAAAGACCAAGAAATATGCAAAATACTGTACATAAATACCTCTGACACTGAAGCAGGGAAACCTGCAGAGAAAAAAAGAAAAATGCACAAGTTAAGTCAGAAAATGATGTCATGAAAGACAACAAAATATCCAAAATACTGTACATAAATACCTCTGACGCTGAAGCAGGAAAACCTGCTAAGAAAAAAAGATAAATGCAAGAGTTAAACCAGAAAATGATGTCATGAAAGACAACAAAATATACAAAATACTGTACATAAATACCTCTGACACTGAAGCAGGGAAATCTGCAGAGAAAAAAATAATGCACAAGTTAAACCAGAAAATGATGTCATGAAAGACCAAAAAATATACAAAATACTGTACATAAATACCCATTATCACAAAGCAGGGAAACCTGCACAGAAAGAAAAACCTGCTGAGAAAGAAAAAAAGAAAAATGCACAAGTTAAAGAAGAAAATGATGTCATGAAAGACCAAAAAACATAAAACATACTGTACATAACTACGTCTGACGCTGAAGCAGGAAAACCTGCTGAGAAACAAAAAAAAAAATGCACAAGTTAAACCAGAAGATGATGTCATGAAAGACCAAAAAATATCCAAAATAGTGTACATAAATACCTATTATGATGAAGCAGGGAAACCTGCTAAGAAAGAAAAGAAAAATGCACAAGTTAAACCAGAAAATAATGTCATGAAAGACCACAAAATATAGAAAATACTGTACATAAATATGTCTGATGCTGAAGCAGTGAAACCTGCTGAGAAAAAAAAGAAAAATGCACAAGTTACACCAGAAAATGATGTCATGAAAGACCACAAAATATACAAAATACTGTACATAAATACCTCTGACACCGAATGAGGGAAACCTGCTGAGAAAAAAAGAAAAATGCACAAGTTAAACCAGAAAATGATGTCATGAAAGACAACAAAATATACAAAATACTGTACATAAATACCTCTGACGCTGAAGCAGGAAAACCTGCTAAGAAAAAAAGATAAATGCATGAGTTAAACCAGAAAATGATGTCATGAAAGACAACAAAATATACAAAATACTGTACATAAATACCTCTGACACTGAAGCAGGGAAACCTGCAGAGAAAAAAAGAAAAATGCACAAGTTAAACCAAGAAATGAATCTCATGAAAGACAACAAAATATACAAAATACTGTACATAAATACCTCTGAAGCTGAAGCAGGGAAACCTACTGAGAAAAAAAGATAAATGCACGAGTTAAACCAGAAAATGATGTCATGAAAGACAACAAAATACACAAAATACTGTACATAAATACCTCTGACACTGAAGCAGGGAAACCTGCAGAGAAAAAAAGATAAATGCACAAGTTAAACCAGAAAATGATGTCATGAAAGACCAAAAAATATCCAAAATACTGTACATAAATACCTCTGACACTGAAGCAGGAAAACCTGCTAAGAAAAAAAGATAAATGCACAAGTTAAATCAGAAAATGATGTCATGAAAGACCACAACATATACAAAATACTGTACATAAATACCTCTGACACTGAAGCAGGGAAACCTGCTGAGAAAAAAAGAAAAATGCACAAGTTAAAGAAGAAAATGATGTCATGAAAGACCAAAAAATATAAAACATACTGTACATAACTACGTCTGACGCTGAAGCAGGAAAACCTGCTGAGAAAAAAAAGAAAAATTCACAAGTTAAACCAGAAAATGTTGTCATGAAAGACCAAAAGATATGGAATATACTGTACATAAATACCTCTGACGCTGAAGCAGGAAAACCTGCTGAGAAGCAAAAAAAAAATGCACAAGTTAAACCAGAAGATGATGTCATGAAAGACCAAAAAATATCCAAAATAGTGTACATAAATACCTATTATGATGAAGCAGGGAAACCTGCTAAGAAAGAAAAGAAAAATGCACAAGTTAAACCAGAAAATAATGTCATGAAAGACCACAAAATATAGAAAATACTGTACATAAATACGTCTGATGCTGAAGCAGTGAAACCTGCTGAGAAAAAAAAGAAAAATGCACAAGTTACACCAGAAAATGTCATGAAAGACCACAAAATATACAAAATACTGTACATAAATACCTATTATGACGAAGCAGGGAAACCTGTTGAGACAAAAAAGAAAAAAGATACAACCAGTCGACGTTATATTTGGCTTACCCAAAAATAAAGGGCATTACAGTAATGTAGCCGAGATGTAATGAAGACATGGATGGCTGTTTCTAAGTGCTGTTGTGCAAGAAAAGGTTTTACTTTAGCCAGCTGTCTGATGTGGAAAAAGCTCCACTTTACTACAGAACTGATTTGCTGATCCAGTTTAAAATTATTGTTCATCTTAAAACCCATGTTTGATACAGTTGACTTTAAAAAAAAAAAACCCTGCTAAAGGGCCAAAATCAACAGGCAGGGATTCACAAGCTCCACTGGGACCAAATACCATTACTTCAGTTTTTCCTTCATTAAGATGTAGGAAGTTTAGAGAAAACCAGGCTTTGTTGTCTTCCAGACATGCTAAAAGTAATGGAGATAAGGCATTTTTCTTTCTCAGAGGAATATAAATCTGACTATCATCAGCATAAAACTGTCGTTTACCATGAGAATGTCAATAAATACTTTATCAAAGCTGACTCAGTGCAGTGTAATGTAAACGACACAAACAATACTGTACATTAATACCTATGACGCGTAAGCAAGAAAACCTGTTGAGAAAGAACAGAAAAATGCACAAGTTAAACCAGAAAATTACGTCAAGAAAGACCACAAAATGTACAAAATACTGCACATAAATACCTATGATGCGGAAGCAGGGAAACCTGATGAGAAACAAAAGAAAAGGAAAGGTTGAACTAAATAATTATGTTATTAAAGACTACAAGATATGTATACATATACTGTAGCCTCCATATACACAAAAAATGATCAAACAAGGAACCCTGCTCATAGAAAAATGATAAAGCTCAAGTTAAAAGACATCATAATAATGTCATGAAAGACCACTTTATTCACCATATACCATCCATTTACACATATATTTTTAAAGCAGGTAAACTTTTAGACAGACAACTCAAATGACTCAAGTTAAAAGAAATAATAATGTCATGAAAGAGCACAATAAATACAATACATTGTACATACATATAATGCCTAAGCAGGGAAACCTGCTGACAGACAAAAGAAAAAAGCACAAAAGAAAAAAGAAATAATAAGAAACAGAAAACCAGTAAATATGTATAAAAACGTCCCTACTTTCTCAACCAAATGCGTCAAAACTCTTAGAACGCTTCTTTTTATGGTCTGCCTTTGACTTTTCATCACGTGACGTATTAAAGACCAACTCGAATGTTACGCATTTGCATTCGCGCACGCACACACGCATGCGCGCTAACATTCGGACACTGACGTAAATTACGTCTTGGTGCTCATTAGGACAACAATCACCATGTTGAAACGTTTAGGAGAACATCAGAAGCAGCTGTTTACCAACGCAAATTCACAGTCACACCAAATTCCGTCTATCAAGGCAACTGATTACATTTCATGTAACTGTGACAAATCTCAGCAGTCTTTCACCTTACCTGTTGTAAAACATGAACTTTCCTTCTGTTTTTGCTCGTGGCTGTGCAGACGCGCGTGAGCCATGTGTAACAGTAGATGGCAGCAACGCGCCGCGTTCAGTCTGCTCAACCTAAACGAGGACAAATGACAAGTCTGTCTTTTTAAATGACCAGTAAGATCAGGGCGGGACTTTTTCCTCCATTTGTGCAGGTTAAATGACCAAAACAAAACAAACAAAAATCAGAAGAACACTGTGTTTGTAGTTTTTACTACAATCCCTGATTCAATCATGTGCAAATGTAATTTTAATGGTCCCTTATTTAAATTCCTGAAACTAATTCCAGATCATGGCAAACTGGTTTCCTGAACATGATCACAACCTCCCTGTACGCCAGTGGCCTCTAAAACCGCTTTATATTAATCCCAGTGGATGTGGTGGGATGGGAGATTCTGTAGCTGATGCATCTGCAGCAACTATGTGATGCTAACATGTCATTTTGAAATCAAATTTTTGACCAATGTTTTCGATAACTTATTGAATCTATGTGGTGAAGAAAAAAGGCAGTTCTGAAGGCAGAAGGGGTCCAGCTCAGGACTTCCAAAGTGTACCTAATAAAAGGATCATACAATCTACATTTAGGATATAATACAAATGAAAGATGTTCTTGTTGTGTTCAAATTCCTTCACCTTGACTTTTTCTTTCTGCTTCACCTGAAAGCTCCAGTTTCTCAGAGGCTGTGTACTTAAGTCTGTGGTGCAACATTTGAAGGAAACAGTGCAATCATAGATGTCAAACACTTTTTCTCGTGTCACATGGTTGACGTGTCTCAACATTCCATACCATATTGGGCAAAACCAAGATGCTCTCTGCTTGCTTGTAGCCTGGATTCAGAGGGATTTGCTCTCTTTTCTCTTTCACCTTCCTAACTAATCCCATTCTCCCTCAGGTGGAGGGAGAATGGAATCAACCCAACCAGGAATTCCTTCACCAAATCTTCCTGCAACCTGTTCAGAGTCATGATTGATTGGAGATTGTCTATGAAGTTGTGTTTAGAAAAAGAAAATAAAGATGTCTGTAACTTTAACAGAGACTGTTGTCAAGAGGTATATCTGATCATGGATGCCTTACGAGTGATCCAGCATGAATGGAAAGTGCTGTTTCTGCGAGCTGACTCCAGGTCAGACGTTCAGCTGTCCAACATTCTTGACTCAGAGATCTGTTAGTAACATGAGAGCATTACCAAGAGGACTATATCTGTCTATGATAATCATGCAGGCTTCATCAGAAACATGACAGGATGCCTGTCGCTGCAGCCAACCTCTGCAGGACTCCGTGATGATCTGAACAGATTTTCCACAAATCTTTTAATGACAGAAAGAAGACAGGTGCCGAGGCAAGACAGTTAAAGACTTCTGCTTGATGCTGAGACCTAGAACTTGCAGGAATGCCTTCATAACTCTGAATATATAGGAGGGGATTGGCGTTTTAATCCTGGTGGTTTAAACTTCTTTCTTTTCTTTTTCCAGCGCTAAGAAGATGTGTAGCTTGAAGTTTGTGTTTCACAAAAAATGTGCAAGTTTAATAATAATATTGGAATTCATGAAACTGAGGCTGAAGACCAGTCAGGGAGAACTCCAGCTGCGGTAGACTTTAAACGCACGTCTGTAGCACAATGCCCTGTATAATTCACTCCCATCAAGTCGATTTATTTAGATCAGATGGTCCTTCTAAAAGAACATGTGTTAGAAATATACTGTTTGTAAGCTTTGATGATGGTTGAAAATCAGATAAAGAACACACAAAACAAACACTGTTCATTTAGATTTGGATTTCTTGAGGGAAAATTATGCAAAATTACAAATAAAAAAAAAAAAGCAATGCATATAGCGCTAAAGGAGAGAAATCTGCTAAGAAAGAAAAGACAAAGCACAAGTTAAACAAAATAAATTTTAAAAAAAGACCACAATATATACAATATACTGTATATACATACATATAATGCTGAAGCAGGGAAACCTGCTGAGAAACAACAGAAAAATGTACAAGTTAAACTAAATAATGTCATGAAAGACCACAAAATATCAATATACTCTATATACATTATAATACTAAAGAAAGGAAACCTGCTGAGAAACAGAAGAAAAATGCACAAGTTAAACTAAATAATGTCATGAAAGACCACTACATATACATTGTACTGTACATATATACATAGAATGCTGAAACAAGAAAACCTGCTGATAGACAAATCAAAAAAGCAGAAGTTAAAAGAAGTAATGTTACAAAGGACACCAATATATAAAATATACTATATTTATAAACATGTAATGGTAAAGCAGGGAAACGTTCATATGAAACAAAAGAAAAATAAAGGTTAAAAGAAATAATTATGTTATTAAAGACTACAATATATACATCAACTGTACATATATACATAAAATGCTCAAGCAAGGACACCTGCTGATAGAATAATGAAAAATCACAGGTTAAAAGAAATAATGTCATGAAAAACCACCATATATACAATATACCTTCCACATAAACATGTGGTGTTAAAGCAGGTAAACTTTCTGGCAGACAAATTAAAAAAAGCTAAAGTTCAAATAATAATAAAGTCATTAAAGAGCACAATAAATACAATACATTGTACATACATACTTATTATGCCTAAGCAGGGAAACCTGCTGACAGACAAAAGAAAAATGTACAATTTAAAAGAAATAAGAAACATAAAACCAGTAAATATGTATAAAAACGTCCCTACTTTCTCAACCAAATCCGTCAAAACTCTTAGAATGCTGCTTTTTATGGCCTGCGTTTCACTTTTCATCACGTGACGTATTAAAGACCAACTCGAATTAAAGCCGCAAGCGGCATCCATCGGGTCCTCGCCTCAAGCCGAACCCTCCACCCGAGTCCTCTTCCTCATAATGCAACATGTTAAGGACCCACAGAACCATTTCATTTTAATGGAGGAATACAATTCACCTAAAGAGATGAAAATGAGTGTAAATGCCAACATGGCGGACACCCCGTTGCCATGGCAACACGTGTGTTACAGACTTTTTTGCTCGCCTTCGGTTGTTACACATGTGTACCGAATTTCATAGCCCTAGGTCAAAGTAGATGATCGGGGCCCCTAGCCCCCCCCCCATAATACATATTACAATGTGTTAAGGACCTACCAAATATGAATTATTTTCATTTTGGTTCCGATCGGATGTATTTCTGCGAAGATATGAGTGAACTGTGTTTCATGGCGAGAACGCTTTTTTCCATGGGTTGCCACGGTAACACACTTTCTCCTATCAGAAAGATTTGATAACTTTTTGTCCTCATCTTGTCACGAAGCTCCATGGTGAATGTGGAGCCAAAAGCATGAATCGCCTCAGACTAGTTCGTTCAAATACGATGCGCCCAAATTGTCAAAATCGGGCAAAAATATGGTTGTAAACGCCAAGATGGCGGACAGCCTGTTGCCATGACAACAGGTGTTTCATTGACTTTTCTACTCGTCTTGAAGTGGTAGACATGTGTACCGAATTTTGTCGTCCTACGTCAAAATAAAGTTTTTTTTACCCCATTGTAGGGGCCATTTTTGGCGTTTCTAGGTGGCGCTGTCGAGGCATTTTTGCATTGGCGTGTACGCGGACCCCAGAAAATTGCTATTTTCGCCGGGCTTGAGGTGTGTGCCAAGTTTCGCAACTTTTCACGGGGGCTAAGGGGGTCAAAAATGGCCGAGTTGTGCTGAGAAGAATAATATAGAAGAACAAACATTTGGAAAACAATAGGGCCCTGCCATACTTTGTATGGCTCGGACCCTAATAATACGAATTTGCATTCGAGCACGAACACACGCATGCGCGCTAACATTCGGACACTGACGTAAATTACGTCTTGGTGCTCATTAGGACAAAATCACCATATTGAAACGTTTAGGAGAACATCAGAAGCAGCTGTTTACAAACGCAAATTCACAGTCACACCAAATTCCGTCTATCAAGGCAACTGATTACATTTCATGTAACTGTGAAGAATCTCAGCAGTCTTTCACCTTAAAAAAAAAGAAAAATGCACAAGTTAAACCAGAAAATGATGTCATGAAAGACCAAAAGATATCCAAAATAGTGTACATAAATACCTATTATCACGAAGCAGGGAAACCTGCACAGAAAGAATGGAAAAATGCACAAGTTAAACCAGAAAATGATGTCAGGAAAGAACAAAAATACACAAAATACTGTACATAAATACCTCTGACACTGAAGCAGGGAAACCTGCAGAGAAAAAAAGAAAAACGCACAAGTTAAATCAGAAAATGATGTTATGAAGACCAAAAAATATCCAAAATACTGTACATAAATACCTCAGACGCTGAAGCAGGAAAACCTGCTGAGAAAAAAAGATAAATGCACAAGTTAAATCAGAAAATTATGTCATGAAAGACAACTAAATATACAAAATACTGTACATAAATACCTCTGACACTGAATGAGGGAAACCTGCTGAGAAAAAAAGATAAATGCACAAGTTAAACCAGAAAATGATGTCATGAAAGATAACAAAATATACAAAATACTGTACATAAGTACCTCTGACACTGAAGCAGGAAAACATGCAGAGAAAAAAAGATAAATGCACACGTTAAATCAGAAAATGATGTCATGAAAGAAAACAAAATATACAAAATACTGTACATAAATACCTCTGACACTGAAGCAGGGAAACCTGCTAAGAAAAAAAGATAAATGCAAAAGTTAAACCAGAAAATGATGTCATGAAAGAAAACAAAATATACAAAATACTGTACATAAATACGTCCGACGCTGAAGCAGGAAAACCTGCTAAGAAAAAAAGATAAATGCACAAGTTAAATCAGAAAATGATGTCATGAAAGACAAGAAAATATACAAAATACTGTACATAAATACCTCTGACACTGAAGCAGGAAAACCTGCAGAGAAAAAAAGATAAATGCACAAGTTAAATCAGAAAATGATGTCATGAAAGACCAAGAAATATGCAAAATACTGTACATAAATACCTCTGAAACTGAAGCAGGAAAACCTGCTGAGAAAAAAAGAAAAATGCACAAGTTAAATCAGAAAATGATGTTATGAAGACCAAAAAATATCCAAAATACTGTACATAAATACCTCTGACGCTGAAGCAGGGAAACCTGCTGAGAAAAAAAGAAAAATGCACAAGTTAAACCAGAAAATGATGTTATGAAAGACCACATAATATGCAAAATACTGTACATAAATACCTCTGACACTGAATGAGGGAAACCTGCTGAGAAAAAAAGATAAATGCACAAGTTAAACCAGAAAATGATGTCATGAAAGACCAAGAAATATGTAAAATACTGTACATAAATACCTCTGACGCTGAAGCAGGAAAACCTGCAGAGAAAAAAAGAAAAATGCAAAAGTTAAATCAGAAAATGATGTCATGAAAGACAACAAAATATACAAAATACTGTACATAAATACCTCTGACACTGAAGCAGGAAAACCTGCAGAGAAAAAAAGATAAATGCACACGTTAAACCAGAAAATGATGTCATGAAAGAAAACAAAATATACAAAATACTGTACATAAATACGTCCGACGCTGAAGCAGGAAAACCTGCTAAGAAAAAAAGATAAATGCACAAGTTAAATCAGAAAATGATGTCATGAAAGACAACAAAATATACAAAATACTGTACATAAATACCTCTGACACTGAAGCAGGAAAACCTGCAGAGAAAAAAAGATAAATGCACAAGTTAAATCAGAAAATGATGTCATGAAAGACAACAAAATATAGAAAATACTGTACATAAATACCTCCGACGCTGAAGCAGGAAAACCTGCTAAGAAAAAAAGATAAATGCACAAGTTAAATCAGAAAATGATGTCATGAAAGACAACAAAATATACAAAATACTGTACATAAATACCTCTGACACTGAAGCAGGGAAACCTGCAGAGAAAAAAAGATAAATGCAGAAGTTAAACCAGAAAATGATGTCATGAAAGACCAAGAAATATGCAAAATACTGTACAAAAATACCTCTGACACTGAAGCAGGGAAACCTGCAGAGAAAAAAAGAAAAATGCACAAGTTAAACCAGAAAATGATGTCATGAAAGACCAAATAATATGCAAAATACTGTACATAAATACCTCTGACACGGAATGAGGGAAACCTGCTGAGAAAAAAAGATAAACGCACAAGTTAAATCAGAAAATGATGTCATGAAAGACAACAAAATATACAAAATACTGTACATAAATACCTCTGACACTGAAGCAGGGAAACCTGCTGAGAAAAAAAGAAAAATGCACAAGTTAAACCAGAAAATGATGTCATGAAAGAAAGCAAAATATAGAAAATACTGTACATAAATACCTCCGACGCTGAAGCAGGAAAACCTGCTAAGAAAAAAGATAAATGCACGAGTTAAACCAGAAAATGATGTCATGAAAGACAACAAAATATACAAAATACTGTACATAAATACCTCTGACACAGAAGCAGGGAAACGTGCTGAGAAAAAAAGAAAAATGCAGAAGTTAAACCAGAAAATGATGTCATGAAAGACAACAAAATATACAAAATACTGTACACAAATACCACTGACACTGAAGCAGGGAAACCTGCAGAGAAAAAAAGAAAAATGCACAAGTTAAATCAGAAAATGATGTTATGAAGACCAAAAAATATCCAAAATACTGTACATAAATACCTCCGACGCTGAAGCAGGAAAACCTGCTAAGAAAAAAAGATAAATGCACAAGTTAAACCAGAAAATGATGTCATGAAATACAACAAAATATACAAAATACTGTACATAAATACCTCTGACACTGAAGCAGGGAAACCTGCTGAGAAAAAAAGAAAAATGCACAAGTTAAACCAGAAAATGATGTTATGACAGACCAAATAATATGCAAAATACTGTACATAAATACCTCTGACACTGAATGAGGGAAACCTGCTGAGAAAAAAAGATAAATGCACAAGTTAAACCAGAAAATGATGTCATGAAAGACCAAGAAATATGCAAAATACTGTACATAAATACCTCTGACACTGAAGCAGGAAAACCTGTTGAGAAAAAAAGAAAAATGCACAAGTTAAATCAGAAAATGATGTCATGAAAGACCAAGAAATATGCAAAATACTGTACAAAAATACCTCTGACACTGAAGCAGGGAAACCTGCAGAGAAAAAAAGAAAAATGCACAAGTTAAACCAGAAAATGATGTCATGAAAGACCAAATAATATGCAAAATACTGTACATAAATACCTCTGACACGGAATGAGGGAAACCTGCTGAGAAAAAAAGATAAATGCACAAGTTAAACCACAAAATGTCATGAAATACCAAAAAATATACAAAATACTGTACATAAATACCTCCGACGCTGAAGCAGGAAAACCTGCTGAGAAAAAAGAAAAATGCACAAGTTAAACCAGAAAATGATGTCGTGAAAGACCAAAAAATATACAAAATATTTTACATAAATTCCTCCGACGCTGAAGCAGGAAAACCTGCAGAGAAAAAAAGATAAATGCACACGTTAAACCAGAAAATGATGTCATGAAAGAAAACAAAATATACAAAATACTGTACATAAATACGTCCGACGCTGAAGCAGGAAAACCTGCTAAGAAAAAAAGATAAATGCACAAGTTAAATCAGAAAATGATGTCATGAAAGACAAGAAAATATACAAAATACTGTACATAAATACCTCTGACGCTGAAGCAGGGAAACCTGCAGAGAAAAAAAGATAAATGCACAAGTTAAACCAGAAAATGATGTCATGGAAGACAACAAAATACACAAAATACTGTACATAAATTCCTCCGACGCTGAAGCAGGGAAACCTGCTAAGAAAAACAGATAAATGCACAAGTTAAATCAGAAAATGATGTCATGAAAGACAAGAAAATATACAAAATACTGTACATAAATACCTCTGACGCTGAAGCAGGGAAACCTGCAGAGAAAAAAAGATAAATGCACAAGTTAAACCAGAAAATGATGTCATGAAAGACCAAAAAATATCCAAAATACTGTACATAAATACCTCTGACGCTGAAGCAGGAAAACCTGCAGAGAAAAAAAGATAAATGCACAAGTTAAATCAGAAAATGATGTCATGAAAGACAACAAAATATAAAAATTTCTGTACATAAATACCTCTGACGCTGAAGCAGGGAAACCTGCTAAGAAAAAAAGATAAATGCAGGAGTGAAATCAGAAAATGATGTCATGAAAGACCAAAAAATATCCAAAATACTGTACATAAATACCTCTGACACTGAAGCAGGGAAACCTGCTAAGAAAAAAAGATAAATGCACAAGTTAAACCACAAAATGTCATGAAATACCAAAAAATATACAAAATACTGTACATAAATACCTCCGACGCTGAAGCAGGAAAACCTGCTGAGAAAAAAGAAAAATGCACAAGTTAAACCAGAAAATGATGTCGTGAAAGACCAAAAAATATACAAAATATTTTACATAAATTCCTCCGACGCTGAAGCAGGGAAACCTGCTAAGAAAAAAAGATAAATGCACAAGTCAAATCAGAAAATGATGTCATGAAAGACAAGAAAATATACAAAATACTGTACATAAATTCCTCCGACGCTGAAGCAGGGAAACCTGCTAAGAAAAAAAGATAAATGCACAAGTTAAATCAGAAAATGATGTCATGAAAGACAAGAAAATATACAAAATACTGTACATAAATACCTCTGACGCTAAAGCAGGGAAACCTGCAGAGAAAAAAAGATAAATGCACAAGTTAAACCAGAAAATGATGTCATGAAAGACCAAAAAATATCCAAAATACTGTACATAAATACCTCTGACACTGAAGCAGGGAAACCTGCAGAGAAAAAAAGATAAATGCACAAGTTAAACCAGAAAATGATGTCATGGAAGACAACAAAATACACAAAATACTGTACATAAATTCCTCCGACGCTGAAGCAGGGAAACCTGCTAAGAAAAACAGATAAATGCACAAGTTAAATCAGAAAATGATGTCATGAAAGACAAGAAAATATACAAAATACTGTACATAAATACCTCTGACGCTGAAGCAGGGAAACCTGCAGAGAAAAAAAGATAAATGCACAAGTTAAACCAGAAAATGATGTCATGAAAGACCAAAAAATATCCAAAATACTGTACATAAATACCTCTGACGCTGAAGCAGGAAAACCTGCAGAGAAAAAAAGATAAATGCACAAGTTAAATCAGAAAATGATGTCATGAAAGACAACAAAATATAAAAATTTCTGTACATAAATACCTCTGACGCTGAAGCAGGGAAACCTGCTAAGAAAAAAAGATAAATGCAGGAGTGAAATCAGAAAATGATGTCATGAAAGACCAAAAAATATCCAAAATACTGTACATAAATACCTCTGACACTGAAGCAGGGAAACCTGCTAAGAAAAAAAGATAAATGCACAAGTTAAACCACAAAATGTCATGAAATACCAAAAAATATACAAAATACTGTACATAAATACCTCCGACGCTGAAGCAGGAAAACCTGCTGAGAAAAAAGAAAAATGCACAAGTTAAACCAGAAAATGATGTCGTGAAAGACCAAAAAATATACAAAATATTTTACATAAATTCCTCCGACGCTGAAGCAGGGAAACCTGCTAAGAAAAAAAGATAAATGCACAAGTCAAATCAGAAAATGATGTCATGAAAGACAAGAAAATATACAAAATACTGTACATAAATTCCTCCGACGCTGAAGCAGGGAAACCTGCTAAGAAAAAAAGATAAATGCACAAGTTAAATCAGAAAATGATGTCATGAAAGACAAGAAAATATACAAAATACTGTACATAAATACCTCTGACGCTAAAGCAGGGAAACCTGCAGAGAAAAAAAGATAAATGCACAAGTTAAACCAGAAAATGATGTCATGAAAGACCAAAAAATATCCAAAATACTGTACATAAATACCTCTGACACTGAAGCAGGGAAACCTGCAGAGAAAAAAAGATAAATGCACAAGTTAAATCAGAAAATGATGTCATGAAAGACAACAAAATATAAAAATTTCTGTACATAAATACCTCTGACGCTGAAGCAGGGAAACCTGCTAAGAAAAAAAGATAAATGCACGAGTGAAATCAGAAAATGATGTCATGAAAGACCAAAAAATATCCAAAATACTGTACATAAATACCTCTGACACTGAAGCAGGGAAACCTGCAGAGAAAAAAAGAAAAAATGCACAAGTTAAACCAGAAAATGTCATGAAAGACCAAGAAATATGCAAAATACTGTACATAAATACATCTGACGCTGAAGCAGGGAAACCTGCAGAGAAAAAAAGAAAAATGCACAAGTTAAATCAGAAAATGATGTCATGAAAGACCAAAAAATATACAAAATACTGTACATAAATACCTCTGACGCTGAAGAAGGAAAACCTGCTAAGAAAAAAAGATAAATGCACAAGTTAAATCAGAAAATGATGTCATGAAAGACCAAAAATATGCAAAATACCGTACATAAATACCTCTGATGCTGAAGCAGGGAAACCTGCTAAGAAAAAAAGATCAATGCAAAAGTTAAATCAGAAAATGATGTCATGAAATAAAACAAAATATACAAAATACTGTACTTAAATACCTCTGACACTGAATGAGGGAAACCTGCTGAGAAAAAAAGAAAAATGCACAAGTTAAACCACAAAATGTCATGAAAGACAAAAAAATATACAAAATACTGTACATAAATACCTCCGACGCTGAAGCAAGAAAACCTGCTGAGAAAAAAGAAAAAAAATGCACAAGTTAAACCAGAAAATGATGTCATGAAAGACCAAAAAATACACAAAATACTGTACATAAATACCTCTGACACTGAATAAGGGAAACCTGCAGAGAAAAAAAGATAAATGCACAAGTTAAATCAGAAAATGATGTCATGAAGACCAAAAAATATCCAAAACACTGTACATAAATACCTCTGACACTGAAGCAGGGAAACCTGCAGAGAAAAAAAGATAAATGCACAAGTTAAACCAGAAAATGATGTCATGAAAGACAACAAAATACACAAAATACTGTACATAATTACCTCTGACACTGAAGAAGGGAAACCTGCAGAGAAAAAAAGATAAATGCACAAGTTAAATCAGAAAATGATGTCATGAAGACCAAAAAATATCCAAAATACTGTACATAAATACCTCTGACACTGAAGCAGGGAAACCTGCTAAGAAAAAAAGATAAATGCACAAGTTAAACCACAAAATGTCATGAAATACCAAAAAATATACAAAATACTGTACATAAATACCTCCGACGCTGAAGCAGGAAAACCTGCTGAGAAAAAAGAAAAATGCACAAGTTAAACCAGAAAATGATGTCGTGAAAGACCAAAAAATATACAAAATATTTTACATAAATTCCTCCGACGCTGAAGCAGGAAAACCTGCTGAGAAAAAAGAAAAATGCACAAGTTAAACCAGAAAATGATGTCGTGAAAGACCAAAAAATATACAAAATATTTTACATAAATTCCTCCGACGCTGAAGCAGGGAAACCTGCTAAGAAAAAAAGATAAATGCACAAGTTAAATCAGAAAATGATGTCATGAAAGACAAGAAAATATACAAAATACTGTACATAAATACCTCTGACGCTGAAGCAGGGAAACCTGCAGAGAAAAAAAGATAAATGCACAAGTTAAACCAGAAAATGATGTCATGAAAGACAACAAAATACACAAAATACTGTACATAAATACCTCTGACGCTGAAGCAGGGAAACCTGCAGAGAAAAAAAGATAAATGCACAAGTTAAACCAGAAAATGATGTCATGAAAGACAACAAAATACACAAAATACTGTACATAAATTCCTCCGACGCTGAAGCAGGGAAACCTGGAGAGAAAAAAAGAAAAATGCACAAGTTAAATCAGAAATTGATGTCATGAAGACCAAAAAATATCCAAAATACTGTACATAAATACCTCTGACGCTGAAGCAGGAAAACCTGCAGAGAAAAAAAGATAAATGCACAACTTAAATCAGAAAATGATGTCATGAAAGACAACAAAATATAAAAATTTCTGTACATAAATACATCTGACGCTGAAGCAGGGAAACCTGCTAAGAAAAAAAGATAAATGCACGAGTGAAATCAGAAAATGATGTCATGAAAGACAAAAAAATATAAAAATTTCTGTACATAAATACCTCTGACGCTGAAGCAGGGAAACCTGCTAAGAAAAAAAGATAAATGCACGAGTTATATAAGAAAATGATGTCATGAGAGACCAAAAAATATACAAAATACTTTACATAAATTCCTCCGACGCTGAAGCAGGGAAACCTGCTAAGAAAAAAAGATAAATGCACAAGTTAAATCAGAAAATGATGTCATGAAAGAAAACAAAATATACAAAATACTGTACATAAATACCTCTGACACTGAAGCAGGGAAACCTGCAGAGAAAAAAAGAAAAATGCACAAGTTAAACCACAAAATGTCATAAAAGACCAAAAAATATACAAAATACTGTACATAAATACCTCTGACGCTGAAGCAGGAAAACCTGCTGAGAAAAAAAGAAAAATGCACAAGTTAAACCAGAAAATGATGTCATGAAATACCAAAAAATATACAAAATACTTTACATAAATTCCTCCGACGCTGAAGCAGGGAAACCTGCTAAGAAAAAAAGATAAATGCACAAGTTAAACCAGAAAATGATGTCATGAAAGGCAACGAAATACACAAAATACTGTACATAAATACCTCTGACACTGAAGCAGGGAAACCTGCAGAGAAAAAAAGATAAATGCACAAGTTATATCAGAAAATGATGTCATGAAAGACAAGAAAATATACAAAATACTGTACATAATTACCTCTGACACTGAAGCAGGGAAACCTGCAGAGAAAAAAAGAAAAATGCACAAGTTAAACCACAAAATGTCATGAAAGACCAAAAAATATACAAAATACTGTACATAAATACCTCCGACGCTAAAGGAAGAAAACCTGCTGAGAAAAAAGTAAAAAATGCACAAGTTAAACCAAGAAATGATGTCATGAAAGACAACAAAATACACAAAATACTGTACATAAATACCTCTGACACTGAAGCAGGGAAACCTGTAGAGAAAAAAGAGAAAAATGTACAAGGTAAACCAGAAAATGATTTCATGAAAGACTGCAGAATATACAAAATACTGTACATAAATACCTCTGTCGCTGAAGCAGGAAAACCTGCAGAGAAAAAAAGAAATGCACAAGTTAAATCAGAAAATGATGTCATGAAGACCAAAAAATATCCAAAATACTGTACATAAATACCTCTGACACTGAAGCAGGGAAACCTGCTAAGAAAAAAAGATAAATGCACAAGTTAAACCACAAAATGTCATGAAAGACCAAAAAATATACAAAATACTGTACATAAATACCTCCGACGCTGAAGCAGGAAAACCTGCTGAGAAAAAAGAAAAATGCACAAGTTAAACCAGAAAATGATGTCATGAAAGACAAGCAAATATACAAAATACTGTACATAAATACCTCTGACGCTGAAGCAGGGAAATCTACTGATAAAAAAAGAAAAATGCACAAGTTAAACCAGAAAATGATGTCATGAAAGACAACAAAATACACAAAATACTGTACATAAATACCTCTGATGCTGAAACAGGGAAACCTGCTGAGAAAAAAAGATAAATGCACAAGTTAAATCAGAAAATGATGTCATGAAGACCAAAAAATATCCAAAATACTGTACATAAATACCTCTGACACTGAAGCAGGGAAAGCTGCAGAGAAAAAAAGAAAAATGCACAAGTTAAATCAGAAAATGATGTCATGAAGACCAAAAAATATACAAAATACTGTACATAAATACCTCTGACGCTGAAGCAGGAAAACCTGCTGAGAAAAAAAGAAAAATGCACAAGTTAAACCAGAAAATGATGTTATGAAGACCAAAAAATATCCAAAATACTGTACATAAATACCTCCGACGCTGAAGCAGGAAAACCTGCTGAGAAAAAATGATAAATGCACAAGTTAAATCAGAAAATGATGTCATGAAAGACAAGAAAATATTCAAAATACTGTACATAAATACCTCTGACGCTGAAGCAGGGAAACCTACTGAGAAAAAAAGATAAATGCACAAGTTAAACCAGAAAATGATGTCATGAAAGACAACAAAATACACAAAATACTGTACATAAATACCTCTGATGCTGAAGCAGGAAAACCTGCAGAGAAAAAGAGATAAATGCAAAGGTTAAACCAGAAAATGATGTCATGAAAGACCAAAAAATATACATAATACTGTACATAAACACTTCCAACGCTGAAGCAGGGAAACCTGTAGAGAAAAAAGAGAAAAATGTACAAGTTAAACCAAAAAATGATTTCATGAAAGACTGCAGAATATACAAAATACTGTACATCAATACCTCTGTCGCTGAAGCAGGAAAACCTGCAGAGAAAAAAAGAAAAATGCACAAGTTAAATCAGAAAATGATGTCATGAAGACCAAAAAATATCCAAAATACTGTACATAAATACCTCTGACGCTGAAGCAGGGAAACCTACTGAGAAAAAAAGATAAATGCACAAGTTAAATCAGAAAATGATGTCATGAAGACCAAAAAATATCCAAAATACTGTACATAAATACCTCCGACGCTGAAGCAGGAAAACCTGCTGAGAAAAAAGAAAAATGCACAAGTTAAACCAGAAAATGATGTCGTGAAAGACCAAAAAATATACAAAATATTTTACATAAATTCCTCCGACGCTGAAGCAGGGAAACCTGCTAAGAAAAAAAGATAAATGCACAAGTTAAATCAGAAAATGATGTCATGAAAGACAAGAAAATATACAAAATACTGTACATAAATACCTCTGACGCTGAAGCAGGGAAACCTGCAGAGAAAAAAAGATAAATGCACAAGTTAAACCAGAAAATGATGTCATGAAAGACAACAAAATACACAAAATACTGTACATAAATACCTCTGACGCTGAAGCAGGGAAACCTGCAGAGAAAAAAAGATAAATGCACAAGTTAAACCAGAAAATGATGTCATGAAAGACAACAAAATACACAAAATACTGTACATAAATTCCTCCGACGCTGAAGCAGGGAAACCTGGAGAGAAAAAAAGAAAAATGCACAAGTTAAATCAGAAAATGATGTCATGAAGACCAAAAAATATCCAAAATACTGTACATAAATACCTCTGACGCTGAAGCAGGGAAACCTACTGAGAAAAAAAGATAAATGCACAAGTTAAATCAGAAAATGATGTCATGAAGACCAAAAAATATCCAAAATACTGTACATAAATACCTCCGACGCTGAAGCAGGAAAACCTGCTGAGAAAAAAGAAAAATGCACAAGTTAAACCAGAAAATGATGTCGTGAAAGACCAAAAAATATACAAAATATTTTACATAAATTCCTCCGACGCTGAAGCAGGGAAACCTGCTAAGAAAAAAAGATAAATGCACAAGTTAAATCAGAAAATGATGTCATGAAAGACAAGAAAATATACAAAATACTGTACATAAATACCTCTGACGCTGAAGCAGGGAAACCTGCAGAGAAAAAAAGATAAATGCACAAGTTAAACCAGAAAATGATGTCATGAAAGACAACAAAATACACAAAATACTGTACATAAATACCTCTGACGCTGAAGCAGGGAAACCTGCAGAGAAAAAAAGATAAATGCACAAGTTAAACCAGAAAATGATGTCATGAAAGACAACAAAATACACAAAATACTGTACATAAATTCCTCCGACGCTGAAGCAGGGAAACCTGGAGAGAAAAAAAGAAAAATGCACAAGTTAAATCAGAAATTGATGTCATGAAGACCAAAAAATATCCAAAATACTGTACATAAATACCTCTGACGCTGAAGCAGGAAAACCTGCAGAGAAAAAAAGATAAATGCACAACTTAAATCAGAAAATGATGTCATGAAAGACAACAAAATATAAAAATTTCTGTACATAAATACATCTGACGCTGAAGCAGGGAAACCTGCTAAGAAAAAAAGATAAATGCACGAGTGAAATCAGAAAATGATGTCATGAAAGACAAAAAAATATAAAAATTTCTGTACATAAATACCTCTGACGCTGAAGCAGGGAAACCTGCTAAGAAAAAAAGATAAATGCACGAGTTATATAAGAAAATGATGTCATGAAGACAAAAAAATATCCAAAATACTGTACATAAATACCTCTGTCGCTGAAGCAGGGAAAGCTGCAGAGAAAAAAAGAAAAATGCACAAGTTAAATCAGAAAATGATGTCATGAAGACCAAAAAATATCCAAAATACTGTACATAAATACCTCTGACACTGAAGCAGGGAAACCTGCTAAGAAAAAAAGATAACTGCACAAGTTAAACCACAAAATGTCATGAAAGACCAAAAAATATACAAAATACTGTACATAAATACCTCCGACGCTGAAGCAGGAAAACCTGCTGAGAAAAAAGAAAAATGCACAAGTTAAATCAGAAAATGATGTCATGAAAGACAAGAAAATATACAAAATACTGTACATAAATACCTCTGAGGCTGAAGCAGGAAAATCTACTGATAAAAAAAGAAAAATGCACAAGTTAAACCAGAAAATGATGTCATGAAAGACAACAATATACACAAAATACTGTACATAAATTCCTCCGACGCTGAAGCAGGGAAACCTGCTAAGAAAAAATGATAAATGCACAAGTTAAATCAGAAATTGATGTCATGAAGACCAAAAAATATCCAAAATACTGTACATAAATACCTCTGACGCTGAAGCAGGAAAACCTGCAGAGAAAAAAAGATAAATGCACAAGTTAAATCAGAAAATGATGTCATGAAAGACAACAAAATATAAAAATTTCTGTACATAAATACATCTGACGCTGAAGCAGGGAAACCTGCTAAGAAAAAAAGATAAATGCACGAGTGAAAATAGAAAATGATGTCATGAAAGACCAAAAAATATCCAAAATACTGTACATAAATACCTCCGACACTGAAGCAGGGAAACCTGCTGAGAAAAAAAGAAAAATGCACAAGTTAAACCAGAAAATGTCATGGAAGACCAAAAAATCTGCAAAATACTGTACATAAATACCTCTGATGCTGAAGCAGGAAAACCTGCTAAGAAAAAAAGATAAATGCACAAGTTAAATCAGAAAATGATGTCATGAAAGACAAAAAAATATAAAAATTTCTGTACATAAATACCTCTGACGCTGAAGCAGGGAAACCTGCTAAGAAAAAAAGATAAATGCACGAGTTATATAAGAAAATGATGTCATGAGAGACCAAAAAATATACAAAATACTTTACATAAATTCCTCCGACGCTGAAGCAGGGAAACCTGCTAAGAAAAAAAGATAAATGCACAAGTTAAATCAGAAAATGATGTCATGAAAGACAACAAAATATACAAAATACTGTACATAAATACCTCTGACACTGAAGCAGGGAAACCTGCAGAGAAAAAAAGAAAAATGCACAAGTTAAACCACAAAATGTCATAAAAGACCAAAAAATATACAAAATACTTTACATAAATTCCTCCGACGCTGAAGCAGGGAAACCTGCTAAGAAAAAAAGATAAATGCACAAGTTAAACCAGAAAATGATGTCATGAAAGGCAACGAAATACACAAAATACTGTACATAAATACCTCTGACACTGAAGCAGGGAAACCTGCAGAGAAAAAAAGATAAATGCACAAGTTATATCAGAAAATGATGTCATGAAAGACAAGAAAATATACAAAATACTGTACATAATTACCTCTGACACTGAAGCAGGGAAACCTGCAGAGAAAAAAAGAAAAATGCACAAGTTAAACCACAAAATGTCATGAAAGACCAAAAAATATACAAAATACTGTACATAAATACCTCCGACGCTAAAGCAGGGAAACCTGTAGAGAAAAAAGAGAAAAATGTACAAGTTAAACCAAAAAATGATTTCATGAAAGACTGCAGAATATACAAAATACTGTACATAAATACCTCTGTCGCTGAAGCAGGAAAACCTGCAGAGAAAAAAAGAAAAATGCACAAGTTAAATCAGAAAATGATGTCATGAAAGACCAAAAAATATCCAAAATACTGTACATAAATACCTCTGACGCTGAAGCAGGGAAACCTACTGAGAAAAAAAGATAAATGCACAAGTTAAATCAGAAAATGATGTCATGAAGACCAAAAAATATCCAAAATACTGTACATAAATACCTCTGACACTGAAGCAGGGAAACCTGCTAAGAAAAAAAGATAAATGCACAAGTTAAACCACAAAATGTCATGAAAGACCAAAAAATATACAAAATACTGTACATAAATACCTCCGACGCTGAAGCAGGAAAACCTGCTGAGAAAAAAGAAAAATGCACAAGTTAAATCAGAAAATGATGTCATGAAAGACAAGCAAATATACAAAATACTGTACATAAATACCTCTGACGCTGAAGCAGGGAAATCTACTGATAAAAAAAGAAAAATGCACAAGTTAAACCAGAAAATGATGTCATGAAAGACAACAAAATACACAAAATACTGTACATAAATACCTCTGATGCTGAAACAGGGAAACCTGCTGAGAAAAAAAGATAAATGCACAAGTTAAATCAGAAAATGATGTCATGAAGACCAAAAAATATCAAAAATACTGTACATAAATACCTCTGACACTGAAGCAGGGAAAGCTGCAGAGAAAAAAAGAAAAATGCACAAGTTAAATCAGAAAATGATGTCATGAAGACCAAAAAATATACAAAATACTGTACATAAATACCTCTGACGCTGAAGCAGGAAAACCTGCTGAGAAAAAAAGAAAAATGCACAAGTTAAACCAGAAAATGATGTTATGAAGACCAAAAAATATCCAAAATACTGTACATAAATACCTCCGACGCTGAAGCAGGAAAACCTGCTGAGAAAAAATGATAAATGCACAAGTTAAATCAGAAAATGATGTCATGAAAGACAAGAAAATATACAAAATACTGTACATAAATACCTCTGACGCTGAAGCAGGGAAACCTACTGAGAAAAAAAGATAAATGCACAAGTTAAACCAGAAAATGATGTCATGAAAGACAACAAAATACACAAAATACTGTACATAAATACCTCTGATGCTGAAGCAGGGAAGCCTGCTGAGAAAAAAAGATAAATGCAAAGGTTAAACCAGAAAATGATGTCATGAAAGACCAAAAAATATACATAATACTGTACATAAACACTTCCAACGCTGAAGCAGGGAAACCTGTAGAGAAAAAAGAGAAAAATGTACAAGTTAAACCAAAAAATGATTTCATGAAAGACTGCAGAATATACAAAATACTGTACATAAATACCTCTGTCGCTGAAGCAGGAAAACCTGCAGAGAAAAAAAGAAAAATCCACAAGTTAAATCAGAAAATGATGTCATGAAGACCAAAAAATATCCAAAATACTGTACATAAATACATCTGACGCTGAAGCAGGGAAACCTACTGAGAAAAAAAGATAAATGCACAAGTTAAATCAGAAAATGATGTCATGAAGACCAAAAAATATCCAAAATACTGTACATAAATACCTCTGACACTGAAGCAGGGAAACCTGCTAAGAAAAAAAGATAAATGCACAAGTTAAACCACAAAATGTCATGAAAGACCAAAAAATATACAAAATACTGTACATAAATACCTCCGACGCTGAAGCAGGAAAACCTGCTGAGAAAAAAGAAAAATGCACAAGTTAAATCAGAAAATGATGTCATGAAAGACAAGAAAATATACAAAATACTGTAAATAAATACCTCTGACACTGAAGCAGGGAAATCTACTGATAAAAAAAGAAAAATGCAAAGGTTAAACCAGAAAATGATGTCATGAAAGACCAAAAAATATACATAATACTGTACATAAACACTTCCAACGCTGAAGCAGGGAAACCTGTAGAGAAAAAAGAGAAAAATGTACAAGTTAAACCAAAAAATGATTTCATGAAAGACTGCAGAATATACAAAATACTGTACATAAATACCTCTGTCGCTGAAGCAGGGAAAGCTGCAGAGAAAAAAAGAAAAATGCACAAGTTAAATCAGAAAATGATGTCATGAAGACCAAAAAATATCCAAAATACTGTACATAAATACCTCTGACACTGAAGCAGGGAAACCTGCTAAGAAAAAAAGATAAATGCACAAGTTAAACCACAAAATGTCATGAAAGACCAAAAAATATACAAAATACTGTACATAAATACCTCCGACGCTGAAGCAGGAAAACCTGCTGAGAAAAAAGAAAAATGCACAAGTTAAATCAGAAAATGATGTCATGAAAGACAAGAAAATATACAAAATACTGTACATAAATACCTCTGAGGCTGAAGCAGGAAAATCTACTGATAAAAAAAGAAAAATGCACAAGTTAAACCAGAAAATGATGTCATGAAAGACAACAAAATATACAAAATACTGTACATAAATACCTCTGACACTGAAGCAGGGAAACCTGCAGAGAAAAAAAGAAAAATGCACAAGTTAAACCACAAAATGTCATAAAAGACCAAAAAATATACAAAATACTTTACATAAATTCCTCCGACGCTGAAGCAGGGAAACCTGCTAAGAAAAAAAGATAAATGCACAAGTTAAACCAGAAAATGATGTCATGAAAGGCAACGAAATACACAAAATACTGTACATAAATACCTCTGACACTGAAGCAGGGAAACCTGCAGAGAAAAAAAGATAAATGCACAAGTTATATCAGAAAATGATGTCATGAAAGACAAGAAAATATACAAAATACTGTACATAATTACCTCTGACACTGAAGCAGGGAAACCTGCAGAGAAAAAAAGAAAAATGCACAAGTTAAACCACAAAATGTCATGAAAGACCAAAAAATATACAAAATACTGTACATAAATACCTCCGACGCTAAAGCAGGGAAACCTGTAGAGAAAAAAGAGAAAAATGTACAAGTTAAACCAAAAAATGATTTCATGAAAGACTGCAGAATATACAAAATACTGTACATAAATACCTCTGTCGCTGAAGCAGGAAAACCTGCAGAGAAAAAAAGAAAAATGCACAAGTTAAATCAGAAAATGATGTCATGAAAGACCAAAAAATATCCAAAATACTGTACATAAATACCTCTGACGCTGAAGCAGGGAAACCTACTGAGAAAAAAAGATAAATGCACAAGTTAAATCAGAAAATGATGTCATGAAGACCAAAAAATATCCAAAATACTGTACATAAATACCTCTGACACTGAATGAGGGAAACCTGCTGAGAAAAAAAGATAAATGCACAAGTTAAACCAGAAAATGATGTCATGAAAGACAACAAAATATACAAAATACTGTACATAAATACCTCTGACACTGAAGCAGGGAAACCTGCTAAGAAAAAAAGATAAATGCACAAGTTAAACCACAAAATGTCATGAAAGACCAAAAAATATACAAAATACTGTACATAAATACCTCCGACGCTGAAGCAGGAAAACCTGCTGAGAAAAAAGAAAAATGCACAAGTTAAATTAGAAAATGATGTCATGAAAGACAAGCAAATATACAAAATACTGTACATAAATACCTCTGACGCTGAAGCAGGGAAATCTACTGATAAAAAAAGAAAAATGCACAAGTTAAACCAGAAAATGATGTCATGAAAGACAACAAAATACACAAAATACTGTACATAAATACCTCTGATGCTGAAACAGGGAAACCTGCTGAGAAAAAAAGATAAATGCACAAGTTAAATCAGAAAATGATGTCATGAAGACCAAAAAATATCAAAAATACTGTACATAAATACCTCTGACACTGAAGCAGGGAAAGCTGCAGAGAAAAAAAGAAAAATGCACAAGTTAAATC
This sequence comes from Telmatherina bonti, assembly GCF_933228915.1. Taxonomy (NCBI): domain Eukaryota; kingdom Metazoa; phylum Chordata; class Actinopteri; order Atheriniformes; family Telmatherinidae; genus Telmatherina; species Telmatherina bonti. The sequence goes on from NC_136622.1 coordinate 30,389,447, forward strand.
AGAAAATGATGTCATGAAGACCAAAAAATATACAAAATACTGTACATAAATACCTCTGACGCTGAAGCAGGAAAACCTGCTGAGAAAAAAAGAAAAATGCACAAGTTAAACCAGAAAATGATGTTATGAAGACCAAAAAATATCCAAAATACTGTACATAAATACCTCCGACGCTGAAGCAGGAAAACCTGCTGAGAAAAAATGATAAATGCACAAGTTAAATCAGAAAATGATGTCATGAAAGACAAGAAAATATACAAAATACTGTACATAAATACCTCTGACGCTGAAGCAGGGAAACCTACTGAGAAAAAAAGATAAATGCACAAGTTAAACCAGAAAATGATGTCATGAAAGACAACAAAATACACAAAATACTGTACATAAATACCTCTGATGCTGAAGCAGGGAAGCCTGCTAAGAAAAAAAGATAAATGCAAAGGTTAAACCAGAAAATGATGTCATGAAAGACCAAAAAATATACATAATACTGTACATAAACACTTCCAACGCTGAAGCAGGGAAACCTGTAGAGAAAAAAGAGAAAAATGTACAAGTTAAACCAAAAAATGATTTCATGAAAGACTGCAGAATATACAAAATACTGTACATGAATACCTCTGTCGCTGAAGCAGGAAAACCTGCAGAGAAAAAAAGAAAAATGCACAAGTTAAATCAGAAAATGATGTCATGAAGACCAAAAAATATCCAAAATACTGTACATAAATACATCTGACGCTGAAGCAGGGAAACCTACTGAGAAAAAAAGATAAATGCACAAGTTAAATCAGAAAATTATGTCATGAAGACCAAAAAATATCCAAAATACTGTACATAAATACCTCTGACACTGAAGCAGGAAAACCTGCTGAGAAAAAAGAAAAATGCACAAGTTAAATCAGAAAATGATGTCATGAAAGACAAGAAAATATACAAAATACTGTAAATAAATACCTCTGACACTGAAGCAGGGAAATCTACTGATAAAAAAAGAAAAATGCACAAGTTAAACCAGAAAATGATGTCATGAAAGACAACAAAACATACAAAATACTGTACATAAATACCTCTGACACTGAAGCAGGAAAACCTGCAGAGAAAAAAAGATAAATGCAAAGGTTAAACCAGAAAATGATGTCATGAAAGACCAAAAAATATACATAATACTGTACATAAACACTTCCAACGCTGAAGCAGGGAAACCTGTAGAGAAAAAAGAGAAAAATGTACAAGTTAAACCAAAAAACGATTTCATGAAAGACTGCAGAATATACAAAATACTGTACATAAATACCTCTGTCGCTGAAGCAGGGAAAGCTGCAGAGAAAAAAAGAAAAATGCACAAGTTAAATCAGAAAATGATGTCATGAAGACCAAAAAATATCCAAAATACTGTACATAAATACCTCTGACACTGAAGCAGGGAAACCTGCTAAGAAAAAAAGATAAATGCACAAGTTAAACCACAAAATGTCATGAAAGACCAAAAAATATACAAAATACTGTACATAAATACCTCCGACGCTGAAGCAGGAAAACCTGCTGAGAAAAAAGAAAAATGCACAAGTTAAATCAGAAAATGATGTCATGAAAGACAAGAAAATATACAAAATACTGTACATAAATACCTCTGAGGCTGAAGCAGGAAAATCTACTGAGAAAAAAAGAAAAATGCACAAGTTAAACCAGAAAATGATGTCATGAAAGACAACAATATACACAAAATACTGTACATAAATTCCTCCGACGCTGAAGCAGGGAAACCTGCTAAGAAAAAATGATAAATGCACAAGTTAAATCAGAAAATGATGTCATGAAAGACAAGAAAATATACAAAATACTGTACATAAATACCTCTGATGCTGAAGCAGGGAAGCCTGCTAAGAAAAAAAGATAAATGCAAAGGTTAAACCAGAAAATGATGTCATGAAAGACCAAAAAATATACATAATACTGTACATAAACACTTCCAACGCTGAAGCAGGGAAACCTGTAGAGAAAAAAGAGAAAAATGTACAAGTTAAACCAAAAAATGATTTCATGAAAGACTGCAGAATATACAAAATACTGTACATAAATACCTCTGTCGCTGAAGCAGGAAAACCTGCAGAGAAAAAAAGAAAAATGCACAAGTTAAATCAGAAAATGATGTCATGAAGACCAAAAAATATCCAAAATACTGTACATAAATACCTCTGACGCTGAAGCAGGGAAACCTACTGAGAAAAAAAGATAAATGCACAAGTTAAATCAGAAAATGATGTCATGAAGACCAAAAAATATCCAAAATACTGTACATAAATACCTCTGACACTGAAGCAGGGAAACCTGCAGAGAAAAAAAGATAAATGCACAAGTTAAACCAGAAAATGATGTCATGAAAGACAACAAAATATACAAAATACTGTACATAATTACCTCTGACACTGAAGCAGGGAAACCTGCTGAGAAAAAAAGATAAATGCACACGTTAAATCAGAAAATGATGTCATGAAGACCAAAAAATATCCAAAATACTGTACATAAATACCTCTGACACTGAAGCAGGGAAACCTGCTAAGAAAAAAAGATAAATGCACAAGTTAAACCACAAAATGTCATGAAATACCAAAAAATATACAAAATACTGTACATAAATACCTCTGTCGCTGAAGCAGGAAAACCTGCAGAGAAAAAAAGATAAATGCACAAGTTAAATCAGAAAATGATGTCATGAAAGACCAAAAAATCTGCAAAATACTGTACAAAAATACCTCTGACGCTGAAGCAGGAAAACCTGCTGAGAAAAAAAGATAAATGCACACGTTAAATCAGAAAATGATGTCATGAAAGACAAGAAAATATACAAAATACTGTACATAAATACCTCTGACGCTGAAGCAGGGAAACCTGGAGAGAAAAAAAGAAAAATGCACAAGTTAAACCAGAAAATGATGTCATGAAAGACAACAAAATACACAAAATACTGTACATAAATTCCTCCGACGCTGAAGCAGGGAAACCTGCTAAGAAAAAAAGATAAATGCACAAGTTGAACCAGAAAATGATGTCATGAAAAAATACAAAATGCACAAAATACTGTACATAAATACCTCTGACACTGAAGCAGGGAAACCTGCAGAGAAAAAAAGAAAAATGCACAAGTTAAATCAGAAAATGATGTCATGAAAGACCAAAAAATATGCAAAAGACTGTACATAAATACCTCTGATGCTGAAGCAGGGAAACCTGCAGCGAAAAAAAGAAAAATGCACAAGTTAAACCAGAAAATGATGTCATGAAAGACCAAAAAATATACAAAATACTGTACATAAATACCTCTGACACTGAAGCAGGGAAACCTGCTGAGAAAAAAAGATAAATGCACACGTTAAATCAGAAAATGATGTCATGAAAGACAAGAAAATACACAAAATACTGTACATAAATACCTCTGACGCTGAAGCAGGGAAACCTACTGAGAAAAAAAGATAAATGCACAAGTTAAACCAGAAAATGATGTCATGACAGACAACAAAATACACAAAATACTGTACATAAATACCTCTGATGCTGAAGCAGGGAAGCCTGCTAAGAAAAAAAGATAAATGCAAAGGTTAAACCAGAAAATGATGTCATGAAAGACCAAAAAATATACATAATACTGTACATAAACACTTCCAACGCTGAAGCAGGGAAACCTGTAGAGAAAAAAGAGAAAAATGTACAAGTTAAACCAAAAAATGATTTCATGAAAGACTGCAGAATATACAAAATACTGTACATAAATACCTCTGTCGCTGAAGCAGGAAAACCTGCAGAGAAAAAAAGAAAAATGCACAAGTTAAATCAGAAAATGATGTCATGAAGACCAAAAAATATCCAAAATACTGTACATAAATACCTCTGACGCTGAAGCAGGGAAACCTACTGAGAAAAAAAGATAAATGCACAAGTTAAATCAGAAAATGATGTCATGAAGACCAAAAAATATCCAAAATACTGTACATAAATACCTCTGACACTGAAGCAGGGAAACCTGCAGAGAAAAAAAGATAAATGCACAAGTTAAACCAGAAAATGATGTCATGAAAGACAACAAAATATACAAAATACTGTACATAATTACCTCTGACACTGAAGCAGGGAAACCTGCTGAGAAAAAAAGATAAATGCACACGTTAAATCAGAAAATGATGTCATGAAGACCAAAAAATATCCAAAACACTGTACATAAATACCTCTGACACTGAAGCAGGGAAACCTGCTAAGAAAAAAAGATAAATGCACAAGTTAAACCACAAAATGTCATGAAATACCAAAAAATATACAAAATACTGTACATAAATACCTCTGTCGCTGAAGCAGGAAAACCTGCAGAGAAAAAAAGATAAATGCACAAGTTAAATCAGAAAATGATGTCATGAAAGACCAAAAAATCTGCAAAATACTGTACAAAAATACCTCTGACGCTGAAGCAGGAAAACCTGCTGAGAAAAAAAGATAAATGCACACGTTAAATCAGAAAATGATGTCATGAAAGACAAGAAAATATACAAAATACTGTACATAAATACCTCTGACGCTGAAGCAGGGAAACCTGGAGAGAAAAAAAGAAAAATGCACAAGTTAAACCAGAAAATGATGTCATGAAAGACAACAAAATACACAAAATACTGTACATAAATTCCTCCGACGCTGAAGCAGGGAAACCTGCTAAGAAAAAAAGATAAATGCACAAGTTAAACCAGAAAATGATGTCATGAAAAAATACAAAATGCACAAAATACTGTACATAAATACCTCTGACACTGAAGCAGGGAAACCTGCAGAGAAAAAAAGAAAAATGCAAGAGTTAAATCAGAAAATGATGTCATGAAAGACCAAAAAATATGCAAAAGACTGTACATAAATACCTCTGATGCTGAAGCAGGGAAACCTGCAGCGAAAAAAAGAAAAATGCACAAGTTAAACCAGAAAATGATGTCATGAAAGACCAAAAAATATACAAAATACTGTACATAAATACCTCTGACACTGAAGCAGGGAAACCTGCTGAGAAAAAAAGATAAATGCACACGTTAAATCAGAAAATGATGTCATGAAAGACAAGAAAATACACAAAATACTGTACATAAATACCTCTGACGCTGAAGCAGGGAAACCTGGAGAGAAAAAAAGATAAATGCACAAGTTAAACCAGAAAATGATGTCATGAAAGACAACAAAATACACAAAAAACTGTACATAAATTCCTCCGACGCTGAAGCAGGGAAACCTGCTAAGAAAAAATGATAAATGCACAAGTTAAATCAGAAAATGATGTCATGAAAGACAAGAAAATATACAAAATACTGTACATAAATACCTCTGACGCTGAAGCAGGGAAACCTACTGAGAAAAAAAGATAAATGCACAAGTTAAACCAGAAAATGATGTCATGAAAGACAACAAAATACACAAAATACTGTACATAAATACCTCTGACACTGAAGCAGGGAAACCTGCTAAGAAAAAAAGATAAATGCAAAGGTTAAACCAGAAAATGATGTCATGAAAGACCAAAAAATATACATAATACTGTACATAAACACTTCCAACGCTGAAGCAGGGAAACCTGTAGAGAAAAAAGAGAAAAATGTACAAGTTAAACCAAAAAATGATTTCATGAAAGACTGCAGAATATACAAAATACTGTACATAAATACCTCTGTCGCTGAAGCAGGAAAACCTGCAGAGAAAAAAAGATAAATGCACAAGTTAAACCAGAAAATGATGTCATGAAAGACTGCAGAATATACAAAATACTGTACATAAATACCTCTGACACTGAAGCAGGGAAACCTGCTGAGAAAAAAAGATAAATGCACACGTTAAATCAGAAAATGATGTCATGAAAGACAAGAAAATATACAAAATACTGTACATAAATACCTCTGACGCTGAAGCAGGGAAACCTACTGAGAAAAAAAGATAAATGCACAAGTTAAACCAGAAAATGATGTCATGAAAGACAACAAAATACACAAAATACTGTACATAAATACCTCTGACACTGAAGCAGGGAAACCTGGAGAGAAAAAAAGAAAAATGCACAAGTTAAACCAGAAAATGATGTCATGAAAGACAACAAAATACACAAAATACTGTACATAAATTCCTCCGACGCTGAAGCAGGGAAACCTGCTAAGAAAAAAAGATAAATGCACAAGTTAAACCAGAAAATGATGTCATGAAAAAATACAAAATGCACAAAATACTGTACATAAATACCTCTGACACTGAAGCAGGGAAACCTGCAGAGAAAAAAAGAAAAATGCACAAGTTAAATCAGAAAATGATGTCATGAAAGACCAAAAAATATGCAAAAGACTGTACATAAATACCTCTGATGCTGAAGCAGGGAAACCTGCAGCGAAAAAAAGAAAAATGCACAAGTTAAACCAGAAAATGATGTCATGAAAGACCAAAAAATATACAAAATACTGTACATAAATACCTCTGACACTGAAGCAGGGAAACCTGCTGAGAAAAAAAGATAAATGCACAAGTTAAACCAGAAAATGATGTCATGAAAGACAAGAAAATACACAAAAAACTGTACATAAATTCCTCCGACGCTGAAGCAGGGAAATCTACTGATAAAAAAAGAAAAATGCACAACTTAAACCAGAAAATGATGTCATGAAAGACAACAAAATACACAAAATACTGTACATAAATACCTCTGATGCTGAAACAGGGAAACCTGCTGAGAAAAAAAGATAAATGCACAAGTTAAATCAGAAAATGATGTCATGAAGACCAAAAAATATCCAAAATACTGTACATAAATACCTCTGACACTGAAGCAGGGAAAGCTGCAGAGAAAAAAAGAAAAATGCACAAGTTAAATCAGAAAATGATGTCATGAAGACCAAAAAATATACAAAATACTGTACATAAATACCTCTGACGCTGAAGCAGGAAAACCTGCTGAGAAAAAAAGAAAAATGCACAAGTTAAACCAGAAAATGATGTTATGAAGACCAAAAAATATCCAAAATACTGTACATAAATACCTCCGACGCTGAAGCAGGAAAACCTGCTGAGAAAAAATGATAAATGCACAAGTTAAATCAGAAAATGATGTCATGAAAGACAAGAAAATATACAAAATACTGTACATAAATACCTCTGACGCTGAAGCAGGGAAACCTACTGAGAAAAAAAGATAAATGCACAAGTTAAACCAGAAAATGATGTCATGAAAGACAACAAAATACACAAAATACTATACATAAATACCTCTGATGCTGAAACAGGGAAACCTGCTGAGAAAAAAAGATAAATGCACAAGTTAAACCAGAAAATGATGTTATGAAGACCAAAAAATATCCAAAATACTGTACATAAATACCTCCGACGCTGAAGCAGGAAAACCTGCTGAGAAAAAATGATAAATGCACAAGTTAAATCAGAAAATGATGTCATGAAAGACAAGAAAATATACAAAATACTGTACATAAATACCTCTGACGCTGAAGCAGGGAAACCTACTGAGAAAAAAAGATAAATGCACAAGTTAAACCAGAAAATGATGTCATGAAAGACAACAAAATACACAAAATACTGTACATAAATACCTCTGATGCTGAAGCAGGAAAACCTGCAGAGAAAAAAAGATAAATGCAAAGGTTAAACCAGAAAATGATGTCATGAAAGACCAAAAAATATACATAATATTGTACATAAACACTTCCAACGCTGAAGCAGGGAAACCTGTAGAGAAAAAAGAGAAAAATGTACAAGTTAAACCAAAAAATGATTTCATGAAAGACTGCAGAATATACAAAATACTGTACATAAATACCTCTGTCGCTGAAGCAGGAAAACCTGCAGAGAAAAAAAGAAAAATGCACAAGTTAAATCAGAAAATGATGTCATGAAGACCAAAAAATATCCAAAATACTGTACATAAATACCTCTGACGCTGAAGCAGGGAAACCTACTGAGAAAAAAAGATAAATGCACAAGTTAAATCAGAAAATGATGTCATGAAGACCAAAAAATATCCAAAATACTGTACATAAATACCTCTGACACTGAAGCAGGGAAACCTGCTAAGAAAAAAAGATAAATGCACAAGTTAAACCACAAAATGTCATGAAAGACCAAAAAATATACAAAATACTGTACATAAATACCTCCGACGCTGAAGCAGGAAAACCTGCTGAGAAAAAAGAAAAATGCACAAGTTAAATCAGAAAATGATGTCATGAAAGACAAGCAAATATACAAAATACTGTACATAAATACCTCTGACGCTGAAGCAGGGAAATCTACTGATAAAAAAAGAAAAATGCACAAGTTAAACCAGAAAATGATGTCATGAAAGACAACAAAATACACAAAATACTGTACATAAATACCTCTGATGCTGAAACAGGGAAACCTGCTGAGAAAAAAAGATAAATGCACAAGTTAAATCAGAAAATGATGTCATGAAGACCAAAAAATATCAAAAATACTGTACATAAATACCTCTGACACTGAAGCAGGGAAAGCTGCAGAGAAAAAAAGAAAAATGCACAAGTTAAATCAGAAAATGATGTCATGAAGACCAAAAAATATACATAATATTGTACATAAACACTTCCAACGCTGAAGCAGGGAAACCTGTAGAGAAAAAAGAGAAAAATGTACAAGTTAAACCAAAAAATGATTTCATGAAAGACTGCAGAATATACAAAATACTGTACATAAATACCTCTGTCGCTGAAGCAGGAAAACCTGCAGAGAAAAAAAGAAAAATGCACAAGTTAAATCAGAAAATGATGTCATGAAGACCAAAAAATATCCAAAATACTGTACATAAATACCTCTGACGCTGAAGCAGGGAAACCTACTGAGAAAAAAAGATAAATGCACAAGTTAAATCAGAAAATGATGTCATGAAGACCAAAAAATATCCAAAATACTGTACATAAATACCTCTGACACTGAAGCAGGGAAACCTGCTAAGAAAAAAAGATAAATGCACAAGTTAAACCACAAAATGTCATGAAAGACCAAAAAATATACAAAATACTGTACATAAATACCTCCGACGCTGAAGCAGGAAAACCTGCTGAGAAAAAAGAAAAATGCACAAGTTAAATCAGAAAATGATGTCATGAAAGACAAGCAAATATACAAAATACTGTACATAAATACCTCTGACGCTGAAGCAGGGAAATCTACTGATAAAAAAAGAAAAATGCACAAGTTAAACCAGAAAATGATGTCATGAAAGACAACAAAATACACAAAATACTGTACATAAATACCTCTGATGCTGAAACAGGGAAACCTGCTGAGAAAAAAAGATAAATGCACAAGTTAAATCAGAAAATGATGTCATGAAGACCAAAAAATATCAAAAATACTGTACATAAATACCTCTGACACTGAAGCAGGGAAAGCTGCAGAGAAAAAAAGAAAAATGCACAAGTTAAATCAGAAAATGATGTCATGAAGACCAAAAAATATACAAAATACTGTACATAAATACCTCTGACGCTGAAGCAGGAAAACCTGTTGAGAAAAAAAGAAAAATGCACAAGTTAAACCAGAAAATGATGTTATGAAGACCAAAAAATATCCAAAATACTGTACATAAATACCTCCGACGCTGAAGCAGGAAAACCTGCTGAGAAAAAATGATAAATGCACAAGTTAAATCAGAAAATGATGTCATGAAAGACAAGAAAATATACAAAATACTGTACATAAATACCTCTGACGCTGAAGCAGGGAAACCTACTGAGAAAAAAAGATAAATGCACAAGTTAAACCAGAAAATGATGTCATGAAAGACAACAAAATACACAAAATACTGTACATAAATACCTCTGATGCTGAAGCAGGGAAGCCTGCTAAGAAAAAAAGATAAATGCAAAGGTTAAACCAGAAAATGATGTCATGAAAGACCAAAAAATATACATAATACTGTACATAAACACTTCCAACGCTGAAGCAGGGAAACCTGTAGAGAAAAAAGAGAAAAATGTACAAGTTAAACCAAAAAATGATTTCATGAAAGACTGCAGAATATACAAAATACTGTACATAAATACCTCTGTCGCTGAAGCAGGAAAACCTGCAGAGAAAAAAAGAAAAATGCACAAGTTAAATCAGAAAATGATGTCATGAAGACCAAAAAATATCCAAAATACTGTACATAAATACATCTGACGCTGAAGCAGGGAAACCTACTGAGAAAAAAAGATAAATGCACAAGTTAAATCAGAAAATGATGTCATGAAGACCAAAAAATATCCAAAATACTGTACATAAATACCTCTGACACTGAAGCAGGGAAACCTGCTAAGAAAAAAAGATAAATGCACAAGTTAAACCACAAAATGTCATGAAAGACCAAAAAATATACAAAATACTGTACATAAATACCTCCGACGCTGAAGCAGGAAAACCTGCTGAGAAAAAAGAAAAATGCACAAGTTAAATCAGAAAATGATGTCATGAAAGACAAGAAAATATACAAAATACTGTAAATAAATACCTCTGACACTGAAGCAGGGAAATCTACTGATAAAAAAAAAAAAATGCACAAGTTAAACCAGAAAATGATGTCATGAAAGACAACAAAACATACAAAATACTGTACATAAATACCTCTGACACTGAAGCAGGAAAACCTGCAGAGAAAAAAAGATAAATGCAAAGGTTAAACCAGAAAATGATGTCATGAAAGACCAAAAAATATACATAATACTGTACATAAACACTTCCAACGCTGAAGCAGGGAAACCTGTAGAGAAAAAAGAGAAAAATGTACAAGTTAAACCAAAAAATGATTTCATGAAAGACTGCAGAATATACAAAATACTGTACATAAATACCTCTGTCGCTGAAGCAGGAAAACCTGCAGAGAAAAAAAGATAAATGCACAAGTTAAATCAGAAAATGATGTCATGAAGACAAAAAAATATCCAAAATACTGTACATAAATACCTCTGTCGCTGAAGCAGGGAAAGCTGCAGAGAAAAAAAGAAAAATGCACAAGTTAAATCAGAAAATGATGTCATGAAGACCAAAAAATATACAAAATACTGTACATAAATACCTCTGACGCTGAAGCAGGAAAACCTGCTGAGAAAAAAAGATAAATGCACGAGTTAAACCAGAAAATTATGTCATGAAAGACAACAAAATATAGAAAATACTGTACATAAATACCTCTGTCGCTGAAGCAGGAAAAGCTGCAGGGAAAAAAAGAAAAATGCACAAGTTAAATCAGAAAATGATGTCATGAAGACCAAAAAATATCCAAAATACTGTACATAAATACATCTGACGCTGAAGCAGGGAAACCTACTGAGAAATAAAGATAAATGCACAAGTTAAATCAGAAAATGATGTCATGAAGACCAAAAAATATCCAAAATACTGTACATAAATACCTCTGACACTGAAGCAGGGAAACCTGCTAAGAAAAAAAGATAAATGCACAAGTTAAACCACAAAATGTCATGAAAGACCAAAAAATATACAAAATACTGTACATAAATACCTCCGACGCTGAAGCAGGAAAACCTGCTGAGAAAAAAGAAAAATGCACAAGTTAAATCAGAAAATGATGTCATGAAAGACAAGAAAATATACAAAATACTGTACATAAATACCTCTGACACTGAAGCAGGGAAACCTGCAGAGAAAAAAAGAAAAATGCACAAGTTAAATCAGAAAATGATGTCATGAAAGACTGCAGAATATACAAAATACTGTACATAAATACCTCTGTCGCTGAAGCAGTAAAACCTGCTAAGAAAAAAAGATAAATGCACGTGTTAAATCAGAAAATGATGTCATGAAAGACCAAAAAATATACAAAATACTGTACATAAATACCTCTGTCGCTGAAGCAGGGAAAGCTGCAGAGAAAAAAAGAAAAATGCACAAGTTAAATCAGAAAATGATGTCATGAAGACAAAAAAATATCCAAAATACTGTACATAAATACCTCTGTCGCTGAAGCAGGGAAAGCTGCAGAGAAAAAAAGAAAAATGCACAAGTTAAATCAGAAAATGATGTCATGAAGACCAAAAAATATACAAAATACTGTACATAAATACCTCTGACGCTGAAGCAGGAAAACCTGCTGAGAAAAAAAGATAAATGCACGAGTTAAACCAGAAAATTATGTCATGAAAGACAACAAAATATAGAAAATACTGTACATAAATACCTCTGTCGCTGAAGCAGGAAAAGCTGCAGGGAAAAAAAGATAAATGCACAAGTTAAATCAGAAAATGATGTCATGAAGACCAAAAAATATCCAAAATACTGTACATAAATACCTCTGACACTGAAGCAGGGAAACCTGCTAAGAAAAAAAGATAAATGCACAAGTTAAACCACAAAATGTCATGAAAGACCAAAAAATATACAAAATACTGTACATAAATACCTCCGACGCTGAAGCAGGAAAACCTGCTGAGAAAAAAGAAAAATGCACAAGTTAAATCAGAAAATGATGTCATGAAAGACAAGAAAATATACAAAATACTGTACATAAATACCTCTGACACTGAAGCAGGGAAACCTGCAGAGAAAAAAAGAAAAATGCACAAGTTAAATCAGAAAATGATGTCATGAAAGACAAGCAAATATACAAAATACTGTACATAAATACCTCTGACGCTGAAGCAGGGAAATCTACTGATAAAAAAAGAAAAATGCACAAGTTAAACCAGAAAATGATGTCATGAAAGACAACAAAATACACAAAATACTGTACATAAATACCTCTGATGCTGAAACAGGGAAACCTGCTGAGAAAAAAAGATAAATGCACAAGTTAAATCAGAAAATGATGTCATGAAGACCAAAAAATATCAAAAATACTGTACATAAATACCTCTGACACTGAAGCAGGGAAAGCTGCAGAGAAAAAAAGAAAAATGCACAAGTTAAATCAGAAAATGATGTCATGAAGACCAAAAAATATACAAAATACTGTACATAAATACCTCCGACGCTGAAGCAGGGAAACCTGCTAAGAAAAAAAGATAAATGCAAAGGTTAAACCAGAAAATGATGTCATGAAAGACCAAAAAATATACATAATACTGTACATAAACACTTCCAACGCTGAAGCAGGGAAACCTGTAGAGAAAAAAGAGAAAAATGTACAAGTTAAACCAAAAAGTGATTTCATGAAAGACTGCAGAATATACAAAATACTGTACATAAATACCTCTGTCGCTGAAGCAGGAAAACCTGCAGAGAAAAAAAGATAAATGCACAAGTTAAATCAGAAAATGATGTCATGAAAGACAACAAAATATACAAAATACTGTACATAAATACCTCTGACGCTGAAGCAGGGAAACCTGCTAAGAAAAAAAGATAAATGCACGTGTTAAATCAGAAAATGATGTCATGAAAGACCAAAAAATATACAAAATACTGTACATAAATACCTCTGTCGCTGAAGCAGGGAAAGCTGCAGAGAAAAAAAGAAAAATGCACAAGTTAAATCAGAAAATGATGTCATGAAGACAAAAAAATATCCAAAATACTGTACATAAATACCTCTGTCGCTGAAGCAGGGAAAGCTGCAGAGAAAAAAAGAAAAATGCACAAGTTAAATCAGAAAATGATGTCATGAAGACCAAAAAATATACAAAATACTGTACATAAATACCTCTGACGCTGAAGCAGGAAAACCTGCTGAGAAAAAAAGATAAATGCACGAGTTAAACCAGAAAATTATGTCATGAAAGACAACAAAATATAGAAAATACTGTACATAAATACCTCTGTCGCTGAAGCAGGAAAAGCTGCAGAGAAAAAAAGAAAAATGCACAAGTTAAATCAGAAAATGATGTCATGAAGACCAAAAAATATCCAAAATACTGTACATAAATACATCTGACGCTGAAGCAGGGAAACCTACTGAGAAAAAAAGATAAATGCACAAGTTAAATCAGAAAATGATGTCATGAAGACCAAAAAATATCCAAAATACTGTACATAAATACCTCTGACACTGAAGCAGGGAAACCTGCTAAGAAAAAAAGATAAATGCACAAGTTAAACCACAAAATGTCATGAAAGACCAAAAAATATACAAAATACTGTACATAAATACCTCCGACGCTGAAGCAGGAAAACCTGCTGAGAAAAAAGAAAAATGCACAAGTTAAATCAGAAAATGATGTCATGAAAGACAAGAAAATATACAAAATACTGTACATAAATACCTCTGACACTGAAGCAGGGAAACCTGCAGAGAAAAAAAGAAAAATGCACAAGTTAAATCAGAAAATGATGTCATGAAAGACAAGCAAATATACAAAATACTGTACATAAATACCTCTGACGCTGAAGCAGGGAAATTTACTGATAAAAAAAGAAAAATGCACAAGTTAAACCAGAAAATGATGTCATGAAAGACAACAAAATACACAAAATACTGTACATAAATACCTCTGATGCTGAAACAGGGAAACCTGCTGAGAAAAAAAGATAAATGCACAAGTTAAATCAGAAAATGATGTCATGAAGACCAAAAAATATCAAAAATACTGTACATAAATACCTCTGACACTGAAGCAGGGAAAGCTGCAGAGAAAAAAAGAAAAATGCACAAGTTAAATCAGAAAATGATGTCATGAAGACCAAAAAATATACAAAATACTGTACATAAATACCTCCGACGCTGAAGCAGGGAAACCTGCTAAGAAAAAAAGATAAATGCAAAGGTTAAACCAGAAAATGATGTCATGAAAGACCAAAAAATATACATAATACTGTACATAAACACTTCCAACGCTGAAGCAGGGAAACCTGTAGAGAAAAAAGAGAAAAATGTACAAGTTAAACCAAAAAGTGATTTCATGAAAGACTGCAGAATATACAAAATACTGTACATAAATACCTCTGTCGCTGAAGCAGGAAAACCTGCAGAGAAAAAAAGATAAATGCACGTGTTAAATCAGAAAATGATGTCATGAAAGACCAAAAAATATACAAAATACTGTACATAAATACCTCTGACACTGAAGCAGTGAAACCTGCAGAGAAAAAAAGAAAAATGCACAAGTTAAATCAGAAAATGATGTCATGAAAGACAAGCAAATATACAAAATACTGTACATAAATACCTCTGACGCTGAAGCAGGGAAATTTACTGATAAAAAAAGAAAAATGCACAAGTTAAACCAGAAAATGATGTCATGAAAGACAACAAAATACACAAAATACTGTACATAAATACCTCTGATGCTGAAACAGGGAAACCTGCTGAGAAAAAAAGATAAATGCACAAGTTAAATCAGAAAATGATGTCATGAAGACCAAAAAATATCAAAAATACTGTACATAAATACCTCTGACACTGAAGCAGGGAAAGCTGCAGAGAAAAAAAGAAAAATGCACAAGTTAAATCAGAAAATGATGTCATGAAGACCAAAAAATATACAAAATACTGTACATAAATACCTCCGACGCTGAAGCAGGGAAACCTGCTAAGAAAAAAAGATAAATGCAAAGGTTAAACCAGAAAATGATGTCATGAAAGACCAAAAAATATACATAATACTGTACATAAACACTTCCAACGCTGAAGCAGGGAAACCTGTAGAGAAAAAAGAGAAAAATGTACAAGTTAAACCAAAAAGTGATTTCATGAAAGACTGCAGAATATACAAAATACTGTACATAAATACCTCTGTCGCTGAAGCAGGAAAACCTGCAGAGAAAAAAAGATAAATGCACGTGTTAAATCAGAAAATGATGTCATGAAAGACCAAAAAATATACAAAATACTGTACATAAATACCTCTGACACTGAAGCAGTGAAACCTGCTGAGAAAAAAAGAAAAATGCACAAGTTAAACCAGAAAATGATGTCATGAAAGACCAAAAAATCTGCAAAATACTGTACAAAAATACCTCTGACGCTGAAGCAGGAAAACCTGCTGAGAAAAAAAGATAAATGCACACGTTAAATCAGAAAATGATGTCATGAAAGACAAGAAAATACACAAAATACTGTACATAAATACCTCTGATGCTGAAACAGGGAAACCTGCTGAGAAAAAAAGATAAATGCACAAGTTAAATCAGAAAATGATGTCATGAAGACCAAAAAATATCAAAAATACTGTACATAAATACCTCTGACACTGAAGCAGGGAAAGCTGCAGAGAAAAAAAGAAAAATGCACAAGTTAAATCAGAAAATGATGTCATGAAGACCAAAAAATATACAAAATACTGTACATAAATACCTCCGACGCTGAAGCAGGGAAACCTGCTAAGAAAAAAAGATAAATGCAAAGGTTAAACCAGAAAATGATGTCATGAAAGACCAAAAAATATACATAATACTGTACATAAACACTTCCAACGCTGAAGCAGGGAAACCTGTAGAGAAAAAAGAGAAAAATGTACAAGTTAAACCAAAAAGTGATTTCATGAAAGACTGCAGAATATACAAAATACTGTACATAAATACCTCTGTCGCTGAAGCAGGAAAACCTGCAGAGAAAAAAAGATAAATGCACGTGTTAAATCAGAAAATGATGTCATGAAAGACCAAAAAATATACAAAATACTGTACATAAATACCTCTGACACTGAAGCAGTGAAACCTGCAGAGAAAAAAAGAAAAATGCACAAGTTAAATCAGAAAATGATGTCATGAAAGACAAGCAAATATACAAAATACTGTACATAAATACCTCTGACGCTGAAGCAGGGAAATTTACTGATAAAAAAAGAAAAATGCACAAGTTAAACCAGAAAATGATGTCATGAAAGACAACAAAATACACAAAATACTGTACATAAATACCTCTGATGCTGAAACAGGGAAACCTGCTGAGAAAAAAAGATAAATGCACAAGTTAAATCAGAAAATGATGTCATGAAGACCAAAAAATATCAAAAATACTGTACATAAATACCTCTGACACTGAAGCAGGGAAAGCTGCAGAGAAAAAAAGAAAAATGCACAAGTTAAATCAGAAAATGATGTCATGAAGACCAAAAAATATACAAAATACTGTACATAAATACCTCCGACGCTGAAGCAGGGAAACCTGCTAAGAAAAAAAGATAAATGCAAAGGTTAAACCAGAAAATGATGTCATGAAAGACCAAAAAATATACATAATACTGTACATAAACACTTCCAACGCTGAAGCAGGGAAACCTGTAGAGAAAAAAGAGAAAAATGTACAAGTTAAACCAAAAAGTGATTTCATGAAAGACTGCAGAATATACAAAATACTGTACATAAATACCTCTGTCGCTGAAGCAGGAAAACCTGCAGAGAAAAAAAGATAAATGCACGTGTTAAATCAGAAAATGATGTCATGAAAGACCAAAAAATATACAAAATACTGTACATAAATACCTCTGACACTGAAGCAGTGAAACCTGCTGAGAAAAAAAGAAAAATGCACAAGTTAAACCAGAAAATGATGTCATGAAAGACCAAAAAATCTGCAAAATACTGTACAAAAATACCTCTGACGCTGAAGCAGGAAAACCTGCTGAGAAAAAAAGATAAATGCACACGTTAAATCAGAAAATGATGTCATGAAAGACAAGAAAATATACAAAATACTGTACATAAATACCTCTGTCGCTGAAGCAGGAAAACCTGCTAAGAAAAAAAGATAAATGCACGTGTTAAATCAGAAAATGATGTCATGAAAGACAAGCAAATATACAAAATACTGTACATAAATACCTCTGACACTGAAGCAGGGAAATCTACTGATAAAAAAAGAAAAATGCACAAGTTAAACCAGAAAATGATGTCATGAAAGACAACAAAATACACAAAATACTGTACATAAATACCTCTGATGCTGAAACAGGGAAACCTGCTGAGAAAAAAAGATAAATGCACAAGTTAAATCAGAAAATGATGTCATGAAGACCAAAAAATATCAAAAATACTGTACATAAATACCTCTGACACTGAAGCAGGGAAAGCTGCAGAGAAAAAAAGAAAAATGCACAAGTTAAATCAGAAAATGATGTCATGAAGACCAAAAAATATACAAAATACTGTACATAAATACCTCCGACGCTGAAGCAGGGAAACCTGCTAAGAAAAAAAGATAAATGCAAAGGTTAAACCAGAAAATGATGTCATGAAAGACCAAAAAATATACATAATACTGTACATAAACACTTCCAACGCTGAAGCAGGGAAACCTGTAGAGAAAAAAGAGAAAAATGTACAAGTTAAACCAAAAAGTGATTTCATGAAAGACTGCAGAATATACAAAATACTGTACATAAATACCTCTGTCGCTGAAGCAGGAAAACCTGCAGAGAAAAAAAGATAAATGCACAAGTTAAACCAGAAAATGATGTCATGAAAGACAACAAAATACACAAAAAACTGTACATAAATTCCTCCGACGCTGAAGCAGGGAAACCTGCTAAGAAAACATGATAAATGCACAAGTTAAATCAGAAAATGATGTCATGAAAGACAAGAAAATATACAAAATACTGTACATAAATACCTCTGACGCTGAAGCAGGGAAACCTACTGAGAAAAAAAGATAAATGCACAAGTTAAACCAGAAAATGATGTCATGAAAGACAACAAAATACACAAAATACTGTACATAAATACCTCTGACACTGAAGCAGGGAAACCTGCTAAGAAAAAAAGATAAATGCAAAGGTTAAACCAGAAAATGATGTCATGAAAGACCAAAAAATATACATAATACTGTACATAAACACTTCCAACGCTGAAGCAGGGAAACCTGTAGAGAAAAAAGAGAAAAATGTACAAGTTAAACCAAAAAATGATTTCATGAAAGACTGCAGAATATACAAAATACTGTACATAAATACCTCTGTCGCTGAAGCAGGAAAACCTGCAGAGAAAAAAAGATAAATGCACAAGTTAAACCAGAAAATGATGTCATGAAAGACAACAAAATACACAAAATACTGTACATAAATACCTCTGACACTGAAGCAGGGAAACCTACAGAGAAAAAAAGATAAATGCACAAGTTAAATCAGAAAATGATGTCATGAAAGACAACAAAATACACAAAATACTGTACATAAATACCTCTGATGCTGAAACAGGGAAACCTGCTGAGAAAAAAAGATAAATGCACAAGTTAAATCAGAAAATGATGTCATGAAAGACAAGAAAATATACAAAATACTGTACATAAATACCTCTGACGCTGAAGCAGGGAAACCTGCTAAGAAAAAAAGATAAATGCAAAGGTTAAATCAGAAAATGATGTCATGAAGACCAAAAAATATACATAATACTGTACATAAATACCTGTGACGCTGAAGTAGGAAAACGTGCTAAGAAAAAAAGATAAATGCAAAGGTTAAACCAGAAAATAATGTCATGAAAGACCAAAAAATATACGTAATACTGTACATAAACACTTTCAACGCTGAAGCAGGGAAACCTGTAGAGAAAAAAGAGAAAAATGTACAAGTTAAACCACAAAATGTCATGAAAGACCAAAAAATATACAAAATACTGTACATAAATACCTCTGACACTGAAGCAAGGAAACCTGCTGAGAAAAAAAGAAAAAATGCACAAGTTAAACCAAGAAATTATGTCATGAAAGACAAGAAAATATACAAAATACTGTACATAAATACCTTTGACACTGAAGCAGGGAAATCTGCAGAGAAAAAAGAGAAAAATGCACACGTTAAATCAAAAAATGATGTCATGAAAGAAAACAAAATATACAAAATACTGTACATAAATACCTCTGACACTGAATGAGGGAAACCTGCTGAGAAAAAAAGATAAATGCACAAGTTAAACCAGAAAATGATGTCATGAAAGACAACAAAATATACAAAATACTGTACATAAATACCTTTGACACTGAAGCAGGGAAACCTGCAGAGAAAAAAAGAAAAATGCACAAGTTAAACCACAAAATGTCATGAAAGACCAAAAAATATACAAAATACTGTACATAAATACCTCCGACGCTGAAGGAAGAAAACCTGCTGAGAAAAAAGAAAAAAAATGCACAAGTTAAACCAAGAAATGATGTCATGAAAGACCAAAAAATATACAAAATACTGTACATAATTACCTCTAATGCTGAAGCAGAAAAACCTGCTGAGAAAGAAAAAAAGAAAAATGCACAAGTTAAAGAAGAAAATGTCATGAAAGACCAAAAAACATAAAACATACTGTACATAACTACGTCTGACGCTGAAGCAGGAAAACCTGCAGGAAAAAAAAGTAAAATGCACAAGTTAAACCAGAAGATGATGTCATGAAAGACCAAAAAATATCCAAAATAGTGTACATAAATACCTATTATGATGAAGCAGTGAAACCTGCTAAGAAAGAAAAGAAAAATGCACAAGTTAAACCAGAAAATAATGTCATGAAAGACCACAAAATATAGAAAATACTGTACATAAATACGTCTGATGCTGAAGCAGTGAAACCTGCTGAGAAAAAAAAGAAAAATGCACAAGTTACACCAGAAAATGTCATGAAAGACCACAAAATATACAAAATACTGTACATAAATACCTATTATGACGAAGCAGGGAAACCTGTTGAGATAAAAAAGAAAAAAGATACAACCAGTCGACGTTATATTTGGCTTACCCCAAAATAAAGGGCATTACAGTAATGTAGCCGAGATGTAATGAAGACATGGATGGCTGTTTCTAAGTGCTGTTGTGCAAGAAAAGGTTTTACTTTAGACAGCTGTCTGATGTGGAAAAAGCTCCACTTTACTACAGAACTGATTTGCTGATCCAGTTTAAAATGACTGTTCATCTTAAAACCCATGTTTGATACAGTTGACTTTAAAAAAAAAACCTGCTAAAGGGCCAAAATCAACAGGCAGGGATTCACAAGCTCCACTGGGACCAAATACCATTACTTCAGTTTTTCCTTCATTAAGATGTAGGAAGTTTAGAGAAAACCAGGCTTTGTTGTCTTCCAGACATGCTAAAAGTAATGGAGATAAGGCATTTTTCTTTCTCAGAGGAATATAAATCTGACTATCATCAGCATAAAACTGTCGTTTACCATGAGAATGTCAATAAATACTTTTATCAAAGCTGACTCAGTGCAGTGTAATGTAAACGACACAAACAATACATTAATACCTATGACGCGTAAGCAAGAAAACCTGTTGAGAAAGAACAGAAAAATGCACAAGTTAAACCAGAAAATTATGTCAAGAAAGACCACAAAATGTACAAAATACTGCACATAAATACCTATGATGCGGAAGCAGGGAAACCTGATGAGAAACAAAAGAAAAGGAAAGGTTGAACTAAATAATTATGTTATTAAAGACTACAAGATATGTATACATATACTGTAGCCTCCATATACACAAAAAATGATCAAACAAGGAACCCTGCTCATAGAAAAATGATAAAGCTCAAGTTAAAAGACATCATAATAATGTCATGAAAGACCACTTTATTCACCATATACCATCCATTTACACATATATTTTTAAAGCAGGTAAACTTTTAGACAGACAACTCAAATGACTCAAGTTAAAAGAAATAATAATGTCATGAAAGAGCACAATAAATACAATACATTGTACATACATATAATGCCTAAGCAGGGAAACCTGCTGACAGACAAAAGAAAAAAGCACAAAAGAAAAAAGAAATAATAAGAAGCAGAAAACCAGTAAATATGTATAAAAACGTCCCTACTTTCTCAACCAAATGCGTCAAAACTCTTAGAACGCTTCTTTTTATGGTCTGCCTTTGACTTTTCATCACGTGACGTATTAAAGACCAACTCGAATGTTACGCATTTGCATTCGCGCACGCACACACGCATGCGCTCTAACATTCGGACACTGACGTAAATTACGTCTTGGTGCTCATTAGGACAACAATCACCATGTTGAAACGTTTAGGAGAACATCAGAAGCAGCTGTTTACCAACGCAAATTCACAGTCACACCAAATTCCGTCTATCAAGGCAACTGATTACATTTCATGTAACTGTGACAAATCTCAGCAGTCTTTCACCTTACCTGTTGTAAAACATGAACTTTCCTTCTGTTTTTGCTCGTGGCTGTGCAGACGCGCGTGAGCCATGTGTAACAGTAGATGGCAGCAACGCGCCGCGTTCAGTCTGCTCAACCTAAACGAGGACAAATGACAAGTCTGTCTTTTTAAATGACCAGAAAGATCAGGGCGGGACTTTTTCCTCCATTTGTGCAGGTTAAATGACCAAAACAAAACAAACAAAAATCAGAAGAACACTGTGTTTGTAGTTTTTACTACAATCCCTGATTCAATCATGTGCAAATGTAATTCTAATTGTCCCTTATTTAAATTCCTGAAACTAATTTCAAATCATGGCAAAATGGTTTCCTAAACATGATCAGGACTTCAATGTACTGCAATCGCCTCCACAGCCGCTTTATATTAATCCCAGTGGATGTGGTGGCATGGGAGATTATGTTGCTGATGCATCTGCAGCAACTGTGTGATGCTAACTACTATGACCCGTGGTGTCCAGGGGGAAAAGGGGGTTGCAACACAAAAGAAAAACGGCAACTAAAAGCTCCAATAAAATGTGGCATTTTATTTACAAAGGGATTGAAATCAAAGAAACCATAAAGAAGAACTGAAAACACCCTGTAAAAAGGAGCAAAATCCACTATTTAACAAAAAGAAAAAAAAAAAAAAAAACTTCAAAAGCTAACCAAAGTCTCTGTAACCACAGATCTAATCACCCAGACAAAGACAGCAAATAACAACGAAAAGCAAAAGTCCAATTTCTGTCAATCTACAGCTCTATAGCAGTCAATGCCAAGCAGAGAGTGGCAAACTGAGTCACAATCAGACACAGCTGCCTGATGACCCTTAAATATGCAGGTGTCCTCATGTGTGGCCAGTTGGGAAAGAGCCTTCAATGATATCCACCAATCCTGAGCCATGGTGGTACAGGTGAAGCCAAGGGATAGCAGCCAATCGTGTGTGGGCGCCAGAGTCTCTTCATTTGCATGAAGCTCTGCAGCCCAACAGACTCAGAGCTGTAACACTAACGTGTCAATATGAAATCAAATCTTTGGCCAATGTTTGCAACAATTTATTGAATCTATGTGGTGAAGAAAAAAGGCAGTTCTAAAGGCAAAAGGGGTCCAGCTTAGGACTTCCAAAGTGTACCTCATAAAATGATCATACAATCTACATTTAGGATATAATACACATGAAAGATGTTCTTGTTGTGTTCAAATTCCTTCATCTTGACTTTTTCTTTCTGTTTCATCTGAAGGCTCCAATTTCTCAGAGGCTGTGTACTTAAGTCTGTGGTGCAACGTTTGAAGGAAACAGTGCAATCATAGATGTGAAACACTTTTCAAAGATCATTTTTACTAAAAGAATTAGTTCACTTCGTACAGAAAGACGGTCTTGGAGAAGAAACCCCAAACTTTGTTGAAGTCATTTTGTTTCTTCGCATCACATGGCTGAGGTGTCTCAACATTCCATACCATATTGGGCAAAACCAAGATGCTCTCTGCTTGCTTGTAGCCTGGATTCAGAGGGATTTGCTCTCTTTTCTCTTTCACCTTCCTAACTAATCCCATTCTCCCCCCACCTGAGGGAGAATGGAATCAACCCAACCAGGAATTCCTTCACCAAATCTTCCTGCAACCTGTTCAGAGTCATGATTGATTGGAGATTGTCTATGAAGTTGTGTTTAGAAAAAGAAAATAAAGATGTCTGTAACTTTAACAGAGACTGTTGTCAAGAGGTATATCTGATCATGGATGCCTTACGAGTGATCCAGCATGAATGGAAAGTGCTGTTTCTGCGAGCTGACTCCAGGTCAGACGTTCAGCTGTCCAACATTCTTGACTCAGAGATCTGTTAGTAACATGAGAGCATTACCAAGAGGACTATATCTGTCTATGATAATCATGCAGGCTTCATCAGAAGCATGACAGGATGCCTGTCGCTGCAGCCAACCTCTGCAGGACTCCGTGATGATCTGAACAGATTTTCCACAAATCTTTTAATGACAGAAAGAAGACAGGTGCCGAGGCAAGACAGTTAAAGACTTCTGCTTGATGCTGAGACCTAGAACTTGCAGGAATGCCTTCATAACTCTGATTATATAGGAGGGGATTGGCGTTTTAATCCTGGTGGTTTAAACTTCTTTCTTTTCTTTTTCCAGCGCTAAGAAGATGTGTAGCTTGAAGTTTGTGTTTCACAAAAAATGTGCAAATTTAATAATAATATTGGAATTCATGAAACTGAGGCTGAAGATCAGTCAGGGAGAACTCCAGCTGCGGTAGACTTTAAACGCACATCTGTAGCACGATTGCCTGTGTAATTCATTCCCATCAAGTCGATTTATGAAGATCAGGTGGTCCTTCTAGAAGAACATGTGTAAGAAATATACTGTTTGTAAGCTGTGATGATGGCTGAAAGTCAGATAAAGAACACACAAAACACAAATTGTTCTTTTGAACTTTGATAGATAAGTGCTCTGACTTTTTCACAGGTTTAACATGAACTACACAGACAGTAGTATTCTTAATGTTTTTCTTCAGGTATGTGATGCACATCTCTTTTGCACAGTGTTCTACCGATAGTGGACTTAGAGAGAGCGGTAGATTTCAAGCTAATGTGGAGAACTTTGTGACATGGACATTTGAGACTTGCTTTTAGTGCGATGGGCAATGCTCCTGTTACATTCCCTCCTGCTGCCTGTTGAGGCAATGTAGAGGATGGGTCCTATTTAAGAAATGACTGTTTTTAGTCAATTTATTTGGAAGAAGTTGGTGGAATTTTTACACTCATTGTTCGTGGAGTAATCTTTATTTTGTACACCCTTCTTCGGGAGGCTGACAATAATCATGAATTTCCCCATCCATTGGGATCCAAACCCTTGAAAGATTACTTTGTAACCTTCTCCACCCTGATGATTATGAGATCTTCGCAATATCAGAAAACACAACTGTAGCTTACACACCAATGTCACATTTAATATGCAAATATCCTCACCCAACATCATCAGCTTTATAAGGAAAGTCAAGATATCATTAATATTGTCTGAATGTTAGATCCCAACAGTGATTCAATGGACCTAATCTAAAAAACAAACTACATCTCTTCTCTTCC
Organism: Telmatherina bonti; assembly: GCF_933228915.1. Taxonomy (NCBI): domain Eukaryota; kingdom Metazoa; phylum Chordata; class Actinopteri; order Atheriniformes; family Telmatherinidae; genus Telmatherina; species Telmatherina bonti. The sequence continues at coordinate 30,414,586 of NC_136622.1, forward strand.
TTCACTTCCGCCTTTTTTTCTCTTCATCTCTCTTTGTGTTTTTCTTTTGTTTGTTTATTCTTTTATCTCTGCTTTTAACAATTTGTCCTGAGCAGCATTAAGGTAGTTGAGGAGCACCATGGTGCTCTGACTATAAAAGGAAGCTCGCAACAAGCTTACGAACTATGGGTTGAAAGGGACGGTGGAGGCAATGTTCTTTAAAGGCACAGTTTGCTATGTTGGAGAAATATAAGGCGAGTGTTTCCCCCTCTTTTTATGGTAAACAGGAACTCACCATCAGCCTAGTTCAGTCAAATCCACTTGCTAGCCTTACTGAATGTCATTCATTAACATGTTAAATTTGTTTAGCCAACAGAAAATGACAGGCTGTGCATCAACCTGGACACCCACTGCTTGTTGAAACAAACAAATACAGCAGATACGTCCAGCAGTGTTTTCCCAGTTTCCAGTCTATGCAAAATAAAGTTAACTGACTGCGGCTTCATCCACGCATGAGAATGCCATCAATCTTTTCACATAACTCCTGACAAGTAGGCAAATATCTCCCAAGATGGAACAGCAAAAGATGTTTTCACAAAGCAGGAATTCAGACTGCTGTACGGGAATGAAATCAGCCCTGCTGTCGGGCAAGAAAACTAATGCTTCATGACTCCCGCAGGGTTTAAAGATGGTGTAAATAAACATGCTTTACTGAGAGGAAATATGTCAGAAGGGTCGTGTGTTAACACCCCGATGCACTTATACTAACAACATCTCTCCATCACACTGTAGGGAGCCAAGTTACTCAGCACTTCACTGTTGTTGATGGCTCCTCAGGTAAAGCTGTGTTGACCCTGCAGAATGCAAACTGTAGCAAACCCCCCCCCCGTCTCTGGCTTTGTGTCCCCCTCCCCTACCTCCCCTTATCCCTGCTCACATCAGTGGACAATTTAAGTCCTCAGCTCTGACTCTGTCCACAGCAGAACCTCTGGCAGGCTGCCACAGTGAGCTGCCAAAGCTGAAGAGAGCTGGGAGAGGAAGGAGGACTGGGGGTTGGTTGGAAGGGTGGAGGGACCGGGAGGTTGACCAAACAGAAAAGAGAGGCAGAGGGGGAAAGAAAGGGAGAGAAAGAAAGCATGAGAGGGAGGGAGATGGGTATAACGTTGGGAAACACAGGAAGAGACAGCACAGCAAACAAACTTTTCTCTCTTGTTCTTTTGGACCGCTTGCAGGACTTCATTGCTGAAGAAGGCGAAACGGGGTAATCTTTGGTTCCTTCTTCAGACCAAAAAGTTATTTTCCAGGCTTTTCTGATCTGAAGAGATTATTCAGCTTTGTTACCTTTTGTATTTTCATCTGCATGCTTCTGAAAGAAGGTGTGAAAAGGCATCTGAAACCAGTCTAAAGCCAGCAACAACTTCTGGAACTAAACCACCGCACACTCTCACACATGTAAACACACACACCTGTTGCTGAGGATTCCCCGGGAGCGTTGTCATGGACATCCTTGTCAGTGTTGTTTGAAGGGATCAACATATCCGTGCATCTGTTGTCTGGTGGTGGACGCGGTGAACTTTACAGTAGAAGCTGACCTGCCTGTCTGGGCTAGAGGTGGGAGATGTCATCCTACTACTCGCGCACCAAGGACCTGACTCGCACCAGGAAGTCTCTGACAGAGTCACCGCCGTCCTCTCCGTCATATACGGACAAGAATTACAGAGTAAGCTCTTCTTCCAAAGGAACACATATTTCCAAGTGTAGACTTTTGAACAGAAATACATTTTCACATCTCTCTGAATGATTTATTTCCATAAAGATACCACAGTTTTTATTAGAGCAAATTTGTGTCAACCTGTTGAGATAGTTTGATGTGATATTTGTCTTGATTCAACCAAAAACAACTAGGCAGGATTTATGAGACTGGGTGATGTTGCATTGAGTTGAAACATGTTAAAAGCTAGCAGATGCACAAACAACTTTATTTGCAACTTATTCAATCATATTACTGATGGCTCAGGAGAACGTTACTGATTCTACCTTCTCAGATGTGAGGAAGACACTATTTTAGCTTTTGGACAGTTTGTCAGCTAAAAGTTTGAAGACATCACCTTGGATTTGGAACTTAAAGTCAACATTTCTCGTTACAATAAAGAGAACAAATGGCACGTTGTCACTCTTGACTGATGGCTGTTGACTTGTGACACAGAGGCAAGTATTTGTTCTGAAACGCTGAGACTGATCACATTTTCCGGAAAACACTTCTGAATTGAAGCATTCTTTCTGTAATTTCCTGTTAGTTTTTTCTTTCTAAGTGGCTTATTCTCTTGGGCGTAGTTTCATTGTTGTGTTTGGTCCAGCATGTCAGCCTGAGCTGAACTCTTTGTGACAATCACACGTTAGGAAAGAAAAGTGAAAAGATGTGACACATTATTCTTCTTCCTCACACACACACACGCATGTTAATGTCATGCAACCCTGCAGACGCTCCAGTCCTCACTGTTGCTCAGCAGTGAATGCCTCCAGTGCCTGCTGGGATCCTCCTGTGGATTGGGCTCCCTTTTCGAAGAAGTGTCAGCCTCTCTCAGCTGTATCCATGGCGAAACTTGAACATTAATTTTCCATGATGTCAGCCCAGTCTGAATTTTTGTTGGGCGAGAAAATGCATTGCTGAGGGGGTGGGACTTGCTGGATGCAGTATTCGCAGCACTTGCTGCAATGTTTTGATGAGACCTTGGATCTCTTTGGTCAAATTCAGTTTATTGTGTTATAGCTGTGAGCAACAGAAAGGGAAATAAACAGGAACACATTTGCATTAGGCTGACAGATGTTCAGCCTCTGGCAGACATATACTCCAGTAAGAAGCTGTTATGTATCCTGACTCAAATACTCTCTAATTAAGGTAGTGTTTGTATTTCATGCTTCTTTATACCTCCTTCTACTGTCTTTTAATGGTTTACATTTACTGTTTGTTAGAATACCTAAATAACCTCTGCATTTATCAATCAGTATCAATTGCAGTGAAGCCTCAAGTATATGTACCATAAATGCTGATAATTATATAAAAGTATTATGTAAAATGATTTAAAAAAAAAAAAAAAAACAACTTTTTTTTTGCAAAAAGAAAAGGGAAATGTGCTTTTTGATGTCAGAAAGTCAAAGTTACTGTAATATAGAGAGGAATGGTTGAGGTGAGGAAAGGTGGGCAACAGTAAAAGAAACATCTTTCATGGCTCTGATCGCTGTCAGTTCTGGTGGGAGTCAAGAGAACACAAGTGTGTTTGGAGCTCAGATTTTCCAGCTGCAGACATTCGAGCATCTCAGAGGGGAAGATGCTGTGACAGAGAGAGAAGCAAGGGAAAGACATGAAGAGTTTTATAGTGATTGGACTGTCCATGAACATTCATTCACTATAGCAGCTTATGCAGCTGCTATAGGATAGGACCAGCACACACAGTGTGTGTGCTGGTCCTATCAGTTGTGTTAAATAACACGCCCATTCAGAGACAGTTTCCACCAGTCTGATTTGATCATCTTCCATCTGCTCTGCCTCTAATAGCTTGCTTCACTACACGTGCCTCCTCTGACTCCCAGCAGTATTCCTAACAAGGGAATCATATTGGTGCAGCTGCTGTCAGGAAGTAGAATTTCAGCTCGGTATGGATGATATACACACCCCTGTAAGAGGTCAATCTGTTCCTAAAAATCAGATGCTCTACTCCCCTTAGGACCCAGTTTTTACACCACCAATTTAAACTTCAAGCGAGAATAATTTATGAATAAAACCAAGGATGCTCCTCTCCCAGGTGATTATGAATGATTGCAAGTCTGACTGAGGAATCTGCACGCTGTTAAACACACAGATTAGTGACTAAGAGCTCATCTTCGCTCCTTCCTTGGTTCGTTTTCAGCTGAAGTCACAGAGGTCTGGATTTTCCTGGATAGCTCTGCTGAAGCACATGACCACATAAGGACAAGCAGCCCAGGCTCAGTTATGTAAACACTCGCTGCAGAATAGCTTCGAGGACACTGAAATACCCCACACACACACATGCGCCCACTTTACCAAATCTGAACACAGGAATAATTGTGCCTTTTTAACATAAATTCCTCCTCCTTCAGCATATCTTTGTACTGCAGTAAGCATCTGCTTCTCATGTAGAACGGCTCAGGCCGCCACACTGCATGTTTACCGCAAAGCATTTACAAATACAGGTGTTTAAAAATCTCTTCCCCAGGAGGAATTCCCCAAATCTTTCATTCTACCAGCTTTGTGCTAATTCATTACAGGAACTTCTCTGAGGTAATCTGATTCCTGACAGAGATGTGTCAGAAACGCAGCCAGAGGACACAGTATGTAATTGCTGCTGTAGCTCAGAGCCCAGCCTCCCTGGAGAAATGGAAACATACACAGAGTGGGATCACAACAGGCAGCTTGGCAGCCATGAAAGGACTGCACACAGCACAAACCTGCCAGGACAGTTTGATATCAGTCTGCTGTCTGAGGTCAGACGGCGGTCTGTCATACTTAACTTCTGATGTCATGATGTCATCCCTCTGCTGCAGGCATTTGCAAGGCAGCAGGCCCTGCGAATGACTGCAGTCCCCCCCCTCCAGTATTTTCTAAGCTTAACAAGCTCAAGCAGGCTTGACCTTTATGAACCTTGTTAGAGATATTATTCCATGTTGAGTTATATCTCACTTCTGCACACATTTCTGTCTTCTGAGAAACAGGCCTCTGAACATGATGGGATAATTTAACATGAAATTTTGTCTCCAAATGGAAAATATTTCTCTGCCCAGAACTTTTTTTTTTTTTTTTTACTTCAAACAAACAAATGTGAATCTAACCACCACAGAGGAGCTGACGGTATTTTCAAGCTGCTGTGCAGAAACTAAAATGCCTCACTCTTTTTGCTTTGTTTTCTTCACAGCATGAAAGACTTTCAAGGTAAGGATTCAAGTTTTTTTTTCTTCCTGATGTGTTGCTGATATGATCCTGAGTACTGAGCATGAACCATGTTGCCTCCAGATATGACTCCAGTGGTGAAAGCGCGACAGAGAAAGCACTGGGCCGCACCAGCTCGTATACACGCAGAGAGACAAGGCTGGCTGCTCTCAACAGACAGGAGCAGGACTCCACTGCCAAAGACTATAAGAAGGTAGTAACTCAGCTTTAAACAAACACATTCTCTTGTGATGGATTCAAAGCAGCTGCAGCGGATACAGTCCGACTTTTCCATACAAGCATTTTTGAACAAACTGGAATTTTTTTCTGCAGAATTTCGTCTTAACCTACAGAAATTTGTCATTATTATGTCTTTGTAACATTTCACTTGTTTTTAAAGTACTGAATCATATAAAGTTTATATGAGACTACAAGTGTATCCAATGGAGGTTTTCAGTGCAGCATGACTGACACTAATGTTACTTCATATATGAATACTGCAGGTACAATGCAATGAATCTGACTTTTAAGTGAAGATTAAGACAATCAGAAATAAATCTTCATTCTGAGTTTGTCACATTGTAGGCACTAAAAAGCCACACATGATCTAAAACTTCTATTAAACAATGTGATCAACAAGTAAAAAGTTTTAGGTTTTAAATCACAGAAATAACGAGATATGAGGGTGCGTTCATAGACACTGATTAGCACATCTCAGGTCAGCTCATGTAGAACCAGAACTTAAACTGAGTCTATTTTAACCAAAGCAAACAGCTAAATTAAATCCCATATACATATAATAAATGTTTCACTTTGGAGCAGCAGACAGAGCCAGTATTGTTACATATTGGAGGGTAAGCTCTGAGGATTCAGCCAATGTACATCAGTGTGAGCATGAAAACAGAAAAACAATACAGTTTTTAGTCACAGTTGTCTCCAGGAAAAGACTGTAAAAGCACCAGGTGATGACTGAACCTGGCAGCAGTGATGCTGAGCTTTCTATAGCTGCAGCTTTTCCTGTGCTGGCTCTTCGCCTTTCTGCTGTGGTGCCTCATAATGGCTTCACTCCTCACTAAATAAATCCAGTTTTTGTTATTATTGTTACACCTGCCACAAGATTATGTTTTTCCCCACATTTATCAGTGACTGTTTGGTAGAAACTGCATGGAAAAACTACTGGTTGGATTTTTGTGATTTTTCTTTTCTGAGAATAGATCTTGGTCTGGAATGACCTGGAGGGAGTTGTGGACACAAGAATTTTTAAAGGGATTCTTCGCAATATGAGTGGAAATGAGCTGCTTGCCAGAGTGCTTTCCTAGTTTCTCTATAGAAACTTCTGTCCATGAGGTCTGCTGTCCTGCAGGTTTCAAGGGCTTTTTGCTGCAACACATCTAGAAACAGACTCACCAGCTTGTTGTCAACTTCTGTATGATGATTCATTAGGAGGGAGAATGTAAAACCTAGTGGACACTAACAACAGGAGTCTGTGATTCCTGCTTTAGTCCCACTACAAACTGGATTTGTGACGTAGACCAGTTACAGAAAGCTACTGGAACAACTGCTAAAAAGTCCACAACTCAGTAAGATACACTTCCTAGATTTTTAACATCCTTTAAACAATGACTGTCCAACACTAATGAATCATTTCAGTGAAAATTTCTGACTTTGCTTCAGTCAGACTCCTCAGATGTAGAAAGCATTTTTAAATCTGGATGAAAACATCTGGGTTTGCATTTGGCAAAATTATATCACATCTTTAGAAGTTTATACGGCAACCTTTGTCCCAGAGAAAAGTTGGAAACTGTGAGAAATGTAAATAAGAACAGATAACTTGAAGACCAATTAAATCCAATGAGAAGGCAGTTGTGCTGCAACACAGCTGCCTTCTCTAAGGTCTTGAATCATTTTGTAAGGACTGAATTAAATAAAAAAAAATATAATTTCATCTTAAAATCTAAATTTAAAGTAACTTTTTCCCCTTAGGATTAGTAAAAAAGTTCAGAAGCCATTTGTGGGGTACGTTTAGGTTAACACTGGGCACTGATGACTTGCACATCTACAAAGACGTCATTGACATAAACAATATCTGAACTATTGAACAGGTGTTGGAGCAACGTGCTGCCACAGACAGCTTTTATCTCAGGAAAGGCTTCATTTGTTTCCGCAATGCCAAACCACATCCTGATGTTATGACAGGGTGGATCTGTGATTAATGATTCCAGTACAACAATTTTCTTCCTGCAGCACAGTCCAGGGACACAAAACGCAAAAAGATCTGGCTTTATAAAATCTACATTTCATATAGTCATTTTCTCAACCAGTTTTCTTTTTAAAAATAAGATTATATTTTTGGTTAAAATAAATTTATTTTCCAATAAATCTCCAAGCACAATAGGTTTTTAATAATGTTACCATTTCATTCATTCATTCATTTTCTAAACCACTTAATCCAATTCAGGGTCGCGGGGAAGCTGGAGCCTATCCCAGCTGTCTTTGGGTGAAAGACGGGGGACACCCTGGACAGCTTGCCAGTCCATCGCAGGGCCCCTCAGTACCAATCTCTTGTAAAAACAATTACATTAGTGTCGTATTGCTGTCATTGATTAAAGTGAATACCATTCCAGACAAAAAGAGACTTTTGATTTTGACATTAGATTTTTGGTTTGTGGCAACTATTGGAAACTGGTGAAGCATGAAGTGCTTACATGTACTACTCCATGTCGGAGACTTATTAATGTGCTACAGATGAAACCATATGGAGGCACATTGTGTGTAGTTTTATCATAAGAAACTATTTACATGAAATGACCCAAAGACATACTTGACATTCTATGAAATGAATCAAAACACATAAAAAAAAAAATCATTTGCATAATAAGAAAGCATAGATTAAAAAGACCAAACAAAATAAATATCAGAACATTAAAGACTAAACCAATTCATGTGATGTCTGGTGAAATATATTAAAACAGGATTTTTATGGATAAATAGTTTTTCATTCACTGAGATATCCCGTGTGTAACTTATCAACATGAAAAAATCCCTCCTACAGTTCAGAAATAAGAAGACTCATCAAAAATCAAAAACTGCTGGAACTTCAGCATGTTTGTTTCTTTCCTGTAAAGTTATTGCCTCATTTTACATTTCTCTAAATTAATTTCTCTCCTTAGATAACTTTAATTTGATTCTTTTTATTTATTTTTTCTACTGACTTTTGACAGATGTATGCAGAAGCTTTGCAGGAGAATGAGAGACTCAAGTTCAGGTTGCAAGACAGCAAACAAGAGTTAGTCAAGATTCGCTCCCAGCTGGAGAAAGTCACACAGGTAACTTTATTCATGCAGCAGAAAAGGAACAAATCATACCTTTTTTTTTCTTTTAATGTGTTGAAAGAAAGTGGTGACTTCCTTTTGGTTTCATGAAATCATGATCAAAATCAAATACGCCTGTGTAGACTTTCTTCTCCATTAATATCACCACTCTAACTTCTAGAGGCACGACAGGATATCAGAAAGATCTACAGTTCTTGAATCAGAGAAAAGGGTAAGTGTTATATTAACCTTTAAGCCTTCATGTATTTTGTTTCATCATGATCTACTGCATGATGAAGATGGATGATCTTCTGCCTGTTTGTGAGTTTCCCTGTCTGCCTCAAAGCATTGCTGTTTCTTCTGTATTTACAGGAAAAACAAGCTCTCGAGAAAAGAGTTTCCGACATGGAGGAGGAATTAAAGGTCAGTCAATGCAAAAAATAAGTAGTGCACAATCACCTGGGGATTAAATGGCACTTATTTAGTCTCAGAAACCAGCTGTGCCTCATTTGTCTTAATGGTGTTGCCTCCAAACACCATCATAACAACAGCCCATGAAGCTGCTCCCCTCTAACAAAGCCCCTCCCACTTCAAGCTAAATGAAGCATCTCTAAAGTGTTTTCACAGAGCAGAGCACACATACAGCATGCTGCAGGACTGTGGTCAGCCAGGTGGGTGTTGGAGTCAGGGGAAGGTTAATGCCTCAGGCTCATTAGCAACAGAGCTCTGCTGGACCTCTTCCTGCCAGGCTGAGGAGGAGCCTGCTCCGTTGCTCCCCTGCTCCATTTATCCCACTGTTAGGGTGAACATTGTGACCTAGTTCCAGCCGAATACCAAAACCCGTCCAAGACCAAAAGACCTGCTTTTGTGAGACATTCCAGTGCTGCTCTGTGTGTACTCTGCTTCGCAGAGAAACACGGGATGCGGCCATTTCAGGCCTGACTGCACACATTCTGCATTGTTGCAGACAATGTGCAAGATATTACACATTTCTCATTGAGATTAGAATTTGATTGCTTTGCACTTGAAGTAACATGAAATAAAGTCATGGTTGAGGTGAGTGACAAGGATACTGTAACATGCTGCAGTGTGGCTGACCAGTAGCTGATGTTTGAACGTGGTGTTGTCATGGTTCCATCAGCAGGACGCCCCACTGCGGTTCCGCTGTGGGTACCAGCCCTGAGAGCAGGTTGTCTCAGGGGAGGGGGGATGGTGAGTGGCTGCTACGATGCAGAGTAGTGATTGACACTTGCCTGTCACCTCACCTTTAGAGACTGGGGCATGTTTACACGTGTGGAATTATTCTTTTAAAAATATAATTACTTCAAAATATTAAATCAGCAGAGGTTTTTTGTTTAGCCACGAGGGACTTCAGGGGACTGGCTTGCACCCCTCTCACAAGGCCACTCTTTCACACTGAGTTACCTGCAGATTCCTCACAAGAGGGAGCTGTTCAGTCGTTATTTAATGCATCAGACTGAAGAGAAATATGAGTGGGAAGGTATGTGCTGTAAATATAAAAAATGTATGCACTGTCTTTTATAGCCAAATGAGTTAAAAATGTAATTTGGTCACTTTTGATGTTATAAAGTGTAACTAGAGAAAAAAAAAACTGTTCTGTCACTCTTCTTGTCTGTAGACGACACTCCAGCAAATCCTCGTCTTTGCCGTCAGGTCATTCTGTTCCAGTTTTAGTGTGTTTGTTTACAAGTACTTGCATTGCAGAACATGAGATTTAATGTGAAATAACTGAGTTTTAAGCAAAAGAAATTTAGCATTTTCACCTTACTCTGTCCTTTTCCCCGATGGTTTCTAAGGGCATCTTTCCAGAAGCCGCACTCTTTTGTTCTAATGCCAGGAGGACATGCTTGAACTGTTCTAAAGCTTTAAAACCAGCTGCTTCAAATGACTTTTGTGAATGTGTTTAGTGCCGTAAGAAGCAGTATGAGTTCCCCTTTGTTCAAATTCAGGCCCACACAGTTGTGTCTGGGTGGCCTGGAACACTCCATGTGTTCAACCGCAGGAATAGCGTCAAACCACAGATGTTTCTGTCAAACCCAGTTGAGGTTTACCTCAGAGAATCAAGCCGAAAAGAGGAGGAAATGTATCATTTCCTTTTATGTGGACCTTTACGCCCAAGGCTCTTGTGCATTCTGAAATAGAGTTAGGTTTTGTGATTTTCTATTAATCTGAATCATCTTTTCTTTGCAATTTCCACCTCATACCCTCAGGATAAAGTTTAGTTTTAAACAGAAATATAACCCCAGGAGATATGGCTTCATCATTTTCTTTGCTTGTTGCAGTTTTCTTTTTCTTTAGAAAAACCCAATTGAAGAAAATAATTCCTCTCTCTATATGTATTTTCAGATAAATCCTGCTTCTATGACTGTGTGGGTGCATGTCTGTATGAGTGGATATGGTCACTGGGTCGCTCTCTTTGCACACAGCCCTGCCTTCCTGCCTGCTTTCTTTGTCTGCTCCCTTTCTGTATTTCTCTCTCTTCCCCCGTATGCAGACTTTCCCAGCTCTGGCTCAGGTCCAGGCCTTGCGGAGGGTGAACGAGCGTCTCCTGGCTGAAAACAGAGCAATGCTGCGTGTCCTCACCCGCCTCTCTGAGACGGCCTCCATGCCGGAGACGGAAGACCTCTGATCCTCTGAGATCATCTGGCCTTGTTTCCTCTCAGTTCTCCCCTTCCAAAGCCGCATAACTTCTACACTTCTCCTTCCTTCTGTTGCCGTCACCACCTGTACCTTCCTTCTCTGCTGTCTTCCTCTCAGGCAGGTCATGCATCCTTTCCATGCTCGCATCCCTACCCCTGCACTGCAATGCATCCCCTCCTTTATCACCCAGTCTCCTTCATGGCTGTGAGAGGACAAATCCGCTGCTCCCAAAAGCACTTCTCACTTCCCATAAATCCTCCTTTGAAGTGTTTTTAACTGCATTCATGCTGCATGCTGCTTCACAGAACATTTTAAGAGTTGATATTGTTGCCATCTGGATGAAGACATAGTAAACATAAAATCTTCAGCAGATATTGATTTTTGCAGGAGTTAGATGTATGCAGGTGCTGTGTAATCAATACAAAGTAGTTTTCCAAGGAAACAGACATTCTATTAAATGTTCCAAAGGAAATTAAATGTGTGAGCTCATAAGCCTTCAAAATGATTATGTTCTGTGTCAATTTGGTGAGACGACATAGGCTCAAATATACAGTGAATACAAGCTGAAGCAAGATGCACATTTCCTGGTTAACTGATTATTTTTAAGGTTTTTAGAGCATCAGAATCAACTTTAATTAAGGTTTTTTTTTCTTTTTATTGCAAGAGAAGCACTGCTTTCTTAAAGAAACACTACATATATTACCCATCTTGTGCTTCTGGTTTTTTTTCATGATAGACTGACATTTACTATGCACATTCCTGGTGCCCTCGTTGTCCTGCAGTATCCTGGGGTCAACAGACATTATGTTCCAGTTCAGAGCGTCATGTTACAACTGTGTTTTGCTTTATGACACCCCATCATACTCCCTTAAACTGTTGTCAACACACTGGATAATTTAGATGTGCACCATGCATAAACCTAAGGAGACATTATTGGGCTCTTCGATGGACTGGCGAGCTGTCCAGGGTGTATCCTACCTTTCACCCAGAGATTGCTGGGATAGGCTCAGACATTATTGGAGAAAGTAAGAAAAAGAAAGAGAGAACATGAAAGAGCAAGAGATAAGACAAACATCAACAGCAGAGGGACTTTTACAGGCTGGAGATGACTCAGAGAAGAGAAAGGATGCAGAATTAGCCTTCAGTAGAGGCTCTACCGTGAGAAAATTTGCCAAACTTCAGTGATACTTTAACATTCATCATACATTACACCCAAATTACATTTTGTGCTAACTTAGCAAAGATTTGTGAAGAAAAATAAACATTTATATTTTAACGTAGCGTAACGTTGTATCAACAACAAACAACTTGAATGCTTGCTCAAACATGGTATTGTGTGTTGCCACTTACAGTGGATGTGTAACAGTATCTAACTTTTATAGAAACTGTTATGTCAGTTATCTCAATAAACTATAATCGATGTCCTTTTTAAGAGACAGATTTGAGAGGCAGAAGAAAACATGCTTAGCAAACTTCTCTTCTGCCAACAAACCTTGATAGAGACTAAGGTTTGCACATAAAGTTGTCTTTTTTTATGATGCAGTTGATGTGACCTCATATATTAGCCAGATGCTACACTGTAGAAAGCTAAAAAGTTCCTTCTATGATAAACAAAAATACACTTTTACATGAAAAGTGTTGTACACACTTGTTTAGATTACACATAAACACAACTGGGGTCTTAACACTATTAAGCCAAACATATCATGTTTGAAACAGAGAGTTTCTGAGACACTTTGCATCCCTTTATGACAGTGTTTCTCAATTCCGGTCCTCAGGCCCCCCTGCCCCCCTGCCCTGCCTGTTTTAGACATGTTTCTCCTCCAAAGCATCTGAGTCCGATTATACTGAACTTGCTCATCAAGTTCTTTGCAGCCTGTTAACAAGCCCTTTATTTCATTCCGGTGTGTTAAGTTAGGGTTGCCTATAAAACATGCGTGGCAGGAGGGCCTGAGGACTGAAATTGAGAAACACTGATTTATGGTAAAAACTTTGCTCAAAACCCTGTTGAACACAATCGGATACTTGTCTTATGTCCCCAAATAGATACCAAGAAGCTGAAGATTATAATATAATCATTTTGATAAATAACCGGGTAAATAAATACACCCCCCCTCAGTTTGTAGGAAGATTTTGTTACTTGTGGAAAGAACCAAGTAAGCTACATCATCCTGTTTCCGGTCTGTCTGCTAATCATCACATCTTCTACACAGACATGATGGATGGCATCAATCTTTTCCACTATGTTGTGCCAAATAAAAAAACGTTCTGAGAGTGACATTTATAGCAGGGTATTGCCATAAGAAAGAAGTCAGTAAGAGAACAGAAAGAAGGTTCACATGGTGGATGGTAGAGGCCTCTGCTTGCTTGCTGGTTTCAGTATCGTGTTCTAGTATGAGCAGAGGGTTATTGTTTGTCTCCAGCAGATGGGAAATACTTTGACAAGGAGGGTGGTTATTTTCAGTCATTGCTTCTCGTGAGAGGCATGACCTAGATTTGGGAAATTGACCTTCTCTCCATTGTGCTCTGGCTCACTTAATTTTCTGTCACTTTTAACACTGTGGAGCACACCGTTAATGTCACTTTTCACTGCATGATCGAGTGCTGTAAAGCATGACCTCATTGTCTAGCCTCAGCGAGAGACAACTTTTAGTCCTCTAGGTTTTTTTGTAGCTTTGCAAGATATTTCATTACCGAAGTAAAAAGTCCAATTATTTGTATCATTGCACCACTTAATGCTTTATATTGGAAACTTATCCAGAAACTGACAATGACTTGGAGTTTCTCTATACCTCTTCTCTCACTTCATTTTCCAGGTCTTAACAGAGCTCAAGTCAGACAACCAGAGACTAAAAGATGAGAACGGCGCTCTCATTCGAGTCATCAGCAAGCTGTCCAAATAAAAATATGTCTGAAGCTGTTTTGTGTCTGTGGATGATCCTACTCTGATATGGAAGTGTAATTATCCACAAGTTTCCATGTTTTTATTCTTCACTGAGTTTTCAATGGGGCAGTCTGGCTGTGTTTGCAGAAACAGGTCCTGATCACTCCTGCTGGAACTTGTGAAGATCCATGGAGATGTGTTAATGCGAATTACTGCTGCTGTCTCTGTTTCTTTAAAAGTATTTTTCACTTGCACAAACTGGGGACCAGGTATGTTCTTTGGTTGAAGTTTAAAGGTCCAGTCCACGCAAATATATGGATTTGCTTGACAATACCTAACATTAATAGCATACCAACATATCACATCAGCACTTCACATTTGTTGCTACACTAAGCACTGCACTTTTTAAATATTTATATCAATTATCAATAAGTGACTAGTGTTTTACTGGCATCAGATGTATTAGAGTGGCAGATAAGCCTTCTAGCTCTTTTCTCTAAGTTCTGGGCAATGCAACAGCTGATTTCACAAATTTGTTTTCTGTGATAAAGACGTAATGAAACACATTTTAGGTTGTGCATACTTTCACTGACAGCATTCTTAATTTTGTCCCTCAGCCGTGTCAGCTGGCCATAATTCAGTGCCTGGAACTGTGATTTTATAGTTCCCAGCTGCATAAATTGTAAACTACAGACTTGCATTCAGATGCCTACGGGTGTTTTTCCACAATGTTCTAGCTTATGATTTAAGGTATTAGAGCCTAGGGTTAAACACACTTATCACTATAATAATAACCCTCTGGCAGACCCTCAGTCAGTCAGATAAATATTCTAGTTAATCCATTTTTAAAATAGAGTTTGGGCTACATTTGCTGAGTAACTTGTGGACTTGTTTTGCTTTTTTTTCTTTCACTTGAGCATAGCAGCTCTGCATCCCAGTCAGTTCTGTTTTACGTTCACATTTTCATTTATCATCTTCAAAACAAGTAACAGTGAGGTTATCCTGAGGACACAGTCTGAGCATGTGTAGATAAAAAAAAATCCCATGCTTTGTTAATGAGAGAGATGTATTTATTTATTTATTGATTATTAGATTTAATTAGAGTTTCCATAGACCCTGATGTGTCTTTTAGGGTTTGAGTGCTGTATGAGTGTGTGCATGAATTGGTAAATGTGACATGTTGTGTTACAGGGCTTTTAGTGGTCAATTTGAAAAGCGCTATATTCGTACATTTACAATTTTTTATTTTATCTTTGTTTTGTTTGCGCTTCTTTGTGTGTTTAGAAGGAATAAACTAGTAACAGCATATTCTTTATTTAGTTAACTGAGTGGCAAAATCCCTGCACTTACTCACAGATCACATATGACACTATGCTTATCACAGTGTGAATAAATATCAAGGATCATCCAAAGTTTGCAAACTGTTGCCAGTACTTTTATTTTCCCCGTGTGGTGATTACACACCTTTTGTAAGTGTGATTTAATAGATTTTTAAAAAGTGTTTTTTGCTAGTTTTTTTTTTTTTAATTCACCTATAACAACCCACTCAGTGAATGCCTTTATAAAGTTGATCCGCTTACTTTGTGGTCATTTTGAAGGCCAAATTTATTCTCACTATTGGACTAAAATGCTTTTTTAATATTTTGGATCCATTTAGAAAATTAGAATCCACACTTAGTAATGTTTCCTTGTGACATTTGCCCACTATGTTGTCACAGTCTTTAGTTAGATGGATCCCTTTCATTTAGATTAAAAGTTTGATCTGGACAGGAAAAAAAATCCATTTAAACATCTCAGTCAAATCGGACTGATCTGTGATTGAGGGGGTGGTACTAATCTAAGGGTAAAATCTAATCATGTATACCCATGTAATTTGTTTCCTTTTTTTTTTTTTTTTTTTTTTAAATGTTTTATCAATGCATGCTTAAATGATGAGGAAAGATGTTTCCATGGTGTAGAAACATGGCAGCATTGGTCAGCTGCTGGTTCGTAAGCATAGGTGAAGAATTATGTTCCCTGAGTTCACTTCTTCATTTGAGAGAGCAGCAAAATCAGCCAAAACAAAAGAAAATGTCAGAGGGTTACAATATGCCTCCACTTTATGTTATCACCTCCTATATGAATGGAATTTTAATAAAGTTAGAAAAATGAAGTGTTCTCTTCTTCTTTTGTCATATCTTTCCAAGATTAGCATCATATCAACAGTTATTATATGATTACATTGTAATTAGTTTGTAATACTTTGATGTGGCTATACCTCGAGTGGAGGACAAAATGCTTTAACACCAAAGCTGAAGAATAGCTTAATGATATATTTGCTAAGTTAAGCAATTTTTTTACATTCAACACACTCCATATAACACACAAACACATCATGGTAATTAAAAGGCCTTTATTTCCTATTTGTTTTTACAGAACTGGTAACACATATGATAAATTTGTAATAAGTTATTTGGTTCCCTTGATAACTTTATAAGGATCCCCAACGTATGTCCACATAAGGGTCAAGAGGAGTTTGTGAGCAACGTTTGTGTCCAGTCAAAGGCTAAAGCATGCGATCCACAGTAGGCACAAGTACTGACATGAACACGCGCACCACAACACTAGACACGAAGAAACACAGCTAGGGGACACAACCTGACTGCCCTCTGATGCTTTAAAAGATGACAAAGAGACAGAGGTGAAGCAAGAAAAACAAAGGAGTCTTCAGAATACAGCTGCATCAGGGATGAGAGGTGGAGGACTAAGCGCTCGAGAGGGGAGTTCAGTACGGCCCTGCATGTTTGGCAGTATATAGTATGTCCATGTTGTAAACATGAAGGCCAGCATTCTTTACGCTCAGCAAAAGCACAATTGCAGAATCAGTGGAGACATCAGTGAGCCTGCTCTCTATTCCGCATAATGATAGTGAAAGTTGTTTACACATAAACAAGACAAAGACGCAAACAGAAAGCAAATGTTAAACAATTATGGTGACACATCTCTGGCTTTGTCTCAAACACAGTCCTACATTCTACATTAGAGGTATACATCACAAAAACAGAAATTTGACAGAAGGAGTGATTACATATATCCACAAGAATACAAAGAAGAGAAACAGCGAGTAATAGAAGAGACAAGACAGAATGTTTCCAAAGTGGCGTCTTTACCCGCTGAGAAGCTCTTCAACACATTTAGACAATGTGGTGAATGATCTGCTGAACTTTGCATGGTTTCCCTTTTTAATCCCAGCATTTGTTTGAAAAAGAAAGCAAAACAAACCACACCTGTGTGAATGGTGCTCTAAAACTGAAACCATAGAGCTTCAGATGCATTTGTGCATCAGGTTTTATACATCTACACAGCCATCAACAGAACAGATAAATAGCCATATTGAAACCATTTTTGTTTTGAGTATTGGTCATACACACAAAAATGTACATTTAAGAATGAGATTTGTGTCCCGTGCATGCAGACCTGTACTCTATACTGTATAATCCAGTGCTATGTTTTTGCACCATGTCTACTAAAGGGCCTATATTTCATCTGTTTATTTCAAATACACAAGCACACACAGCTCTCTGTCTCAGTCCCCCATAGAACTTGGCCAGTGGTCATGACAGTGGTGACCCGAGCAGGAAAAAGAAACAAAAATAAATCCTTTGAAATGTGCTATGAGTTTACCTAGTGCCACATTTGCCTTATTATCTAATGCATTCTGTCTCTGCTCTGCATGGATTGTTATCTTGGCTTTGCAGATTCAAACAGTTGAGACGAATGCAGGCAAATGTAGTCAGGTGTTGGCAGTATTATTGAAATGCACTGAAATAGTATAAAACTGATCTCAGTGCATGATTTGGTCAAAGTTAATGGCATTTATGGGACAGTGAATAAATACAATATTGCATTAGACAATGTGAAGTATCAAACAACACATTGAAAATGGTTGCCAGAATAAATGTGGCAGTTTAACCCCAGGAAAGTTCAGAAACTGAGGTGAGCTTAAAGGAATAGTTCGACTTGTTGGAAAAAGTGCTCATTAGTTTTAGTGTTAAGAGTTAGGACGAGACTGACGCTATCCTTTCATCTGTGTGCTAAATCTGATGAAGTAACTGCTAGCGTAACTCTTTAAAAAGTGAAAAAATATATACTATAACAACTAAAGCTCTCGAATACTTTTTATTTTTATCTCCATACCCACTAAAATGTAGAACTTATGATATAGCAATGGTGAGTACTCTCACTCTCAAAATTAACCAGTTTGCCAGTCTTTATGATGAGCTAAGCTAAGCAAAGCTAAGCTAGCCATCTCTTCCTTCTTGCTCCCCAAGTAAAATGTCATAATTTTACTCTTTTGGATTCAACAGATACAGAAGATCTTTGCAAATTTCTTATTGTATCACTTTTTGTGCCTTGGAAAGAACAATATGTATCAACCAGTAAAGAATTGAATAGTTGTGGCTTGGCATAAGAGCGTAGCTAAGGTAAAACAAAAAAAAAGCACAGACTGTTGACCGTTTCTTTTTGTAAAAGCAAGTAGCAACCTCTGTGGCTAAAACTTTAAGCCAACATGAAGTGCCAAAAACTGCAGTTCTGCCACTACAGGCTGAATCCCAGTGTAACTACATCTCTAAACCTGCAAGTTTGAATACTTCACTTACCAACAGAAAGTAATGTTTATGGCCTAGTTTGAAAATTATTTTGGTCACCATATTATAGCTGATGTTCATCTTAATAGAGAGGAATAGAATTTTTGTCACCCCTTTAATTTATATCCAGATTTAAAAAAATTTCATCATTAAGGCTATAACTCCTTGGATAGCTTCATGGTCCTAGAGCTTATGTTCTGAGCCATCCCTTGCACTTTATTTCACAGCAAAAACCCAAAATGACATCCGCAAAATGTTTAATTCCAGTCTTCAAAACCATGCTCC
Organism: Telmatherina bonti; assembly: GCF_933228915.1. NCBI lineage: Eukaryota > Metazoa > Chordata > Actinopteri > Atheriniformes > Telmatherinidae > Telmatherina > Telmatherina bonti. The sequence goes on from NC_136622.1 coordinate 30,433,279, forward strand.
AAAAAAGAAAACAGGATAACACAAAGGAAACACAACAGCTTCTATTCAAAACTCTCAAACATCACTCTGTTAAACCTTAGCTAACTCTTTAGCATTCAGATTTGTCCAGCTGTGTAACTCCTGGCAAGAAAGCAAATTTCCCAAAATTTCGAGCCATTGCTTCATGTTTTCAAGGTTCATTACAGAAAACATATTTCTGTGTTTCCAAATACTTGCCATGATTCTGTGAAAATAATAGACATATGCATAGTTCTATGGGAGGGATTCAGGCTTAAACTTGGGTTGCACTGTTTTAAGTTTCTCTCTTGTTGAGTTCATCTTTGTTGTTTGAGCAGTTTGGCAAAAGAAAAATAAAGAAAAACAACAAAAACCATCCCAGTGAGCCTCAAGCCATCTGAATTGTATTACTGATTGTACAAGTACATTCTTCTGCTAAACTGGAAGAAGAGAAACTAAAAGAGTGTCCCAGTTTGGTTCATAAATTGCACTCAGCCCAAGAATAGAACACACCCTTAATATATATATATATAATTTTAGCATTATTACTGAGAACCTATAGTGATACCATATCTATTATTTATACTATCAAAACAAGGAATATACATTACTAATCACAATACTGTAAAATCAGCTATCTCTATGAAACAAGGACATCACCAGCTCTGAAAGTAGAAAAAGACACACTCACTCTACTAAACTCACAAATGATCTCGATGCTCACATATACACTAGAATGGATTTTGCCCTCTTGATGAACAAAGATCTCTAAAAGGAATGTAAGAGAAACATTGGCCACGGAAAATGAAAACATGTCAGATTATTTTTTCTTCACAAATGAACTCTAGCTATTCAGCTGAGCTCTAAAGAGTTAGTGCTTGAGTTTTATGGCTTTCAGGTTTATCTTATTAATTTGTTTTCTTTACACGTATACATATTGTTTATTAAACACAGTAAAAGAGAAACAGCCATGGAGTGTTTTAGGTCAGTCAAATAGAGACAGAAAATAACGGTCCTTATAAAGAAAGTCCAAAGAGGGGATTCCAAGTCAAACATGTTCTCTGGAATGACAATTATTAAGTTTTTGGCCCCTGGAAATGCAGGCTATATAAAGATATGGTCCACTGAACTTCTTACTTGGTCAGCACTGGCACAAATAACTCCCACAGTCCACCTACAGGTCCAAGAATTATTCAGTCTGCTTTTCAGGATAGCACTGCGTTAAATCTGGCACTAGAAAATAATCAATTTTCAGACTTGGAGATCCCCTATCCCAGACAGTGAAAATGTCAAAATATTAAGAAATAAAAGAAAGAAAGAAACAGCAGAAAGATAACAAAATTTAGAAAAAAGTCAAACACTGACCTTTGGGAAGTTGCTTGAACAAAATATATATAGCAAATAAATGATTTCAAATAATAATATTGAGCACAGGGAATTTAAACAGCAAGCATGCGGCTACATTTTCATCCTACATGAACTCACACATGGTACTGGACAACACACTTGCTTAAGAATTTCAGGCTTGGAAAGCTTCTTATTAGTTATAGTACTCTTAATATTTGTATGACATTCTCTCCAATGACCCTCATGGAAAATAAATACACACTTTGTTCTATTTAGAAAATATACAGTGCATCTTTTCATCCTTTCGTTGTGTTATTAAAATGGCAAATGACACCCATTTACGTACACGAGATAATTTTGCTTCATTTCTAAAACATGCTCTTATGTACAGTATTTTGTATAAACATGCAGTATCAACATGTATGAACTATGTATATAGGCAAAACTACACACCAATGGGTTGCTTGATTGCTTCCGTGTTGCCTTTTCTTTAGTGTTGCTTCGTCAACAGAAGAAAAAATAATAATAATGATGCAAAGTGACAGAAAAAAAATCTGGTCTGTGATACTTACAAAAAAAAAGAGGAAAATACAAGAACCAACATTCATTAATTTCCCCCCAAAGAATTTGTGGTTAACTAAATTTGCTTTTAACGCCGCTATTTGTGTGATTAATAGTTACACCAGGAACGAAGCATAGTGGGGTCCAAACACAATACTCATCAGGTCTCTTTAACTAACAAGTGAGCTGTCGTTCATTTCGTGATGGCCTCTAAGCTTTGGTTCAAACAGAAAAGAGTAAAAATTCATCAACTAAAGGTTTTTTTTCTTCCACAGAATGCTCATTTCCAAATATAGAGAGCCAAGGAGAAACCATGAAAACTTTATTCAAAATCCCACTCATATTTCTGGCAATAAGTAGGTTAAACTAAAAGTTATGCTGTTTAAAAGAAAACCAAACCTTGTTGAAAGGTATATTTATGTTAGGTCTGAGATAGTCAGCGCTCACACATTTTGGGAGCCCATTAATGAGATTTGTTACAGTTGATGATTTCAGGTAGCAGAATGTTAAAAGGCTTTACTGAATTTTATGGAAATTTTTGGAAATGTCTGCACTGCTACATATTTTTCAGAGGCAGCTGGAGTTTCTTCTGTGCTCATGAGTTAATCATTACACAACTTTGCTTAAACTACAAAAGCCAAAGCTGCTTCTGAAAAGCCAACTTTGCTGTTGAATTTAGAGAAAATAAATTAGACTTCATCTAAAGTTAACGCAGTGGCGGCTGGAGGGGATGAATCCTCGGCTCTCTGTACCAAACCTGACGCATTCTGTGAAGAAATCGGGGAAAATAAACTGGACCAAAATGTGTCTCTTTTTCTTAGCCATTCAGCAGAAGAGAGCTGCCTGCATGTGCCACAGAAAATTTCAGTTTCACAACAGTTCATCACAAAGAATACAAGGAACAGTGTTATATCACCACAGAAGATAATAATACCCAGTAGTGCAATTATATTCAACAGTTTGGTAAGCTGTGTATAAAATACACATGGATCAATGCCTTCTTCCAGACCATAATTTTGCAATCAAGTGAAAAATGTATTATCTAAACAATTTAAACACATACGCAGAAGCCAAGGCTAAACAAAGCAATAACAAAAACAACAAAAATAAACTTTTCATGATGCACTCCCTTGCTCTTAAAAAAACACAAAACAGCAGTTATTCCCAACAAAATTAAACAAATCTCTGATTTCTGAGCACAAAATAATGAAATACTTAAAGTGCTTCAGGAATAAAAGTGTTTGAAGTTAAATAAATAAATAATCTAAAAGGAAAAAACAGAAGAAGAGGAGAACTGAAGAGAACAACACCGCTAACTGGAAGGCGTCCCTGGTAGTTGAAAATTGCTTATTTTGTTACTTGGAAGGCTTGTCTCCTTTATGACTGTAAGACAGTTATAGGGATTCCTTTGAAGTAAAACCCTTGTGTCAAGTCCATGACTAATGGCAGTAGCACTGAACAAGTGAGATACAGAATCAGAGGCGTTGTGGGGGGGGGGGGGGGGGGGGGGGGAGACTGCAGGCAGTAATCAACACCTTGTAAATATCATGTCAGTGGTGGTTGGAATCAGTCTCTGTTAAATCGCTCTGATGTTTCCATGTTTATTTTGTTGTTCAGATGACAGACGGAGCTTTTTTTTTTTTTTTTTTTTTCAGAATTTAAAATACAAATATTTATTTTTCCCAGCTTAAGATACGGTATTCCTTTCCCCTGACACAATGTTTACTGGATGCACTAACACCAACCATAAGCCTTTTAAATGTGACATTTCTTTCACATCCAGTGGCGTATTTGAATAAAAACAACCCATTTAGAAAAAAAGGCATGGAGTTTTAGTTTCCTCTCAGTTTTCCTGAGACGATGGGCTGAAGGTTAACTAAACAAAAAGGCAGTGTGTTTTTGGGTAACTGGATATGTGCTTATCCCTACTTTGTTACCCAACTCTAGGAATGTACTTCAAACCAACAGAATCATCTAGTATGATAACTGGCAGGTGTGGGACATGGTGCACAATACACCTACGGAATGGACCTGCTTGTGTTATTTCTCTATCATATGGCAGTATAAAGCATTTTATTATTAAGCACTATTCTAAGCAAACTGTGTGACTAAAGGGAAAGGTGAGAAGTATAATGTGAGTGAATGCAGGTTTTATCCCCTCTATCACCAGGTTTCCATATCCCTCTCATTGTCATTATCTACTCTGTATTCTTATTAATGGAACCACAACCCCGATACAAAAATAGATCTAAAGGAAATTAACTGAGTATCTGTCCATCCTGTAACGTGTCTTCTTCTCTCAGCGACATGATTTCAGATAATATGATTCTTTTTTTTCCTTTTTTTTTAAAATCATTTCTCATCATGTCAGATGCTTTCTATGGATCTTTTAAAAGGTGGCTGTGGGACAGGAAAGTGGTGGAAGGGGCAGATGGGGTGTTCTTCCAGAATATACACTGACACGTGGGACTGATAGGGGGAAAAAGATGGGAAATGGATGGGTGGGTAAGTGTGGAGGTGGTGGAAGTTTACTTCTTGGCCGTCAGGGCTGCCAGGGAGGCATCCACCTCCTCCTCAGGCTGCAAAGGATGCCACTGGGCGATGGGGCGACGGGGGTTGGCCAGCATGTCGGACCAGTGTTTCAGCCCAGCCCCTGTGGCCTTGCTTCCCACCCAGATCTTCCCAATGGCATCGTTCTTGCCAATCTTGTCGTAATCCAGTACTGTAATTACAGCTTGGATTTTCTGGGGGGGAATAGAAAGAAAGCATTACACATGTGTAGGCTTAGCAGTGGTCTCTCTTGGTGCTGTCCTTTCTGGGAGGAGACTCGTCACTGCTGCTATTGATGTGGGATACTTCCAACCAACTCAAAATAAAGATGTGATCTTTTGTTGCTTGTTTATATGTTAGGTGAAGAAATAAATACCAGTCTCATGGGCAGGATTAGGTTAAAATGTAAGACTCCAACTAAAGTACAAACTCCGAAATCAGCATTTTGAATCCTATATTTTATTGTCTGAACAATGACCAAGTTAATATTTCCGCCTTACCTTGTATCTTACAACTATGTAAGTGCCGACTAGTAATTCATCTATTCATGCCTGATGATGATAAAATCATCTTTAACACAATTCTGTATTTAAAACCTAAAAATAATACTTTTTTAAACGCCAATATCATCTGTAGACAAGTACTTCTGTCTATTTTGGATTGTGTGATACTACTTCAACTCCTGATGCATTTTAAAGTTGTTTTTATGTTTGTTTTGGGTTTTTTTTAAAATTATGTTTCTCCAGATATCATACCTGCATTTGCTCAAGAGGAATCTCAAAGCTGAAGGACTCGTTGTAATAAGGATTCAAAGTGTTCTTCTTCACTGTTGTCTTCTTCTTCTTCAGTCTCTTTCCATTTTGTAGCAGGTTAATTTTCACATAGGGATCTGTAAGCAGAGATAGGGTAAAGTCACGAGGAGGAGATTAGAAAAAGAAAAAGAGAAAATCTGGTTGCATGTGCATATCTGGGTTGCAGTGCTGCAACATGCCAACAGATGGGGCCAATGCTAAAGCCAGGGTGAGTGATGTACTGCTGCAGGGTGAGCACTGCAGCTTCAGCACGTGAGCGGAGCAGCAGTGTGCTGATGGCTGTGCACAGTCACACTCTTTTTACACACCACAGTCCCGCTGTAAGCAGGAGTCTTCTTGCCCAGGCTGAGCACTAAAAACAGTCACAGTCTTGGGTGCAAAACACTTGAAAAGCAACATCTTGATCCTCAGTTCTGTGTATGGAAAGATGCCCACCTGACAGTCCACCCACATCCATTTTCTTCAGGTTCTTAGCCTCCAGAATACAGATGGTGAGTTTGCCAGCAGTGGGGACGTAACGCAGAGAGATGCAAATGTCCCCCAGCTTCTCTGGCTGTGAGGAGGAGGCAAGAGTACACAAAGTTAAGGGGGGCCTGAAGCAAAACATCTTGTGAATCATGGACATGCACAAACTGTGTCTTTTGAATAAACATTCACTTCAGGAATGATTCTCCTCAACATCTAATTGGTCTTTTCATTGCTTGAAAAATATTTGAGACTGCAAGCGAATTAATTATACTCTGAGTATTTCTTCTTAAGGTGGCTCTGGGGGAGGCAGTTTCATTGATTAAAACTAGTTTCTCATATTCCAGCGTAGCCTCGTAGAGAAAGCAGCACACTGCAGGCTGCATGGCCATGGCAACCCAGACATATCAACCCAGACATATCACTCATTTGGTATGTCAACTGATACATAACAAGAAAACGCAGAAGAGAATTGATGTGACGCCTCTTGTCATTAGATTGTTGGCTCATCATGTTGAGAAAATGGTGTGCTGCTTTTTCTGACAGATCACATTTATTCCTGAACAACCTAAACCCACGTGAAAGCATACATTTATTCGGTCTTTTTCGCAATTCCTTTTAATCAGGAAAATGTGTATTTGTGGGACTGTGTACGTTTTTGCCCGTCTGTGCGTGTACATTTCAGTACAGACAAGTAAAAGTACTGCTGCCTGTCTAACAAATATGCTAGCAGTTGAGTAAAAAGGTGAAACTTTGCCTCTTCTTGGTCCGCGCTGTCCAGGTCTCTCCACTCTTCGATTGGCTTTGCCAAGTCAAGGGTGTTCATGGGTATTTTAATCTCACCAATGACGTCGTGTTTCGAGAAGCGATCAAAGTCATAGACGGACATAACCAGAGTCTTCCCTCCCATCTCTTGGAATGGTATCTGAAAGACAGCAACCAATCTAATTTTAGTCACATACGTAGAGCAGAAATGTCTTGCCATCACGGTAATTATAATTTGTTGAGCTTTGGGTTGCATTTTTGAACAGCATTGCACACATGTTCACACAACCATTCACAGCATTTCACTACTGATATTTTACACACTCAGACCCCATTATGAGTTTGTTTTGAATAAGTTCGGTAAATAAAGAGAATGGGAATACTTCATCCTGTATTTGACTCCCTCTTTTGTTACCACTGTGAGCCAAGTTGGTAGGGCAGGCCATCACACTCCTTTCACACCTCCAACAACCTAACATTATAATACACTTCTTTAGCTGTTCCACCTATGTTCTGTCCTCATGAAGTCTTAATGCAAACTGTTATCAACAGGACTTCTTACAGAACTGAAGCTAGAATTTTGCTCCACACGAACAAGTTGCTTCCTATGTTAAATGAATACATTTAAGGAAAATAAGTGGACCATTTGTACCATTAATCATATACTTCAATCAGTTGGGATTGTAAAATCACAACATGTTGAAAATGTCTAAAATCAGCTCCAAAAGAGTAAGTTTTGGTGACTTTGGCTTGCAGCTCCAAATTGTTCTGCTTCATAACATGCTGCTTCAGCAGAGCAGTCTGACTTTGACAGTCTCGTAAAGATGTTGAATTGTTTTTTTGTTTTGTTTTGTTTTTATGGAGCTGTGTCAGCAGGCAAGGTGCACCAAAGGTGGCCATCTCCTTTAATATGATTCTCTACCACACTCTCCTTGTCAGAAACCTTCAATATGTCTGCTGAGGTTTATCGCTGCTGGACAGAAGTCAAAGAGTAGACAAAGACAGACTCTACTACTAAGCTCTACAGAAGGGAGGAGGAAAGAATCTGCAGAACATCTTTAACAGAACCTGTCTATCCATCAAACATTAGGTACAGTACATGTTTTCATAAATAATTAAAAAAGGGTAAGCATGTTTTATTTCCCTCTTACCTTGAAAGTAAATGTCTCATTGAAGACAGGATTAAGAGTTTTCTTGTGAACCTTTGTGTCAAACTTCTTCTTCTTATCAGGGAGGACAAAGACCTTGACGTAGGGGTCTGAAGTGCCACCGCTGTCCATAGAGAGAAGGTCAGCTGCTTGCAGGATTCCTACAGTCAGCTGGGGACCATAGAGTTATTTGACTAAAACACAGCAAAACCTCAAATTTGTCTCGAACATGAACAACTCTACACTTTAATTCTTGGATGAGGAAGTTGTTATGCCAGACCTGAGGAAAACAAATTTTAGCATACTTACCTTGTTCTCCTGGAAGTCATAATCTATGGAGTACTGAAGCTTCCCCAGCTTTTCCTTTTCCTTCACTTCTTCCTCTTTCTCATCTCCAGTTAGGCCTGGCTCCACATCATCTTCTTCATCATCGTCATCCTGTTGTTTCTGCAGTGACAGAAGGGAAACAGGCAGCGGAGGAAGGAGTGAGAAAATAGTTGTGAAGTGGCCGCTGTGCCGAACCCTTAAACGTCGGGTATCAGCAGTCGGTTTAGTCACATCACCTACCTTCCACTTACCCAAATGTTACTAGTGCAATCTGTTCATCGATGACCACGGTTGCAACCTGACTTGATTTCACTCTTTCTTGGCTGACACCATTTGCTGTTTTTCTTTTACTTTAAATCTACTGAAAGAAGTGGCTGAAATTTTTTTCTCAGCTGCAAAATGTTGCAGAAATGCCGTATCAGTAATACTTTAAGTCAGTGTGTTAAGGATGGAGAGGCAACAATACCGCCAATATACAGGGTATGGACGTTAAAAAAGGCAGAATTTACATGACAACAGAATGCAATGCAACACCCCTGATAAACCTTTGGAAGTACTCATTTTCACTTCTACAGCAGTGACTAGGAAACCTCAAATTGGCTCAGCTGAATAGCTCTGTCTAACAGAGATGGGACAAAACAACTGAACAGCAGGAAAAGAAATTTTGAAGGAATGCAGTTATACAAATCCCAAATATGACTCATCCCAAATGAGAATACATCATGGTATTATACTGCACTCAGAGGAGAGTAGTATCAGCAGAAACGCTAGGGCAACAAATGACCTGACTGAAGGACATTATGGAATACATTTTACTTCTGAATAAACTCATTTTACAGTCTGGGTATTATCAAAATGGCCTATTTCCTTATGGATCTCCTCTTGAAAATATTATGTGATTAACTGGCCATTCTTTAACTATCAAGCTAACTAGTTACTTATCCAAATAGCAAGCTAACATTAGCTAGCATTAATACTTGTTAATTACCAATAGCCTTGAAAGGAAACTAAATTGTGTATTTTTCTAACCGGCAATATTTCTAAAGTTTTAGTTGTTGTCATAAATCTTTGTACAGTTTGACTTATTTTTCTTTTTACAATAACTCAGTAACAGAAATGTTAGTCCTTTAGGGTTCTCTGTAGCAACCTGTGAAGGGTCTGATGACTGACTAGCTGGGAAATAAATTTTATTTTTCTTACAACATAATTTATTGGTACTATACATTTTCCATGAGTGGTGCTTTTGTTTTGATAGGAAGTCAAATATTTTATTTTTTGCAAAAGTGCAAATGAAATCTTATTTTTCCCTTCAAATTTACCACCTGATTGACTGGGGACTTTGTTACATTAAAAATATAAAGCTAAGAAGTAAGCTAAAGCAAAGCTAGTGAAGCAAGTTGCTTATTTAGACAAGTTATCTGTTGTCACACATAAAGAAAAGTACTGGTATTCGTTAAGTGCCACAAACGCACTAAAGTCTTGCGTACAGTAAAGAAAAGATGGGAAAGGCACAAAATCAGCTGTATGAGAGTCACAAACAGTCACAAAGTTTGCAGTTGGGAGCAGGAGTGGGAGGCAGAAATCAGAAATCCAGTGAGAAAGAGCAAAAGTGGGAAAAAGGAAACAGTCCTGTGCAGGGCTCATGTCCACAATTTAGTTATTTTGTCTGTTCCATGCAAGTAGTTTAAAAGAGGGAACTGAGTTATTGATGTGATTTGACCAAAGACTAGCATGGACAGCAATATTCCAACTGTCAACCTTCATTTAATTGCACAATGTTTATGTTTATACAAGCTAGATGTTTACATTTATGTGTTATAGAGCATCATCTTAGCCTTCCTGTTGTGCACTGAGTTACATTGGGGCTGGTGTTACCAGATGATTGCTGGTGATAGAAACCAGCAACCATGTCTATGAAAACAAGTACAAAAAAGAGTAGCTTATTGCTGTGCTCTATGGGAAGACATCAACCATCCAACTCCCCCCACATCACTTTCATTTTACTCTAGGAGCTACAAACAAAAACCTGTAGACCTAAATCGTACCAGTCCAATTTCATGCAAAATGTTGGATTTGAGCAGAGTTGAAAGTGGTCAATGTTGCATGATCCGACTTCAGGCTGCAGCTAAACACATTTACCGCCTTATTGTAGAGGAGGGGTTTGTGTGTCCTGAAGATCCTAGCAGCTATGTTGCTGGGGGCTTTATGCCACTAGTAGGGTCACCCATGCCAAAAAGGTGTCTAGGGGAAGGACCAGACTAATGGCGACTCAAAGACCCCTATGATGACAATGACCATGGGTGGAAATGTTCCCTTGCCCGGACACGGGTCAACGGGGCCCCCGTCTAGAGCCAGGCCTGCGGGTGGGGCACAAGAGTGAGCGTCTGGTGGCTGGGCCTTAGCCCGTGGGGCCCAGTTGGGCTCAACGTGAATGGGTTACATGAGCCCCACCTCCCGTGGGCTCACCATCTGTGGGAGGAGCTGTTGGGGTCGGGTTCAATGTAAACTGGGCAGCAGCAAGAGGCGGGGACCCTGGCGGTTCGATCCTCGGCTGCAGAAACTGGCTCTAGGGATGTGAAATGTCACCTCTCTGGTGGGGAAGGAGCCTGAGCTTGTGCGCGAGGTTGAGCGGTTCCGGCTAGATATAGTTGAACTCACCTCGACGCATGGTTTGGGCTCTGGAACCAGTACCCTCGAGAGGGGCTGGCCTTTCTTCCACTCTGGAGTTGCTCATGGTGAGAGGCACCGAGCAGGTGTGGGCATTCTCATTAGTCCCTGGCTTGGTGCCTGTACGTTGGAGTTTACCCTGGTGGACAAAAGGGTAGTTTCCCTCCGCCTTCAGGTGGGCGGGCGGATCCTGACTGTTGTCTGTGCTTATGCACTGAACAACTATTCAGAGTACCCACCCTTTCTTGATGATCGATTTTGTAATTGTATCATTGGACCTGTAGTCACATGCCTTGGACACTTGGGTGAAGAGGGTGGTGGAGCTGTCAACTGATCACCACCTGGTGGTGAGTTGGCTCAGATGGTGGGGGAGGAAGCTGGTCAGATCTGACAGGCCCAAACATGTTGTGAGGGTCTGCTGGGAACGTCTGGCAGAGTACCCCGTCAGAGCAAGCTTCAACTCCCACCTTCAGCAGAGCTTCAACCATGTCCCGAGTGAGGCAGGGGACATTGAGTCCGAGTGAGTTGTGTTCTGTGCCTCTATTGTTGAGGCGGCCAGCCAGAGCTGTGGCCATAAGGACGTTGGTGCCTGTCGTGACAGTAATCCCAGAACTCCTTGGTGGACACCAGCAGTGAAGGATGCCATCAAGCTGGAGAAGGAGTCCTATCAGGCATTCTTGTCCTGTGGAACTCTGGAGGCAGATGATAGGTACTGATGGGCTAAGCATGCAACTTGGGCTATCACCAAGGCAAAAACTCTGGCATGGGAGGAGTTCGGCGAGGCCATGGAGAGTGACTTCCAGACGGCTTCGAGGTGATTCTGGTCCACCATCCGGTGACTCAGGAGTGGGAAGCAGTGCTCCGTCAATACTGTGTACAGTGAAGATGGGGAGCTGTGGGGCTGTTGTGGCTGACATGCCTCTGCAGCATCGCATGGACATCAGGGACAGTGCCTCTGGGTAGGCAGGCTGGGGTGGTAGTCCCCCTTTTTAAGAAGGGGGACTGGAGGGTGTGTTCCAATTACAGGAGAATCCCACTCCTAAGCCAATCCGGAAAGGTCTATTCAGGGGTCCTGGATAGGAGGGTCCATCGGACAGCTGAATGTCGGCTTGAAGAGGAGCAGTGTGGTCGTGGAACAGTGGACCAGCTCTATACCCTCTTCAGGGTCCTGGAGAGGCCATAGAAATTTGCCCAACCAGTCTACACGTGCTTTGTGGACCTGGAGATAGCATTCAACAGTGTCTCCCGGTGACTCCTGTGGGGGGTACTCCAGGAGTATGGGGTACCGGACCCGCTTGTACAAGCTGTCTGGTCCCTGTACAACAGGTGTCAGAGCTCGGTCTGCATTGCCGGCAGTAAGTTAGATTCATTTCCAGTGAGGGTTGGACTCTGCCAAGGCTGCCCTTTATCACTAATTCTGTTCATAACTTATATGGACAGAATTTCTAGGTGTGGCCGAGATGTTGAGGAGATTCGGTTTGGTGGCCTCAGGATTGGGTCTCTGCTTTTTGCATGAAGCGGCTGGGAATCAGCACCTCCAAATCTCACACCATGGTCCTCTGTCGAAATAGGGTGGATTGCCTTCTCCGGGTCCGGAGTGCGGTCCTGCCTCAAGTAAAGAAGTTAAAATATCTTGGGGTCTTGTTCACAAGTAAGGGAAGGATGGAGCGTGAGATCGACAGACGGATAGGTGCGGCGTCTGCAGTACTGCAGACTGTGCGCCAGTCTGTCATGGTGAAGAAGGAGCCGAGCCAGAATGCAAATCTCTCGATTTACCAGTCAATCTATGTTCCTACCCTCACCCTGGTGTTCCTACCCTGGTCATGAGCTGTGGGTCGTGACCGAAAGAATGAGATCTTATATACAAGTGGCTGAAATTAGTTTCCGCCACAGGGCTCTCCCATAGAGATAGAGTGAGGAACTCGGTCATCTGGGAGAGGCTCAGAGTAGAACCACTGGTCCTCCGCATCGAGAGGAGCCAGCGAAAGTGGCTCGAGCATCTGATCAAGATGCTTCCTGGACGCCTCCCTGGTGAGGTGTTCCAGGTACGTCCCTCCGAGAGAAGACCCTAGGGGAGATCCTGGACACACTGGAGGGATTATATCTCTCGGCTGGCCTGGGAACGCCTTGGGACCCCACAGAGTTGGCGAATGTAGCTGGGGAGAAGAAAGTCTGGGCTTCCCTGCTTAGGCTGCTGCCCCTGCGACCCGACCCTGAATAAGCGGTAGAAGATGGATGGATGGAAAGAACAATAACATAAAAAACAAGTAAAACAAAGTTGTTCATGATGTAATGCTGTGATTGCAGACAATGCATATCTATATTTAGCAAGAAAGACTTATCTATTCCACATATGCTTCAAATATGACTCTATTCTGGTTAAGGTAGGCTAATGGCATTGACCTATTCAGAGACTGCCCTTAATTTCACAATGTTGCTGTCCATATAAACATAAGCACTGAGAAATTTGACAGAAAAACAGAAGGACAGAATCTATTAGTAATGGAAGTCCGGTTAACTTTAAGCCAGGATTTATTAACATGTTATTTATCTCCTGACAAACCAGGTTTTCTTTGTTTTTGCTCTGTTAATATTGATGGAAATTTTGTGCTCTTATGATACTCTGTCCTGCCTGCAGTTGGTGATAAATTGACAAAAAAGAGTTTATTCCAAACTGAGTCCATATTCAAGCTGATGTAAATCTTATGTGACGTGAACCGTTACAGTTTACTGACAGTTACCGCCCCTGATTTAATCAGGGCATGATCGAGAAGTTAAATAAACTCTTCTGTTATCATCCATCTTTCCTTTGCATCATACCCAGTGACTCATCAGTGCTACAATTCTTTAAAGGCAGTCTTGACTAATCAAGCGATGGAAACTTGTTCTAATATGGCTAAAGTAAACTTATTTTGGAGTTAGGATAATATCTTGGTATGGCCTACTTTCCTACGGCTGTCTTCTTGAAAATGTCTTCGTAAGACTGGAGGGTCCAGCTACTCATTGAAGAGCTGGAAAAGGAACAGGGTACACACACAGATAATACACACACTAACACAAGCACTAAACACCTCACACACACGCGCACACAAATAACTGCATGCAGACTCTCATGCATGCTTAAAAACACTCAGTCTCTCACACACACACATTCTCACACAGTATCCTTTTATGTGTCTATATTGTGGTAAATGTTTTTCATTCAAGCATGCCAGGCCACACAATGCAGGAACCAAGTTTTTTTTGTTTGATAAGTTTTTTTTATCGATGGATGTAGATGGATTACCGTATGATTTCTGAGGGCAGGTAAAAGGTATGTTCGGATGTTACTGAAACTTCTGTGACAAATTTTTGTTAGGGTCAAAAATTTCTGCACCTATATTCTGAGTGAAATGCACACATCCATGGAGGGATCATGCTATACTGCGAATTACCACTTCTTCTCAAACTTCCAGTGGGGGCCTCAAAGATAAAGACATGGTATGTCTGAATGAATGCCCTTTGGACAGCTCCAGCGAATAAAGCGCAAGCTTAGTACGGAGATTTTTGTAGACGAGGTTTGCAATTTAACAGACAGCTGATTCCGGCCTTAGCTATACATAGAATAAATACAGGCCTCATTCATAGCAAATTTTGGCAAACATTCTGGCTCACCATGTCTCCCCAGTGAGACCCAAGTGCTTCAGGGAGGAAAAGGGCATCAATGACTGTCACCTAGAATGTCAGCAGCATGGGTAATCCAGGAAAGTTACTCTCAAGTCAAGTTGTGGCCATTCAATGGTATCTAATGCAAGGGCATATGCTGGTCTTTGTCAATAGATACAAACAGCTTTATCTGGAATTAGGAGCATGCTTGCACAACCAGGAAACTTCATTTGAATTTCATACCCAAGTCATTCTACAGAGGAATATTTTGGCATCCGTTTTTGGTTGTGCACTACAGTTAAGGTCTGTCATAGTGGAAACATGCTGTAAACTCACAGGTAACATTTTAGCTATTATTTGACAAATATCCAGCTTACCCCTTGCACATGCATGTTAGTGATCTCTAGTGAGTTGCTCAGTGCACTCGTCATTCAAAGGCTTAACCATAGGATGAGTTTCATTTTCATTTCAAACCATTTAAACAGATATTTACTCCTTTGGGGGTTTTCTTGTCCCCCCAAAAATTGCAATCTCTGGATATACAAGACATAGCAATTGGTGCAGCATATCAGTTCAGTGGATTTTGCGAAGCAGCTTTTTTTGCTCCCATAGAGTCCTCAAGCACCAGCAGCACCTAAGCTTGCAAAAACAACTAAGGAAGCCAAAGCACTCATTGTCATCATCACTGCAATCCAACCCCTCCAAGCCCAGCCCAGCCCACCCCCCACCACCGCTCCCGCCCCGCACTGGTCTGCGCTTACACAGAGCGGCCAGAGAGGGGCGCCGCGTGCTATCAGACCTACCGTAGGCAGAGAAGTCCACCACAGTCAAGATACACGGAGCACACATAAGACACAAAGCAGGAAGAAGGAGAGCAGAGACAAAGGAAGAGATTGAACTCACAGCAGACACCAAAAGAAGGGTAATCACAGCAAATGCAGTAAGCTACACTGCAGGGAATGAGGAAAATGACAGATGGAGAAATCTCCTCATTAGCACAATTTCAGCATGTACAGCAAGGCCTTGGGTTTTAAAATAACTTCACTTTCTAATGCTGTTACTGCTTTTTGTCCAATTATCAATCATGTACATGAGGAAAAAACAAAGCAAGAAAACCCTAAACGATAGATCCAATGCAGCATCATTGTGCTGATGACTAATTTTTGATAATGACTCTTTTATGAAAGCAAGAAAAGCACTCATAAAAGAGGGATGGCTCCGTAAGAGCACTGTCATTTTTCACTCAAACCCCAAAAGCACAAGTGAGAGAAAGAGCAACGATAACATTCATGACAAATACATTGAATAACAAAGAAAGAGAAGAGAAAAATGAAATAAATGATAATTATGGTGGATAAAGAATGTAATTAACACCTGTGAAAAATATTCTTATGGGTTTGAAAGACTTTTAAAGAAATTACACATTTTTTCCTGTAATATAACATTTAGACCAACACATTTCACACTGAATAAATGTTTTCATGCTGCTTTGCTAAAATATAACAAATTAGCTGATTCATCACATCATTTATGTTTATATATCAGCACAATGCTTCATATCAAGGCTCACAACATTACAACTTAACAGGTTTGTGAATAGCTCAAAGTTATTTGTGGTTTGTTTAGCTTCATTTGCAGCATGGAAATCAATTTCTTCTGCTGAGACGCAGCCTCCCACAGTGGAACATACCTCTCCCCCTTTCAGGTTCTTCATTCCCATGTCACCCTTTCCCTTCTTGCCCTTCTTATTCTTCTTCTTCTTGCAACAGCATTTCTTGATGATGCAGAAGCAGCAGGTTAGAATGAGTAAAGCAGCAACCACAGCGATGGCAATGATGGCCCAGGATGGCACTGAGAACACACAGACCAGTTTATATAGTATAAAAGTAAGAAGCAAACACTTGATTGACATTTGACTAATCAATCAGTTCCCATGCCTCATGTCATGTCCTGAACTAAATATATTTAGTGAGAGGTGGTGGGTTAGCATTTAGGCAGAAAATTAGATTTCTCTGCCATTAGGTAGAGCAGCCAATGATCAATAGTGAATAAAGACATTACGGGGCTGCCCACGCCTGCAGCCAAAGAGAAAATCTAATTCCAAAATCATTGTTCAGGATCACGTCATTGGGACTTGGTTGATCAGAACAGGGTGGAGGTTTTTTTTGCCAGGCACTCACGTGGGATCTTGTCGATTTCATTCAGGAACTTGTTTTTGATTTCGTCGAAGGCATCGTTCTTGTTGACTGGCTCTGTGGAGTTGTCAGCAGAGACTAATGCGACAGGGGCTGGAGTAACACTCAAGTCACTGGCCCCCGTTGGCTTGGCAGCAACCATGGGTGTTGTCTTATCCTTGAACAAGTTCCACTTCGTCATTTAGGCTGCACACACGGTCCCTGAAAAAACAGCATGAAAACACAGCCATCACATGCGGCCATTCAAGAGTAAGAGACTTGCTCTGGCATGAAAAGAAACAAGTTTTACTCGGGTTTTGAGTTATCATGCAGATTATTTTGCTATCAGTTAGGCTTTGCTGATAAAATACAAAGCAGACCCAACTAGCTTGTATTGGGGTTCAGGATATGCAGGAATAATTCATAGATATACAAAACAAATCTTCAGTTTCATGACTATTTCCTGTCAGGTGTCCAATTCAAGGGTTGTCACTGCAACAAGGTTTAAATAACTTTACTCTGGCAGTTTCCCATGGCAATGCAACACAGCCCGCTCAAACCCCACCCCTTCCCAAAATATTAGAGAAGATTTGTTGGAAGTCAAAGCCAAATGATCCAAACACACCCTCCCTGAACATCTGGGTGTGCCAAGTTGTCGCTGTCAACTCAGAATCAGGTGGTGATCAGTTTGCATCTGAGCTCCTCTCTTCACTTAAGTGTTCAAGACAGATGGCCGCAGATCTGTTGGTACAATTACAAAATCGATAACAGAGTGTTTTGTGGTGCCAAGTGCACTTATGAACACTTCCACAACCCAGACCCTGACAAGTGGCAGAAACTGGATGGAGGAAAAAACAGTTCTTGTTGGGAGCAGCATTACACAAAGCTTTTTTATGCTGGCAAAAGATTGTGAACAAAAATAAGTTAGTGTTGAAAAAATATTGCTGTAATACATTAAAGCTATAGTAGGTAATCTTGCTCAGACTTTTTTTTTTTTTACTCTGGGTGAAGTGGTTCCTCGTCCTAATAGCAGTCCGTACATCTTTAAATCATTAACAATAAGAAATATAGTTAGACCCCTCAGTTTACTGTAAATCTGTAGAAACTCTGACCAATGCAAACGTTCGGACCGAAATGGAGTTGTTTGTTTCTTAAAAAAAAAAAAAAAAAAAAAAGCCTTGGGTTCATGCAAGGAACAAAACCAGAGGGGGAGGAGTCAAGACAGGAGGGCACTTTCAAATCTTGCTAGCTCCCCAACATGACCTACCCCAGCTTTAACGTGAGACATCAACAGACACAAGCTACTAGAATCATGGGCAAACCCAAAACTATTGAATTATAAAAAAAAATAAAAAAAAATTAAAGCCTGAACTTAGCTTTATAGATTTCTTTAAAATCTTATCCATGGTGGCGTGTACTGTAATGTCATCATCAGTGAAAATGAATTTTTATCACACAAGTGTTTCACATGGGATGGTGGCAGTGTGGCACAACTCTTACGTCAGATAATTGCTACAAAGTCACAGGAGTTTCATGGTTCTGGTGAATACAATCATCTTAACATTTCCAATGTGGTGTAAAATTAACCTTTTCATTTTTTAAAAAAGGGAATGAAACTAATACAAAATCCAAACTATGACGACAAAAACATCAAAGACTACAACTTTTTGTGCCATTATTTTCATATCAGTCTGCTTGGTCCTGTTGTCAAAAAGAATGAATAAAAGTACCTGCAATAACATTTTAAATTTATGACTAGTGCTTTGCGGTAATCATATTTGCATTGAGCAGGCAATAGTGTAAACTAAACATTGACTGATCATGGTCTCTTACAGCAGTGTCTGTCATGGATGATCATAAGAGATAAGATAACTCTCAGCACTAACTTCATCCCAGCTTTGTTTTGTTCTGGTCTCTGTGCATAAGCAAACATTGTCAGACCAGAAGAGTGTGTTTAACCGTAGAAAGAAACAAGGGGAGCAACAACAAACTATCCAACAGCAGTGTTTCCACAGGCTAAACAAATGTTCAACCGCAGCTCTTATCGGTTTCAGAAATCACAGTGTGACAAGTGCAGCTGAAAGCAGCCTGCCAACAGAGTGATGAGTGATCGAGCGAGACCTCAATTCGGAAAGCAGAGACAGATGACAAGCCTAACACAAAAAGACTTCTGCTCTTGATTTTATTTCAGTCATGGTGGTATGGGAAAAAGAGGAATCTCCCATTTCTCAAGTGCCAATTCTCCAAGTTGGTACCAGAGATTCTGCTTCTATTTATTGCAGCATATAAATTATTCAAATTGAGGCTGACAGCAGGAAGGATAAGCTTATATTATTCAGAGCCCTGGACCAGTTTATACATCTTAAAATATGTGATGCTAAAATTACTTGTGCTGCTGACATGACTAATGACAAACATTTTGTGTTAATAACTCAAGACGGAAACTAAAACATAAAAGGTTTATAGTGTTATTAAAAAGTAACTCAGAAATACATTTTTATCCATTCAGAAATGAGTGTATTGTTTAGTAAAACAGAAATGTGTGCTTCTCTGTGCCCCTCAGCATAATACACCACTGTAGATATTATAACAATAATAAGGGCTTACATCAAAGGAAATTTTATCCTGTTTGTCCCCCACATCAGACCGAGCCAGACCAATTAAATTAACAGTCACGGATATGTGCTCAAGCATTCTGTCTCCTCTACTCTGAGGGCAGCAGTGAGGACGGGCAGAGAGGACAGATTTACACTTTTATGACTGCCATTAGTCCTGTTTCACAGTCACACCACCACATAAACCGCAGTTATTTTAAAGAGTGCTGTCTTCAGGTCACGTAGAGGGACAAAACTGATATCAGTGTGGTTAAGTGTGCCCGGCAGAATACAAAAATAAAAACAAACTTTACAGAGACTCCAGCTAAAAGTAGCATATAAGAAATTTGGGAAATACATTTTTCTGAAGGCAAAGTTAATGCATTTATGTATATGAACGCACGCATGTATGAATATTTTCATGTACAGGTGTCACAAATGTAATTATACATACTATAAATGCCATTACTACAAAAAAAAACTAGTCTGTTGCTACCTTGGTATGGTATTGGAACAACTACAGTCTTTAAAAAAATGTAAATTTTATATCTAAGAAAAAAGAGGATAAAGATACAAGGGGACTGTGTCAATTGAAATCATTCTGGAAGTGGATACTTCAACAAAGTAAAGATCTGAAGCATTCCTACCAAATGTTAGAGCAGGACCTTAAAGGGTTAAAACCATTTATTTACATCCGGAGTGTCCAAAGTTGCTTCTTGGGGCCACCATTCCTGTAGGGGTGCAATATTTAATCCTACTTCAACACAGCTGACCCAAATCAAACGGACCAAACAGCCAATGATGTTTAGCGTATAACTCATTAACTGGAGTCAGGGGCGTTGGAGCAGGGACAGATGGAGAGCTTGTAGGACGTGGCCCTCCAGACCTGGAGCTGAACACCCCTCACTCTCAAAAACAGAGGTACAAGATAAGGACATTTCTGTACCTGTAGGTACATTTTAAAGAAATGTTCTCTCAAAAGTACAATACTGGTCTTTAAGAGACCAGAAGCACACCTTCAGAGTACGAAAAAGGGTTCAAAGTGACATAAAGTACAAATTTATATCATTTTGACCATCAGGGTATCTGCAGCATTGAAAAATGTAATGTTAATGGCTGTAATGTTACAAACTAGAGCAGAGTTGAGTGATGACAGTAGTACTACTTAACAGTCATTTACTACACCAGACAATGAAGGTCAGATGCTGCAAACTAAGTGTACGGCTGGTCAGTATTTTGAGTTTTTGAAGATTATTTCTAGATTAAAGATAAGATAATAGTGGGGGGGGGGGGGGGGGGGGGGGGGGGGGGGGGGGGGTGTATTCTGAGAGACCCTTGAATCCCAGAGAAAATTACCACTGCTTGTCGCCACCAAAATGCCCCTGAGTTGCTTTCCTAATTCCAACGTGAACTTGTGATCGCTCCATGTGTTAATATATATGGCAGTGTTCTTTCATGGTGATATATATATTACTGGAACAGGAGTCCCCTACCAATCCTAGAATAAATTAAAAGGTATGCTGATTAACCAGTGTACATTTCATATAATTCTTCTGTCGCTGAGATCTGCAGGAGTTTTGAACTCCATCTCTCAATGTGCAGCTCTGTTCATAAGAGTCTGAGTCATCATGATTAGTTAAAGCAAAATGGCTTGGCTGCACAGCCCATAGGAGAGCAGCCTTGAGCGTGATCTGTCTCTTATCGCTTAATACACTGCTCCGAGTTGGATGGGGATCAGGGACTAACTGGATGCAGTGACCTAGCCCACTAGCACAGCATTTTTACTTAAAACCACCTTTAATACGCTTCTCAACCTCTACTAGAAAAGACACACAGGGAGGTGAAGGAAGATGGCCTCAATAGAAGAATTATGACAGATTTGTTGGAGAAATCAGTTCAAGTATACTTATTTGCACTTAAAATTAAAAGAAAAAGAAAAAAAGAGATTACAGTTTTATTGTCATCCTTGTACATTTATAGTATTTTGGAAACTTCTGTAGCTTTATTTCAAATATTGAAGAGTTGACGGAGACTGAGGTAGAGAACAATGCTGCAAAGACCCCCACCTGGAATAAAACTATGAGACAACGTGATTAATGGATGCTGTCTTCACCTTTAAGCAATGGTAGTCTCGCTTGCAACACATTCAAGTTGATTAATTATACTGGCAAGTGTTTTATATGATAAATAACAATCCTAGTACTTTTAGGTGATATTCAAGAAGAAATACTCATCCACACCATTGGTTTATCACACACTGAGTTGGCTTATTTAGCATTAGACGAAAGATATGAGTCACTTAGAAAGAGTTGAACATGCCCACAGGGCATAATTACCAAGCACCTGTCAAATTTTCAAACATATTCTTACTCTGAGATCCAGCATAAACACACAACTAAGAAATACTGAAGCTCGCCTTATGTCATGTGTGTGAGGACCGAATGGTGTGGCACCCTCTCTGGGGGTGGGAAACCCCTGCCTGCAGATAAGCCGACTCCATGAGGGGGGTTTGTGTTTATGGAGGCCTTATTAGCACCCACGTCAGCTCCAAGGGAAAAACAGCCTTAAGAGAGTGAGCAACAACTCATGCTGCTTTTTGACTTAACAACAAGTACGCTGAACAGCAATTAATTAACAATCTCCAGCTAGACGGCCAAGTTTGTTCCCCCCCTGCCGCTGACAACTTGCTTCTGTAGCAGTTCATCCAGCTGTCTGCCAGTAGGCAATGTGTATGGCTCAAAATCCCAATCCATATATTTATTCAGACTTCTAATGAAACACATCCCATGGTTAAAAGCTACAAACATCTTTGCATCCACTTTCAAAATGGCTTCTGTAAATGGAAAGTAAGCTGGTAACTGGGTCACGTGACTGGCCCTCAGGGTACCAGTCAGGAGCAGCGAGGCGGCAAATTAAGTATTGAATATTAGGAGCTGTAAAAAGATTGCTATATACAAAGAGAAACAACAGCAATGGCTGCTTGGTCCTCATGGGCCACTAGATGACATGGGTTTCTCAAAAACACAAAGCAAGCCGAATAATGTGACCCCGGTAAAAAATCATTCAGCCCCCACTGAGGCCCCTGCCATCTGTGACATTACGGGTTATGTGTGGGTGGGCAGAGTGTTTGGCCTCCAGCTGAACTAGCTGTGCATCCTGTGCGGCTTCATTTCCACTAAGTCTTACTGATGTGATTGCTGCAGTACGATGGGTTGCAGTCTTGAACATTTTTTTACAAGAAGTGTGAGACTTGCAAGGTTTTACGTCCTAGTGAGACCCTTCTTTTCATGGTTTCTCATGCAGGCTGCATCAGGCTTGAAGCATAATTCATTGACAGATTATTTCCACCTGAAAAGTTGCATGTAAACCTGAGCTCTAAATTTGGACTACTGTTTTTCATGCCGTGACTCTTTCATCGCAATGAGCTATTTTGGGTATAGGCTAAGTTAGATAAGATGCTGAGGATAACATTCACTGTGTAGCTGTTAAAACACTTTGCATGCATGATGAAAGCACTTGAGGATGCTGGAAGATGTGAATGTTGGCTCCACCAGCACTGAGTCACAGCTGACCTCTGATCCGTCTGGACTTGATTTCAGCTGGAAATGTGTACTGGAACATTTAGAGAACAAGGGGCATAGTATTTCATAGGATCCAACAGACAGAGCATTGCTGTAGTTGGAAAGCTGAGCTGAGATTGTGGGACTGTTTCAATTAGATTTAATGTGCAGCCTGGTTCCTGAACTCATGCCACTTTATGATAATTCACCCCTGCTGAAAAGGACTTGGGTCTCCCGTTGTCATAATGACCTCATTTTGGCCAAGTTTAGATAGGATTATCAGGAGAATACCGATGGCTGCATTGCTGTTATTTGCCAAGCAAATGATATGAGAAACTGGAACCTGGCTTGAGTCAAACCTGAAAATATGATCAGAAGTAGGAGATGAAAATAAAAACTCATAATTATGTAATTTGGACCAAAGAAATATTAGCTGATTATACTTTTGCAAAATGAGCACCAATAAAAAATGTAAGAGGCTCTGCTGGATTTAGATTTCACACTTTAGTTTTCTATGGGTCCTGATAACCTGCATCCCTGTATGCAATACAATATACATAGAAACGTGTACGCAAAACAATAAAAATCAAGTAAACAGTTAAACAAACACTTAGCATATGGCAGAGACAAATTTCTGCTGGGTAGCCTGCTGTAGTTACGAGGCATTCCCTCTTTTGTTATTTCACGGTACAGAGCCAAGAAAGTGACAAAGCTTTGGCAACACCAAAGACACAGCACATGGTGCAAAACAACTAGCCAGAACCACATTCTGACATTCTTGATCACAAGTTTCGAAGTGTCTCGGCACAATTCATTGATAGGAGCCAAACATCTGCCACGTAACTCTGCTTGGCTGCAATTACAGCATTTATCTACCGAACAAGACTCTAACATCACTGTTGCAAATCTTTTATCCCCTTATTCCCCATGAAGATGATAGCTGAGGTGGATGTACTATCAGTGCTGTCTCTCAACAAGATTAGACAAGAACGATGAAGGTGAATTTAATAAAAAAAAAAACTTGGTCAAATTGGGCTGTGAATCATTTACTTTGAACTGTGAAATGAGGCATTAGCATGCGCTCAGCAGGTGATAGTAAGCAAACTACTCATGTAGTCATGTGGGACTAGATATTTACAGAAGCACTAGACTCCTGTTTTAAGTCTAAGGGCATTACAGATGCTTTTACTCTGAATATAAACACTATGAATATCCATGAGGAAAAAAACTGACCCTCAGAGACACCATCAGGGCAACACCACTTCTACGTTAGCAAAATGTAAGTGCATCAAGATGTCCTACTGATGACACTGCTGATCACAGGGCAGAAACTGAGATAAGGATGTTAAAAAGGTGCTCTGTGCATCATCTCTCTATAGACAATTAGAAAAAGGCCTCCCTCATATACACCTCATTGTGCATCGACCCAAAGGGCGATGCGGACAGGCTCATTTACAAACCTGTTTGTGAAGATAAAACAATGCTCATTCTCACCTGCGGCTGAATGTGACTCAGCTATTATCTGGAGGTATCCTTGAAAAAAGGGGTGGGAGGTGCCAGGGTTTGAATACTGAGCGAGGAGCTGCAGGCATCATTTACAGCCAGTTGCCATACATCCTCCCTCTTCCCCTCAGCTCCTTCCCCTTCCCATGTCCCCCGATAGGCCGATTAATCATTCTGTCACAGAGACACTGACCCAATCTGCATGTAAGGAAGTGCAGAGGAAATTCGAGAGAGCAGAGGGCTTCTGCAGCACTGCAGATAGGTGAGATCTAATAACAAAAAGGGAAATGTTCAGCAAATGAGACTGAAAGTCAAAGATCTTATTTGTGAAATAAAGAAATCATTCAACAAAAAAATTAAAGTGGTGACTTGACATCTTGGGAAATGAGTCGATTTCCTTTCTGGTTCATTTCTCAGAGGTTTTAATATTCATTAAGAAAATACTTATATTTTGTAGAAATGCTTATTTCATGAGTTAATCAACATAAAAAGAGAAATTTTGAAAATGAAGCTATTCTCAGTGCTTCCCCATAGACATGGAAGTGGTTTTAATCTAGTAGCAGCTGTTGTAATAAAGGTAGACGGTCATATTTCATCTTCTTTAATGACTTGTTAGTGCAGGTCACACAAACTCAAACTCCCAGGTCTTTCTCTCACTTAAAACACTTAGCAGAGCTCGCTTTCCTACTCTGGCGCAGGTAAAGGAACAGGACTCAGCTGTAAACACAACCTTTATGCTTGTTTTAGATGATGGATTACCTGAAGATTTGATGGAGTTTAAAACAATGTAGATGTCCAAATCATGAGAGATTGAAAGCAGGTAAACGGAAAACTCTGCAGTGTTGCTTCTACCGTTGGTTGCTCCAGAGATACTAATGTAGAGCAATGAGCAGCGTGATACATCCTGACGGAGGTAGGAACTGTGTGCTGTCTTTTTTGTTTTATAATTTAATAGTTATTTGTTTTTGTTTTCATTTTACCTTATTTTAATGTGAACAAATGTAGCTTAACTTTGTTGTAGAGTGGTAATGCAGCTAATAACCCAAAGCTGATCCACTGGCTCTGAGGTCTGCTCTCTGTCCTAAAACACAACAATGAATGGACAACTCTCTGTTATATTCTGACATGCAATAGTAGTTTTACTCAAACTTTCTGTGAAAACAGTGTTAGCAGTTGTTTGCTAATACCGCTAACACAATAGCAGAGCGGCTCAGCTACACCCTTGTTCTCCTCATAACACAACTTCATTTTGGTCTGATGGACAATCCTTGTTATTCCTCATCTCGGTTTTTACTGTAATGCTCATAATTAAAATCCCCGGTCTGCTGTGTGCTTGTAGATCAAAACCTAGATTTATTATTCTGCATACTCCTGTGTGCTAAATCGTAGCGAAGATGTGCATGAAACGGATAGAAGAATCTCTAAATGTTTTTGAAAGGCACATGTATATTTTATACAAAATCTAGATGTTGCTATATGATCCTTCACTTGAAGGCTCTGACGCTGCTAACCTACAAGCTGCACTTAAAGCAGCAGCTTAGTTGAGCTTCACCACAGCAACAATACTTAATTACACAAGTGAATAAAACCTTGCAGGCATGGTGGAAAATTTTAAAAGCTGCTTTCCCAGAACGTGTTTTATTTTCACATTTTCATCGTATCACCGGTAGATTGAGGAAAGGCCACTTCTGAAAGGCTAACATATAGACTTCTCATGGTATGACCACTCATCAGCTGTTATTAGATAAAATGCTGTCAGTTTTAAGAGGCTTACTGTGACAATTGTATTAATTTAGAATAGAAAATAATTTCTACTTAGAACTATAATTTATTCCTCAGAATAATTAAAAAAAACAAAAAACCCTAAGTAGGTTATTCAGTGTAACAAGGTCTGAATGGTTCAAAAGCTACATCCACAAAAAGCACCTCCACCTTCAACACACTCATTGTAATGCTTTAGTGCCTCAGATTTAATGGGTTCTTTGTTTACCTTTGTTTCACCTTTCCAAAATAAATCAATAAAATCAGCTCTATTCTTTTTGTATTTCTTTTTCTCAACAGACAAACCAACTTTTGTTTCCTCTGGCTGATGTATATACAATGACAAGGACCTGAATATCAGTATGATGAAAACTGTAAGCTCTAGATGGAGTTTCTCTGCCAAAAGCAAATCAATCAAACAGCTAAATTATTCATCATACCAACTTTTGAATATATTGTGTGTGTAATTTCCCACAAAGCTAATGTAAGCATAATTTAAAAGAACGTGCTGCGAAATTTGTACGCATTGATGAAAAATGTCCAGCATGATGAAACACTGTGAAAACACTTTACTCATCCTCACGCAAGAAAGCATGCCTCTGTTCTGTATTAAACCCTGTCTGACAATCACAAATCATCTCCGCTACAAGGCCAGAGAAGAAAACAGCTAAAAATGTCATGATGAAAAAGCAGCATATTTTTCTCACTACAAAGTTTAAAGAGGAGCCAAACTGCCACATCAGCGCAGCAGTAAGATGTGACTAATGACAGAGTCCGACCACTGAAACGGAAGCTCCCTGCCATTGTCTGCCAACAACACACCATCACATCGGCAGGGGGCCAAAACTAGGAAGTCTCAACATTCACCTACGGTGAGGTGCTGACAGCAGCTGAACATTTATAGTGATAGCTGTGTTAACATGCAAGAGTACACTGCTGACTCATCTTTAAAATCTGGAGTGACCAGCTTTGTCATTTTGAGCATTATTTTGCATTTGGAGTGTGAGCTTAGAGAGAATATTACATCCTAATGGAGCAGAGTTCATTTTCCGTAACAACAGTGTTATACAGCCAATAGGACATGCCCACTCGTAATATTCTGTATGGTGGTATGCAGTTGGAATAAGCTTCTTTTCTTTCTCTTTCTCTTTCTCTTTGAGCTCTTCCAGCATTTGGGTACCAGCTGCCTACTTGGAAGGAGCAGACAGAAAAAAGAAACGAGACTGGTGAACTTCAAAGCTTCCTCTCATTTTTCTGGTTATGTATGAGAGATTCAGAGTATTTCTTAGTGTGAGAGCCACTGGGAGCGGCTGCCTGGGGTACAGACTTAATGAGCCTGTCTGAATGTTTTAAAGCCTGACAAAAAAAGAACAATCAGAGCATGTTCAGTACCAAAACGTTTTTTGCACTATGGGTGTAAATATACAGCGCTAAGCTACAGCATTAAAACCACTGTCAAGCTAACCACGGTTAGCAAAGTACTTCTCATCACCGTTACAATCCGAGTTCAGCTCGGAAACCTCAGCTTCTTGCTTTCATGTTTCCCCCAAATTACCTGCAGAAAACTGAGCACACACACCTCTTGGAAATGGCACACACTGATAGTTGTGACCAGAAACATGACAAAGATCCAAAAGAGTTAATGGGGCTTCAATACTAAAAAGATGTGTCAGGGCAGGCTCTTCCCATGCAAAACTGATCCCCCACAGAGGTCATATGCCCAAGTCCTGAAGGATCAAAGCTGTTTTGGCCACACATGTTTGATCCACACAGTGTCATACAGGCGTTTCAATATCTAAAACTTCCAAAGCAGAACACCGATATGTATGTATTTATCATGTGATGCCAACGTTTATCTGTCTGTCTGTTAGCAGCTTTACAGCAAGACTACTGGACGGGCTTTCAGGATGTTTTTTCTGAGAATGAGTATTGGACTAACTTATACTTCATTAGATTTTGGGAG
The DNA here is from genome assembly GCF_933228915.1 of Telmatherina bonti. Classification (NCBI taxonomy): domain Eukaryota; kingdom Metazoa; phylum Chordata; class Actinopteri; order Atheriniformes; family Telmatherinidae; genus Telmatherina; species Telmatherina bonti. Next base: position 30,461,118 of record NC_136622.1, read on the forward strand.
AGATCTAGATCACCATCTGGATCCAGGAATTTTTATTAATGATTTGTTATCATAACAAGATAGGACCATTTTCAGGATAAATGCATTTAACTCTACAATAAATGGTCAGAGTGTTTTGTCACAAAATCCAAGAGAAGTTCCCGGCAGCTTTTACAAGATATGAAGGTTAGAAGGGTCTGGAAAAATTCTTGATACAAGCATTGAGGACAGAAAAAGTGACGGGATCTTAGGAATTTTCATCGCTGCAAGAGAATAAATGCCACAATACAGCCAAAACACTGTGGATTAGTTATCAATAATCTATCAATCTACTTGTATATTCATTTACTAGAACAAGGGCTGGAAATCCCAATATGGGTGTGAATGAGCTGCTTGGTGGAGGTCTGCGCTCTCCAGGTGCCTTTCTAGTTTGCTATCCTTTTGAAGCTTGAGCGATCATGTGACCACTCTGAATCCAAGCCATTGACTTTTTCTGACAATTGTAGCACCAGAAACTCTGTAGTATCAACTAAAATAGCCCATATTTCATCAGCAGCAGCATGTAAAGACAAGAGAATATTTCTCTTTCAGTATTGTTGTGGCAGATATAAATTACTTCAGGTAAAAGGGTGCAATGTTCTTAACATGCTATTAACTAGGAAACCTCTCTCCCTCTCCAAACAGACCTGTAGTGGAGCTGGTTGAGCTGACCACGCCAATCCCCCAACAAGTAAGCAGGAATGAAGGAGCATACAGAAGTCTCTATAGTCCATTATGAAGATTTACTTAAAAAATAGTAATCAAATAGCATAACAAAATATGTAGTCAGCTGACACAGATCTTGACGAATGGGAGACTGAGGACAGAACTGGGGACCAACACCCAGTTCATGTGTTTTCTAAATCCTTCCATGACCCTCCTTAGAGTCTGAACAACCACACTGCTCAAACATATTCATTAAAATACACACATTTACCAGAACTTTTCCACCCATTTTGAGGAACAAAAGCCATATTTCCATAGCAAAACATTCCATGAGCTATTGCTAAAAAATGTGTTTACCAGATAGTGAGGCACATAGTTTCACAAGAAAGACACATCCAGCCTTTCACTGAGTTTCTCCCAGGTCAGTCTGACCCTGAACCTTTCTAACTGGCTCTATACATTTTACTAATCCACTATAGTACAACAAGACTTTCAATAACACAGCAAAAACAACATCTTAGCCATTCATGTTAAGTTTGTTACGTTGAATTTGAACTCAATTCCCTACAAACTTTGTTATGTAAATGGCAGGTCTAATGTTGGTTTGCAAGAGTCAGCATTAGACAGGCAGTACAAGGAGCCCAAGATAGGTTTTGTCCTTGGTACTGTCACCTCGGTGCTGCCAGAGCTATATGTCCCATGAGAGACAGCAGAAAAAAAGAGCATCCTGCAGCACTTCATGAAATCCCCACCCCTTTCTCTTTACTCCTCAGCAAAACTGTCAGCCTCTTTTCATGTCTGACTACTCAGCCTTCAAAGATAAAGAGCCCAAGGGTTCTTATATCTGCAATGTAACAAAGCAACAGACCTGGGGATTTTTAGAGTAGTGTACAGCTTTTTGGCTCCTCCTGGCTGTTTCTCTGTGTTCAGGGAGGTTTCTTGATATGCAGGTAAAGCTAAAGGTGCAAGCTGAGCATCTGTCAGCAGGGCAGCCTCTTGGACACTCTCCAGAAAACAGGTACACCCACCAAGCAAGCTAAATGAGGCATGATCAATGAGAATTATCTTGTTACAGTACTACACCCCCTTTCTAAACACATATGCCAGAAGCTACATACAAACTGCATGACAACGGGGTCCTTAAATAGCTCAGTCCTGGGTCAGATCAGGATCCAAATGGTGTCCAGTATCCCATTTATTAGAAAGACTTATGATTTAGCTTGGAGTTTAGTTGGGACAACATGCACCCACATTGTGGTAAAACACGTTAAAAAAAAAAAAAGAAATACTAAGTTAGAAACAGCAGATCCAAATCCATCACCACAGCGACAGCCACCAGCCTAGTCCAGATTCCTCAAAGGAAGTGTTCGAGCAATGCTGAGAAGAGAGTTGAAATACACCCTTACCAGCACTACCGTAATTCCGTAATCCTGTTCTCCACAACAGGCAAACCCATTCACCAAACAGGCACTTAGGATTAATATAACAGTGCCTTAATAACGTCCCTCGACCGCTCTCCCATCAGCACCAGAAACTGCAGTCCTCCTCGCACTGTTTTCACTGCAGTAATACTTGTTCTCCTGCATACACACACACACACACACTCACACACACACAAGCGCACACGCACTCAGTCACTCTCTCTATAACTACCCCCACCTCTGTTTCTCTCAATCCCCTCCTCCTTTCCCTCTCTCTACTCTTTCTGTCTCTGTCACTGAAAGGATCCCACTCCCCTCCTTCTCACCTCCCCCTTCCCCGAGCTTTCTCTCTGTCTTCCATCTCGCCCACCGCTCTAGCACTCACTGCTCGGACGACTGATTTGTGATGCTGCTCACAAGGTGCTGTATGCAGCAATATGTGTCCCAATGCATAAGGGCAATCCAAAAAGGACCCATATGCTTGTTTGTGCAACCAGCATCCAAACCCTCTTTCAACCAGCTCTGGTGCTGGGTGACTACATGGGAATATGATCTGTTTCTGAGCTGCAAACTGAGTGGGAAAAATAAAGGGGTGATTGTGAAAAGAAATGAAATGACAGAAAGGATGACACTTTTAGATAACAAGAGGAAGACTACAAGGATCTTGTCGTTTGCTGTGTGGTTACTGCAGCAGTAATTTGCCACTTTGTCTCTCTTGTCATCCCATTCATCTGATTTATGTCTGTGGACCTGCATCACTTCTGCTGTCATCGAGGGAGATTTGAATCTTTAATATGCACAAGATACGTACCGCAGCATAGCTAACATAAATGTGGGAGTTTTGGTAAAATGAAAAAAAACAAACAAAAATAGCTGGAACGATTGTTCGCTTTTGACACTGTTTCATATAAGCCTCTGAAGCTCCAAGAAGAGGAATCATTTTTTCATTGTTTAAATTTGGCAAATTCCTATTGATTCTACATAGACCCCTTTGCTCACTATACTTCCCACCACCACCCCCTTTCCAGTCAGCATATGACCCTGTAGATCTGCTCAGTAATGACAATATGTGACGCACTCTTTCGCTTAACACTAGTGGTGAGCCAGACAGTTTGGAGCCCTTCGGGTATTGCTGTGTGTCACGGAGAATTATCTTCGTCCCCTAAGTGAATCACACACCTTATTGGCCAGCAATGAGAGCTTGATCCAAAAATCAATAAAGTCTCAATCAGTAAAAATGGAAGGCAGAGAAAATGGGTGATGGCTTTTGGCAGATTCAAAACATACAGCTGGACCAGGAGGACGGCTAATTGCTCCATGTCTGCGTTGATAGCATTTCTCCATGTTGGGTTCAAGTAATGTGCAGAGCCTGGTTTTCAGTAGGATGTGACCTAATAGTAAAGGTACTATGAGGCTACCCCAATAGATCCACCTTAGATCTGTGCATGTTAATATAAATGTTGGAAAAATGTATCATTATACATCTACATAAATATATATGTGTCACATGGATCACTTGCACTTGTGAGACACTTGTTTTCTCTCTTATCTCTCCAGGTTTTTCCAAGTAGCTAAAGTGGAGACCTGGCTACCCTTGGTTTTATTGGCTGCTTCAAATTCAGGTGCTCCAATCAGCACTGGAGGTCCCCCTTTAAAAGAGCAGCACCTGGAAGCTGCCAGACTCTCCTCTCCTCCTCTTTGTTTGTTAATGGCATGGTGGAACAGGTATGTGGGGAGGCATGAGGACCAGGTAAGTTGGTGCGTCCTTTACATTTCAACACCTAGTGAAAAGATATATAGACACACTAGGGCTTGAGGTTGTTGGCACCCCATGTTTTTGTTTTGGTTCAGTTTTGTTTATTAGATCAGTTAGGTAGGAGTTTATTTGGTTTGGTTTTGGTTTACAGGTAGAGTCTGAGTTAGGCCTCGTTTTGTTTTATTGTTTTCCTTGATTTTGGCACAGCCTAATGTCCCATCCTCCCCTACAGGTTCCATAGTGCTACCACATCCAATTCCTGTCAGAATAAAGCTTACAATCTTCTAAATGTGTCTTGTCTCCATCTGTGGTTGCAAGGTTGTGCCCCTCCCAGTGGATGTAATAATATATCAGGAGTCTCCAGCTCTGGTCCTCGTGAGCTACAGTCCTGCAGGTTTTAGTGTTTCCTGGGAAAAATCAAAAGTTGCAGGATGCTAGCTCACGAGGAACAGAGTTGGAGACCCCTGCTCTATACTTTAGTACAATGTGACAATAAAGTTGGTTTATGGGAAGTATGGATACATGTTGACTTCCTAAATTTCTCAGTTATGGTATCTGCCTCTGTCAGATGTTTCGTTGTTTCCTCAGTACTGCCAGAGATGGACTACATAAAGGACTGTGATAAGAGAACTGGCGTTTCTCCTTCCATCATATGGTGATATTCTTTTCTATTTACAAAGTGAAGAATACTTGAGATAGAATTCTTCCAACAATAGTCTTTTTGTGTATTTCCTTCTAGCATTAGTGGTAGATAAGTGGGAAAAATATAAGGAATGAGACAAAATCTTATTGCATACATTATTTAAAGTGCTGAGACATCCCCTCATCTCTCTATATTTAGAATCTAAAGAGCCAGAATCTTTTGTAATCTAATGAAATTGATCTTGAGCAATCATTCAGCAGGTGTTTTGAAGCTTTGTTTTGGAAATTGGCTGCTTTTTTTTTTTTTTGCTCATTTTCAGTCAAAGGACAGTTTGGGCACATAGTTTCCAACAGCTACTTACAAAGACACCTCATGTGTTCAACTTTCTTTGATTGCATGTGCGATGAAATAAGTTTTACGGGGAGAAAATTGCTTTTCTGCACCAGCAAGGGCGAATGCCAAAGAGTACACAGTGTCCTTCAAGATAAAAAGGAATTTGACAAGTGGAGGACAAACAGAGAAGTTCCAGGCTTTAAAAACAACTAACTACCGAAAGTAATTACTATCTCAAAGTGATATCCTAAACAAATGGGGAAAAAAATGCAGCAAAGACCTAAAAGACACATCCGGTGTTGCTTAACAGAAAAACAATGAGAGAAGTGTACCTGAATGGAAAAAACGCAGTGCAACACAGGGTAAGTGTAATGCTTGGCTTGCTTAGAGCCTGGACCTTGACATTACCCAAGCAATACGGGACCCTCTTGACAGAGAACTGAACCAAAGCAAGACTACATCTAAAGAAGTGCTTTGAAATGTCCCTCGAGCCCAAAGAGCTTTTTCTGAAGGATACTTAAATTGATTAAAAGAAGGCTTGTCTGAGAGGCTTCAGGTTGTGTTAAATAAAAGTGGTCATAGAAAATATTGACTTTCAAGTTTATTACAATCATAAAACAAAAAAAAACAAGAAAAAATCTTCCTTATATACAGAATTCATCAATGTCTAAACAAACTGTTGAATTTCTTCCTCGTTGTTTTGGAAAAGAAATACGTGGTGGTAGTGGATGTCCAACTTCCACGAAAACCAAAAACGGCTTGTTCTTACTTCCCAACCCTCCATTCATCCATATATTACTGTTTATCAGACAGGTTGCAGGGACAACAGCTCAAGCAGGGAAAGTCTGACTTCACTCCAACCAGCTACTTCTTCCAGCCCATCCGGGGGCATCCCAAAGTCTTCCCAGGCCAGTCAAGAGATGCTGTCCCTCCACCATCATCTGGGTCTTTCCTGTATCATGGTGGAAGGATCAGGTGCCCGAACCACTTCATCTGGCTCTTCTTGACATAGAGAAGCAGTGGCTCTTTCACATGTGTTTCACATGTTTCAACTCGTGACCACAGGAGAGGCTACGAACGTAGATTAACTGGTAAATCAAGCTTCACCTTAAGACTCAGACCGATGCAGAGTCTATATTAATATGGATGCCGCATCAATCTACCCGTCAATCTCCCATTTCATTCTTCTCTAACTCTTGAACAAAACCCCGAAATATTTTAACTCTGTCACTTGGGGGAGGAGATCATTCCCAACATGTAGAGGACACTCCAACCTTTTCTGGTTTAGAACTATGGTCTGTTTCACATTTCTCTATAAACCATTCCAGAGAGAGTTGATCATTGCAGCCTGATGGATAAAACAAGCAGAATAACATCCACTGCAAAAAGCAGAGACTCAAACTTTCCAGCCTTGTTTGTTCCATTTACCCCAAATCATATTTAGTCCTTTAGCTTTTAGCAATTTCTTGCAAATGCGCAGTTTGCTTTTTTGCAGTAACTTATTAAGCAACTGGGCACTGATGTGTTCTGCAAACACATCATCCAAGCAGGAGTAAATATTGCATTTCTTGGAATCCTGATTCAGTTGCAGAAAGATAAACAAGCAGGACAGTGAATGTGGGACAGTTTCAAAATAACTACACTGCTGATGTAATGAACACGCCTCTCCTTGCAACAGTTTGGCCCACTGGTGTGGCTTTAATAGGTCTCGCATGACAACAAAGTTAAAAAATGAGCCTCTCTGGACTTTGGCTGCATTGACAACACCTGTCAGCAGAAACAATTCATTCATGTTTCTTCTTTTTGTCTCTTCAGTTGTATTAGCTGACAGTAAATACTTAACGCTTCCTTCAAAAACACAAAGACTGCTTCCGTTTTTCCAGCCAGCACCTCTCAAACTCCATATTGTTTTATACAAAGATGAAAAATGGCAACTTTCCACTGCAATTTACACTCAACAGCTCAACAGTTTTTGTTCCTCTGGTATGAAAACACTAGTGACATGTGATTCTATCAGCCCCAGTCACTCCTGTATTTAGAGCATTTTTGAGCAGTATTTTCCAGTATTGCAAAATACATCTTGCAGTCTAGTGCCATGAAACCTGAGCAGGTCTGATTCAGTGTCTGACAGGGAAATGAAAATTGATTATCTGAGATTCATTGCTCACTGGGTACACCCACTGTGACCAGCTCCTTCCCCGTGAGACACTAAACGCAGATGGACATTGACTTGTAGTGACAGATGACTAATATTTATGCTGTAATCATAGTTTTCAGTTGCTTTCCCTGCAGACTGTAAATGTAGTGACAATCTAGTAATTATCTCTACATTTCTACTAAGAAGAAAGCGTGTGTGTGTGTGTGTGGGGGGGGGGGGGTGGACTATATCAGACCTTACTTTGAACTAAACAGGCCAAGTCTCTGGAGAGATTCAGTACAACTTAGGATACATTTTTAATAAGGCATGCATGTGAAGACTTACTGCATGAAGCTTCCAGCCTTGCATCAAAAGCCGTTCAGTCAATGACTGTGTGAAGCCATTAAAGTGCATTACGCTGTGTTTTCAGAGAAAAAAAAAACTCACGTGTAGCACCATGTGTTTTTCCTTGCAGTGATGAATCTCACACAGCTGTAGTGAGTCTATTCCAGGGAAAAACAAAACCTTACAGGGGGTCTTAAAAACAGACTCACACACCAGCGAAAGCCTAAATATGCAACAAAGTACACTAAGAACACAAATCTGCTTCTTATACAGCCCAAAAGAAATGTCTGAAAACAACCACCAAAAGAAAACAGCCTCAAAATGAGGCACACAATGAGGCACTCCGGGACATTTGGAAGTGATGGGCTAAACAGCAATGTTACAGATACGTTGTGCCCCCTTAGGCTTACTCTCATCACTGTGACTTGCCGATTTGTGTATTATCTAAATTGAGCGCAACGCTCTGTAGTGTCCCTGGGTACATCTAGCGTCATATTTGTCTTTTTTCACGTGTTCCTACTGGTCTGTGTGTGTGTGTGTGTTCTTCCTGTAAATCCTTTCATGATTGGACTTTTACTCCCATATTAGTCTGTTACAGAGGATGCAGTGCACAAGTACTAACATATGACAGCACCCAGTGTTTCTTTTCTACTCTTTAAGATTTATGTCTGTGATGGCTTTAAGCGTGAAACTTTGAAGGCTCGCTGCCACCACACCATCTCCAAATGATTTCAGCGATTGCTGCTTTCATGTCGGCGTGGTAAATATTCCACGCTGTGGCTGGCAGTCAAGGATTAGATCTGCCTCTGTATCCATGCTGGGATGTGCTGCTGCAGATGTGAGGTGATGCAACCATGCAGTACTTTGCATTTCATAGTGTTGGCTCATTTTAGACGAGGCAGGGTGTGAGGCAAACCTCACTACTAGAGTCATATTTCCATGATGAGCTTCCAGAGTGCCTTTGATAAAGCTCTACAACATGTGTCGCTGTAGGTGAATTTGCCACATGTGGGGATGTTAATAGAAGACTAAATGGCACATTTTGCAATTACATCAGTTTGAGTAACCGTACTCTTGACAAATGAACAAATCAGTCTTGTTATTATTGTGCCAGATGTACCTGGACTATTAGTGGTGCAATAATTAGTAAGTAGACATTTGTCAGAAAATTAACAGACAGTTTTAAAAATGTCCAACGCATCAAACTGAAGAAAAGCCACCTTATATTTCTACATTCTATTCTATTCTATTCTATTCTATTCTATTCTATTCTATTCTATTCTCCAGTCATTTAGCAGAAGCTTTTATCCAAAGCGACTTACATATGAGTGAGAACAACAAAAGCAAGAAATCAAACAGTCCAGTTGGACGCAGGTCCTTCCATGAAGTGCTTCAGGCTGTTGTTTACTTCCTTTCCACCCCATAATATCATCTATGTTATAATACAAAGAATTAATACCATAATGTTTGTTGCAAAGAACTGGGCTAAGTTCTCCAACTTTCCAATAAATATAGCTATATTAAGTGTGGAAGTGCTGCAATGGACTGGCGAGCTGTCCAGGGTGTACCCTGCCTGTCGCCCAAAGCCAGCTGGGATAGGCTCCAGCTTCCCCACGACCCTGAATTGGATTAAGCGGTTCAGAAAATGAATGAATAAATGAAGTGTGGAAGTGTTCCTTGAAGAGCTGAGTCTTCAGCTTGCTCTTAAAAGTAGACAGGGACTCTGCAGAGCGGACAGAGTTGGGCAGGTCGTTCCACCATCGTGGCACAACAGAAGAAAAGAGTCTGGCTTGTGATTTAGTCCCACATATTGGTCACATACATGTCATTTAAAGAATAACCATCTAATTCTGCCAGTTCCCACGTTAGACCTTTGTTGGAAAAATTAATCAGTGAGTTTGTGAAATCTTACAAAATCCTAAAGCTCTAATTCAAGTTGTTTCGTGATGCATTTTAAAACCCTCGTAGCTACATTCAAGGCTTATTTCAAGGTTTCCTCAAAAGCTAAATTCATTCTGAACTTTAACAAAAACCCAGAGGACAGTTTAAAACTAATTCCCTGATGCAGAATCATTTAGAGGAATAACTAAGTTTTATCCCGTTGAGAAAGTTTTTTATTTGATAGCAGCATGAGCATTTTCACAGGTCACACTACATGAACCCTCCACTTTCTGAGGTATTGTACAAGAAACTGTCTATTCAGTGCTGATATGTGCAGCAAATAAGCAGAAGATATTTCTTTCTAGAGTGTGATACAACTTTAAAATGAGAAATTCTTTTAAACCATATTGACTTCAAGGTTTTCTTTTCCAATTCCTCATGACTCCTAAAAACCAAGCTGTGCAAATGAAAGGCAAACCAGTACAAAAGCAATGCTTTTCATCATGCTCTTACAAAGCTTCAGTCATTTAAATTTTACTGGATGTCAAAAAAGGTGAACATTTCTAAGCTTGTAATTGAAGTTGTTCTCGATAGAGATAACGCAGGGCGGAGGTGTTCAACGTTTAAAGCAGAGCCGAAACCTTTGCATTGGTTATCAAAGAGTAAGTGAAACATTCATGATGTGGTCATGGAGCTCATATAAATTACTTTTAAGAGTCTGCCTTGTTTTTCAGTCAAATTCTTGTTCATTTCTTTTTACTTAATCTCTAAATACATATATGGTCTCTTCAAAGTAAGGACAATTTATGTATCTGTGTAGTCTGAATATGTAAAGTCACTTCCAAACTGTGTTTGGGTTTAAAAAGCATAATCCTGTCCCTGAAAGCATCCTAAAATTTAACACAAACAACAACAAAAACTAGCGACTTTTCCAACCTTACTTGTAGGGGAAGCTTGCTGTCTAAGAATTTATGGTGTTTACTAATGATTGTAATATTTACCCTACATGTGTATGTAACTGTTGATGTGGTGGATAACAATACACACTGGTGGAACTGGGAGCAACTGAACTGGATTTCCAACAGATTGGCAATGAAAAACCTTGAGGAACGAAATAAAACGGAATAAAAATAAAAATTTTAGAGTCTAAAAGTCATCATAAAAAGTCAAAAACAGCTCTACAGTATTCTTTGGACAACTTAAATTAAGATCAACTTCAAACAGAATGAAAGATGTGTGAATCCAACATTACTTGTAAAACATCTAAGATGTGATGTGACAAAGCAGCTGGATAAATTAAACACTGCAAAGCAGCCCAGATTTATTTAAAGGTAAAGTCATGTAATATTCTCCAATCCGTGAGTCAGCAACCTGAACTCAACCCAATCACCTACTGAGGACCAAAACTAAAGGAAGAAAGACCTCAAATGAACAGAAGACAGCTGGTCTACAGGACTAGAAAATCTTCTCAGAGGAAGAAGCTCTTTTATGATGTCCAATGGAACATTTCCTCCATGGTTATGCTAATTTGTTCATTTATATTTAAGCTTCAGAAAAAAAACAGGGTTCTCGAGGTATTAAGAAATGTGTTATTCCTAAAGCTGTCTGCTAATTTAAATGTAAATTGTTTCACATTCAAGCTAAGCTTCTGAATGGTAATCACACTTTCACTTTATACTATCACATAACTTTTACAATATGGCATACACACACGTGTGTATTTAGCAACAGTAAAATGAAAACTAGTGAAGATGTTTGAATCTTTATTGCAACTAAGTTAATTATTGCTTAAAAGATATTTCTGGTGTAAAGAGGCAAAGTCACTGTAGGTGAACTGGTACTCATCACACAGACGTTACCTGTCTGCACCTTTTCAGCATATTTTGACTCTGTTTTTTGCATTAGAGGCCTTTAACCTTACTGTTTTAGTTAAATCTCAAAAAAGGATCAATTTCTTTTTTTTTTAACCTGTCCTGTCTAGCAACTCAGCATACAGAACAGCAATCTGTGTGGTCGCGCTATTAAGTTTTTAAAAATAAATGAATTATGCTTGTTCTTCACAATCCCTTACACAGATGTAGCTACTGAATGTTTATATAGAGCAGATATGATTAAATATAGATGTTAAAGTTTACATAAAACACCAGCTTCATCTAACCGTGTGGTAAACCATACTTAAACAGCTAATAGCGCACAGTTTGATATATCATGAGGCAGATATTGAGTTGAGCCATATCAAATGGAAACAGGGTGACACAGAGCAGAGGGAAAGTGTAATGGTAGCTGGACAGAGGTGGTATAAAAGCAGCAGCCACAAACCAGGCGCGGCTGTTGTCATCTGGGTTTTATTAGCTCTCAGTGGCCCCTGCAGTATTCCAGCTTACATCACTCATTGAAATGACACTGATTAATCAGCTGAGTGCTGGAGTATGTGGGGTGTGGCGGAGTCTGGCGCGCAATGAGCAAATCCTTCAGTAAATCATGCTTGTTCACAGCAGGCTGCACCTTCTTCCTCACCACGCCTTTCCTGCTTACTTCGCACTGCAGCTGGCTCCCTCCTCCTTGGCACATGCAAAGCTTCTCTGAGAGCAGATGGGAGAACGGGGAAAACCCAACACACGTTTCCTGCTGACATCTAGTGGAGTCCAAAGCATGTGATAGCATAGGGTTTAAATCCGTTCACACAGTCAGCTTTAAAACAGGGATTTTTCTTTTGTGGATTTCCTGAACTTTGTTGTAAAGTAAGAATAACTCTATTCTCCCAAAAGAATCCAAAGTCTTCCACACAAATAATGACAATCAACAGGATTTTTCCTTTCAGGTCAGCTAACGTTTCCCCCCCACAGCTCATCGGTGTTATATTATTGGACGGTTTCAGAAAGCATCCAGCCATAGACAGCCTGCCATCTGGGCCATGCCTTCAGTAGACGGCGAGGGAACATGCTCGCTGGATTTCTGAGAGGGGGAGCTGCAGAGGATGGATGCAGCAACAATGTGCAGTGATCTGTCCCTGCTTAAAAAGGACAGTCACAGCAATGACTCTGAAGCGCACTGATGAGGTGGAGAACGTTTTCCTCCTCCCCGTTTCCTCCCACAGAAATCCCGGAGCTCGTGCAGCCGAGCACATGGCATCTGCTCGTGGGATACTTACAGCCAAAATCTTGAAGTCTTGAAAAGTGGCTGGAAGTAATCACAGTGCGAGCGTTGTCAGTCAGAACTCCTGGAAGACAGAAAACGGCGAGAAATCAGAGACAGATATAATTCCATGAAGGAATGGGAAGGCATCTTGCCAACAAATTCGATTAATTTTTTTCAAAGAAATTAAGCAAACTTGAAGCTGACCTTATAATTGACTTAATCACTTGACCTAACTAAAGGCTAACATTAATAACTGCCGTTTATCATGTATCTGTACTTTACACAACACTGACATGACAAAAGTCATCTTGTGCAAAAGGTAGCATATTGCTGACCGTCTCCTGGTTAGTGCCTAAATCATTTTTGATCCCTGAAGCTAGAGGACAGATAAATTGTCACTGACAGCTATTTGTCGCACACCACTGCTCACCAATTATCGAATTAATTCATCGCCATTACTGTAATAGCCCTCTAATGACAGTCGATTTGAAAAACACAGAGTTTAAACCTGAGTCAACATAGTTTCAAGTTCAAAACACACACTCATAAAATTATATTAATTTGTTCCTTCAAAATTTTTGCCAAAACATGTATTCAGGGAAAATATAATAACTAAAATTGCTTTATTGACAGGAAAGCAGAGATTTTGTAACCCCGAACCAGCCCTTTGTTGTACTGCTGTAGAAGCCAAGCTAGTGGAGGACCACCCCCAATGCAGAAAGAAATCCTCATCAACTCTCCTCCCTCTCTGGAACTATGCATGTGTTTGGCATTAGCTTTGTGTTTTCATCTCTTGTGGTTTGTGCCTTTAATGCTGCACCTTTTTGTTCCCTGTTAAATCTGTCTACAGCCTAAAGTCCTCCTGCCTGCTCAGCACAACCACATAAGCATGATGGCCACTGTTGGATGTTTATAATGATGAAAAGTGATACAACCGATGGCATTACAGCATGGTTTCTTTTTTTCTCAAGTCTTGACATCCATCATGTAGAACATGACCATCTCGTAGCAGGAAACGTAGAGCCAGAGCGTGCACTAAAGTATGCATGCAGATAAAACCCAAGTACAGTGTCCCTAAAAGGACAACAAGGACTAACATGACAACTGACTTGTCTACAGCCACCCTTCCTGAGGCAGAACTTAAATTTCAGGACTCAACAAGAGTCCCACAAGCCGAAGCTCAAAGTCATAACTAATAGGGCAGAAAGAAGCCGAAGCAGCTAAAAATTATTCTAAAATATACTAATAATGTTTCATTAATTCTCAATTTCTGTTGTTGGTAGAAATGACCGAGGAGGGATGGATGACTTAACGGATGAGTAAATAAAAATTTGTTAGGGAGATGGAAGTGAAATGGGGAGTGGTTTTATTCTCCAGAGATTGCCGTGAATGCTAGGGGTGTTGTGCTCGTCGCTTGGCAACGGCTTAGCTGGTGATCTTTAGCAGCATTGGAAGCTAACAGGTGGGCTCTCTTTGTAAAGTCGCACCCCCAGCTAATCTGTAGCGCAAAGACAGGTAACATGACCATCTGTTCACACACACACACAGCCATTCTTTTTATGCAATGGATAAAAGTCTATAAAGTGGCACAGAAGTGTCTACTATAATAATAAACCTCCATCTTCTGAGAGACATTGAAAACACTAAAGGTAACACTTGCATGGGGAAACGTAAACATAAATTTAATGTGGTACCAAAAGATTCATAGCCATAATGGGAAATTAAAGCTGTTGCTAAAATGTACATTTATTACTCCCTTCGACCACAGTGTCAAGCTATTTGCCTTAAAAGAGAATGCCTCAGTCTCATTCACAGGCTGTCTCGTAACAATGGAGCCGGCTAAGGAAATCTCTGCTAATCACACCTTGCAGACATTTGTGTTAGCACAAGCAGCACTGTAGAAAGTCTCTGGAACATTCCAAAGATCAGCTTTTCTCAGTGAATGTGTTATTAAACATGAGATCATGAGACCGCTCCATGAGTAAAGAGTGGTTTAATAAAGACGCACGTCTACCTGACAAGTCAGTACTGAACCCCAACACAGTTCAGCTGGACGGTCATTCACATACATGTGATATGAAGTCAAATATGCTGTCCGGTGAATTTATTATAACTCAAAACTGGCAGTCAAGTCATCCAAACTCCTACTTTTAATGCACCAGGATCTTGTGTTGCTTCTTCAGTAATGGGGAAGTCCAAAACAAACTGGATGCTAGTTTTGAGCTAAAGCCAAAGTCATGTAATAAACCTGTAATAAATCCATCAGAATTGTCTCAAAATGCTTGTTTGGAGGATGTTTGGAAAATGATTCTTCGAGTACATTCAGTTTATTCTTTTTGTGTGTAATATTGTACCAACAAGAAAAATCTCATACATAATTAGCAAAGCCTATGTAGAATCTAAAGGGCTCTAAGAACATCTGCAATTTCTCTACTAGTGAAAATAAGAAGCACTTCACTGCAATCAGACAGCCTTAGAATTTGGTGCACCTCTTCATTGCCCTCTAAACTACTTAGTCCATCCACTTGTGACTGGATTACCAACTAATGTGGTTCATGGAGGAGACAAACCACCTCCTTGCCCACTGGTGCACATGATAAATTGCTCTTGTTGCTCAGACTCCAGGACCTCCTCATGCAAGTCATTACAGACCAGTGAAAAGTTGGTGCCACTCTGTAACCAGTTTTCTTGCTTGATCGCTATTCTTTCAGCTGTAGAGTCACACTTTGATCAAACCAGATTTTTTCTCGTTTTGGTTGAAAAAGGGGCACAAAGGTTTTCACTAAAACATTACATTTATGTTGTGAGGCGCAAGTGAAACTCCTCAAACATTCTTAAATGGTCCTGTTGATAAAAACAGCAATGAACCTTTATGATAAATGAGATTCTGTCTTCACTGTCAGACTTTTGGGGAATTTGTTTCTATCTGAGGAGCAATTTACTTTCCATTTTAGTGAATCAATCAATTTCATGATTCACCGGACTTAATTGTGTTATTTTAATGGTTAGAGACATCCACAGGGACAGACAACCAATTTCATTTGTGAAATTCAGTGATGAAAAAAACATCTAATACAATTAAAAACTGTCATCTCTCAGAATATGTTCTCACTGCAAATCGAAAAGCATTAGGGTTCCTCAGAATATACTCAAACTGTTCATTTTTTCCACTGAAAGTCTTGTTTAAAAGAGCAACACTATTGTGATTCATCCTTCATTTGGACTTATACTGAAACCAACCAGGTAATGAAGAAAGCGTTTCCATAGCTTGTGCTGATGTCTGTTTGATGCTAAATGACCCAACTTGAGGATTTCCTCATAATTAGATGAAAATCGGGATTATCTAAAATAATAATTCATTGTGTGTGAAGGAGTGGGAGCTGGGACCCTTTTTATTGTCCCTTCACAGTGAAATACTTGCAGTCTTTATGGAAAAACAGGAAAATGTCATTGTGAGCTGTTTGTAACTTGAAGGGGGGGCAGTGACAAGAGGGGTAGAAAAAGAGAGATCCAACATGCCCCCAACACTGCATCATTAAAAAAATATAAGTGAAATTCTCTTACCAAACAAAACACACATAAAAAAGAAAGAAGACAAAAACCTCCAACTGAATTTGATTAGGATTCTACATCTACCATGTCACATGACTACAGAGTAAAATAACCTCCCAGCACAAGTAGACGCTACCCCACAAGGACATACATAACAAAATCTAGAACGACTGTAATTGTGCCAGCTGACAGAGACAACGGGCTCTAATGTGCATATTCTCAGATACAATCACGTTAAAGGGAATTGCTTCTTGGTGAACATGATTGCATCCTTCCAGGGCCCATTTATGCCCCCAAAGGGATCAAACAATGCAGGAAAAAAAGCAAAACAGAACTTCATGATGACGTTCTGCAAACCAACCGGGTACTGGGGTCACATTAGAGGATGCATGTATGAGCCAAATCACTGAAGGTCAGCGTTAGCCTTGTAACTAGAAGCTCCAGATAATTTCTTAGCAGAACACACCACAACAAACTTCTGAAAATACTGCAGAATTCTTTAACACATGACCCTCAATCTTGTTTGAATCATTGGCAGAGTTACCGTAGCTTTATAAATGTACCGAATGATGTCTTGTTTAATACACAAGTACAGACATTTTTCATGTTATTTTTTCCAAACTGCAAATTATAACCTTGGCTCTCACCTTGTTATGATATTGTGATGAATGCTAGTTTAAATCAGGTCTGAACCCGGTTTTTAATGGCTTTGAAGATATATTTTCCACTGAACATTCATATATTTGGTTCATATATTAAACCTTAGCATCAAATCTATTCTGATTTGCCCTTTTTAACTGTCAATCAAAACCTGAAGTATTTTCAATGCTTCATAAATAGGAACAAAAAGATGCTTCAATGACAGTCCTGCTCAGTCTACAGATTTACTTGTGTGTTGATATCATATGAAACCATTTCCAAAATATCCATTTTCTATGCATTTATTTAAAACTATCACAAAAGGACTTGTTTGCATGACTGTGTTGGCTGGGTTCTCTATTGACTTGTCATCTCGTCTCACAGATTAAAAAAGAAACACTGCTGCGGCTTTTAAAGAAGATTTTTTTTAGCAAATATTCAAAGCGGATAAAATTACGTTGTTGGCAAATAGAAAAAAAAAATCCTCTGATTAGTCTTACTCCCAAACTGAGCTGTTTAATGAAGAGTCGTGTGTCCAAACAACTAGAAACGTAACCCAGCACCAAACTAGTACCTCTCCATTCCTTAACAAAATCACTGTGCAGCTTCTCAGACAGCCCTTGAATTGCTGAACCCCCAGAGGATTCCACGCTTTCTTCCTCTCTCTCTCTCTCTCTCTCTCTCTTTCTCTGTCTCCCTCCCTCAGTGTCTGTCTCCAAGACACGTGGCTCTCCAGGACTGTTGCTACAGGAGACTTTTGGGGGCTCTCAGCTGCCCAGGGTCTCCGGAGCGTAGCATATGAACACTGGAAGATGTGCATGTGTGAGCGGAGAGCTTTCTGCGCAGGAGGGATCTGGCCCAAATTTAATCTCTCTATTGTGAGGATGAAGGGTTAGAGAGGGAGAAAAAAAAAAAGGGGGGGGGGGGGGGGGGGGGGCGGCTGTGCCTGCTGAAATCCCACTGGCAGTGCTGCAATGCAGGGGTTTAACACTGAGCCAGAAGGCAGGCAAACACATTAAAGAACTTGCCTTCAGATAACAGACGCATATTTTCACACAAACATGACTACACACAGATGGACGCATGCACGTGTGCACGTACACAAAAGTCTGTTTGAGCTGAAATAGCTGCATAAATAAAATCTGACCAACAGAAATGACTGTTTTCTATACTGTGAAATGTTGTGACAGAGTGTCTGATAATGCAGCTGTGGGTCATTTGGAACATTATAATAACCAGGTGGGTTTATGAAGATCAGTTATTTAGCTTAGAGTCCAAATTTCTAAGAGATTCTGAAACGGGAAGCAGAACTGGCCGATATGGATTGTTTGTTTTATGGCATTACAGCTAATTATTGTGTTTTTAAGCTTGTATATTTACAACAAACAATGCAGCGAATGAATGAAGCATCCTTTATTTAAGAGTTTGACCTGCTTTGTCCAGACTGTGTTCTGATCAGCTTTAATATTTCTCGTGACATCCCCTTTTTCACACCACAGCATCCAGTAGAGACCTTTAAAAGAAGCTACAACTCTCAAGCAAATCATTTATGAAACTATTACTAATAAAAGAGATGAGTCAATCATCTTTAGGCTATTTGTGGTATTTCTGCATTGCACGTTTTTTAGCAGTCATTCTTCTGAATGTAAGTCATAGAGCAATGTCACGGGCTCCACTTTAAGCTCGAGCAGATTTCCAGAATGCATGAGGTGAGGAGCGTGATGGGTGGTTGCTTACATGGCAGATTGCTGACTGGGGGAGTCCTTTACAGTCAGCAGAAACAAGCAATTGATGACACCTTCGCTTTGTCATGCCCCGATACAAACGGTACACACAGACAGGTCTGAAATGGTGTTGTCCATCAAACGTTCTCCTGCTTTGAGACTGACATGGAAAGATGAATCAAGTTCAAAGTGTTTGTGAGGTATTATGTCTCAAAATGTTCTGTAAGAAAAGTCTGTGTTGTAGAATAGTTGTGAATTTAATAATCCTAACTCTGCTGACTGGTTTTCATTTTGCTTCATATAATGCAGCTCTTTTGTTTCAAGCAAATCTGTTTCCATCCAACCTGACAAAGTTGCATCTGCTCTCAGGTTTTATAACTTTTAAGTGGCTCTCTTCGATGTTACAGTTAAAACAATTAATCACATTTTACAGCACAGAGAAATTCCTACTTATACATTTTATAAGATATCTTAATGACAAATCCACATTGCTAAATTTACCATTTTCTCAAAAAATGTGACCAAATCCTTGTAGCCATCTTTTCATGCATGTTTCTTCCTATCTGATGCATTAACATGACTAACGGCTAACGAATCGAGCTAGCCACTAGTTGTCTGGAGTCACCTTTGGTACGATGCTGAATTGCTGTTTGCTGTGTAATTAATTCTTTACTCTTGTGGCTTCTAATGACTGTGTTAATCGTTCTCTGGTGGTGGCCAGTCATTACACTGCTAACCAGTTGCCAATCAGTGTAATTGGTTTGGAATTACTGGCCAGTGTTTTTATTCACCATGCAGGATTCTAAAGCGTTGTTTGAGCAGAATTTAATCTTAATTTATGCATAACACCTCAGTTATGTTAATATTAACACCGGACTCATCATTAGTTCTGGTTGCATTACACTCGTAAGAAGAAACTTGACATCTTTGAGGTCTAAATTGAAGCCACAGGACCCCCACTTGCAGTAGAGTAGATTGTTTCATCAAAACAGGGCCAGAAAATTAAGTATAAATCAGCCTAAAACATCCGTTGTCTGATTTCAAAACAGGGTCAACGATCACTAAACATCAACATATTCAGAGTACAATTATCGATTATAATGCAATGAATCAGCACCTATACATTAGTCACATCAAATATTTTATTTTATTCAACCTGCAGACTCATGAATCCATCAGCACTGGTTTAAAACAAAAAAACCTACTATAAATTGGATTCTGTGATTTGGAGTCACAATTCCAAAGCTTACCCTGTTTTTTTGTGTCTTCCACCTTTACTGTGAGTGTGATTAACTCTGTGCATATCGCCGAGGCTTCGACATGCAGACTGGGAAAAGATACAACAGTAATGAAAAGAGTGATCTAAAACCATTTTGCAGAAATACAGCCCTGATGGCGTGAGAATTCCCCGCATCGCATCGAGCTGAAATCACATTCAATTTATAAAAAGCAGGTTAAATCTTTGTTAAATCTAAAATGGCTGCATCAAATCAATTTTAGTGTCCTGTCTGGCTGCAGTTAAAAAGTAATTGCTCAATCAGTTGCATGATACAGCATAAAGTCCAACAAGAAAGATGTGGTTTTCACACCATTTTGCCTCCCCAGTCTTCTGAGCTTTTTCAAAAACAATGATCTCACTTCACTTGTTTGAAGAAAGTGCCATTTTTCACGAACCTACTGTCCATAAATCCTATTGGAGAGTGCCTACTTTCCTCTGGCTACCTGTTCCACTGGGAGACAAGACCTGTGTTTATGTGCTGAAATAAGGCAATTCATCATCCAGTCCCAGAGTAATGGTCAACAGCACGGACGAAACGGCACACAATTCCAGATTAATTGCTTCCCTTTTTTGCCTGCCCAGAAAATGAAACATAACATTACAAACCACGCTCGACATAAGGATCAAATATGATTAAAGAAATTATGAAACTTGTCAATTTACTTCCTGCTTTTGATCATGAATGATTTGCAGGCAGATCTAACTGATGCCTAATGGCAATAATCTGAGGAAAAGAGGTGAAAGAACAAAGGAAAATCAAAGAGCCAAACAAAATTTTCTATATTTCAATGTCCCTGCGGTACATGTTTCCTGGGAACAGCGTGAAACTGAAAAGAAAAAAAAAAAAAAACAACTAACTCCCTGGGGATCCACAAACTCCTATAAATGTCAAATAGGCTTTAGTAATGTGCTCTGCAAGCAGCTTTTTCTTTTGGACAGCAGCTCTCAACATAACAAACCATATTACCTACCAAGATCCATCTGTAGCTGGAGGAACATATTCTCCTCTCAGTGTGCCACATTCCTCCTGAAAAGCAACACTCCATCTCTTTGTTGCACATCCTTGATGATCTGGCTTCATTTATTGATTTGTCCCTCTGAAATGCCTCAATAAAGGACACGGCCTTGTTATAAAACTGCAAAAGTTGCATGTAAAACTTATCAGATGAGGACAAATTATCTTATTTTCTCCTTCCACTGCGGTCAGGGGGGTTGTAGGACAAACGATAGACAAGCCGCAAGCAGCTGCTCATGAGGATCCTTCACCTTCACGTCAGCATAGGACTCCATTATGAGTCAGGCCCAAATCTTGGAAACCGCCGCACCATTAGTCAAACACAGATTAAGAGTGACAGCTAACCCCTGGTGATGATCTCTTTGCACCACATAAAAGCTGACTTTTTTGTTGTCGTACTCTCAAATCAGCCTCAGTGCACGGTTAAAAAACCCTGCACAAAGCAACAATATATTCATTTGGTAGTGATAGACACGTCAACCATCTAATCAGCCGAGCAAATGATAAAAAAAAACAACTCTTGAATAATAAACAAACAACTGTTAAATGATGTCTTTCAGCTGTGACTAAAACATTCAGTTATTGAGGAGCTCCTATTTATTATACAGCGCATAGAGATGAGCAACAACAGGCTTTATTAGGCTTTAGTGGGCTTACTGGAAGTTGTTGCTTCCCACTATCATGATCTCTCATTTAAAGTCTGAATATGTCTTTAATTTACAACTTTCTCATGAATGAAAGAGATTTCTGTAGTTTTAGAAGCTCAAAATGGCCTTTCGCTCCTCTGACAGCTTATTCACCTGTGTCTGAAACAGTGATGTTACTCACTTCTCAGAACTGTTGGCGTTACCTTGAACCATGTTTCTCTTATTTAAAAAAAAAAAAAAAAAAAAAAAAACAATAAAAACAAACAGTGTCTCCTGATGAGTGATGGAAAGATTTGACCCAAAAACATTGCAATATTTAACTGAGATCATCTGTAATGTAGACAGAGAGTCTATTTCAATTAAGTGCTCATTAAAAACTAAATTAGACACTGACCTTTGAAACACAGTTGCACAGGGAAGAGGAGAGAAAGGTAGACTTGTGCTTTTAAAACATCCCTGCTTCTCTAATTAAAATAAGCACTCAGTACTATGATTCTGGGCTTTCTTGAATTTCATTTAATCAAGTAATTGCCTCAACAAAGCATGTCTTAATAACTTCACTGTGCTCATACAGTATCATATTTTTGGATAGAGTTTCGCTGTATATTGAAAAAATATCTACTGAGGTTGAAAATGAATCATTTTCTGTTTTTTTAAGCAAATCTTGGTTTCCAGTTAATATAAAAGCATAATAATGGGACAAAACAGTTAGAAAGTTGTGTTCTGTTTCATAGTTAGACTCCCATTTGGTCCTTTGATGCTAATGAAAACACCTCTCCTCTACAGAGGTTATGTTGTTTACTCGCTCACTAAATTCAAAAAGCTAACCAGGTGAATTAATTCTTTGCTGCAACAATATTTCTTGGCGATAAATCTTTACCACTGGATGAGCTGTGTTGAGTGTGTAGGATGCACCCATGAAAACTTGGCATATCTTCTCTGCCAGTACCAAATGCCTTACTCGTATCTTGTTTGGTGTCTGTTATAACGCTAAATAAACTCTCCTGCTAATCCCACAAGTGCATCTTCCTTACAAATACGACACCATTTAAAAGAGAAATAAACTGGGTTTCCATTGGTACATGATTTATTGCCAAGTAGAATTGTTATACCAGCTAACCGAGCTGAAAACTGTAAAAGTCGGATTTGGATCAAATTTCTGAACTGAAAGATTCATTATGCTGTAGTCATTAGCCACACATCAGCTTCTATTCATGAACTATTCATTTTAGATTAAATGCATCCATTTATGAATGTAAAATAGAACCACAGCAGAATTTGTTACTATCAGAAGTACGATCAAAGACAAAAGAATATAAATCAGGGATGTCCCTGCCTGCAGACAGCAGTGTATTATCACCTGCCCTCACATAGCCTTGTAATCTGAGAATGGCATCAACAATCGGCGGTGGGAGGGATGGAGAGGACAAGACCAATCGATGCCTGTTAGAAACACTACGGTAATTGTGCACTTATCACTCCACAGCAGCAAACTGCTATGAACCGCATGAAGCCCGAGCTGGTTGACCAATAGATAAAACTTGCAGTGGTGTTAGGGGAGGAAAAAAAAAATCAATTCGATAGAATTGTGATTCTAGCTTTGGTAAGACTCAGAATTCATTTGCAAGTTAGTAAAAAATAGTTTAATTTTTTTGGGGGTAAGTTGACACACTAGATGTGTTCTTTACTTTTCCTTTTTTTTTCCAGATAGAAGGGCATTTTAGTGGACACGTCCACGTGTCTATGGTTATAAAATCTTATTGATTTTTTCCGCTAAAAGCCAGATCCAGTGACTGTGTTTCTCCTAGCAATGTAGAGATTTCTGTGTTAAATGACTACTTAGAAGAATAAGGCAAATTATCACAACTCCATGAATCGAGTGTTGCAAGGCTAACACAAAAACTGTATAGTGGTAATGTGCAGAAACCACTGAGTAGGTGTTAACATAACATCAGTACTATGGTCATCCTATCCATTAAGCCCATTAGTGGGCAAAGAATTTCCTGTTCAACATGATCTATTGCCAAGAAAAATGAGAAAGTCATTACTTGAGTGGATTTTTGGTTATGAACCAACAGGCTTGAGCAGCTACTGGATTTCTTGTCATCTTGTTTACTGATTAAAGGTAAAGTGGAGTAAATGGCAATCCAGCTGGATACTTCAGAGGAAAAAAAGTCTTTTTTTTCCAAATATATGACCAGTACAAAATGGATTTTGTACTGGTCTGAAAGACCGCTCTTCCAGTCTCATTAAAACCACTGACTTAAGTAAGTTTGATGACACCCTTTTCATACAGCCTAAACAGATAAATCTATTTATCTCACAAAGGAAAGTGTCCCAAAAGGGCGCTACAGTAGAGTCGCCGCTCAATTCTGCAAGTCAGCTTCAGCTGGCAGGAAAACACAAACAATTTTAGGTCCTGGCAGGTAAACGTTGCCACCACTTGCTTAATCTCTGTGGCCAGAATGCATTTGAAACCTCCAAAAGAGCCACGTTTTCTAACATGGGATTGTTTTATGAGCTCATCAAATTATCCCAGCTGGATGCTGCAGTGAAAACCAGGGAAGCAAAACAGTTAGAGGGCTATAAAATGTCACTGCTGGAACCGCTAACTGCAGCATCTAATAGAATAGGTTTTTCCAAGCAAGAGAGAAAAATGCTGTATAGTCAGATTTTCAATGCATTCAGAAAGTCCCTTTTATTGCCCATGACTGTGCGCCACAGCAGTCATGCGAATCCATTCATTATGTCATCCAGTAGGCTCCTTGGAGCAAATTAAAGATTGTTTTTGTCTAACTCTTCATCACTCCTTAACAATGCCAGGTTTAGAAACAGCTCCAGAACATTAACAGACTGCATGAGACACACTTCATCATTAAAGTAAAGTTTTTTTTGTTTCTTCATACTGCATCCCTTCCCATGTTAGATAATCTGTAGACAATTAAAAACCAGATAACCTTGAAGAAATGAATGACACTTACAAAATCTCTGCACTCAGCTAGCACTATGTGAAATCCTACACAGCCAACTGACAGGATTCAATCAATAATTCAGGAGGAGAAAGGCTCACAAAAAGTACTGCAACCCCAGTTATGCAGCAGTAAATCACTGTATGGCACACCATCTGCTGCATGTCAAAAGCCATCGGTTACCGTGTGCAGAGGAGGATAGTACAAGATTGATCCTGAAGTCCAGGTAGATTTCCACGGTGGATTACAGACGACGTAGTGCAGTTAAATGATGCTCGAAGGTAAT
Source organism: Telmatherina bonti (assembly GCF_933228915.1). Lineage (NCBI taxonomy): Eukaryota > Metazoa > Chordata > Actinopteri > Atheriniformes > Telmatherinidae > Telmatherina > Telmatherina bonti. The sequence continues at coordinate 30,485,567 of NC_136622.1, forward strand.
TCGCTGTCTGTACAGGTGATTGCTATGTTTATGATTTATTTTTTAGGTAAAAATAAAAACTTATAGGTTTTGTTGTGTTTTACAGCTCACCACACTGGGTAGGGTAAAAAAAATTTAAAAAGAAAAAAAAAAAAGAAAAAAAAAAAGAAGGGATGGGATGTGACAATATTTCTTCCTCGTGTCTTCGGGTTCTTTACCCTCATTGGTGTAACACTTAACCTTTTCCAGAGACAAAATGTCCTGAATTTATACTTCAATAATGCAAAGCTTTTCTTCCCAGGGCTAAAGACGGGCTTGTCTGAGTAATCACTGACAGAGGCGTCGCTTCAGCTTGCAGATTACACAGCTCTGACTATTTCTGTCCAGATGAGTAGCACGATTTTCCATATATGATATGCAATAGTATCAGTTAAATATCTTTAAATACTTTTGTTCAAACAGTAAATGTAATCAGGGCTTCGGTTCAGCTCCAGCCTGAACATTTGTTTTTTCGGTTCCTCTTTTGGAAACTCAATTGGCAGACTGTCCTTGTCAAAAAAAAGCTACATTACGTCCATTTTTCATCTGCAACACGAGAATGGCTTTCTTCTTTGGCATCATGGCATTTTCCCCAAACTGAAATGAGGGGGAATCAAGTCACTGCAGTTCTCATTATGTCGCTGATTATCAGTTAATCTGCATGTCAAACTCAATATCCCGCTTTGTCATTCATCCAGTCAAAAAACAACCATTCTTATTATTTGTGCTGGATTTCCTGATGTCTCGATGAGAAGCGCTTCAGTCACAGTTTACACATTCACTCTGCTTCACAATGTTAAAGGGAACCTTTCGTGCTGATTTTATGTAACATGCATGACTCACAGTTAATCTCAAATTGCTTGTTATGCAGCACTTTAGTCAAAGGGAGTTTTAACATCTGTCTCTTTAAAACCTCCCGCTCTTGACAACCTACTTTTTTCTGATTGGCTGACATTAAGGAAGCTTTTGCCTGTGGCCACTGCCTCGCCCTCAGGTGTAGCTTATCTAAAAGCAAACTGCAAACCTACAAAGCAAGATGGTTTTTTTGTTTTTGAGTTAATAGACTTAGAAAACACAAAGAACAAAAATTACAGCAGGACATTTCATCCCCTCTGAAATGTTGGTTTAGTCATAGAATCACATGTCATCTAACATGTTCTGCGTGTTAAAAGGAGTACATGTGGTAGATGTGGATCAGAGAAGGAAATGCTGGGAAACATGGGAGGTTAAATTTTATTCTGCAGTTGTCAAACGAGATGTTCTATCTCTCTGCACTGTTGGCTTTTTATAGACTGGAGTCCATTAAACATCAACAACATTAATCAAACAGACTGCTTTGTGAGGATGTGTGCAAACATCAACAAAGAAGACAGGAGTGTGACATAAAAATCATTGAGGAACATCATCTGGCAACCATCTGAAGTCTAAAACTATAACATATTTTACATAGTTTACATCTTGTAAACTTTGCTCATGTTTAATTTAAGCATAACAGTCAACAGCATAACAAGGTGATTACTTACTATATTTTCTTTTCTTCCATAATCACAGTTAAAAACATATTGGAGGCAAATTTCAGTTTTTCATTTTGTGTATCCGAGCAGTTTTCTTCCAAATGGAAGATCAGGGTCCCCTCCCTACCTGTTGTAGTGTCCCTGGAGAAGACAGACTTAAAACTCGCTCTAAGTATGTTTAAATATTTGTTTCCAATTTGTTTTTTCCACCAAGAGTTAAATTATTTGATTTTTTTTAAATGATGTCTAGATTCTCACCCCCTGTGATGGACTGGTGACCTGTCCAGGGTGTCCCTGCCCAGTTATTGCTGGGATTGGGTCCAGCTTCCTCGCAACCCTTAACTGGTTGAAAGGGTTAAGCAAATGGATGGATGGGTGTACAGAGTCTCGCATTCTTCCTCGACTACAAATGCACAATGCAAAGAATTTTAAAGCATTCTTTTAGACTTAAAATGAACTTTTATGACAAAATATTGTTCAGAGATGTTGCAGGTTTTACAGCTGAATGAGGGTTTTATGCTTTAGTTTCTGTCGATGGGAAGAATTTACAGCATACCAATCAGCAGCAGCAGTTTCACTGTGGTCCCTGGAATAGTGCAGTACCTATAAACAGCAGCACTCCATGACTAGCTCCAGCACATTTAGAGAAAAACATCTCTGGCTGGGTTTGATTCTGGACCATTTTTAATGTTTGCCTGATCTGTGAGGGCTGAGGCCAGTTTCACTTTAAAAAGATCTGCAGAGAGTTTTGGCTTTTTCAAGCTAAAAGAATAACAACAGCTACAATAATAGTGATAAATATAAAAAGAACAAATGATTTCAAAATAAAAATAAAAAAAGACACACATTACAAATGCCTCCTAAATTAAGGGTTATATATTGAATCTGTTCCCATACAGGAGACAGCTAAGCTGACCACACAAACTGTGTAAAATGTGCCTTAATTCATAACACACTGTCTGTTTTTGTTGCATTTTAACTTTCCAATTTGTATTCCTTTCTTCCGTTTGTTACATAAAAATGGTGAGGGTGCAAAACTAAAGGAATGCCTGTAAAGCGACTATGAGACATTTCTGCCGCATGCCTGGAACAAGATAAGGAGGAAATGTCAGTTTCAGCGTTTGTGTGTAATTCACTGTTTCACTGTGCTTTCAGACAGAAAGCGGCACAATCAGCCAGAGGTCCATTCATTTCTCATCGAGCTAAGCACCGGGGAAACCTAGCCAACACGGGGTCAGCTAGCAAGCATGCCAGTTGTGACTGAGCCAAGCTGAGAAGTCGTCGACTTTTCACAAACAACAAACCGATTTCTACTCCTTATTTTTTCCCCCCAAGTACTCACATTTTTCATACATAAAAACTAAAAAGATTAGCAGTATTGATCGTTACAGGCTAAAGAATCAAATCTATTTTTATGTGTAAAAACCAGTAAACATATCTGTCACATCTGCCGCGTGTCTTTTTTCTTTACATCCAAGTTATTTCAGTGTCACCCAGTAAGCTGGTCTCACTTCTAATGGTGATTAAACCAGCAATTACCAAAGAAGCATCACAACTATGTAATATGTCTTTAAAATGTCTGACTTGTTTTCAGACTTGCTTGGACACATGCCAGTGAGGGGGCACAAACCAGCCATGTCCCAGATAAACAGTATCCTGCACTGCATTGAAAGGCTCTCAATAGCATCAGAGTTTACATAACAGCAAACAACACATGAGGATTCGCATCACTTCCTGAGCTCCATCGCAGAAAAATACACGTTAAAAAGCTGCCTACCTGTCATTTTAATAACTAGATGATTTTCCTCTTCTTTCATAGACAGTTTTATGTTGACTGGGCTGTTAAGCGCCGCTCCTCTTTGTGCCTTTATGTGTGTCTGGTATCAAGTGTCTAAAGAGCAAATATGACAGGCCACAACTGGTAACGGACTAAAAAAAGACATTAAAGGGAGTCTGGCCTTTAATCTGAATTGAAGCAGCAGTTTTTACTGACTCTTCCGTGGTCGATGGGAAAATAGAACTGCTGCTGAACCATTAAAACATGATGCAGAGAATAACTACATGCTGGATGAGCATGATTCACTGAAGGTTTGAATTAGTGCACGGTACCCTCCAGCATTCAGCAGGATACGATGTCACTACAGAGGCATCTTCATGCTTTCCTCCTTTTGTTTATGTATTTTTCTCCTGGACTGTCAGGTATTATATATCTACTCCGATGCACGCTCTCGGCGATTAACATAGCTGCACTACATGAAAAACAGACAAGCTGTGCATGTAGATCTCTGCATGATGAGGCTTTCTGAGTGATGACTTACTGAAACTTTCCTGATGTAAGTCAATATTGCAAAAGCAATGCTGTGTGAGGGTTTACAGAACCGTGCAAAGGGTTGGTTGTAATGATTTTAATCAATATGGTACAATGAATTTCGTGTCCTTTTTGCGAGGCCCAGCTATTACTAGAATGGAAGGTAATAGACTTTGCAAGCCTCCATCAAGCTCTTGGAGGCACCAACCAATTCCCCATCAAGTCAATAATCTCACTGGGAGTTATCGAATTTCCACAAAACTTGGCTCTCACTCACACATCAAAATCATATTCAGACTTTGTACTTCACTCTTTTCAGATCCAAGAAAACTCAGATTAGAAGCTTATTATTTCGGTCTGATTTCTGGCTCCTTTGTGTTTTGCAGTTTTGGTTAAAAAACATGGAAGCTGAACATAAATCAAAATGTTGATCTCATTCTGGGAATGACGGCAGCACAATAAGAGGAGAACTTACCACACTGACTGGAGCAACTTCAGCCTGACAAGGCCCCCTAAGTGACCTGCCACTCACACACTCCCAGTCATCAGTTAAGTTAGAAAAAACCCGGCACACCTGATTATTTAGCATGGAGCTGCTATTTTTCATACATTGGATTTTTTCAAATGACTTGGCTCTTTTGTTAAGTTGTTACAAAAGCTCATTTTATCGTATAAAAGATCATTTTAAAGGGGCGCTATGATGGTATTTCAAGTTTTCTGAGCTTTCTACAGTTTTACAGTGTTGAATCCTCATCAGACATGTGAACAGCACAGTTTTTTATCACCTAAACGCATGTTTGAGTTTGAGTACGCTCTCCGTTTGGTTTCCATGGTCGTTTTAGAGAGTTTTTTCTACTTGGAAGTTCTTGTGACGTCCCGGGGGATAAGGTTCGGTGATTGGTTACCTTCTACTGGTTAACAAGGGCATGTACAAATACATCAGGCAGGTGGAAAACATCGGATAAAGTTATTTCCAACGATGGCTGGTGAGTTTACCAAAGAGAGACATCCTGCTGCATTCCTTGCTGTGGGTTGCTGTTTTCCACTTCGTTTTCAGGCTCTGATTCAGGTTCCAACATGTAGGGCTGTATGCTATGTGTTGACATGGTATTTTGTCTTTTTTTAATGAGTTCATATTAGCCTAATCCTTCTGTTTATGAGACGTTACAATGACGGCGAAAGCAGTTGCAGTGCATGCTCCCGATGTAGTGCAGTGGCGGGAGGCGGGGCTTAATGCAGAAGAGTCTCAATCCACTCGTTTTGCCCACAGGCTGATCTGACAGCCTACGGAGAGGGTCGGTCTGAAGTAAATAAAGCGATTAGTGACAATGACTCGATCAATCCCAGCCCTTCTGGGCTCAGAAATAAAAATGAATTAATAGTTCCACTTTAAAGTGGAATTTACCAAGATCTCTATGCAAATTTTAAGTTTTTAAGTCTTACAGCATAATATAATTCACAATTTTGACTGTTAAACTGTTAAAATGGTCCAAAAACTGTTTAATTAAGCTGTTTTATTGTCATTTACAAACATTTTTTTTCTTTCTTTATCTTTTTTTCCATTTCCTGGTTCCATCACAAAGAATTAGTGATTCTGTTTGCTGTCCTTCATCTGCACACTGGCTTCAAAACTCTCAAAGAGAGAGAAAAAAGCAGCCTTTATGCTGAACACCTACTCATACAGCTCCAATGTTCTCCTTCCCATGCCCTTGTGTCTATCCGCATCTCTCTGCGTCATGTTCCTCTAACAAAATACATAAGTTCTTGTTCACATGAGCTGTGAACAAACTGAAAGTCACAGATCACAGAAGCTTGTCAACATGTAAGGCTCCTCTCCAATTCAACCAGTAGTTTTACTGGTTCCAGGACATTTCACAGTACGCTACATTCACACGAATTTCAAAGCCTAGTTTTATTTCACAGAAGAAAAACTTCTTCATTTCCACCAGATTTTCTGTTTTTGTTTGCACTGCTGCGAGCATGCTGTGTGTCAGATGGGCAGATTCTCTCTTAGCAACAGTGAGAAATGGCAACTCAGCTCTCCCACTGCTAACGCCCGTGGGAATGCAAAGAGAGAGAGCAGAAAATGTAAAAGGTTTCAGGGTTAGGCAAATATATTCAATGAAACTTTGTGTTGTTTCTCTGTATAAACAAGTTTAAAAAAAAAATCCTTCAAATTAAGAACAAAAAAGCATAAAATCCTTAAATGTCATTTTAAATGACCCTGAAGGTATGTTCCTGTTGTCAAAAGATCATGAAGTTCATTGTAATTATTTAGACAGATTAAACCAGTGTAGCCAAAAAAAGCTTGACTTGCAGCATGAATCATCTTGCTGGTGCTTATATCATCAAAGTGCAGTTGCACCAGTTTGTGCTTGCACCAGATAAAGTTTAAGTTCTGATTTCAGAGAGATTTTGGGGGTTATGTAGTGAGACTTGGCCAAAAAAGGAAAAAAAAAAAACACTACCTCTTTTGTGTCATCTATCAGGCTAACTTGCAGCCAAGACGGGGTGCATTACAAAGGTCTGTGCCATCCCTTAACCCTTCTGGGACAGATCCCTACTGCAGTTTTGAGTAGGGGCACTTCAAAAAATGTTTTTTAGACACTGACAAAGCTTTGGTTTTATTTTCTGAAGCCTGCAAAGACTTGCCGTAAAGCAGTGAGGACACAGAAGCCGAGAAGACTGCAGTGGAAGAGAGCTCAGAAAAGTGACAATGAGGTTTGGTGACAGAGGTGCAAGCGGAGCTGTGCAATAAAGATGTAGTCAGTGGCCAAGAAATATTGCCCCAGAAACAAGAGCCTGAACAGGTTTGTGAGATGTGACAGCCCTGAAGAAAATCATGCTTGTGCACATGAAAGCCTGCGTGCATTCGGAACATATCTGACTAAACATTCACATCCAAGTGAAAGGCAGGAGCATTGAAGTAAATGTAGAAAGCTTTTATACATGAACTGAACTATTCAATAAGAATATACATCCTTCCGTAACCAGACAAGATCATCTCACCACATGAGATAATAAATAAAACAAAATGAGAAGAAGAAAAGAAATGAAGAATCTGGCTAAATATAACTCCATCCTTCTGATTAAAGCAACCCACCCGCCTCTTTCCTTACGCTCCCATTCAGACAGATCAGATGAGAATTACACCAGATGTGTCATATAGGAAGGTGTTTCCATACAAACTGGATGGTTAACAGAGCCGCACAGCCAGAACTGAGACATTTGGCTGTGGCAGGCAGCTCAGTGGAGAGTGATTGGCTTTGAGGGCTTCAGGGAGCAGATGGGACGGGGCCATGGAGCTGGACCGAACGACTCAGTGTGCCTCTTTGCTTCTGCATTTGAACACCACGTCCATACTGTTCTTTGTCTGCCTCCTCGGGAGCATTTATATATCTTTTAAAATAAAAAAAAAAAACCAAGCCATCTCTGTTCTGGTATTGTAACAGCAGCTTGTTCTTCATAGCAAGTTATCTCCGCCTTTAGCTCCACCCTCTCAACATTAATTATGCAGCTCAATGCAGCACTCTGAATCCCTACTGCAGCTCACCCACACTACAATACTCTGCTGCTTTCTCCCACTCTCCGTGTCTCCGCTGCACACACAAGCATTAGATCAACGTTTCTCTTCATTCCCCCATATTCTGAACTGTTTGTACTCAAATGCATCATTTTATTTGAAGCATTAGCAAGTAGTATACTATTTCAGCAGACCCCCTTTCTCTTGCCAGTTAAAACATTCAAACACTTTAGTATTTAAAACAATAATGATTACTCATGTGAAACGCCCCACGGAAAAACATGACAATCCAGCCAGTTAGCAAACAGAGAGCATCAGATACATTTGATGTGAATGAACACAATTACAGTAATTATGTCTTTTACTGCTATCTTTAGTTGCAGGGTGACTCACAATCTGCAGATATATTTATATACATGCTTTATTTGCCATATCGGTCCCAAAGCTTGCCGCTGATTTTACTGCAAATCAAAGGCAAACACAGTGTGATGTGGCGAGGCAAAACACACTTAACAGCCCTAACACCTGTCTGGAAAGGTGTAACTGATTCAGCTGCTCAACAGCACAGCGAGCGACCCTATCAGACCATGTCACAGGAAGCAGAGCGAGCACACACTACGCTGCCTAAATCAGCCACATCAGCAAAGTGGAGGGAAACCAGTGAATATACAACAGGGGGGAAGCTCTCACGCTCCAGCCAAGAAGGCCCCCCCCGCCCCCGACCCACCCAGGCCCCCAGGCAGGAAGGCAGTCAGCGGAAGCTTAGCAACTGTTTATGGAAGCAGAAACAGCTCTCCTTCGTTTCCTTGAGCTATTCGCATGATGAAGATTCATTTCACATCTGTATGCATGTGTTCACATGCATGTGTGTGTAGTTGACCAGGGGATGAACAGAGGATGAGGGGGGGTATTAGGAGGGGCGAAGGCTGTATAATTAATCCAAAGTAACTTAAATGTGAGGCTACACCATGTGAGTCGTTGGTCCATATTGTAAAGATGCCTGACTGAAGTAAATAAGCAATGGTTTCCTGTTAAAATGAGCCCATATCAGAGGGTCTCAGCAGTTATTCATGGGACAGCGTCACCCAGAACTTTGTCATGTTTGCCAACCTATTGTTGGCATTTCAGAGAGTTCAATAAAGCGTGCTTGTATTTGCAAAGATCCTGCCTCTGGAACAGAAGCAAACAGAGAGGCACATGTCCCTAATGGGGAAAACATGGCCAAGGGAAGGTGAGATCATTCAGCTGGTATCAGGGAAAGTAGATGTGTAATACACTTACATAATCCAGGGGGAGCATACACTGACTACTCCCTTCCTCTACATGACAATGCGTTGGCAGGCGCAGGTCGGCTGCTCGTGTTCACAGCGTTGCCGTCACTCCTTCGTCAAAATCTGCACATCATCTGATGCCCAGACCGCACAAATGGAGGGTCAGAAGCTCTTTGTGAGGTTGCTGCTCATCGGCAGGCAACCCTCTGTGCAGCACAGCCCTGCTGCTGCAGGGGTCTTTTCAGTGCATGGAACCGGATGGTGAACATAGAACACAGCGGGGGCTGGGCACTGCAATGTACTGCAGTGCTCGTAGCTCTGCTATGCACACCCACTCTCTTCCATTCTTGCTCTGCCTATGACAGTCTCTCCATCTCTCGCTCTATCTCTCTTAGCCTCTCTGGCCCGTGTTTGAATTATTTGTCTTGCTTCCTCCCTTCACTTTTCCTCTCAGTGCGTTTGTCCTTTTCATGCCCATTTTTCTCTGCACTCCTGAGGTAGATTGTAATCCACGTCTCCCACGCTGTCTTTTATTTTCCTCACTTAAACTACCCTCCCTTTCACATGCACTCAGACATGCATACTTATATGCTGATTATATGGATGCTGGAGAGAAGCTCAGCCTCTATAAAAAAATAAAACTGACTTCATGCAGTGATGGAAACCAAATATGAGGCAACAACTAATAGGAAGATGCTGCAGCTTGGGAGCTTTTTTTTTAAATTCACATACGGACTAAAAACTTGTAAATGGACATAAAATCTCTAATAATGGTTTCTTCTGTTATTGTAAACTGTATCCCAGTTTTATTCATTTGCTTTGAATCATTATTAAACTCAATCTGTACTAACCACACTCAGGTTAGAGAAAAACAGGATTTCAAACACAATTATGTCTGCATGACCCTGATTTGCCAAAACAAATATGCCTGAACTAATTCTCCAGTGGAGTTATATTACATTAAAATGATTTCCTCACAAGACTTTTTTTTAATTATTATTGTTCTACAGTAGTCAGACCAACAAGACTGCCTGAACTGCAAGTTCACCTGCATTGACGTTTCTCTTTAAATCATTGTTTTATTGTTGCAGATTATTTCAACACATCATCAGCTGCTACTTTCTTAATTTTTTATAATACAATAACTGAGTAGCTCTCATAATAATCCTAACATTAACTTCTATCTCTCTTTCAGGTTGTAGTCAAGCTTACAGCCAATCTGAGTCAGCCGTCACTTGCTTCTGATACATTTTAATCTAGTCCATGTGACCTTACAACTTGGTCTTCACAGAAAAATCTGAATTACTGAACTATTTATTACCATCTTTCAGAGTGCTCTGGTTAAATCCATAACATCTTGGCCTGATAAAACTGATAAAAATACTAATTTGGGCTGAAATCGGCTTTTTGGTTTAGAATCAAATCGTGTCTCTTCATTGTCCCTTTTGTGTCTGTGCTTGACAATAGATAGATATCATCCACCGCAGAGCATTTAATTTTTTCTCTTACTGACTATTTTATGTCATATTGAAAGGTTTTTTTCAACAACCCATTTAGTAAATCTCAGACATTTTCCTACTTGTAGAGACTATTCTTGGTTTTCTTCCTTTATACTGACTCAAAAAAAGTTCTGCAAGTTATCATTCTCAGTTGCCGAGCAAATCCCTTTTGTCTGTCTCCAGAGCTGAGGTGGGATGGCAAAATAGGTATTTTATAGGCCTTTTTTCTTTTCATGGAACATCCTAAAGGTCATTTTGCAAAGGAATTAAAACAATTTTGGCATTTTTCATCTCACACTGCACGTCTCTACATGTGTGGTTGTGTTCGGTCAACGCTGCTGCTTCTTCAAAAATGGATTTCTGGGAGAATTTCCTGGTTAATTAAAGATATTCTAGTAATAAAATGCTGGTTCTTACAGAGCTATTGAAATCCAAACAACAAACGGCTCCCCTGAATGTAGTTAGACAAGGACACACATTTAATTGCGTCACTTTAGAGCACATTAATGTTAAAGACCAAGATGTTTTCCTGACTTAAAGGTGCAACATGTAATAGAATTAAAGCCCAACAATAAAAAAAAAATTAATAAATGATTAAAACCATATTTCTTTTGGTATCGAATCACTTTTCTGAAATAAGTGTGTTTTTCTTCTAAGAATAAACTATTTTTTATGTATTTGCCATGGATCTACATACATCACAGCTGCCATATTTGTGCCACCATTTCTACTACAGTGTCTCTAAACGGACAAACAACCCTCTGAACATTAAAACTGGGATGGATAGTAAGGTGCCAGAGCCTTGTTTGAGATAATTAACCCCTTAAAAGAACAATGGAAGAGGACAGTACTATGTACCCAACTATGAAGTAGTTGCCTGTGGTGCAGCCATCACTACCTGAAGCCACCGGATTCACTCACATATGAAAACATGAATGTCTGAAAGAATTCTGGCCTCTGGCAACCATTGTTCATTCACAGCCATGCCTGGTATTTGAAGCCAATGCTATACCCATCTTTACCACTAAATGTCATTCATTCTTACACACTGTACTTTTAAACTAAAAGCCTCGTCCTTCTCACCCTTAGTGAATTATGTATTCAAAAGTTAATTTGTGCCTCCAAACATGACCAAATCCCCATGTGTTTCTCCTCAGCATGAGAAATATAGTACATGGTGTTCTTCATGACTATTTACTGTATTCACTGAGGTGTCATGTCCAATAAAGTCAGCACATGTCAAGCATCTGCAGTGTCCTCTAGTTTTATCTACACAACCTGAACTACACAATTTGCTGAGGTTATTTAGCGTCTCATCTCCTCCTGACTTTTGGAAGAGTTGTTAACTGCCATGACAGCCGTGTCTGCTCTGCTGTGCTACCCAGACCATCGTTTATAGGGGCACACTAAACACGCATGTCACACATGCTGGAACAGAGGGCGCCACACTCAGAGGATGAGCAATGAGAAGACCAGCAGCTGCTCTCTGCCTCCGAAAAACTTCCTCCAAAAAGAGTTATGCAAGATAATTAGCTCTTTTATGCTATTCACTAATGCCCCAAGGGAAATCTTTCCCCACATTTACTGATTTAAATACAGGAACACAATCAGTTTGATTTATGTTGTGATAATAAGAACGGTGCATCAACTGGCTGACAAGAGAAGAAAACATGAATCCCAACATAAATGTTTGTCTGTTTTAACCAGCCATTCCATCTAACAGGAAAACATGAAACTTAATCCACCTCTTGCAATCCGAGTTTATCTTAAAGAAAGATACCGGCTCATTGTTGGAGCCGTGAGGGGTCTCATTTCCGTTTCCCATTAAAGATCTGAGGTTTCTGATCATTGCCATCTGAATGAGTCTATGCCAGAAGCGTCCTGCTGGGACGCTTTCCTGGTCGTTCTCAGCCATGACATGAAACAAAGCTTCATGTCACAGCTGGTGGCAGAGCTCTGTGAGATCCAGACAGTTTACACAAAATGGTGTCTTGTAGAATCTCCTTAACTTTTTTACCTACTTGGCTTTTTGTACTACTCTATTTGATTTTAAGCCACTGTTTGCAGACATAAGGCAACCTTTCTTATCTTTTGATTAACATGTTATCCATGAAATGCAAGGTAAGCCCAGGCCAGTACACAGGGTTCCAAGCTGAACCAATGAGGGATTGTGTTTTCAGCTTCTTTGGACTTTGTTCTAGAAAAGGAAAGGTGCATGAATAATGAAACGTGTTTTCTTCTCATCAGAAGCTGGAAAAGCAAAGGATGGGATGTGAACAGCCACGGACAATATGAAACAGGGAGACTGAACGATGAATAACAGCCAGATTATTGAATCAGTTAATGATACATAGTGGGAGCTGTCCATTATTCCAACTTTAAGAACAGCATCGGTTCCCAAGGAGAGTAGCTTTGTGCTCTGTCCATGGTGCTGAAAAAGATGTGCTTTTTCTCTCCAGTCCTTTCTGAATCGCTTCGCACACAAACAAGTTTTGCATAACTGGGAAATAATTTCAAACGAATAACTGGGATCAGCTGTTCTAGCCAGGTTTATGCATTTTATGTGCTTATATCTCATCAGAGAGTGAAAGATCCCATACCAGCCTTAATTCTAAAGAGACATTAAAAGGATTGAACATACTGTACTCTTTGCCTTGTCTGATGTTGTTTTTCAGCCTATGCACACAAAATACACACGACTCCATCCATGATTTCCTCCCATTCTGTAGCAGGCCAGTGTGCACAGACAGGAGAAGCACACAGTGCCCACTGCTGGACACCATCAAAGCTTCATTTGCAAACGATGAAGGTCAGACACGTTAAATCAGTCAAAAATGTGCTTAAAAACTGAAGGTAAATTTGCCATGTAAAAATAACATGTATTTGTGTCTGCCTGTAAATAAACTTTACTTTTGTTGTTCAAGCCCAGTGTGTGGTTTAAATACACAATATAATCAGTGTTCATACATGAAAAAAAGTGCACAGCTAAATTAATAAAATAACTTTTTTTTTTCCTCTTCAGTTTGCCACAGTTAGTCGTCCTGAAACAACAAACAAAATAACCTACTTTTTCCGCGAGCTCAGAATGAAAAGGTCCCAAAGCAGCACAAACAAAAACTAACCATCAGACTCACTTCAGTCTGTTATCTAACCAACCCCACTGACACCCAGAATACCCACTGCCACATGCACATCGAAACTAAAGTGGACTGCAGCGCTTATAACCTCACTCAGCTTAACAGAGTGCAGCAAATTTGGGGGGGGGAAAATGGCTAAACTTCTTATCCCAAACCTGGACATAGAACAAGAAAAGCCAAATGGATATTTCTGAAAGCAGGTTATGAGTTGCTCAGCCTGGCTCTGGCTGGATGCTGAGGCAGCTCTGCACAGGGATGTAATGGGATACTGCAGCACTAGAGAACCGTGTGCACAGAAACTTGCCTAGGAGCATCAGGGAGTCCCGCACTAAGCTTCCCCCTCCCTTTCTCTCTGCCTCAGCCTTGCACTCTGCTTCTGTCAAGTCTTTAACATGTAAAACAATATTTTAGAACAAGTATAAATTCTCAGTGCTAACACTCACTGAAGAGCAATGGGTGGACAGCTGGAATACTCATCACAAAAACAACTTAACAAGTAAAAAAAAAAAAAATTAAGCCCTGCATGCATGCTGTAAGAGGAGAAGAGAGGTGCTTACCTTTTGTGTGGGGTGCTCTCCTGGATGCTGAGCTCTTCTTCTTTTCCTCGGGCTCCGAGACACTTTGAGATAGAGAGAAAAGTAATCAGCCTTCTCTTACTTTGTCTTACTTCCAGTTGCAGAATCAATAAGTCAAAAAGAGCCCTGTAGACACACCTTTATTCTGTCCTCTGTAAACTCTGCCACATATACACGCACACACAGACACCCATTCAAATGCACCCCAAGACTGGAGTACCCAAATTGATAAAGATCTGCTCAGGGGAGGGAATGAAAACTACACACACTCACACACTGCAGTTTTTTTTTTTTTTCGTCCTCTTGCTCACCCGCTCCACTGCTTTTTTCTTTTTTTTTTTTCCTGCTATCTTTGCCTGCACTGCCTCCCGATTGGCTCAGTGGCTCTTCAATAACATAAGCTCTCTTCTTTAATTGGAAGGGGGCCAGTTATGTGGTGCACCAGAAACCCTCCCGCCCATCTCATCCCTCCTTTTTTTTTTATTTTTCCTAAGTGCCTGTGGAGAAGAATGCTGAGCTCTGCAATTTCATACGCATCGTGCAAAGAAAAAAAAAAAAAGGAATGGAGGACAGAGGGAGGAGGGAGGAGGGGGGTTGTGTGGGAGAGAAAAAGTGAAAGTGGTAATGGGGGGGGGGGGCATCGTAGGCAAATCAGTGTACTGCAGTGGGACAAGCAGCTGCAGGGGAACAAAGAGATGAGCCGGGAGGGGGTATCAGGTGGGCTGAGAGCAGGTTTGGATGTGCTGGTCTTCCTGCTGCAGCAGTTTGACAGCAGGTCAGATGAAAGGAGATTTCCCTCCACTCACTGCAGCACAGCTAGGTGGCTCTGCTGCAGTGTCAGCCTGATTGCCAGGCAAGAAGGGGGGATGGGAAAGGAGACGGAGGAGGAAGAGAAGAGGAGCGGGGGCTGGTTTGCAGTGGTTCCGATGTACAGTCTTCCAGCCAGCCTGGATATGTGCAGGGAGGGGGCAAAATGGGCAGCCAGCCGCAGCGTAGAGAGCAGTTAATGCCTTTAACTCATGAATTATTGAAGGTGCCCCAAAGGAGAATAGGAGGGCAGCAGACAGCAAACCACTGAGCCCATTCAGCCAGTCTCACCGCCACTGAGGTTTATGATGATTACAAACACCTGTACATATCAGCTTGTTAAAGGAAGTCCCCTTTATTTAGATCCCTGCATTTCACTAATTAGGCCAAGTGCCATTAAAGCAAATAGCGTTGTACTAAGTCTCTTCTCTCCACTTGTGTTTCATAATATGTTAAAGGCTTTCCCAGGCCAAGGAAAAGGGGTGTGTGCAATTGACTTTATGGTGTCAGATTTCCTGTTCCTGTTGTTTAGTTTCCCTTTTTTTTTTTTCCCTCTATTCCCCCACTCACATCAGGTCCATCATGCCCCAGCTGTACTCAAGCACAGTACTCAAAAAGATCAATAATGGATCATACAATACCATCTGTATAGGCCACAATGGAACTCCACAAGTTATATGATGCGCTCAGAGAAATGCAAGTACACTGTTTGCTCAGTCAACAATGTAAATGGCTGGTGCATGAATGGGAAATTTAATAGGTATGTAAGGCTACAGGCTAAAAGTACAGTAAAATACTACACGGTACTCCCTTAAAGCATTTAGTTCATTTCAAACTAATCTTAAAAAATAAAATTAAATTTGATTGCATGGCGTATGAGAAGCCAGTTTCAAGGAAAACAGGTCAGAACAAGTGTCAAACAAATTAAAAACACTGTACTGGTAGAAAATATTCTTAATCAAAAACCAGAAAACAAGAGCTCACAAGCAACCACTAGAAATACTGAATAACGGAGTAATAATGATAAAACATAAGGATGTGTGAAAGGGATCCAGCAAAGAACAACAGAAACCAAACGGTGTGCATATTATAGGAAATAAATACAGAAATTAAGAGACAACTTAGAAAGGGACAGAAACCCAACCAAATCCACATCAAGCCATGACCAGCACTAATTCATTGCAAATGCCTAATAGTACTTTAATATGTTATGAAAAAAAAAACTCATTGTTACTGTATTAAAATTTAAATTTGTGGTTTATTAAATGTTTCGATTTACAGGTTTGTTCATTTTGTTTACAACACATAGTCAACGCCTTAGAACAGTTGTTGTGAGCTTCATCCATAAATTACTTTTACGGTGCTGCACAGCACAAACCAGACCTGAACCCTGTCAGAGCAGCTCTCAACACATGGTGTGAAGTGATACTCTTCGCTGAATGTGACTAAGTTTGAAGGTTTCTGCTGAGAAAAATAAAATATATTCCTAACAAAATGGCTTGCTAGACTTGCAGGATCAATTTAAAATCTTGAAACTGCTACTGCACCTAAGATGTTTCAATCAAAAACAGAAAAGGTGAAATGTTTGGTAAAAGAAAATCTTTAGTTTTTCTTTTTATCGCTCACATATTTTGGCAGATGCTCCCATTTAATCAAAAGATCAATTGATGATTGTAACCTACTACACTTACCGATACATTTGGTGTGTAGAATTCTGTCATCTATATGCAGGAAAGTCACATGGCTTCAGCAAACATTGATTTGTATGAATAAGAAAACTTTATTTTCACTCATTCATTCTTTAACATATTTGGTGCCAAACTGTGATAAAACTACAGAAAATTGTAAAAAGTGAACATTACAAGATGTCTGATGATCATCTGCGCATGTTTTCCATCATCACCGTGTTCTCTGTTTTCTGGGGAAGGCTGTAGACTGTGATGGAGATGTTTGTGCATTTGAAGATCTGTTTCAGCATCTCTGACACTTTCGACCACTCCAGTCGATCCAAGCCGCACCCAATACTGTCAGAGGGACGGAGACTCGTGACAAAATCTGCACGAAACTTAAGGACTTGCAAAAGAAAAAAATGTAGCTAGTGGAGCTGGTACAAACCGTGGTATTGATATTCTTGTCACTCCATTCTTTAAACAATGAGATTTCATGTCCTCCAGGCTTTGTCTCAGGCTGTCATATGTAGGTTTTTGGGAGGCTTTTTTCTTTGTGATCTGTGGTATAATTATAGAAAAGTCACATTTTTGCACAGATTATATAATTACTTTGGACTGAATGATTGTACAACACCACTAACAAATAATAACAGCATTACCAAATAGTAGACAAAGCGTTTGTCTCTTGTCAGTACAGCACACTGTCCTGTCAGCTTTTCTGTTTGGAAATACAGAAAAGAAAAACATGATTAAAAAAACAAAAAACAAAACTAAAAACTTGCTTTATAATTTACTTTAATAGGGAAGGTTTTTTTCCCTTCCTACTGTCGCCAGTGTGCTTGCTCAGGATGGGAGATTGAGTTGGTTTCCTTACATAGGCTATTATGAATTGGCTTTGATTATGGTTTTTTTTTTCCTGTCTGTAAAGCCTCTTGAGATGACATTGCCGTGATTTGACGCTATATAAATAAAGATTAATTATTTAATCTTTATTTATTTTTTATTTAAGAATAAATAAAGATAACGAACTTAAATATTTCTTCATTCAAGTTCAATCTAAATTGAACTTAAATCTTTCTGTTAGAATGGCAGACAAACTATTAAAAAAAAAAAAAAAAAAAAAAAAAAAGTAGCAAGCAAAAACAAGGAATTACAACCTCAATTTTAGTTTAAATTGCAGCTACGTTTGCAGCCATTTTCGGTCATACTGAATATTTGGCTGCGTAATGCAAACTAACAAAATGATTCACCCTCGAATTAATTTTTCATAACTTAACTGGACTCACTCTGTTCTTTTAACTCCGCCACGCCACCAAACTTTCGTTTGAACATCACTGCTATGCCTGCCCCCATGCGGCAGTCCTCGCTGATGCAGTGCGCCAGGGCTTCGTCCGCCGGGCAGGAGAACAGGTCCCCCGTGACATGATTCAGGCTCCAAATGTCGTCTGCAAGCTGGCCAGAAGGGGGCAGCGAGAAACCATGTGATGATTAAATACTATGGAAGCACATTTAGTAAGTAAACTTACGACGAAGGGAATAACAAACACATTATTTTGTTTAAATTGTAAGTTTTACCTTCGGTGTGTCGGCGCAGTCTGCCGTCTGAGTTTCGGATGACATTGGAAACAACAAGCTGAGATACTTTCGATTTATGCTAAAATATTTAAAGCGTGTATGGAAAAACTAAACAACACACTGGACACTGAGCATGCACTTTCGAATATAAGACTTACTTTGTTAGGTGTACGTGAAGAAAGGCTGCATGTATATCCCACAAAAAGCTAATGCCAGACCATCTAAATATCCAGCCAGCTTAGATATGTAGGAGCAGAGCGGAAGTAAATGTCGCGAGAAAAAACGAGATTTAATGCCAAAACGTATTCTACTGAAAGTTAAGCGTGTTTATTTCTATAGAGAGTCTGTGGTTTATTTGCGTTGTTTTTCTGAAATTTAGTTAGTTTTAAATGAAGATACACCACAGCATCTATGTTTGAAAAATTTCTATAAATAGTTTGTCATATTTAAGCTTATAACAGCACTGTGGTTGAGTGGCTCTGATCCAGGAACATTGAACCGGACAATAGGAGCAGCAAATCCATTATCTGTATTTATGTCAAGGTATTAAGTAACACCAGTTAATATTATTCTGCCATGCTAAGTTAAATGTAATCAAAACTCCAGATGTAAAAGTCTTTTACTTTTACTCCAGATGTAAAAGTCAAGAAAAGAAGTCCAGGCACCCTAAAGAAGTGCAAACACTTTTATAGGATTGTTTAGGTTTGTTTATTGTGTAACTTTTATGCATAATTCATGACAAACACAAAAGAAAGTACAATATTTCATACTGCAGCATCTTTAAAACAGAAATATATCCACAAAACTACATTGTCACAGGTATCGGCAGATAAAGTCAAACTACTGTTGCCCAGTTGTTTCATAAAAGTGTAACTTCTCTGAACACACAGCCCCTTTGGAAGCAACACTGCATTGTGAATCTACATCTAATTCTTGCAACTCCTTCATGGCAGTGCCAGAATGACGCATACACAAATATGTACAAAATCACAATGCTAATGGTCACACATTAGGAGTTTGTCTGACAGACTGACAGTCCAGGTTCCAGCCTCAGAAGTCAGCGCTGCGTCTCCGTTCGTTGATCCAGTCCCCGGGGTTGACATCCATCTGCAGCATCTTCATCACCCACTTGTCCCGCCGTGCTCCATCGATGAACTCATCCAGTGAGAGCTCCCCTGAATGTCAAAAGACAGTTTACCTATTTTTGCTGCACTTTACATAAGTTCTGAACAGAATTTCAACAAACAGCTGATTATTGTACATCTGAAATTGTCTTTAATTTCTCAACAACAACAATAAATGCATGCAACCTCACACATCTATTTAAATAGTAAAAGCTCCTTAAACTAAAAAAAACAAACAAACTCACCATCTCCATTTTCATCAACCAGCTCAAATATCCGGTCAACCACTTGGTCTGGGGTAAGCAGATTACATTCTTCATCCAGCTCTCCATGGCAGGCTTTCTTCAGCCGATAAATAGACTGTGACAGGAAAGGGTGTTACAATGACTCTTGCACAAACTCCAGTCAATTTCAGTCCCCTCATTTATCATGAATTATTAGTTGAAACGTTTTAATAGCTGTATATATGAATTTGTGGAATATTACCTCAACTATTTCAAGAAGTTCTGTTTTATCGATGCACCCGCTTCCGTCTTTATCATACATTTTAAATGTCCACTTAAGCTTATGCTCCAATTTTCCCCTGAGAACTAAGTTCAAAGCTGCCACATACTCCAGAAAATCGATGGTGTTGTCCTGTGAACATAAAGAAGTTTAGACTTCATGAAACTAAAGGTTTCTTTGGGAAAGGGATGGTTGTATCTTAGTATTTAAAGAAATTACTTAGCAAAGAAAACTTTGCCTTTAAAAATTGTTAAAATATTTAATGATTAATTGTGCAGTAATGAGCAGCTTAGCTGTATCAGACCCAAGCACAGAGACAAATGTGAATTTATACTTACGCCATTCTTGTCAAAGGCCCGAAACATGTTTTCTATGTAATCTGCAGCCTCTTTGTTATCCGTAACTCCGAAAAAGCTCTTGAATTCGTGCATGAACAAAGTTCCGCTTGGGCATTCCACAACAAACTTTTTGTACCACTCCTGCAGCTCTGCCACATCAATTTCCTTGTCTGGGTCGCTGTCTTCACTCAGGCGCTGACCCATGATGGGAAGATTTTCTTGAACTCCCCTCGCACCAAAATGATTTTCTTTACATTACATGCACTTGTCTGACCTGGCTAACTCTTTTACTAACTTCCCCTTCTACTGTTAAAAATCCATAAAGGTGAGCACACAGTTCCAGGCTCAGTGACTGCAACTAACTTTGTGCTAATCTGCAAAAATAAGATGTATCAATATGGCATCAAAGTCCATGCAGGTGGAACTGTTATTTGGCTCTCTATTGTTGCAAATCCCTACTGAAAGTGAGGATGAGACACAGGCTGCATGGATCACATGGTGAGGGATTAGAAATGAAGACTTGTCAAAACCAATTAGTTCACAATCATTAGTACACATAGACAATTAGGGGATTTCCTTTGTGCTGCTGTTTATATCGATGCTAATAAATGGAAACATCCATGTGCTGTTTACCAACTGTGTGGAAACACATGTCATGAATTTCACATGTTTCAGGAACCTTTTCATGCAGATGTGAATTGGTTTATTCTGTTCAAGATCACCATCTGTACAGTATGAAATGTGCACATTTAGGTATTTGAGAGTGACAGAGGTTTGCAGTCACAGGTGATATAAAAATATGCTTTGAGTTGCACTAGAGGAAATGTAAGATCTTTTTCAGGTTTTTGCACGTGCCTCTTTGTGCAATATCTCATAGTAAGGTCAAGACCAGTCTGATGATTCAGCCAAGTAAATAGGCAGGTATGCCACAAAGCACCAATTGCTGTTTACATGCCCGCTGCAGTCCCACTTAACCCTTTTTCAGGCACTCATTCAAATACTTTTCATTTTCAACCATATAAAAGTGTTATCATACTGGAGTATATTTGATGATTGTGGAGAGAACCAAAGAGTGGTTCTATGACTTTGAGAAATCGCATGCAGAAGCAATTTGTATGCCCAAGTGTATAAATATTGTCTTTCGCCAATATAAGGTTAAGTCTACAGTTAATATGTCATTATCAGGTGCACTGATGCTGGATTACGCATGCATTGTGTCTCCACTCTGGTAAGTATTTGAAGGAACATGGTGTCAACAGAAAAATTGCAGTTTATGGACTTGGTCTGGCCCAATACCCTCCTGGTCCATTATATGTGCTGACAATAGGGACAGTGATAATCTTAGCTTATAGAGGTATCAAGGCCATTGAGGAGTCACTGGATGTTATCCTCTGGAGATTATAATGATTCATACCCTGTAGTCTTACACAACTGATATTTTCTCTCTCCCAATCACCTTGCACAAATTTCCCCTTGGACCAATTACCCATTTCTATGAGTGAGGCTGACAGGGTTGCTTTTGTCGAAGTGAAAATAAAAACAACAAACTCATCTGAACATGTTATGTATAGGTTCAGTCATCCATTTAGCTCGGATCATCAGAAAACACTGCAAATGTGTGTACCAAAATGTCAAAAACTTTAATTCTGCCATTTCCATTCATACATCATGCTCAGTTCAAATGTATTTCCAAGCCTTTTTAGCTATTTTATTCTTTTCTTTTTCATTTGCACAGGTTTGTCTCGTTTTATTATTTACTGACTCTACCATTAAAGTTCGTTCTTTGCTTGCTACTGGAGCCCACTGTTTGGGCTTCTGTCAAGCTCTGTTAAATTCACCTATTATGTCTGAAATGGTTAAGTATGAAACCAGTCTTTGGCTATTTATTCTGCAGTTATGTTACGTTATTTGAAAAAAAAAAAAAAAAAAAAAAAAAAAAAAAACCCCAACTCACGTGAACACTTCAAATTTAAGCATTTATTGCTTTCCATGAATACTATCTTACAAGCTCAAGCCTTCAACGTCCAGCAGTCAGTTTTACAAAGGCAGTGGACATGTATTACAAGTCTACAAAAACTGATTTACAGATATGTACTGTAAAAATCCTAAATATCAAAAGTGACAACTGTACAATTAAGGTATGACATACAGAAAGTGTAAGTACCTTGCATTTAGTCTAAAGTGTGATGCAGAGATGACTACCCTTATGCCAAACCAATTTTCTATCTAACCAAAGTGGTCACTACTGGCACAACTGTTACATAGGCTTCATACAATGACAAAAGGAAAACAACATTTTCCACATCGTTCAAGGGATCAATGCTAACAAGTGCAAGATAATAAGAAATATATTTTTATGTGCTTCATAGAAAACAGACATCTGTGAATGTTTGCTTCACAATCATGACAGGTGTCCTCAGTCACGTAGACACATTCATCCAAAAGACAGCTGAAACTACTGTACTTCATCTAAGGCTTCATCCACCCAGAGACAAGTTTAGGTGTAATGTGGTTCAGTTTTTATTATTTGGACAGTTAGTCCACATGGGACCCAAATTTAGGAAATAAACACTGTGAATAAATCTGAAAATGCCCGTTTTGTTTCTGTGTTTACAACCTGAATGGATAAAGCTGTAGACTGACTTCTACTTTAACCTGCAAGTGTAAACCCTACAAACAGCCACAACAATGCCAGATTAAAATGTTGCATTTGTGCTAAAGAAGCTACTGAGCATAATGTGGCTTTTACAGCTAAATATTCTCATCATCACTCCACACAAAGGTCTCCTTTTCAGCTTAATTCTCTGCCATCTTATTCTTCTACTTTTACAAATTTATGCACATGCTCCAGTGTCTTATTCTGCGTTTGGTGTATTTCTGTGGCTGCATTGCAACACTACTTCCAGGCATGGGATATGTATGCTGGCATTTTCTCTTGTTTTATGAGAACTCAAATTTCTTGAAGCAACAGGAAACTTTTTCTAAAATGAAATAAATTCCATCTCTGTGTGGATGTAGCCTAAAACAACTTCTGTTAGATAGATCTCTTTGGAAATAAATGCCAAATGACAAAAGAAATTGCTGGATACATTATCTAGGTTAAATTAAAAGATATAATTAAAAAAATCTTAAGAAAAAGGGTTAGAAAAATGTTTTAGTCAACAGTGAAAAAGGCAGTCTCCATGATCGTATTTAAATCTCCTTCCAGTTTAAAGACGAGCTGAAGAGTGGCCAGGAGAAGCTGAAATGGAAGAGGACAAAAGCCTCCTTCTGTGAGGAGTCTCGAGGTCCACATCGCTCTTGGTCCTGATGCCTAACGGTCCACAGTGCTACAGATACACCCTTGGTGTGGTATCATACAGTGTTTTAAAAAAAAAAAAAAGAAAAAATAGGTCAGTGGGTATGTTGGCCTTTAAGTTAGTCATGTTCCCCAGACTCTACCGCTGTGTCTCCATTGTCTGAAATGTCAGTAACACCCTCTGTTGACAAGTCAGGTGAATTGCTGGAAGAAGATACTTGCTTGTCACTGGTCAAGCTCTCTCCATCACTGCTGCTGCTACTGCTGCTGCTCTCCCCACTGTCCTGCTCAAAGCTTGCGTTTGCCTCTGCTGAAGCCACTTGCTCTGATTGGTCCACAGTGCTGTCACTCTGATCACTGTGGGCAGCCTCTGGCTCAGATGAGTCCCTTTTTTTCTCAATTGGCTCTGTTTGCGTGCTGCAAGGCTCTGAGGAGAAAAGCACATTTCACCATTGACAAATAGTCTGTGGTAACTAATCATTTCTAGTCCACCCTATTTTTAAGATTTTTGAGGCTGTATCATAATTAAAAATGTCAAGTTTTACAAAATTAAAACATTTTTTCTATGTAATCAAGAATTTGTACAGTAATCTCAAATATATACACCAGTGTGGACTGGTTTAAAGGTTTTGTTACTGGAGAAGATCTGTTTAAGTTTTATTTTTTCCGTTTTCTGACCAGCATTTCTCCAATAATTTAAACTGAAAAGTGTCTTGAATAGATGGATGAAAAGATTCATTCTGGCTTTTCTTCCTTCTCACAATCATGGCCTGAAAAATGTCCATTTGCAGCAATATCCCAACTATCTCAACTATCCCATCAACAGTCTGCAAGTCATACAACAAGCTTTCAAGCCAATGCCAGTTAGTTTTTATTCCCTTGGTATTAAAAGCAGGGGTATCCAGCTCCGGTCTTCAAGGGCCACAATCCTGCAGGTTTTCCATGCATCCCTGCTCCAACAGAGCTGACTCAAATTAATGAGTCATTATGCAGACCTTTACAGGCTGTTAGATCCATTTAATTTGAGTCTGGTGTGTTGAAGCAGAAATTCACTGAATGTCCGCAGGACAGTGGACCTTGAGGACCGACTTTTGTCACCCCTGATTTAAAGGTACATCCTGTAAAAATGACTCAAATCTAGTGATAATGATGGAGAGAATTTACTTGAAATGCCAATTACAATAGCAAATAGATTAATAATTAGTAGGGGTGGGAAAATCAAATTTAAAAAATGGAAAATCTGGATTTTTTTTGCTTCACAATTTTAAAAATCGATTTTTGTTAAAAAAAAAAAAAAAATCTATTATTTCCCCAAATAAATAAAAAGTAATCCATGATAAAAAATGTTTTGTCATTTTTATCCATCTTTTTGCTTGTCTTCTTGAGCATTATAGCAGCAGAATGATGGTCTAGCAAATGTGTTGTTTATTCCTTATTGAAATCAAGAAATATGACGAGCAAAAACTAAAAGTTTTATACATTTTTTTTTTTTTTTTTTTTATCTACAAAAATCAGCAATATTGAAGATTTGTGTGAATTGCAATTAAATCAATTTAAATCAAATTGGGACAGAAGAATATTGTCAATGCCCTAATAATTAGTGACCAAAATTAGTGTTTAACATCTGCAAGTGGATCCACTGGAATACAAGTAACTACTTTTGGTGCTTTTTAAAGTATTACTTTTCCCATACAGTACTCTAGCACTTTTCAAACTTTTTCTCACACAGCTGTTTGCCCATTCACAGACAGTTTACAAAGAATACTGGCACAAACATGGCAGCTGCTAAGCATGTAGACTCACAGCAGGTAGAAATAAATGGCTGCATGAAAATAAAACAGCAAATGTTTCAGTTTTTAATTCTACTTTATATTTTTTCTGTCATTGACCTGTGATTTTGTCACATACTGCACCCTGCAAATCTTTCAAGCCATGCAGTTTATACCAAGGCATCACACATCAACTGTACAGCATCACTTAAGCTCAAATAATGATGAATGGACACTTACCATGATTGTCTGAAACACGTAGTGTGTCAGAAGACGTTTCACTTTTGCATTCTTGGCTACAAGAGTCATCTGAAGACTCGGCTTTCTCTGACATGCTCTCTGGTTCTTTATGGCAGGATGACACCTTGTCTTCACTTGTGGTTTCTTCCTCTTCCTTTACGTCAGACTTCAGCCTCTTCGCCTCCTGTTTGTCACAGTCGGAGTCTTCCTCCTCTTTTGGGTGTTTGTTTTTTATTCCACTTTTTGGCTTCATCTCGTCCTCTGATGGCGATGTCTCGCTGTCACAAAAATGTGCAATCAAATATTTAGATTAAATGCTCAAGTTTGAAATAATTGTTACTAGTTACTGCAAGACAGCATTGATAATGACTATATTGTTGTTACATCAACAGAACTTTTGAGAAAAAACACAATTCTGCAACACAAATTCGTGCATTTTTTTCAAGCAAATGAAATATAATACAAAACAGTAGATAAACTCCACAAAACATTAGAAATGCTTTTTATTGCTCCTGGCCCAAGTTGAAAGTTGTGTGTTTTGCTCATGTTTTCCTGTTACAGGTGTGATCTCAACAAGAACTAAGATCTTGGCTCAACAGCAGTTATCTGCTCTTATCATTGTGTGTAAACACACTGAGTACACAACATGTTAACTCACAGTTACCTCATATGGTGTTCCTCCAACTCTGTGGTTGGTTCTGGCTCTTTACTAGCTGGACAGTCTGGGAGACCATTGGTGGAAAGTGAAGTAGACAATGATGGCTTTGGTCTGTTGAGTGTTTTCGGTGTGCCTGGTCCGTTAACGTTTCGACTGCAGAATAACACAACAACCATTTCTAAGGCATGTCATGTGACTGGCTGAATCACAAGGCACATCAACAGACACAAGGGACCTAAGCTGACAGGTTAGACAGATCTAGCCTTACTTCACCCTGATGGTCTTCAAAATATATGAGGCAACATCATGTTTATAAAACTCAATCACTGATAAGTGTGTTCCTCCCACCTGTCTGAATACAGAGAGGAGTTACCAGGAAACATCACTCCATTCATTCTGTTTACACTGGATGCCCCATTTTTCCTTTGAAAGAAGTAAAAAGGCACACAAACAAATTTAATTTTTAATTGTATAAGTGGCTTAGAATAAATATTTAAGGTAACTGCAAATATGCATCAGAAGCAGCTTTGCTAAAATGCAGCTACGACATCAAGGGGGGGCAGAAAACTTGTAGCTAATGTACTCACTCTGATGTGGGGTAAACGCAGCTGACCACCATCACATTCTGCCAAAAGAAAACAGTAATACACATTTTTAGAATTATTTTATACTCTTCAGTTGTAAATTTAAACCACCATATCCTAAAATCTGCAGACTTTTAGACAGTGTTGCGTATTGCTCACCTTTTCCAAACCTCTGAGAAACTTGTCTGTACCTGTATAATTTCGTTTGGGGTCTGTAAGAAGTTCACATAGGCGCTGAATGGTGAATGGAATTCTGTAAAAATGACCAAATTTAGCTTTAGACAGGCACAGTCATCCTACCACAAAAATTGCTAGTTTTTAAAACACTGCCAAAGATAGTGGAATCTGGCTAGAGATGAAAAAGACGAGGGAAAAAAAAAGCCAGATGTAACTAGTGACAGTTCAAACTAAGTACACGCTAAGACACAAATAATTATCATACTTTAAAGGAACACAACTGTTTCTAAATTTAGGTGAAGAGCTTTACACAGTACATGCTGTTCTCATAGTAAAACAGTCAGTTCGGATCCTTTTGTTGGTTTATTTTGTTCCTTTCGGCTGTTTAAACTATACAGCAGATCAAAAGATGAACTATGGATTGGATGTTTAGTTATAAATGATTTCACAAATACTTCTCAGCTACCATGTTTTAGATGACAGAATAAACTACAGCACACAATAGGTCAGGTTGACACATGGATTTCTATGCAAGTTGGATTTATAAGTAGGCGCGTGTCTGAGATTTCTAAGCAATTTGGAATAAATAAATAAATGGGGTTTTATGCTTCACTCACCCATTATAACCATCAACTATCTTTAAGATCCTTTTCTTCATTTCTTCAAAGGAAACATATTCCACATTTGGATTATGTAGTCCTCTCTGTTCTGGTGCCGTAGCATGGAAATCATCCATGACTTCTTCTAATTTAAACATGAAATATGTTTTAAACTGTGACCATGGTATCCTAAAAGATATATTTAAAAAAAAATACAAAATGTTAGTCATGTACAGAACACCATTGTGCTATCTTTTATTTTTTAACTTATTTACTTTCTGTAAGGCAAATGTTCTTGACACGCACACACACACATATATAGTTTGTTTTGTTTTTTTTAAAGAGTATCTGGGGTTATGTGTACTGAAAACTGCAACTCACATTGGTTGCCCTGTCTTGGCGACATGGCAGAGGAATTGCTCAAGTACAGGACAGATTTCTTTCTTCCCTTTCTTCTCAAAATCTGTAAAGTCACATTGAAACATGGAAAAGATTCATTGTTAAAAGCGAGGGGCTAACTGGCAGACAAATCTGATCCCAATCAAAGCATACAAATGTTTTTATTTCCCCCCCCTCAAATGCATGAATTACTTTTAGTGCAAGCTGCTTCTGGCAAAGAAAATTAACAGTGGCACTGATTTTAGGATTTTGAAAGGGTTTTTAACTATTAAACCAAGTGGAAATACATTTTAGACAAGGTATGCGATCGTTTAAATGCTCATTTATAAAACTGTAAAACGACACTTACAGTTATCAACACGAGTTCATTATTGGAAGTTCATGTAAGTTACAAAAGTCAGCATTGTAACGCTAGCATTATAGTGTGACGTTTTCAAGCTAGCCCTTTATATAATCATTAATTACTTGTGAAGGTACAAATGCATGAAAAATAGAGAATGCATACAATTACTTTCTTGCCAAATGTAAAATTTAAGTAGCCAGGTCAAACAAAAACTAATGACAAACACTCTGAAGTGCCTCTTCTCCTAAAAGCTAGTTGTTGCTGGTATGCTACATTTCGGACGACAACGAACGTCACGCTGTTAGCGAATAATAAAGATATAACCGATTAAATCAAATTATACATAAACTTATCTAAAATATCTAAATCTTAATGTCAACATTGCCTTGAAATGCTTCCAACAATGCGTCGATATCCATGGCTGTGTTTAGTCACAGGCAGGAAATGCTTGCTAGTTAGCAGTTCGGCTAGCAGGTAGCAACAACATGGGTAACAACCCAACAAAGCTGGTGGAGATTGCGCATGTCTGCAATGACGTCTTCGGGATTGCGGAAGAGACGAAGAACAACAAAGCTCTGAATGCCACCTTGGTTGTATAGATCAGTCTCCAAAATGTGAATATTATTTGTTCAGATCCAATAGCCCCAGCAATTCTGTGTTAACTTTTAAGTACGTGTTGGCTTTAGTAACAGAAACTTCTCGATTGGTCTGGTGCGCTGTAGATGCCGCAGGCAGTCAGCGAGCGTCATTTTTTTTTATTTGTGACGGCGCAAACTGGTGAAGTAACGAATGAGTCAGCAGCTGATTACATTTTACCTAACAAACCTATGTATATATATTGAACTACAGCAGCTCCAGTGACAACGTCAGCGCAGGAAAGCTAATATATTACATTGGAGTTCTTCGTCTTTTAGATCTTAAAATTACAATGGCAGTTCCTGTAGCTGCAATACAACTGAGCTCAGCGTCCAGTCCGGGTCTGCTGGAGCATAATAACATCCACACCAGCGACAGAGATTTGGGGAGGATTTCACATAAAAGTGAAAATGACACCCTACCTTTACATTCTCCGTGGACCTTCTGGCTTGATAGGTAAGAAAACTAATCATTTTTCACAACTGTCTTTTGTTTGTCTGATTTTTTTTTGTTTGTTTTTTTATTTATGTATTATTTTTTGTTGTTAATTTAGTAAGCTGTTGTCAAAGTTAAGTGTGAACTTGTCAAACCCTTTCAAGAGAACAAAGAAAAGAGATGAATTTACCAAGCTTGACACAAGTCAGTGTATGGAGACTAATACCACTGGGAATGAAACTGAAAAACACTATTATAACTAATCTGTTAATATTTCTGAAATGCCTTTTTGCTAACGTGTATTATCCAACTTAGATATCCGCCTTAGACAGGCTGGGTCTCTTTCTGCTTTTAAATCTGCTCTTAAGAGTCACCTTATCAACTGGCATTTAACACAGCTTGAGTTGTTGACTGATTTTTTAAATGTTTTTTTTTTATTGTTCTATGGTGTGTTACTGTGACTAGTAATTTTATTGTTTTTATATTCATTTTTTTTATTCTGTGATATAATGTTGTTGAGCCTATGATTGCGTACAGTGCTTTAAACAACTGTGTTGTTTTAAAGCGCTCTATAAATAAAGTTCATAAGCTATGTCTAATTAGGACTAAATGGTTAAACATGAGTCAAACAAATGTCACAGAGTGTCAGTATGGGGTTTTATGGGCAGCTGTATTTGTTATAAACTTGAGTCATTTCTACTGGCTGTTGCTGCCGTAGAGTGAATTTAAAATTAAACTTTGGTCGAAGCTTTTATTAAAGATCAACATGTTCAAATGAGCATTTTACAAATGATATCAAAACAGATCTGATCACAAGTTGCACTGAGTTACACAAGCTTGAATGTGAACAGGGTGTACAAATCAGATGGTACTGTGTTCAAATGGGGTCACTGTTGTTTACTGTTTACTGGATTATTTGTCATCTGATCCCCCTCCACCACTGCCACCCCAACCTGTCTGCTCAGAGGGCAGTGTTCTGATAGGTCTGATAAATGTGGCACTGAAAGGAATACAGAAAAAAAGTGGGACACATCCAGCCACAGCATGGGATAGATACAAAGATAGATACATAGATATTTTATTTTCTTTATTATAATATTTTAATTTAATAAAATTATTTATTTATTTTATTTATTTTATTTTATTTTATTTTTCTTTTATTATCATCAGATCTTTACCGGGAACAACAGCAGCTGAATGTGAGTCCAACCTGAAGAAAATCTACACTGTGGAGACCGTCCAGGTAAGATGCTTTTACAGACATGAAATCACATCATATTAATGTAATCATAATAAATTTGCAGCTTGAACATAAATAAATGACATACTGACATGTACATCATTTTGATCACATGTAAGTCGCTTAAGGTAAAAGTTCCTGCCAAATGACTTTATAATAGAATTTTATTTGTTGGAGTCATATAAATGAGATTATGTGGAATTAAAAGCAATAAAGAATCCAATATTATTTTATCCACAGTAGCCAATCTGAAATATTAGCAGGGCTATCCATCTGTGTGTGAGTTAAAGTCTCAGGAAAATAACCTGTTTCCTCTTTTCAACTTGATGCTGGAGTAGAACTTTTGGAGAGTTTACAACAACATACCTGGTGTCTCTAGTTTGCCTCTGAGGTGTAGCTATCATCTGATGCGAGGAGAAAGGAAGCCTCTTTGGTGAGTCAAACGTGCACAATAATGCCTACCTGGTATTAAACCATATGTGTGGAGAATAATGTTCCTTGCTGGTCTATATGCAGGGAAGAAGAAAGCAATGCGAAGGGTGGTGTTTGGAAGATGAAAGTGCCAAAAGAGTGTACAGTAAGGGATCTTTTATATTCATTTGATGATGTTAATTAATTTGCTGATGTCAGTGTTTGACAAATGTGAATTTCTGTTGACAGTCTTCGGTGTGGAAGGAGTTGTTGTTGGCTACTATTGGAGAGCAGTTCAGTGATTACTGTGCCTCGGGTAAATGTCTTTGTAATTTATTTGACTCGTGAAATACAAGGAGTGGACTTTTTGCGGCGTTACTTCAAATGGTTTTTCTTTAAATGGCTCCAAAATGCAGTGACGTCATTTTGCTTCCAGATGATGAAGTGGTCGGGGTCAGCGTCAGTGTAAGAGACAGAGAAGATGTGGTTCAGGTCTGGAATGGAAATGCTTCCTGTGTCAACGAGTCAAAAGTCTTGGGAAAGATCTATGAGCTCCTTCCACAAATTCCCTTTAAAGCGGTGTTTTATAAACGTAAGTGTTTCTTTGCCTTATGGCATCACCAGGATAGTTTAATAGGACCTGGAGCAACATCATAAAATATTACCAATTGTCTTATAAATTCTCTTTTTTTTTCCCCAGCACATGAGGAGCATCACGCTTTTGAAGGAGGTCGATCCAGACAATAGCAAATTTTGCACATGAGACCCTTTGAGGTATACAATGTTCTTTTCTTTTTGTTCATAGGGGTGTTTTGGACCATAATACCCAGATCACTTTCAAAACAGTTCAATTTTCCATCCCAGTTATCTCAATTTAGCCAAGCATTATGAATTAGGCAAGGAAATTCACTTTTTCTGAGCACTACTGACATGACACAAAATACAGTTAGTTTAGTGAAAAACAAACTGTTTTAACTTTATCTGTGACAATGTTTGTCTGTTGTTTTTTTTTTATATATATATCATGTGGAGTTGCATTTATGCATCTTTTGAACAGTTTACTGAGCACATATCTCTGAATATAGAAGAAAGAAGAGTTCCACAATCAAATCTTCAAGTTTGTTCTTTTTGCTGTTTTTTTGTCTTCTGTAAATCGCAGCCAAAACACTGTTGCCTTTACTGGACAGCGTAAATTATCTTCAAGCAGAGCATTGCACTTTTTGTTTATGTTCATGTGTAGGATATGAGTGGAAGAATAAAACCAAGTGATTTTTGATACGATAAAATGACCTCAATGCACAGAACTCCTTGAATAGATTATGAGAAATATATGCAATCATTTCTGTAGAGTTTGTCAGTTGTGTTGTGTTGTGTAGTAGTTATCCTTTTTTTTTTTTTTTTTTTTTTTAGCTTTTGCCCAAAGCAAGCACTTTGTTACTGTGTGTGTGTGTCAGATATCCAGTAGCTCTCTGGGATTATGTGGAGTCGTGATACCTGAGACCAAACACTTTGGTCTTGTGTCTCCCTTTTGTTTTTGTTTCAAAACTAAATTTGTTTTTCTTGTTCATTTTGATCTGACTTTCATTTTTCCTGCTTTTGGTTTTTAACTGAAACACATCAACACCAAAGTGCTTTCTCTTGTAATTTTACTATTGTTCAAATGAAATGTGCATTATCTATTCTTTTTCAAAATATAAGGATTGACCCAAGGAAGAATAAGCAATGAATGCATGGCTTACAGAACCCTGTCAGCAGGGCACAGAAATGAAGGACTCTTGCTGAATCGCAGGCCAAATGCCATGTGAAAAAAGATGATTTGTAAGTGCTATACTAAAACCATTTCTTGGAAATGTGTCAGTGTGCTCACTGTTTTATGTTTTTGATTTTTTTTTTTTTAATGTCATAATCACTTTGGAGGAAATGTTCAAACTTATGAAATTTCCTCCCATCAAAGTAGCTTTCTTGTGTATTAGTTTTGAGTAGCTGGAAAACATCTGAGGTCATTTCTAGAAAGCTATCAAGTATTCATTCAAACTTTCTGAGTGCTGCTTTAATTTGTCAATGTGAATGTAGAATTTATAATGCTGATAACTAAGTTCGCATTCTCTTGTGAAAGTTTGTGACTAAAGGAATTGTATTTCAAACCACATATTTTCATGTTAATTCTGCTGTTCATATAATGATAAAGCACATACTTTAGCCTGACAATAACAGCCTTGTTTCCTTGCACATAAATAGCTAACAGCTCAGTTCAGATCTAAGCCCTTGTAACTGATTGTTGATCTTGGATGGTGCCTTGTGTTT
Source organism: Telmatherina bonti (assembly GCF_933228915.1). Taxonomy (NCBI): domain Eukaryota; kingdom Metazoa; phylum Chordata; class Actinopteri; order Atheriniformes; family Telmatherinidae; genus Telmatherina; species Telmatherina bonti. The sequence goes on from NC_136622.1 coordinate 30,518,523, forward strand.
ATCAGCAGTTTACAATGTTAAAGTCCTGTGTTTAGCATGTTGAAATTGTGTACATAGTCTTAGGTTTTTCTTCATTGGTTTTACATGTGTTGAAAATTAAAAATAAAGAATTAAACTTTGTTTTGAAATCCTTGCTTACATAGTAATAAGATTAATAAATAATGACATAAAATGGCATGTAATTCTTGAATATTTTTTTTTTAGAAAGGTGCTCACATACTTATCAAGGTCTTTATTTTCAAGATCCACCTTTTTATATATGGCAAATTTATTTGTATTATATTTCTGATTGCAGTTAATTGTTATACATTAGAATATACTCACCAGACTGGATAAACAACTTTGTGTTATGCAGTACTGGGTTTTTCCTAACAGGTGCTAAAGCACCATTTGGCATAAATAACACCACAATTAAAATTAAAAAAAATAAATTAAAAAAAAAAAATATATATATATATATATATAAAATAAAAATAAAGTGCACATGAACACAATGTTGAAGTAGTACCCATAGTGCAATCATCGCCTGCATTTGATGCCACTAAATCCATTTGCAGAGGAAAACATGTTTGTTTGGAAGAATTTTGCCCACTGCCAGCCCCATCTAAGCTGGGATAATGCAATTTTTGTTGGGGGGCTACTGGTGCCCTGCTGGGGAAGCTTCTACATTAATCTCTATATTCACTGTAGTTGATTCTGCAGTTGCAAATGAGGACAGTCCTGAAATCTGCCATAAAGCTTATTAGACTTGTTTTATAGCAGTCAGATTATAAATGTCTCCCTCTTGTGGTCTGAGTAATGTGGGCATAAAAATATTTTACAACAATTCATTAAAAAAGTCTGGGTTGATATATCTGTAAAATATCTGTTCCACAGGGACCATTTTTATAAGTAGTATAACTGCTTGTGCAGCCAGATAAGCCAGTAGGACAATAAAAGTACCTTATTTTGCAGATAAAAAAAAAAAACCCAACTGTTATTAATCTACATTTTCACATATTATCAAACAAGATTAAATATTTTTCAATACCAGATGTTTGAAATACATCTGTCATAGCATCGGACTCAGAAGACTCCTCTGCATGAAGATTCCTGTCAGGAGTCATTCAGAAACAGAAAAAATAATAATAAATAGCTCGTGGAAGAGTAATTTTCTGACTTCCTGTACTAGTGAATAACAGTTTGAAGATGTTCAGGTATAGATGGTGCTTATGGTTGAACGACACCAATACTTTTTTTTCTTTTGTCTTCTGACGTGCTCATTGTTAAAATACTTGTGTTGCTGTTGTCTTTTTTCTTTGCAGAATTTTGTTACTGCTTTCTGTATTTGTGTTTGCTGCAATTATTTGTTCAGTTCAAGACCCTGTTTTCCCAAGCTTAGCATCAGATTGTATTCCATCCCTCTTTACAGAAGGCTAAAGATTTATTCTCAAGATCTATTAAGAAGTTATTTATTTTGTTCATAAGTGGAATCTCATATCCCAACATTTTGCATACTGATAGTGAACGTATTTTTTGTCTTTACAAATTAATAGAATAAAATCGGAAAGCTTCGGTTTTTACTGGTGCAATATGCGTCAAAATTAAAGAGGATCTAAAACAGTCCGCGTGTTCAGCTGACGTCACCATTGTTTACTTTTACCTAAGCCACGCCCTCTGTTAGCAACTTGTGGCTAGCTCGCTACCGAGGACGGCAAAATCACCGAAGGATCTTCTTCTGACACCACCCGGAGTCAAAGACTGTCGACTCGTTCATAATTCGGTGAGTAGACATTAATTTAACCTTATATTGACGCCTGTTAACTGTATGTTTACTTTAACAGGACATTTCTTGTGATATTACTGGGTGGTGAAATGAGAAAAATGTTTCCCGTGAGCTAGCGTCAGGACTGTTGCTAGCTTTTGTTGTAGCTGCTCCTAACGTGAACGCCACCCTCTACATCGGTCAAAAACTGATAAATGAGTACAAATCCTTAAACTTAACACATATAAGAAACTAGATTGCCTGCACAGCTAGCATTTTAGAAGTATTAAAATATTGTTACGTTTCTTATGTAAGCTAATGGCTGATATCCTCAATAGAAACCTCATACTGCGGTTGTTTGTGTTAACGGACTGGCTTCATTTCATAAGCCGTTGAAACCTCTTATGTATAATACCATTAACGGGACATTATTAATGTTATATCAAGTAATGTTCATTCATAAGTTTAAGTACGTGGTTCGGTGTTGGTTACAGGAGGATCGGTCGGCCGTGCGCCGCCTTGTTAAGTCCACTCGGGACTAAATAAACTCACGTAACCGAATTGGACCGAACTTGCAAACTGAAGCTGAATTAAATACATTATTACGTGTTAAATCTTACATTTATTAACTGATTTGCAACAGTTACCTTCATGTTATTTATTTTCGAGCTGGGAGGCGCTGAACACGACAGCGATGCTGAGAAAGTCATTAGTTTTACCAAAACCTACAATACAACATGGACTAACAAGAAATGGTTTAGTACTTAATAAGTTTATGGTTTTAGCTCATGCAGGAAAAATTGGATTTAGCTTTCCTTTACTGAACTTAATGAATGTTTATGTGGTGTTTTATAATGAAAATATATAAGTTGTCTGTTTATCATGAGAGCAGCTTTAATTAAATAAAAATGCTTCATTCCAGTGGGGGGAATTATTAATTTTTCATATATCGGCATGTTTACACATAACATTAACTATGAGAAACTGTGCAGAATGCAATGCTTTCACCGTGTTGTATTTAGCTTTGAGGAAAAATCCACATTTCTAGAAAGTCGGCCTAATGGTTGGATAAAGCACAACTGAATAACATTTGTTTTATTGTATGCAGAATGCAGCTGATAAGGAATTGGCACAGAATTTCCCATGGCTCCTAAGACCAAATTCACCCTCCTACCCCTGCAAAAAATGTCTGCAGGAAACTCTGCCCTTTGTCTTCCAAACTAATCCTGATCCTGAGAGCTAAAGTAAACACAGGGGACCTCACCAACAGCTGCCTGTTTGTTGTAGATAGGTTTTAGTTTAAGGTTGCAAGAATTTATAACCATGAAAGTTATGTCTCGTCTATAAGTGACACACTCCAGCTAGACATAATTTGCAATTCAGTAGTCTTCCGTTAGTCATTTCTAAGTTTAGCTTTTTATTTTTTCAAAATGTTTTACTATTTTCTTCATTTGTTTCTGTCTAGCTACCTGTTCGCACCACTGAGGCCATACCTTTATCTCAGTATATACAGTCTAATCAGATGTGGCTTAACAGTTGACACTGACTCTCAGTCGTGCCTTTCAGATTGATTTGATTACCAGATTAATCTCAGTATATGACTTAAAAGCTTAACTTAAAGCTTTGCAGCCTGTTTTATTTCAAGCTTTCTGCGTAGTTTTCCATCTGCTTGTGCTGTTTGTTTGCCCATTTTATTTACTTTTGTTTATGCTGTGGAGCTTTTTACTCAAACACTCCCAGGTTGTATACATAAAAGCCTACTTGTGCATTGTACTACCTGCCACAGTCATTTATCTCACCACCTGGTTAATGGTAAATTGTTCCAGAAGGAAGATATGTTTGCACATAAACACAGACCCAGGGCCCCTGTGTTTACAGTAGCCATGGCAGCACTTGGTTATTCAACAAATAGACCTATCTTCCTCTCTCTCTAATCGAGGAGCATGTTTGTATTAGTGGGTAGGGCTATAACAGTGAAGTCCTCAACTTTTAGCGCTGTTGCTTTTAAATAAGAAATGATTGAATGCTGTTAAACCCTTTTAGAAGTATGAACATCTTATCACCTTGTGAAGTAATAGCCTTGTCGAAAGCAGCTGAGCAGCGGTACTCTGCATTTCCGTTCCCTGAAATCTGTTATAGTGCACTGCTTCATCCAGCTGCTTTTGTTTACAGTCATTTCTTCATTGCAGGTCAGTGAAGTCCAGATGCATGAGTCTCGGTCAGAACCAGCAGGCCACACCATTCAAGCAAGTCAGACAGAGAACAGAAATCATACTGAGAATGAGAGTCGACTGAAGAGTGGCCAGACTCCTCCTCCAGAGGTGCCCAGGGTCAGTCCTTTTCAGCTGTGTTTGTTCAACACATCGCAGTTAAATTCTTAAAGCACAAAAGTAATTTTCAAATATTTCATTATAGATCAAATGGTTAAGGTGTAATTATTTTTAGTTGCTGCAGAGGAGCATTTTGGCTTCTGTTATAGGATAATTTTTCTAAAAATGGCAATAACATAACTGTGTTAACACTGTATACTTGTCATATAAAGCAGTTTGTCTCCAGTGCAGCAGATGCAGCGGCTTTCTTTTCAATAAATTGTTTGCTACGTTTGAATTTCTGCACAGCAAGTATAGTAGGACTGGTACTACATGCTTTCTTCTCGGTATTCCTGCACATCACAGGTAGATGATGATATGGGACACAGTGCACACAGCTTACTCCTATAGGAGAATTTGAGCGACATGGTTTTATCTTTAACGTGTAAATGTTCTCCTGTTCCTTTCATTCTTCTTGTCTCTGTTTCTCATCACCACAATCCTTCATATTTATGCTGAAGGGGGAGCAGAGGGATTGGGGGGGTATGTGGTGTTGAGGTTTAGCAGGGGAGGGGAGAGCACAGCTCCTGCTGCGTGGAGGGATCAGTCAGTGTTATATTGTTAGTTTTGTTTACGCTCACTTCATGTGGGTTAGGGAGGCAGCGGTAGATTTTTATTGTTGCTGAGCGGGACTTATCTTTTTCAGTGCCCAGAGAAACCTTTCAATGGAGACTCTCAGGTTTGTCTGACACTTTCTTTGTGTTCTGGGTTAATATAGTTCTGGGCTGTTTTTAATTGCTGGCTTTTCTTTTTATGGTTATTAAATTAAACTCTGTGCTTACCTAAAATGTGAATGTGTCAGTGTTTGCAAAGTCTTTGTGGTTGTGTAATTTGATATTTTTAGATGTCGTTTCACTAAATCGTCTGGCTTTATCACCAAGTACATGTGTTTTTGTTCAAGCCACTCTTTCATAAGTCACTGCTACAACAACAACATATTAGTTAGTATTATTTCTGGTAAGGGAGGAGTGTTGTTTGTTCTTCCCTGCAAGTTTTCAGCATTTCTATGCGCTGTCAGTCATTTTTCACAAAAGTTCACAAGACCAGTCTTGCGGGAACAGATCTGTGTTTACACTCAGTTGCTCACTGGTATGACTTTCAACAATAACAACAACAGAAGATGTTTGGACTTGCTGGCTGCCATAGCAACAGGGATTAGGCAGAGGCTGTTGTTGTGTTGATGGTGTCCACAGAAAAATAGAGGGGCCAACTGGCTCTCTCTATGGGATAGACCCGTTTTCATTGCGTTGGTGGTCATTCAGCAGCACAGAGTTTCATAAGAAAGGACGAACTCAGAGGTAGTCGACTGTTATTGTTAGCCCAAAGCCTGTGTGAAATTCTGTGTTGGTTTGTTTACCCAACTCAAAACAGACTCTGCCTCGGAGAGAAATGTTTGTTTGTGGTTCAGACCTTAATTAAAATACGAATCTCAAGTTCTGTTTTCGTAAACAAGCCCTGTGTGCTTTTTATTCATTATTTATATCTCTGTGCCATTTTGATTTCTCTGTTTATGTTTACCGTAAACATCCCTTGAGCTGTGAGGCTGACAGTTGAGGGGGAAGGGTGTGGTTAATTGCTGCGCGTCTAGCAGAAGATGTTGTTGTTGTTGTTTTCGTGGCCCCAGTTGTTGTTGTTTTGATGGAGCTATAATTCCCTTAAGCCTTCTAGGGCTGTTTTTGTTTTTGTGCATCTGCTGTTTTTTTTCTTTTAAGCTGAAGTAGCTGTAGACTCAGCTCTGTTTACCAGACTGACAACCAAAGCAAAAAAGTAATGATTAATACTTTCAGTAGCCATGAATAATTTCTAAATAGGAGCTAGATATGCAGGAGCAACACCAGCTAAGACTAGCTGACAGAATTAGTTGATTGAAAATATAGAACCAGAACCAAATTGAGAAATTTATAATAGTTTAATAATTATTCAAGTATTTGTTTACAATCCCACAATTACTTTCATTTGTAGTTTTCCTCATATCTGAAGATTTAATGCATCTTTCTGTTTTACACAGAATAAAATTTAACATGTCTTATAGACTTATAAAATATGTATTTAGCTTTTATTTGTTTGTTTTAAGATTTTTCTCAAATAAAAACTTATTGATATAAAAATTAAAATATCCAATTCATTATTTATGAACTTGGTAAAGTTATGTTTTTGCTGTTATGATTTACTTCATAAACAAGTAAAGGTGAGTTGGGAAACCCAGTGTTTTGTCATAGAATAGTTGCAAAAAAGAGGAGTTAAAAAAAAAACCTCCCTATTTATTAAAAAATAACCTGTGACACATCTGGGCGGACAGTTTGCGGGTGGATATCAGTCATAGCAGATTGAAGAGCGCAGTTGTTAATTTTGAGCCCTATAAAGCAGACGTTTTGACGATTTGACACTTTGTGTATATGTGTCTTTGGCTTCATGCTGAGTTACTGTCTGTATGCTGTTCACTCCCTGAACTTGCATCACTACAGTCGCAGGGAACGTTGAGTGAAATTGTGTTGACATGCTTTGATAGGATATGACTCCTGCAGAGGCTCCTTGTACTTTTGGTCTTTGATTTACACTTTACCATTTAAAATTTTTTTTTTTATATGTTTACAACATAAAAAGGCCCATATATGACTAATTAATCTGCCTCCCTCCCCAGCATTACTGCATTGTAAATGCTTTTTCTTGCTTTTAAATCTGAAGGGTTGGACCAGCAGTAAATCTCACAAAACACTACAGTGAGAGACTGCACAATTTTCCTGTGAGTGTGTGTGTGTGTTTAGATTTCACAAATGGGCTTCTGTTCTGCAGCGAGAAACCCTTTGAGCTTGTTTATGTCTGTTTTTGTTGAACTTTGGATTTAATTATATTGGAGTAAAGTGACACCACTGCAAGTAATGCTGGTTGTATCCAACCACTCACAGTAAAAAACACATGTGTAAAGTGTTTCTTGTGCATGTGATCTGATGAAAGGTCCAGATAAATGCATGTAAATGCAGCATATAACCAAGAAAGCCTTAAAGTTGTTTTGCTGTGTTTGTTTTGTTTGTACAGCCTATTCACAGATACAGAAATGCAGTCCTGCTAGATCTGATGCTAAAAGAAAGTGTTCACACACAAGACAACCTACATACTGTGCATTGTATAATCCTTTCCTATTAAACTTTACCTCCAGGGTGTCTTGTCTCAGGCAGGTTTTTTTTTATTTTTATAAACTCTATTTCTGTTTATAGATTTGAACCATTTTCCTATGTTTAATCTTTTCTAAAGGTTCCAGTGTCATTGTCAATGATGACCCCACCAGCAGAGGCTCCAAAGCAGTTGCAGCAAACATCACAGCAGCCGGTCCTCACTCCTCAGCAGCTCCAAGCTCTGCTGCAGCAACAGAAGGCACTCATGTTACACCAGGTAATACATGTCAGGTGTTTGTCTTGTTCCACATCAAATATGATCTCTTTATTTGCTTAACTCCAATCTGATAAACATGTTTGCAGCAACAAATTCAAGAAGTCTTCAAGAATCAACAAGAGCAGCTGAATATGCAGTTGCTGCAACAGAAGAATGCTGGAATTGTTAGTCAAGAGGTAACTTGTTTTATTTTTATCTGCTCATGAATACTCGGTCTCTACAGAAATATATATTATGTAACAAGAAGAATCAATACCTGCATTATGGAGTCAGTAGCACGGAGGGAAATGTTTTGATAAGATCGGGTCAAAACCTCGTCTGCGCAGGTTTTGATTATTCAAAATAAAAACTGCAATAAATGCAGTAAAAAGTAAAGTTTTGTTTCCAGTCACAGTGTTTTCTCATGTTTGGATGACATTCTTATAACGTACCAGATTCAGGAATTTACCCAACTGATACAACTCTTGCAGCTGACAGCGCAGCAGATTGCCATCCAGCAGCAGCTCCTGCAGGTGCAGCAGCAACATCTCCTCAACCTACAGAGGCAAGGTCTGCTCTCTGTGCTTCCCACGAACCCCACTATAGCCCCAGGTATGCTGTGCCACAGACCACATCTGCAACTAAAACTGCATGTTGTATTTAGCTGCTCAGACAGAGAGCTGTTGGATACACTGCTGGAGGTTGGTCTTTGCTTAGACATTTACTAGCGCCACAGCGTACAAGTCTTTCCTTGTACATTTCTGATTGCTTTGGTTCCAAATATTGATCATAATTCTTCTTTTATTTATGAGATTATTAAGTTGTGTTGTAATGAAATCTAACATGTCCTGCAGAGAATTGACATGTTTGACAGATTATTGCTCAGCAGTATACGCTGCTGCTTTATTATAACAAAGTGCTGTAAAACCGTCGGACTTTGACAACTACTTCTACATGCTTCTTCTTAAATGGTAACAAACACATCTTGGATCTTTAAACTGGGACCTTGTTGAATATAAAATTTAACTGGAGGTGATTGACATTGTCAGAGACTAAGGCAATGAAAGGTTTTAGTCTAAATGCTGCACTCTGCTGATGATCAGCTTCTGAAGTTTGCTTTAACTGTAGAACATTTAGGAAATAAACTTTTTATCCACAAACTTTGCATAAACATACCAAACTTATTTTCCTATTTCTTGAAGATCATTATGCACTTAATTCCAAGTTGTCAAAATTGATCTTATTGTACCATTTCTTTTGTACCCTTGGACTTTGGGCTTCAAATCTGCATTTATTAAAACCATTTTAATGCATTCATTTTATTTTTCCTCCCTGTTTTTAATGGGGTTTTCCCTCTAAGCTTGAGGCACTTTGACCTTGTCTTTGTCTCCAGGATACACAGTTATAAAGCTCATAAAATTGTCTAATGGCAGATTTTTTTTTTTATCTGACTTTGTTTATCATTTACAAGACCAAATTTAATCTGGTCTTCCCCAGCTAATTTGACTGACAAAGCAAATTGGCTCGTGCAAATGAAGTAGTATCTCACTGTTTTGACCGTGTGTGTGTGTTTCTGTGTGTTTCTGTGTGTACTTTCAGGTTGTGAGAATGGCAGCATCCTCTCTGGTGGAGACAGCTGGGAAGCATCCGGTCAGCAGTCCACCATCAATGGTCCTCAAACTCTTCTGAAGAGGAAAGAAAGGTCAGATGTCCATCTGAATCTGTTTTAATTTAATATTCTTCAGATCCTTTATTTATTAACTGTTGCTGTTTGTTGTTTGTTTATTTGTTTTTCCAGTGGGTCCGTGGATGAAAACACACCGAATAGCCATCCTCTGTATGGAAATGGCATGTGTAAATGGCCTGGCTGTGAAACTGTTTTTGGAGACTTTCAGGCATTTATTAAGTGAGTAATGAGGTTCATCTGAAAATCCACAAATCTGTCAGTGCATCCAGCGATGTTGCTGAGGATCTAATCCTTCTGTTGTTCTTTGCAGACATTTGAACAGTGAACACACACTTGATGACAAGAGCACCGCGCAGTGTCGTGTCCAGATGCAGGTGGTTCAGCAGCTGGAACTCCAGGTGTGTTTTTCTTCCATCTTGTGCTTTTCAATGTTTTGTTGTTGTTCAAATTTCACAGTCAAAAGGACGCCGCATGTTAGATGTATTAAAAGCCAGTTTGTTAGACGAATATGGCATCACTCAGAGTGTTGAAGCAAGCCCTCTCACTGAAAATGCGTAAATGTTTGCAGTTTGGATGTTTCTTCACACCAGGCTAGAGAAGGGAAGTGTTGTCTTCAGATAATTACACTACTCAGGATGCCTGACAGTGTCATGTCACACATATAGTAAATTTACCACCCTGAATTTCTATTTTGATCTTCCGTCTAACAACAGCTGAAGAAAGATAAAGAGCGGCTGCAAGCTATGATGGCTCATCTGAAGTCCTCTGAACCCAAACCTGCAGCACAGCCTGTAAGTACCTGCCACAATAGTTTCCTTCACTCAAATGAATCATTGTTTTGCTCTCAGCTACTCTGACATTTTGCCGAATTTCTCTTTTTTTGTTCTGCTTTTTTTTCCACTGTTGTTCCCAGGTAAATCTGGTATCTAATTCCTTCTCCCAGGCAACATTGTCAAAAGGTCCTCCTCCAATGAGCCTTTCACAGACTGCCACAGCACCATCCACACCCCTCACACCACCCTCTGAGTGCCCCTCGGTCCTCACTCCTAATAGCATGTTTACTGGGACCCCCGTACGGAGACGATATAGCCGCTCTGTGAGCCAAGGTACCACCGACATCATGAATAACATCTACAACAAAAAAAATGTCTGCTAAGATAAACATTTATTTCAGAGAAACAAAGAAAACAGGTCAAAGTTTTTATAAAAACCTACTTGTATGATGATTGAAGCTTTTTTTTGTTCTTTTTAAGAGATGTAAATATTTCATTTGCTCTTTGTGAAATGCAGATGTTTTGTTTTTCCACAGACATAATTGACAATAAGGAGTTCTACTTGAGCACAGAAGTCAGACCTCCATTCACATACGCCTCTCTCATAAGACAGGTACTTTACATCTACTTTACTGTCATGATAGTGTTAAAAATACAACAAACATCCATTTAGAGTTTTTCTTTGTGTATCAACAGGAATCAGAGCAGTAAGTTCTTTGTTTTCTTACGCACGTTATCTCTTTCAGGCTATATTTGAATCACCTCGCAGTCAGCTGACATTAAATGAAATCTACAACTGGTTCACAAGAAACTTTGCTTATTTCAGACGTAATGCAGCAACTTGGAAGGTAAGAAGAAGATCAGAAACATGGGAAAAGCATCTTAACATGATCATACATCCAAGTTAACTACATGCAGTTGAAAGAAGCAGCATGTGAAACTATTGGTTTACTTGGTTTTCTACATTAATTTCACATCAAATGTTTTCTGATCCTCATCTAAGTCACAGCAGGAGACAAACACAGTCTGCTTTAATTAATACTGCACAATAAAACGACACGTTTCCGTGTTTTTATCTGACACAACACGCAAACATTTACTGTAACCTACGTCATAAGTTGATCTGTATGGATGTAAGATGTATTCTTTGTTGAACGTTGCAGAATGCCGTCAGACACAATCTGAGTCTGCATAAATGCTTTGTGCGTCTGGAGAATGTGAAGGGAGCTGTGTGGACCGTAGACGAGATAGAGTTTCACAGAAGGAGGCCTCAGAAGGCGGCTGGGAACGGGTATGCACACTTTGCACAGTAAAGCAGATCTCTTTGTGTTTAAAATGTTTCTGGAAGACAGATGCCTGACATCAAGTGGCTTGACCTTGTAGCTGTACCTCACAAGTATGCAGAATATTTACTGTAAACAAATGTCACGCTTTCATAGGCTGGGAGTTTGCAGTTACGATAAGGAACACAGGGCATGTTTGTGCCAAGGATTTCAGGACGAAAGGAGGACATGTAGACATCATTAACCTGTTCATTACCACCAGATGATGATATAAGTGTATTACTGGATCGACAGTGATCTGCTGGGAATGAAGAGGTTAAATAATAAACGACTAGCGATCAGATCAGTGCAGGTACTGGAAGGGTCGCTGGTAAATTTCTGCCAAATGGGAACATACAAAAACCGAACCTGTACATGACATACAACTTGTACACAACGTGTACACAAAGTAAGCTATTGCCCTTGAAAAACTGGGATCTGGGATTAAACTGGGAGGTTGGCTCAAACTGTTTGTGTATTTATCAGACAAATCCTTCTGACATTTTTAGAAAGCAGATTTGTTTTTTTAATGGAACCACAGATGTATGACTTCTGTCTGGTTGCACTTGTAGATGAACAAAGTTAAACTTGCTGTATTTGTCTTCTGACAGATACCTGTTGAAGAACTCTCAGAACCGCCAGAGTTTAGCCGGGTCTGCACTTCAGGTTAGACAAATGTACTTTCAAGCTTATTTTTTTCATGTTTTTGTTGTTGGGAGGCGAAGCTGAATGATTAGCTGTGTTTGACACAGCAGTAATGTTTTCATACTTACTAACTTGCTGACTTGTCTACCAACCCAGGGCGGCGATATGGACTGCAGCAGCTCTCTCTACAACCCAGCCTCTCTGGGCAGCATCCCACTGCACTCCTTGCCTCATGTTCTCCAGGAGCAGATGAACGGAGCTCTGGGTAATGGATCTGGATACCAAAGCGACAGCAGTGCAACTCAGTCCCCCCCACAAGCTTTGTAAGCCATCCTTACCTTCACCCCATCTTTCATTTATTTTACCGTGCTGGTACCTAATGTCATCCTCTTTTTCTTTTCTTCCTGTGCGTCTTTATCACCAGTATTAAAGAAGAGCAGGAGGACGAGGAGATCTGTGAAAACTATCCCTATGAATCTCCAGAGAGCACAGACGAGCAGGGCCACAGCCCAGAGCTGAACCAAGATGAAGACCATGGAAGCCCACAGAGGTCCAACCTTCATCTCGATCGCGTGCCTTCTCTCTGACGATGAGGTCCATGTTTTCTACCGCGAGGCCGACTCGCTCACAGCCTGTGTGACTTTGTATTCCAAAAAAAAAAGGCATCATCTACGTAACCAAACACTCTGTACTTGGATTTTTTTTTTCTTTTGATATTTTCCAGCATTACTTTTTTTGGTTTATTAATCAGCCTTTTTATTTGTTTTGTTTTGTACAGCTGAATGAGATCACTAAAACACATTTGTGAAACTGTTTGTGATTTTTCTTATTTTGTATCTCTAAAAGAAAAAGACCGTGACGAGCAGAGAAGCCAAAGGAAAGGGAACACTGATAGTTAGCACTTCACAATGAACGTTTCCACTCTCCATAGCAGTTTCGTGCTGTGCCGGGGCCACACTACCTGATTTTATTTTGAAGTAGTCATAATATATAATTAAAACTTTGTAGACAATTAAAGTAAAAATGTTGCTTAAAAAAATGATAATGTTCACTGCCAATGTGATCTGATATATTTGTATTTAAGGTATAATCAATAAGTTGATCGGAAGAACACAGCTTCTTTATACCTGTTGGTCTTTTTCACATCTTCCATGAACATTGCTGAGTTTTGCTCTACCTGAGCTTGTAAGAGTAGATATTATAGATCTATTGTTATTGTAAACCAATGCATCTCTATGAATATTAAATTCCTCATGATCTATGTGACATGATGTTTGCGTCTTTAATGTGGCTTTTATAGTTATTAATAGGTTGGCTTCATCGAGGCTGCAGTGGAAATTTTGTCCTGCTAACACTAATCTGTCAACAGGTGAGTCTGTCATGCAAACTAGAGACAAACAGCGACTGCTCAGGGCAGGAAACGTTCCACTTTAGTAACGTATTTGTCGCAGTTTAATGTGGTGCAGCTGCATGCTGGCTGCAGATGTTGTTTACAAAGAAATGCTGGTTGACCCCAGATAATATATGTCATTACTTGTCCAACTCACAAGTTTGATTAGTGGCTTAGTTAGAGGTGATCAAATAGTTCCTCCCACAGGATGTTGTTACAGATTTGTAGCTGTGCATCCTGATACATGTGGTGTTTGCTTGCAAAGAGGGTGTGCAAAGAAATGGAATATATTTGGGAGGGACTGCACATGTTGATACAAGATGAATTATTGTTGCAGAACTGATACAAATAGATCATTTAAAAGTATTTTTCATCATTTATTTAAAGGCAGAAGTTATTTGTGCTTGTGTGACATTAAGAGGAACTGCCAAAGCTTTTTTTTTTGTGCTGTTCTGCAGGCTTTCAGAGCGCCACAACTTAAAATGCTTTGTGTGTTTTGTTTCACTGCGCTGTATATTAACTTGAATTCCTCCATCAAATGATCGCCATCATAAAGAACTTAGGGGAACATGTGCATGATGTTAGTTTGTTAAAATTAATCTAAGTCCATTAAAGCTAAATCAACACTGCTATAAATATAAAAAAAAATTACCTGGAAGAGGAGAAAAATGATTAAGTTAAAATAGTAAATTAGATGTTGCGCATGCAGAGTACAAAGACTATTTAATGCCTTTTCATTTTTCAGAATCTAATTTGCGTAATTAGATCGAGATAAAAGCTTGCACATCAATAATCCACAGAAGTTTCTCATGCAAACCTTAAACTCTCATAAGATTCAAGTCGACACTTGGAATAAAAATGGAAGCAACATATGCAAATCACATAAAGCAACATTTTATTCTCAATGGAACAAAAAAAAAAAAGATATTTTTGGAAATCTGAAATTGGAAGGAATATTTTTTTATAAATTCAGCAACAGACTTTTAAAGACTGAAAAAGTAGTTATGGATAAAACCATATCATGACCAATCAGGTTAATTTCTAACAGGTCAGTAACATTGGGCACAAAATGAGCCTAGTGGAAAGTCCGAGTCACCAAAGAAGGTGGAATTAGGTTCAGCAATCTGGAAAAAAAAACATTCGCAATTATTTCTATTTTCCTCAGCATCCTTTTAACTTTTTAAAAAGTCAGCATGTCAATGGACACCTGGCCAACCCAGTTAAGACTTTTATCTATCAAGAAAATACAAGGCAAGCCAGTCATCAGGTTGCAACGACTAAGAGTTGTCAGATATAAAGCATATGAAAGTTTAACACTGTATCCAGCTCCAGCGATTCCCTGCATGATAACATCTGATGAGTTGAAGAAGGGCCGGCATTTTTCTTTCCACCATTCACACCTGCTTATTACCAGCTGTGATATTTAACACTAGCAGCAGGATACTTTTGTACACTAAAAAAGCCTTGAAACTGCCGACGTGATCATTAAAGTTACAGCTAAAAGTTGGCACTGATTCATGGCTACAAGTCAGAAAAATCTCACATGCTTTACTTTCATTCTGACACCATACAGAAATAAAAAAAAAGCATCTTTCTCATCTTTCTTCTGCTGCATTTTCATACAGAAAGAAAAACAGTTTTATGTTTAACAATATGAAATGTTATAATTTGTGGTTACAGTAAGGAAGCAACTATTAGAGTTTATTTTAAAATGCATTTCTGTCCCTTCATCTGGACTGGAGGGCGGGGGGAGGGGGGGGGGGGGGGGGGGGTACAGTATGTGGAACCATAATCACATTCACTTCCCAGGCCTGCTGTAAGTCAGTCCACAAAGACACAGACGGTTGGAGACATTTGGCAGGCTTTGGCTCTGGGAACATGAATACAAACAGATCCTGCTGTTCACCTCAAACTAAGTATAATCTGGTGCAAGTGAAGGGAACATGGATTCGACAAACGGAGCAGTGCCAGGTGCAGGAGGGAAAGTTATCAGATGCCACAGTGTAAGTATGCGCCGAAGACACTGAATCATTGTGAGGTTTATTTTCTAAAACTGTCATGCAAACAAAGGTCACCATAGCAACATTTCCTTTATCTGATAAATAGGTTTATTTATGTTTCATATGATTATTAAATCAGCTCGCCGACCTGTGATTTAATGTATTTCATTTTTTCTGTGTCCCTGTCACACTGTACATAAACACACTCCTGTATATGTGCATTAGAGTGGACAGCAGGAGGTGAAATACCGTTCTATTTTAGGCTGTGGTGACACCATGTGAAACGTGCAGCAGTGCTGCAGGAACTATATAAAGAGGGTTTTATCAACTGACGTGTTCAAGCAAACAGTTCTTGGATTTTTTTTATTTTTGCCTTTTCCTTTTCAGAAAGGAAAAGTCTGTTTTGTAGCAGAATAGAGGAGAATAAAATGAAAACAGTCACTGGCAGCATCTTTACAGCTGTTTCTGAATCACACACTAAATCAAGTTTCTGTGTGAATTATTTTCAGCTGTGAGACCAAGTCAGAAGACGGAGTTACCTGGACAGTGGTCAGCCCCGTTGTGTTCACCTACAGAGTTGTTCAATGCAAAAACCTACTGGATCCCAGGAATGACACACTCCTCTGGGGCCACATAGGAGATGAAGAACTGAAAGGCACCTTAAGTAACTCCAAACCAGTGAAGCGTTTTGTTGTCATCGATGAAACTGTACACGAGCTGTATGGCTCCCAGGTTTTCCAGTACTTCGAGGCCAGAGGAGTCGTGCACAGGATTCTCCCTCTGCCCACCACTGAGGAGAACAAGTGCATGGAGTTAGTGACAAAGATCCTGGAGGATGTTCATGTGTTTGGTCTTGACAGGCGCTCTGAGCCCATCATTGCCATCGGAGGTGGGGTCTGTCTGGATGTGGTCGGTCTTGCGGCATCTCTCTACCGCCGAAGGACTCCATACATTCGAGTGCCGACAACTTTACTGTCGTATGTTGATGCCAGTGTGGGGGCAAAAACAGGGGTCAACTTTGCTGGTGGGAAAAACAAGCTGGGCAGTTACGTCCCACCAGTGGCGACATTCTTGGATTGCTCCTTCTTCCACACTCTCCCCAAACGACAGATCTCTAATGGGTTGGCAGAAATGCTGAAGGTGCCTGTAAACGCATGATCATTGATCAAGAGAATGCTTTTCCCTTAACATCTTGCATGTGGTGGTTGCTCTAAATTTATCCTCATCCTTTGCCCGTGCTTCGTCTCTCCATGAAGTTTCCGTTTGGAAAGCAAGGAGCAGACATCCAAACTGACTGGAGGACTAAATAATCACCAGGGCTTGATCCCTGAAAAAAGAATCTTACCTCTACAAAAGAAAAGGACAAGGGGAGTTGGAAATCTGGCAAGAAGTTTCCGGCTCAGGTGGAGCTGTTTTTTCTAATTTAGTAAAAGCTATTACAAGTTGTAATGTCCCTCAACAACCATGCATGATAAGTAAAACTTCCACATCACTCCCCACTGTGGGGAAACACATGAATGCAATGTGAAGAAACTGATTGTCTGATAAAACTTTGGAAACGACTAAATTGTCTGTGGACAGTACAACAACCCCAATGCATGTACATGTTTGCCATTACATGACGCAGTTTTTACAATATTTGAAGTATTTTGTACTATTTGAGACCCACTAACTACTGATGTTTGAATGATTTTAGATGGCCCTGATGAAGCACCGAGGTCTGTTTCAGCTTCTGGAAGCCGATGGCCGAAAGTTGCTGAACACCAAGCTTCAATGTTGTGCAACAGGCAGGAGTAGTGAACAGGAAGACAGTGCATCGGCATCCATCCGCATCGCTATAGAAACCATGCTGGAGGAACTGGCTCCTAATCTTTGGGAGGATGACTTGGACCGCCTCGTGGATTTTGGTCACCTTATCAGCCCTGAGTTAGAAATGGTGAAAGAGTAGTTTCCATTGACATTTTCGATGGCCTTATGGTCAAAACACAATCTAATTAGCAAAAAAAAAAGGGGGGAAATAAAGCAATAAAACTAAAATCACAGGAGATTTCAGAAAACGAAGCTACAATTCTCATGTAACAAAGCGTGTCACAAAACAATAGTAAACAAAATGACTGTGAAGGAAAAATAACATTTCATGACAGAAAACAAAGAAGAACCCAACAAATCACCTGTTTTTATCTGCACAGAGAGTTCTACCAGCGCTGCTTCATGGAGAGGCGGTCAACATCGATATGTCCTTCATGACCTACGTGGCTCACCAAAAGGGGCTTCTGAGAACAGATGAGAAGGACCGCATCATCCAGTGCATGTTGGGTCTGGAGCTGCCTGTGTGGCACCAGGACTGCACCCTGGTCCTGGTGCAGAAATCTCTTAAGGAGCGTCTGAAACACTCGGCTGGCTCTCTGAGGATGCCTCTGCCCACAGGACTGGGCAAAGCAGGTAAGACAACACACTATCCAACCTATTTATCTGTCAATAAACATTTGATATCAGCTAATACGCAATAAACAAGATCGGTAGAAATGTGCTGAGTAACATGTTTCTGATCTTTGTAGAAATCTTCCATGACATGATTGAAGATAATGTCCTTTGCCAAGCTTACCAAAAATGGACAGATGAACTTTCTTCTTCTGGGAACAAATAAAGGAAAAATTACAGATGTGTGAATAATACACATCACAACTTATTTAACATTCTTAGCTGGTATATTTTCCTTTAATTAATAGTCTATAACACCAATATAATGGGGTATTATTGACAACTCCTCCTGCTGACATCCAGAGAATAGCATATTCAAAAGAAATATCCAGAAAGCCCAGATGTAAATGTAGTATTATAACAACTTCCTTGTCTCAGTGTTAATTCAGATCCGGCATTCTTCCTTGATGCATATTACTGGTTGTAATGTGTCCAATATGTTTAACATTTAAGGTACTATTTATGTGTAATATGTGTAGAGCAATGGTTCTCAAAAAAAGGGGTAGGGGTTGCAAGATCATTTCAGGGCATCACCAGATGTTTGGGAAAAAACATATATCGCCTAATTTGTCAAATAAATTTGGGCTTTTTTTTTTTGACCAGGACAGTCAAAATTAAAGCAGCAATGAAGAATTAAATCTATGCATTTATCACCTCGGTTTTTTTTAAAACTATTTCGACGTTTTTAACCCATAAACAGTAAAGTTACTGCAAATGCGATATAAAAAAATCCTAATTTGATTTTATCTCTTATCTCTACTAGAGAAGCTCATTTTGGGCATGTATGTGAGTGTGTGGAGACATAAATAAAGGTATAGCTATAAGGACTTATAAAAGATGTTCCTGGTAAACAAAACACAACCTCTAACGAAGTTCAAATAAATCTTTTAATATCTTTAAGGAGATAGCTTCAACATTAAGTACCAATGAGTTTGACTTCACTAATCTGAAAACAGCTGGTACATTAACTATTACTACATTCATCTTGTATAAACTGTGAGAACAACAGCAACAGTTGCAGAAGAACATTGTAAGGACCACAGGCATGAGAATTGGCAGGCAAGGTTGAAAACTTGGTTAACACGATTCTCCATTAGTGGTTTACCAATAGTGTGCTGTAACTACAGTAGTGGCTGCTTTACGTTGCCACAACAGTCATATTTCAGGGCTCACTTGTTCTAGCTTTGAGCTTTATTAAGGCTCAGTTCTGGGAGTGGTTGGCACCATCTGTAGTGAATAAAGGTTCACTTATCTGCTTTTTCATAGGTTTTCAGCTGCATAGCACGGGTCTAATCAGTAGTCAGAGTTCGTCCCATTAACTGTAACTCTGTGAGATGGAGGATGAAAGCTTGAGAAAGCAGTTTTTGTTCTACTTTTCTCAAATTTCTCCATATTTCAGTGAAACACATGCTTCATATTGCTTTTAACGGTGACGAGGACACACCATAAATAAGCAGTTCACACTGTAATGCTGGATATTCTTCTACAGCTTTAAGACTTCATTTTGGTACACATTTGGAAGTTATAACTGTGAACAATATTCACACTAAATCTAAGAAGGATACAAAATGCTCATTAAAACTTTGGGATGAGATTATTTGAAGTTCATTGCTACAACAGATGGAATTCCAAAGTGTTCAGTACTAAATAGATATATAGTGATAAAGCAAAACAAAATAAAACAAACAAAAACTAAATAAAACATGACTATAAGCCAGTGGCTACATTGGCCGATCAGGCTGCACACAGGTGCTATGATACTTTCTCTATAGTTAATGCCATCATGGAGGTAACTACATTAAAACAATGAACAACACTAAAAGCAGCTACACATTGTCTTGAATGCTAACAGGTAGATAGATACACTACCAGTCCAAAATTTGAACACATTTTACCATTAAATCCAAGTTTGTCCAAACTTTTAACTGGTACTGTGTATCTCAAGCTAGGGGGAGGGGAAAGAAAAATATAGATTTCTAAACAAAGCACTAAAAAAACCAAACAAACAGATACAACAGATCCACCAATTATCTTTAAAAAACTAGTTTCACTGCATCACTAAGCATATCCGTCCCTACTTTGGACTGATTTTTCGACAGCAGAGCAAAGCTAAAGCACCAAAACAGAAACACAATTATCACAGCTCAGACTGAGCCATATATTTTCTTGTACTGCCACAAAGTTGCAGCTAACAGATGATCATTTGTGGGAACTGAACAAAGTAATGCTACAAATTTAATCTAAGGCTTTAGTTCGCTGCTAGCTGTGGCAGTTAGCCTCAAAGCTCAGACCTAAATCTTTTAGGCTAATTGCTAAAGCTAGCATGCCACAATGCTTATAATGGTAAATGAGATGTTAGTTAACCAACCATAAAGTTAGTCTTTACAAGAAATGTTGACTATCTGGTAGAAGCCAAAGAAAAGGCATCAAAATTATGAAAAAGTCCTTTTTTAACTGTTTTTGACCTTTTTTTTTTTTTTTTTTTTTTTTTTAAATCACTTTAGGGCTCCCTGGATGAAATCCAAATCTGGAAATCTAATCTATTATATTTTGATAACAGTCTCATTTAATATTGAACATTTTGGGATTCCACTACAAAAAGAAGCAAAAAAAGAAAACCCAAACACTTTTCTTGTGTTGTTTTTTTTAAATTTTCAGAGATTTAAACTTTAACACTATCTCATGCAGACAAAGTTTGCTGAGAACAGCCGGATCTCAGCACCTCGTAAATCTATGAAGCACCAAACACCATTAATGTCAATAAAATACTGCATCATTCCTTGTACATCACAAGGATAACAACAGCAACTCTAAGGCACTTAAATGAAAAGGTAATTACTTTGACACCATTCCATACTACTCCAGAAAAACAATCACCATTTCAAGACATGATGTGGCTTTACAGGCACAACTTTAGCCGTTGCATATGTGACAACATTAAAGCTGTGCTCAATCCTGGGGTTTCAGGTTTAATGGCAGATAGTTATTAATAAGCATTTTACTCCAGATGCAAGCAAACTGCAAAAAATGTACGGTAACCTTGTACCCCAAAGAATCTACAGTTTTGTAAATTATTATGTGTGCATTTCACGAGCCAAATACAACATTTCAATTATGCTTCGATAAAATAAAAAGACAAAACAAAACCACATTTCAGTTTACAGAGGTCATTCCAGTGTTTTGACAATGTCATGCATTTCATACAAAATCCAGAAGCAGTCTCCTTATACTCCTCTGCATTGTAAATTTCACATAATGGAAACACGAACACCCTGAATGTGAAATGTTACTGAAGTGGTACAAAAATAATAATTTAGAGAAATGGGTGAACAGTCCAAAAGAAAAGAAATGAAAAGAAAAAAAAATGGTATTTTGTTTTTTACTGTGTTGAATAATTTGACCAGCTTTGTTTTTCTGATAAAAAAAAAAAAAATTGATTTACTTTTCTTACATTTGTATGTTAAAGTAAAAATTATTTATAGAATCATGTACCAACGACCAAAGCCATCAGTCTCTTCACGTAGCCTTTTTAAAAAAATGCATTTTGAGACTTTCTTTTATTTTTGACACATTTCAGTTATTTTGGGAGTCAGGAATGCATTTCGGATCAAGCCGATCCTTGTCATTAAAGGAGCGAAGTGAAACTTCACCTTCGCCTTGTGATTGGGTTGTTTTTCACCACAACACTGAATAAAATAAAACCTAAAATCATCCTTGCAAGTGACAACTTTGTGCATTTAATCATCTTGAGGGTGATGCAGATGTTCTTTTCTCATTATAAATTAAATTTAATGGGGAATGTGTACAAAAAGTCCTGTATGCATAGATACATAAATAAGTTTAAATCTACAAATGATTAATATTTGTCAAGCAAGGAAATTTCAACTGGAAGACTGAGAGATTCAGCTAACAGCCAAAACATGTGCATAGCAACACGACAACAATAGATACACGTCTTGATAAGGCATTGGCACATTCAAGTTTAATCTAAGACACAAAGAGTGTAAAGCACTAAAGTAATAAATATTTTTTTTCTTCTATTATTGCTAGTGATTTAAAAAGCAGTGTTCATCTCACCACAAAATATCTACACATCTGACCATGATTTATCATTTCCCAAGATTCTTTGGAATCAGTAGAAAAACACATAATCTAGTTTCTATCCAAAGATAAATGCATTTTTTTTTTTTAAATATAAAAAACTTCTATCTTTGTAAATCATTGTCATCAAAGTTTTGATTAAAGCAAGCACTTTAAAAATCAATCCTTGAAATCAAGGTTGAGGGCTCAAAAGACACAAACAATAGAAAAAAAAAGGGGGGGTGGCAGAGGTGTACAACACATGTAAACACAGGCGGGTAGAAAGAAAGACACACAGAAGAGAAGAAAAGTGAGTGTGTTCAACACCACGGTGCAGGATGGAGGAGGGTGAAGATGCAGGCAAAGGCGTCTTCCACCAGAGTGTGCTAACAGCCCTGATCATTCTCATCCATGCTGACACTGCTCTTGCGACTGCTGTCCTTTGAGGCGTCTGGGGAGACGGACGAGAGCAAAGGGTCCCCCCCCCTGACCGGTGATAAGGTGTCTTCCATGAGGATGTCGTTGAGTTTGGAGCCCGCTTTGCTGTGAACGCTGTAGTGGCCGTCGGGGAAGTTGGAGTGGCCTTCGTTTAGCTCCAGTACGCTGGGCTGCTCAGGAGTGCAGGCGGCGTGGTGTTGGTGGTGGTGATGGAGTGTGTACAGGTCTTGGTGACAGTCCTCCAGCGCCGGCTCCTGTTTGATGGTCCTCGCTCCCAGTTCAGCAGAGCAGAGTGCTGAAGATGTGATGGCAAGGCCGTGAGCTCGAGCCTGCATCTCTAATTCCTACAAGCCATGTACATAAAAACACACACATCAAAAAGTGAGGCGGTTTATTATTATAATGTCTGTCAATCATTCCCTCCTGGACTTCTGATCCAGAAGTTCCCCTTAAAAGTCCAGAAATGGACCACTTGGCCCTCACCCCCTCTTCTCTTATCTAATTGCTGCCCCTGATTACTCACTGTAATTACACACAGGCTTCATGTCCTACATAAACTCAAAATTGGATTAGCAACAGCTGCAGCTGTGAGGTTTTGGCTGCTGTTGGCAGTTATTAACAACAGCCACTGTTTCCACTGCAAATCTACCAAAACATCCAAACCAACCATGTCACATCACATTTAGTACATCTGCATCAGAAGATCTGAAAGGTCAGTTTGTCAAGCTATTTTGGGTGTGCTTTGCAGTGCAGGCAACGTTTACACCTTCCACCACTGAATCTGAGCTGAGACCGTTTGCAGGTATGTGCTCACACCATGGTGCAAAAGATGGGTGATTCAGTAAAGTCTCAGATCATAGATTTAGTTTCCTAAAATATGAATTCAGACCCAAGAGAAGAAGAAGTGTTGTTTTCTTTTTACCACTTATGCATCACTGCACAGTATTTCCAGAAGCTACTGCATAGGAAACAAACTGGATCAAAGAGTGAAATCATAGAACAAAGTTGCCCACTTCATTTAAAAAGACGACTTATTAATTTCTATTTATAGTTCATGACAGCGCTATTTCAGTTGATACCATTTCAGGTCAACAGGGGTTAAAAATGGGTGCGCATCTGTACCAGTCAGTTCCTTCTTTTTACAGTTTTACACATCATTGTTTAAGTCTTTACCTGTATCCTCAGCATCAGATGCCGGTTGGCATGCTCTAGCTTTTTCTGACGGCTCTCCAGCTCTTTGGCCCTCTGCTGTTCCCGCTGCAGCTTCCGGATGTAGTCCACTGATGCCTTCAGGATGGTGCCTTTGTTCCAGCGCATGTCTCTGCGAATCACAGAGGCGCCATTATTTCTACTTTCCAACAGTTTCTAAGAACATAAGCTTTGATATGAGACACTCTGTACTCTCATTTCCAAAATTGTCAACCCAGCAGAGCGCAGGATTCAGTGAAGCCTTATGGCTGAAGGTATCAAACAACTGAATAATAGTTGCCTTATATCACTTCCAAACACATAAATGAATCGATAATAGCTTATTAAATGCTAAAACAAAAAAAATCAGGAGGCCGATGTATGTTCTGGGATAGTGTTTTAACATGCCGGTGCAGCTTAATGGACTGAATATTAGGGGTGTGTTGTAAGAGAGGGGCTAGTTGGATCCAAAGAGCGGACACTGTCAGAGTACAGAGAGAGGTTTATTTGTTCTCAACAGATCCCTGTGAATTCTTCCAGCAGAACTGCAGAGACTGGCAGACTGGCGAGCAGCAGGAGGCAGGCAGGCAAGCAGGGGAACAAGCGAACGAGCAGGCAGGCAGACAAAACTGGCAGGCAGCGTCTATGAACTGGCAGGCTTTCTCGCAGGGCAATCAACAATCTGGCGCTGGATAGCAGGCAGAGCTGGTCTTAAATAGGTTGTTTGATGATTGCTGGAATGTGGATCAGGTGTGCCTCCAGTTCCCAGCTGACCACGCCCACCAGGGAACAGGAATCACCACAGGGTGGGAAAATCAAATCGCAAAAATTGAAAATCGGGATTTATTGCTTAACAATTTTAAAATCGATTTTATTTTGTTAAAAAATAGATTTTTTTTTCAAGTAAATAAAATGAATCTACTATAAAAATTTTTGTCATTTTTTAAAATTGTCTTTATTGATGTTTTTACTTGTCTTCTTGGGCATTATAGCAGCAGAATGATGGTCTGGCAACTATGCTGTTTTTTCCTAATTGAAATCAAGAAAAATGACTAGCAAAAAGAAGTTTTATACATTTTTTTTGTTGTTTTTAATGTACAAAAATCAGCAATATCAAAGAATTGTGAGAATCGCAATTTAAATCGAATCGACACCCAAAATAATCGTAATCGAATCGAATCGGGACAAAAGGATATTGTCACAGCCCTACTGAATAATGTTTGACATTAAGTGAACGGATGCTCTAAAACAAAGTACACTGGAACTAAAGGGTAAAAACCAAAATCAAGCACCATTTACGATGTGACTTTTGAATTTTTAAAAGTCAGCACCCAATGACGCGATGCCTATTCAACACTGAAGAGAATAATGGGCAGGAAACAAGGATTAGAGCCGCAGTAGAGGCCACAGAGGTGAGTCATAAGGATGACAATCAGCACCCAGAAGAACTGAATGTTGCAGAGGAATTTCTGCACTTGTAAAATCAATCTTTCCGAGACTAAATGGGAAAGATCCCTGCTATAGATCCAACTTCTCCACAGTTGACATGAGGTGACCAGAGATCATCAGGACAATCACTTATTACAATAACTGAGCTAAACATGAAACAAAGCAGAGCCTATGTATTTAGCTTTATGATGGGCTGTAATGTAACTCCGCTCTGTTTGTGAAGGGCGTCAGTGTGGCAGAACAAACACGTGTGAAGAGAAATGACAACTATCACAGCTCACATCTCCCAAGCACCACAAGCAAAACCGCAGTTACATGAAGACATAATAATCATCTTCTTCAAGTATCAGAGCAGATTTCTTCCAATATTTAGTAACCAATTCAACATTTATTGTGAAACCAAGAGTAAATAAACGTGTTAATCTATTAAAAGCCGCGTCATCGTTGAACAAGATATGGGGATCGAGCAACAAATATGTACCGGTATTCTAAAGTTCAGCTGACGTGAATGCAAGGCTTCAGAGTTACAGAAAGTGTTACATTATTTCAGGTACAAAATGCAATTCCCCTTGTGTGTTCCCTTAATATAAAACTGCTATGGTGTAGCAACACAAAGAAAGTTTTGTCCTAAAAGGCATTCATTACAGAAGATGCTGATTAGACACTCGCTTCAGCTTAAACTGTTAACTTAAAAGTTCACACCTGGATCATCTGTCTCATTCCTTTCATGTTCATTGTAATAAGACATCTCTTAAAACCAATATGGAACAATTAGACCCTCAGGAACCAGACACAAAGTATGTTAAAGTACCTAATCTTGTCAACATTATCCCTTGTTGATTTCATTTTCCACTATTCCAGTTTTGTTTTGTTTGTTATTTTTCCAAGACAGGTTATGCATTCCAGATTCCAGACAAGCCTTTTTGCTGTGTCATTCTTAATTGCATTTTTTTCTGCCTTTTCCTCATGAGACGTCACTCTTGAAGTGATAAATTGTTTATTTTCCAGGATGTTTTTTGTCGGTAAGAAGAGTGAATATAAAGGGGGACTTACGGATCGTTGGATTTTGGAATCAAAGTTCCCAATTCCTTGATTCGATCGTTAATATTAAACCGCCGTCGTCTCTCAACTACGGAACATAGAAAAGAAAATCTATAAAGTGTATTCAGCATTATTTCATTAAAATGCAATTTAAAACATTTAGCAGATTTGTTAAACTGCCAAAGACAACAGCCATGTAGCACCGACATTAAAAAGTAAAGAATGATTCATTACAACTCACTCAAATTATGGTTGTCTTTCTTCTGCCTTTCCTTTGCCAGGGCTCTTACCTCAGCTTCTGGAAAAAAGCTCTCATTGGTTAATAACAGTCGGAGTCCAGTAAATTTATATTATAAAAACTGGCAGCTATCACTACACTTCAAACTTAAGTACGCTGACATACCCACAGGGAACCCTTCGGGTCTTTGATAGGAGTCAAATTTGCCACAGGATCCAGACTTATCCAGCATGTGCATGATGGCCGGTGATTGTGACACTGTGATAAATAATTGTGCATTTTCATCATCAACATGCAAAGAAAAAACACGTAGAGTAAACATTCCAAGACAGAGGAACTATGAGGTTACTGGCTGCACAAAGGCATGGAGAGTCGGACTTAACACTGTTAAAGAACAGATGTGGTTGGATGAGCTAAACACACATTACAGATTATTTCTTTTTAACAACAAGTAATTTAAAAAAAACCAAAAAAAAAAAAAAAAAAACCCAGATCTTTTTACATGTTCTGCAGGGATAGACTGTCATGCCCACCTGAGTATTCCCTTTTGATGTTGGGCAGGTTTGCAGGGCAGGAGTTGCTGATGGGCAGACCTTGCTGCGACATGCCCTGACTACCATACATGTCCATAATGTTAGCAGGCACAGGGATCTGAGAAGACACAACACACACACTGCTGGGCAAGGATCACAGCTAACAAACACACATTACAGTCTAAGTTCTTATCATGATCTATTTTGTTCAAGTCTGGAACAAAACTGGAGGAGGACGATGTTTCTTTGCATCTGCACGACTCCAGAATGTCAGAGTATTTCCACCAGCTTTCACATTGTTGATGCTTTAACATTATTTATTATCCAGTCAGTATGTTGTGAGCCTTCAACACAGCAGTGTGTTGGTCTGTATGCAGGCTCCGTGCTGAAGCTGAATCACCACAAACACGCATGCATGTACCGTGTTGGTCATCTGAAGTCCTGGGTCCATCAGGCCGAGGATATCATCGCTGTAACTGGACTCCAGACTAATAATGTCATCAATGACATCGTCCATCTAAACACCAGAAAATGTGTTAAAATGACTTCACAAGAGGAAATGGAGAAACGCTGCAGAGTAGACCTCACCTCTTTCTCACAGTTTGAGTTGAGGGTCAGTAAGGCCATAGGGCTGTTGGGGGCACTGTTGCCCGGCCCTGGCGGCATGCCCCCGTGATCAGAGGACTGGTTGGGGCAGGGCAAGCTCAACGCCTGAGAACCAAGCTTTCCCAGGTACCGCTTCACCTGCTGCTGCTGGGAGCGCTGGATGTGGTACTTTGTTGGGTTCTCCAGGTGAGTCTGGACCTTGAACACAACATGTACGAATAATAATAATAAAAAAATAACAAAACTTTAAAATAATGAAATGATTCTTAAAGTAGGTTCAGCAGAAATGCAGTTAGTTTAGAAAAATGTGCAATTTAGACACACAAGCTCAGAAAATACTTGGTTTTATATAAATAATATTTTATTTCTGACATGTTGTCACAAAGTTGTCTCATGTCAGGCTAAAGTAAAAGTAAATTTAGCTTAAAGTCTTTCCGGTCCTCGTACTGTACAGAATTAGCAATAATCCTAAAATAGAATTTATGCAACCTACAAATCCCGAAGGCCATTATTCACTTTTATTTCTGCCTCTGAAACAAAAGTTTTTATTTGTCTCTGCATTCCTCCTTTATAGCTAATGATCCAGAAATGCTTCTGCAGGCAGATAAACAAACTTCAGAGACAGCGTTTGTCAAGCAGCAGCACATTTCTAATGGAGCAGAGCTACTGTGATCCAGCTCACATTTACAAATCTATATTTAAACCTTCCCACCTTTTGCCTGAAGTTTTGTTTCAGGGATCAACAAGTCTTTCGATTCAAACAGTCACCACAGGTCAACGTGAATTAAAGGTACGCGACGCATCAGTTCCTTTAGAGCCAAAGAGTTAGAAATGAGTCGGATTAATGTTGATTTGAGACATACCTCATAAGGCTGGTATCCAAGCATTTCAAGCATCATTTCCTTGTTTAAGCTTCAACAATTATAAAGGAAAAAAAAAAGATCTGGGTTTAACTTCTAAACTAAGAAGAGCTGTAGCTGCTTCCTCCTCTGCTGTTCCAGAAAACTAAGCCTACAAATATGAGGAGAAACACATTCAGCTCATCTTTTAAAAGGCAAGAAAAGCAATTAGCTATGCATGTCAAGGAATCCCAGCTAGCACAATGAGCCTTTTCAAATTTGTGTTGTTTTATGTAAAATCTGTATTTATTCTTTTATGGTGTATCACTTGATGTCAGGATGTGGAGCCAACAGTTAGTGTCTTTGTTTTGCAAGGCCACCTCCTTAACTGAAACTTGCCTGGGGCTGCTGCTCTGCCCCATCCACTTTTTAACCCATGTGCATAGCTTGGCGTGTGTTCCCAGTTCAGCACAGCACAACAAATGAAGTCTGTTTCATCTTTGTTTTTCTGCAGCTCACATCTCCTCGTGTCTCAAGATGACATTTTTAATCGGGAAGAACGTGCATCTTGAAGCTAATGAATAGCCATCTTAGCTACTCTGTTTTGTTCAAACTGGTGTTATTTCTTGTGAAGAAGCCCACAGGACAGAGCTGAGGAGGTCACAGGCTCTTAACAAACTCTCAGCTACCTCTGACATTTCATCTCCCTGAGCAGAAACTCCTTCAGTACTGCAATAAGCTGTTAAAATAATGAGCTTGACTAGCAGAGTCCAAAAGCAACAATGTAGCAGCACTTTAGCAGAAATACTACCGATACTGTATTTTTGTGTGTGATGTTCAATGCGTGTAATGTTACTTTAATCCAATAAAAAAAATCTCCATCTTATTATAGGCCCTGTAATGGTCACGTTTTTATCCAACACACACGGGAGTGTGTGGAAATAATATGTTTTGAATCTGAGGTTACAGCTTGTGATGCGCTGCGGTGCTGACCACATTAAACTCAGCGATGTTTCCAACGATTAAAGCTGCTTATTTGTCTTAACAAGGGGAGAAATAATTAGTGGCACTTTGCTATGTGAAGTATTCCACCTTTAGAAAAGATCAAACTGATTTTCTGGCAGCGTTTTCATAAACTAAACCTAACAAACTCTGAATTGCAGTCGACTCAATTTGTTTACAGCTTACAGGTGTAAAGGGAAAACGGAGTTACAGCGGTAATGATTAATGGAGATCAGGTGGTCAGAGATGTTGTCTTTGTGTAAGAAATCCTTTCACATCTCAGAACAGAGAGTCTTTCAGAGCCTCTTGTCCGTGCACTGATACACATCACTCTTCTGCATGTGAGCTACATTAACATACTGTGTATCCTGCAGGTATGCTATAAATTCTCATCACAAGGTTGCAAAGCTGACACCACTGGGGGTGGGGGGTGCATTCACAGTGTTTCAATGACTCATTAAGAAGAGTAATATCACGCTTTAGGCAAAAGACTGTGATTAATTCCTGTCGATCACTGACAACATCCTTCAGTCTTTACTTTGTTCTCATCATGCTGCTTTGCATAAGCTTATTGCACATCTATAGTAATTGACACATCTGCAGGCTCATTTCCTCGGTTATCTGAAAATCTATAGCAACTTGACTCTACAAATCAGTTTCTCAAGCCACTTAATTAAAAAGTCAAATATATGATGATATGCTTTGCACATTATTAACCAAACAGGCACTGAGCCTGGTAATACTTGACTATGTAGAAACCTAATCCAGAAGGATATACTTGAGCCATAAATGAGTGACCCAGTTATTAGCCATGCAGGTTTAAAGAATGTGTAAACAAAACTGTGAAAGTGAATTATTTCTGCCTTTAAGATTGGTTTTATTCCTCCACCAATCTTTTTGCGTTTATTTGAATTACAGATACAATAACCACCATTTTAAGAAAACATGTTTTAGCTAATTAGTTAATAATCTACTGGACGTACAAGTAGTAATGACAAAACAGAAACATTAGACAAGACAAATAAAAAACAATACTTGTCTTCAAAGCCAAACAGTACAGATGTAGAAAAATCAGCTACAGTGATGGTCATCATTTTTGTTTTAATCAAATAAATGATGAACAGCTAACAAAAGAAACCTCGGGTGGTAATTCAATCCAACTGTACCAAATTGTGGAGTTCATAGTGAAAGAAATATTTTTGCATTTTCTGAGCATTTTGTTAGGCACATAGAAAAAAAAAAGCCAGATGAGGTGGCTCAGTAATCTGGTTTGGATGCCTCTTGGTTTGCTCTCTGGTGAGGTGGTGAGGTGCAGATCACATCTAAAGGAGGCCCTAGATAAGACGCATGAATGCTGGAGGGACTTCAGCATTAAAAAAGTTGTATACATTTTTTTTACATGCTTTTAATCTACAAAAATCAGCAATATGGAAGAATTGTGAGAATCGAATCGGCACCCAAAAAATTGGAATTGCATCGAATCAGGACAAAAGCATATTGTCACAGCCCGAATGACTTGGTTGTGTTGGATACACTTATCTGGTTTATTTGAGCTGATCTGAGATCTGTCAAACAAGGTATTTAACCTTTTAATCCAAAAGGCATCACTCATTTTGTGGGATTTTATAAAGTAACTTTACAGACATGGCAATTGTCAGCATCCAATTTTGGTGGGGATACTTACTAAATATTTAATATATTAAGCTTTGATATGGCAAAGTCAGAACTAAAGCATGATTTTATTTTACTCCGATTTTAAGATAAACATCAAATCCGTAAACTGGCTTTGGTTTTATTGATTTCCGATCAAACTTTATTTTTAAAGCACTTCTTATACAGAAGATTTGCAACTCAAAGTGCTTCCATTAACACAAAAAGCACAATAATCTTATGGGATTAAGGTAAATACAAGAACATAAAAACAAGAAAAAAAAATGCATGGACAACTAACAGTTCCTATCAGCTTCCTTGTACCGTGTATGATACTGTTGAAATAGTCATGTACTTCAATAGTCACCTTCAATACAAACATTCATCTAAATTATTTTTGTTTCCAAGAGACAGTTTTAGTTTTTGTGATGATCCATAACTAAAGTTTATTTTGAAGGAAAATGTAAAAAGCTGGTCGGACTGATCAGTTTGTTCTGCCAGGTGCTTTGGTTTAATCTAATATGTGCACCGTACTTCCTGTGTGGAGAAGATCCTTTAAAGCAGCTGGTTTCTGAGCTGCACCAGCAGAGCGGTTGTAATCATCCTGATCAGAGTCCCTGGCATTTATTTATTGAGCCAGCTAAAATGTACATTTTGTAATTCATCTGCCCTCCAGCTAATTCAGCTTCTTCCAGTCATCATGTCCGGAATCGTTTCGGTTTTTTTCTGCTAATAAAAACAGTTTTGCCCAAATACGCTGTCCTGCACAGCAACAGGTTTGCTTTTTTAACTGACCACAGGACAAAACAACCTGTCATTTCTATAAGTCATAATAGATATTTTTATTCTTTTCTGTCCTGTGAATGATCCCCGACTGCACAGATATATCTTTGACCCTTTGGGGGTCCCAGACTCCTTACTGGGAAACTGCTCCTATAAACTCACATCTGACAGAGAGAGTTTTGTTAAACACAGACACAAAGATCCACTGAATCTGTGTGTGTGTGTGTGTTGTGTGTGTTTCTCTCTCTCTTTTTCACACTTCCTTAGAATCGATAACAGCCCCCCCCCCCCCCCCCCCCCCCCCATCATACATAGTAGCTGAGTTTGAAAATAGAAGCAAAGACAGCATTAAAGTCATTATGACAGAATATAGAGGTGCCCCAAAGTCAGTCAGAAGCACAACTATATGCAGCTGTTTTACAGCACAAGGAGTGTGTGTGTGTGTGTGTGTATCAAGGAGATATGAGGTAAAAATGGCTAATTTTGCCCTTTTACAGCTTTTTTAGATATTAGCTATCAAAATATAAATATAATATGAATAAAATCATGCTTTAGGCATCCAGTCATTGTTTAAATGTTGAAAGAAAAAAGGAGATGTAAGATAGCAAATTCTTAGATTTTTTTAAAAAATGTACATTATTAGATTTTATTTAATTAGCAGATTAAAACTTGTAGGACTATACTGATCAATTCATTAAACTGTTGCATTAAACTGATTTCTTCTTGGTATTATTTTTAGAATATGAACTGCATTCTTCTCAGTTTATTTACAAATTATGGGGGAAAAAGTAAATTAATAAGTTAAAGGATTGATAAACTTTGATAAAGCAACAAAACGTGTGACTCGCTGCGATCTGCAGTCCATTGTTTTCCATCCAGCTGATTTCGCTTCATCCTTGGACAGAAACAAGCGATTCATTTTTTTTTTTTAGTTTGTTTTGTCCTCAGGGATTTCCTAAATTATCACACATAATTAGATGATCTCACAGCTCCAAGTGACTTCACTGAAGCCCCTTCAGGGCCACAGACTTCAGGCTGGAACATCCTGGCCTCGTCAATACGGCTTTTGTTGCAATGAAAAAACGTTGAATGTGACGAATTTTCGGTTTTTAAGGTTTAAAAAAAAGGGACCCTTTTTATGGTGCATTTGCAAAGTGAAGACACACACACAGATTAACTTCTGTGTGGTTACTTTTTCAAAACTCTATGAAGAGTCTAAACAATGTGGCGTCCAGCATTCATTCAAGCTGAGTTCGACATATTCTGTGAGGCATCTCTGATGTGATCCATACACAATGTTAGCTGATGGCCAGAAGCAAGGATATGAACTTTCCTTTCTCCAGCTTCATTTTATATACTTTTCCCAAAGTACACTGTTTGAAAAATAAGACATCAACTTCTAACACACAGCATCTGCAAACACAGCAAACAAGGCAGCTTGTTGTTCCCCAGCTCCTTTTTAGCCACCAACAGGCCAGAGGGCACCAGCAACATATCCCCTGAAGAGTCAGAAACCCAGCAAAAACAAGCACAAAGCATCCTGCTGTACTGAAAGAGGGCGCAGGGTGAGCGCAGAATGACAAACAACGATTTGTTTTTTTTTTTTTATTATTACTTATATGCTACAGGCATTCCCTGATGATCCTACCAGGATACATTAACAACACTGCCCCCGTTGACTACGCAAACTGGAAGAATAGGCCACTTTGTCTCAGTTAAGCTGTTAACGTGGTTAGCGCAGCTTGCAGACAACAACTGTGATGCTAATGTCAGTGGCTACATCTCAACAACTTGCGGTCTCCTCCTCTGACACGGCATTATGCACAAGTGTGGAAAATTAGCACCTTAAGCTAATAAAATCCTGGTGTCTTTAAATGATAAATGTTGGGTAGCATAAATCATATTACATGACGTGAAAGTGGATTAGTTTTATAAAATCTGAGCATACGGCTAAATATAGAACGCTAATGATAAAATACTATGACAAAGCTTGGCAATGAAGGCTAGTGGGGGCAGATTAGCGCTTAAAATAACACTGCTTTGTTTCATGAAGTGTTTACTCTGCACGATGCAGACTAAATTATTGCAGTAGAAATATGTCATGGCAATATGTTTGTAACTAAATAAAACATTTTATATTAAATTACTTTTAGTATCAGCTGACAAACAGAAAGCAAAGTGAATTATGAATACGGGTCACGTACTACACTGAAAGTAGGATGAAAAAGTACAAAGTAGAAGAGTATGTTGATCTTTTTGTGAAGGGCGAAAAAAAAGAAAAAAGAAATCATGGAATCATTTTTTAAAACCGTTTTAGGAAGTAACCTCTACAGAAATTTCAAAGCAGTGGTTTTTTTCCCTAAATATGCCGTGGAATTAAGGCAGTGGGGGCTAATCACAAGCATTCTTCACTGAATTAGCGTTCGGTGTGTGGTAAGGCTGTGCTCGCCTTTGTCTTGATCCCTAAACTGATCCCATACTTATTCCCCACAAGGTCACAGGTCACTTGGTTAATTAAGGGTCCAATCAGTCTTTAGATAAACTCATCTGAGCTTAATGTTTGCACTTTCTGAGGTCCAGCAGCTCTGCCTGGTACCCCTGAGCTTTGTGTGGACTCTGCTAATCTATCCACAGACAGGGGAGCAGGTTAACCCAGCTAAACAGCGCCAAGCTGAAATGGCCTTTTCATTTGAGGACTTCAGTCAAAGAAGAATGTCTGTAAGCTCTGGGCCAAAGCAGAGTAACTACTCTAATTTGATGTATTGTACAGGGTGAGGGGTTCAAGGTGGGAGCATCCTAAACCTCTCAAAGAGCAGCAGATTTTAAAGAGTAAGTAATGTTTATGCTGCATGGGGAGGGTATTTTTATTCAGTGGATGTTCTGCATTTGTGCCTGACTGCTGGCCCATGCCACACACATCCAGGGTGATGAAAGTGTGGGTAAGCAAGAAAGCATGAAATCTCCAAATGTGCTGCAGATGGATTTAACTCAATTAAGACATCGCCGTATCTCACATTTTTACACAGTATTTAGAGGTTATCAAGAAAAACTTCAATCTTCAGTAAGTTAAAGGTTTTCTTTTTAGTGAGGGGGGCTCAGTGGCTATTTATGATCTACAGCAGAGGTACAACAGAGGTTTTCAGGGTGGTGTTGGGCATTTCACTGGAGATCTATTTTACTGGTGTTAGTGTCATTAAGCAGAAGGAAACCCCAAAAATTGCCTTAATGTGTATTAGTTGGTTATGAACCCGGTTTGGATATAAGAAGTAATACTTAAGGAGGGATCTAAGTTATTTCCTCCTCTTTCCAAGGGTCACAAATTATGTTTGTGTGGTTTTAATTAATAATTATGTGTTCACAAGTGTATCGTTCCATGCTTGGTCTCAGCAGAGGTCCACTGTCTTACCCTCTAATCTACAGCAGCTACGGTATCAAACTGAAACATCTAAGTGTAACGCAGTGTTATTTACTATCACTTCCACAATAGCCATCAAAAGGAATCAATACTGGTTTATAGTAAAAAGAATTCAGATTTTTTCACAACGAGGGTTCTCATCTGCGTTGACACAAAAGTCATTAATGCAATCAACTGATAAAACTTTTGCCGTTAAGAGAACATAATAGTAACAAAAAATTGGACAAAAGCTTCCTTTGGATTCTCAAAGTGTCAACCTACATACAATATGAACAATATGAACAGACACAAAACTACACAGATACAGCAGCAAGAGCAATGACAAAAACGTCATACACTGCAAAACTTTAACACGTTGACAATGATGTAAAAACATTCTTTTCTGAGAAAGAAGAAACATGAAATGTTTTTGTTCTGTCAGAACCCGTTAAAAAAAAAAAATACTAAAAACTTATGTGCATGTGCAAAACTTTAAAAGAGGCAGACTTTTCTTTAAAAAAAAAAGAAAACATGGCAAATCACTAATGAAAAGTGTTGAAAACATGCTCCAGAAATTGTTCTAAATATAAAAAAAACTAGTTATGTCTGAAAAGTAGCAAAAGCACAAGAATTCTGCATCACAGACGAACACGTTCCCGTTTACGCAACTTACGCAACACAACCCAACATCACAAAACGCAACGCAACACACTTCTGTCGATGTTTCATTTCAGCCTTTTTTAAAAGAAAATAAAAACACAAGGAAACAGCTAAACTTACCGAAATGTGTTGTTGAAATGAACTGTCAAACACAATAGTCTGTACTTGTACAGCAAATCTTTACAGTCTCTCGTCCCTTGGACTGCCAGGGAATCAAAGCTATGAAAAGATGTGAATGTAGCTGAGCAAATAGGATTAAAGATGTCTAAATCCAAATGGCTGGAAGCACAGCATGCATTAAAGAGGAATTCTCTCAGGAAAGATAATCCCCATATACGCATTTTAACACACTTCACTCACCCCTATGCTTTTTTTTTTTTTTTTCTTTACACACAGACATAGTAAAACCACAAGTGCCCGACTGTCTACACACGAGTCACCAATACCTATAAATACAGCGAGACCATTCAGGCTGCAGCAGTGACGCATCCAACTTCCAGAGACGGAAACTTCATGCTGCTAATTAAACATATCTCCTCTTCCCAGACATTAGGAACTACATCTATGGCGTCTTACCTTGAGCACCTCCATTGGCACCTGTGCAGCAGGTGGTATACTGACGGGGGCACTGACATTGATGGCAGGGGTCTGGGTTGCTGTGGTTTGTGGGTACTGGGAGGACTGCTGTCTCTGCTGCTCCCGCCGCTCCTGTTCCTGTAACTGCTCCCGCATCAGCTGTTGCCGCAGCAGGATGCGTGATGTCATGGCCGAGGAGCTCAGAGGGGGCTTGGAGGAACCGTGCTGGTCCGACGGGCTGCTGCAGAGGGAGGGTAGAGGGGGGAGAGGGGTGGGGGCAGATGGCAGATGAATGGTCAGAGAGGGAGAAAGAGAAAGCCAAAGACCGATTAGAGAGTTCGAGGTGAACAGAGGCCAAAAGATGGCGAGTGATAGTGGAGAGAGGGTAGAGGGAGGTCAAACGGGGCAGGAGAGGTCAAGCAAAAAGAGAGCAGGAAAGTAGAACAGGACAGAAGGGAGGCTGACATTAACACGATGAAAGTAGACTGGCAGGAAGGATGACTGAGGGGGCTGAGATCAAAAGTAAAGTCTTGTCTGTAGAGCTGCAAATATGAATCGACCGACGAGTCGGTTGATCTATTTTCCATCGTTTTCTTTCTCAGTTCTTGTCATGAGCTGTCTTATATTGCACAGATGAAACTACATTGACACAAATGGAAGTCAAAACATGCTCATATCAATATTCTCACTGAAATGAACTAAAAACAATGGAGAGGAATATCATTCCGATAGCAGGGAGTAGTCACAAAGGTTTTTTGCTGAAAAAAAAAAACACCATAAAAAGAGGAAGACCTGCGAAAAAGCTGCCTCAGTTTTCCCATTCTCTTAAATTTAGACGGTTACTCCCCAGACTGAGTCTTGCTGCCCTAAAATAGAGAGACTCTGCTGAAGCAGAAGTTGTCGGGATGAAGCCTTCATGGAGTGAGTGATCCTTTTGATAAAACCCAGTAAAACGTCTGGCCAATCCAGCTGTGCAGTAATCGTACTAATTAGCCAGTGCACTCAAAGACAGCTTCGGTCTGCAGCGTATTTACTGGGTGTTAAACCTTCAACATGCCGTAACATTGCCTACATCTCTTTGTCCGACACCACACGTACTGAGCTCTGCACCAGATACATAACAAAACCAATATGCAAGATTTCAGGTCAAACAACAAGATCTTAAATGGCTAAACAAAAGCTAACTTTCAGCATTCTCTGTTAAAGTAAAGCATGAAATCGGACAGCTTTTTCTTTTTTCATGACGGCTCCTTTGTACTTTGCACAGACCATGGAATCAGGTTTAGTGTTCATATGCTTAATTCCTCTGTCTGTGTGACTTGTGTTTCCTTTCATCTGAGAAATTTCAAACAAAGTCACTGAATCTAATGTTAAAACTCTTTATGTCTACTGCCAGGGCTGAAAGCTTTGGGTTTTCTTTCTTTATTTAATCAGCTTCACTGTTTGAGATGCATTTGTACTTACAGTTCATTATTATTGGACAATACCACTAATGCTCTGATCCCAAGGTCTGAAGCAAGGAGTCTGATGAAAATTACCAGCAGTTACTATTTTTCCAAATTAAACTTGGTCTTCATGGCCTCCTAGTTATCTGTGAATATAAGTTAAAATCCTTCGACTCACATTTAAAGCTCTTAGTGTCCAAGTTTACTTATAACTTAAAGAGATCATAGATTACTGCTGCTTCCTTAAGATGTAGGCAGCTTTTCACCTTTAAGATTAGACTTCAAACTTTCCTTTTTGATAAAGGTGAGTGCTGACTGGGTGATGCTGGTCCATCCCTTTAGTTAAACTACTATCGTTGTAGACTACTGGAAGACTTATTGTGATGATCCCTGACCCTCTCTGTACTTTTCTCTCTTTACCTTTTATAGTCCATATATTCATTCAATCATTATCCTAACTGCTTAGTCCAATTAAGGGTCGCAGGGGAGCTGGAGCCTATCCCAGCAGTCTTTGGGCAAAAGGCAG
This sequence comes from Telmatherina bonti, assembly GCF_933228915.1. Lineage (NCBI taxonomy): Eukaryota > Metazoa > Chordata > Actinopteri > Atheriniformes > Telmatherinidae > Telmatherina > Telmatherina bonti. The sequence continues at coordinate 30,556,751 of NC_136622.1, forward strand.
GATACACCCTGGACAGCTCGCCACTCCATCGCAGGTTGTCCATATATTTCTATATGAAATGAAAGGTAACATTAATTCATGTGTCTCTTTCCTGTTGGCTACTCTGAGTCGTCTTTCAACTGGAAAGATATATATGTATATGTATATGTATATATATGTGTATATATATGTATATGTATATGTATATATATGTGTATATATATATATATATATATATATATATATATATATATATATATATATATATATATATATATATATATATATATATATATATATATATATATATATATGTATATACATATATAGATAGATATAGATAGATATAGATATAGATATAGATATAGATATGATCCAGATAAAACTGCACATAATTTTCTGCAGACAAAACTTAAAGACAGAAAGAACCATAACTGAACGAAACATGCGGAAAGCAACACTATGTGCACGGCAAGGTATCACAGAGGTGTAAAACCGCTGCGTGGTGATGTCCATAAGTTCCAGACAACAGGAGGTCACAGCATGCTAACCATTTTATATGTGCTTATGTTAAGTTGCCTCAATAAATCAAAGAGCAGGGCTTTACTTACTCAAATTATATGTTAGTTAAAATAAAACCCAGCAAACCCTGCAGCAACCTTTATCAAAATTGATTAATATGCCTCATATTATTCTAATGAAATTACTACTTTCACTTTTGGCAGTGCATACTCTCTGGGATCTTTATGTTAATACACTTAATCCTTTCACTGTCCTACTAGTACCCCCTAGTTTTATTCCATTTTTGAAATGTGTGGGGGTTTTTTTTAACCTTGTTTTATGTTTTATACTTTCATATTTATCTTTTCATAACATTTTTAAAATATTTTTTATATAATGTGCATATTAACTGAGTAGAGCACTCACAATTTCACTATAACTGACACTTCACATTGACTAATCTATCCTAAATATTAAATAAGTGGTTTAATAAACATTTGCAATTTTTAAGCAGTCTTATTGGAATCAAGGAGAAAATGCCCTGTAGTTCATACTTTGTACTAAGTAGTTCATGTTGTTCATGAGCACAGTGGCTAATAAACAGCTGCAGGGTGTTTTTTGACAATAAAGCACATAAAACTATACAAACATAGAAGTTCCAGAGATATTCCAAGGAAAACAATACTGCACAACATTTCTGCCCAGGAATCTTTACATCAGCTGCTGCTCCAGTTTAAACTGCACATCATCCCAAAGACATGCAGGGATGCGACAATGTTAGTGTTTCAATAGTGCTGATAGCCACTAGGTTAAACATCTTCACACCCCTCCAGGCAATCAGAGAAAGAACACATTCTTTGTCAACACAAACACAACAACAACCCGAGGGTGAAGTAGCACTTCCACATACAAAAGAGGAACTGTTAGTCTCCACCTCTCAGTTTTAGAAAAGAAACTGTCAAATATCTGCTGGCGTTAGTGGCTGTGATGTTGACATTCATAGTTTAGCATGCTAGCATGATTAACTGCTTACAGCTGCTAAGTGTGGCAAGCTGGAATTCAGAACGTTGTTTAAAAGCTTTGATAAGTCAGCTGTCAATGATACAAATCTATTAAATCACTTCTGTTTTGTGTAATAAGTGTGATGATGTTTATGTGCCAGAAGGATTTCTATACCAGTGACCAGAAATGCATATATTAGCGCCCTCTTTTGGACAATATACATAATAGGTCCATATCTCCACGATACACATCACAACCTCATATATACAATGTCTTTGGCATTTTTACCTGAAGTTTATTTTAAGATTATCCCACCAATTTCAAGCTTTCTGATTTGAACTCATATTTATTAAAGCAAAGTACCTACAATCAATTTAGCAAAGATCACATTATAAAACAAGGGAAAGTTTAACGTTAGTTCAGAGGTTTAAGGGAAATTGATCTCTGCTGAGATTTATTCATAGTTAACTCACCACGTGATTTTGTTTGCTATATTGTAGATTATGAACTGAAACAAAAGGGACCCTCAGAGTCCCCATTTCTCTCAAAGTTTCTTCATTTTCACTGTTTGGTGGAATTTTGCCCGCTTTGCCTGAAATACATAAAAAGCTCTTTTGTCCTTTTTTAACCTTTTCACTCCTGCGTGTGTGCACACCTCCTCTGTAGTTTGTGTGATCTTGAAGAGGGGTGGGGGGAAACAATGGCTGTACAGTCTTTAAGAGTCCCACCCACCACAACTCATGATTCGTTTAATTGTGCTCACTATGCTGCTCCATCATGTTAACCATGAGTCAAAGAGTCAGAGCTCAATCTGATGCAGGATTTATTGACACACAAGAACCGAAAAGTAACATGAAGCAATTTTGTGCTTTGAGAAGAAGAGAGGGTGAGTAGTAACATGTAGAAGGGCAGAAAAAAGTCTGATCAGAGGCAAAACACTGAGCTGTCAAAGGTAAACGATCTGCCATGCAGACACTGTGTGCTCCGGTTATGTTTAATGTAAAGCAGTGTTATCATCACGTACATGAAATGTGCTGTACAAATGAACTTGCCTTGCCTTACTGACTGCTTTGCACACGTCTAGCAAAGTTAAATGAAAAAGAAACTAACTTAAAAACTTTATTCTAAGAAGCTGTTTTAGTTGTAACTTATAATATAAACATCCTTAAACAATCTAATTGGTACTTTTGTATAAAAAATGTGAATAATCGATCAATAACCAGCTGCAAACATTATTTTTATAGTAAACACAATTTGCATAGTGAAAAATCTTGCAAAGTTTTGATTGTATCTACTTCCCAGACTGTCCTTGATTTGGACATTAAGTGTTGCACACACACATATAGACTCCAAAGTCATGTCTTACTTCATGGCAACAATATCACAGATGCTGCGGAGTCATACTCACAGACAGTCAAATAAGCAGGGTCTGTACACTTGCACTCCTACGGCCTCCATATTTGTTTGTTTTTTCCCTGAAGGTGCACCACCCGCCCTTGGAGAGCAGTGAAAGTCATGCTGGTGGTGCAGTGCTGAAAGTGTGTCAGAGGGGGGAGGCTCCAGGGCCCGGCCTGGAATCTCCAATCGCCTCACAGAGTCCTAGGCAGAGGACCAGCCCCGCAACAGCAGAGGAAGGGAGAAGGCCAGTGCCCACTGGAAATACACCATCCGTTAGCACGCTGTGTAAAACCACACAGATAGTGTTTCACTTCGGAACACGTGTCGATGTGTGTCAAGCAGATGCTGAAGTTGTCGTCGTGTGGCAATAAAGGCAAATAAAATATGCTTTTTTAAATCTGTGTTAGGATGCATCTCTTTAAAACAAGTAAAAAGTGGATTTTAATCATAAAAGCATGACCAACGTTCATTCAGTTTAATGTTTGAGTGTGTGCAACAGTTTATATGCATGTTTTTGAGTTTGACATAAATAATTTGGCTTTGTATTACAATCTGACTTACACATGAGAATGTATATCATAACTATTTTTGATACAACCTAAGAGGGTTTTGTCAATTTGATCATTTTTATACAAAACAATCAGTCACATGCTATTCTTTGGTTGTTTTAAAACATGCCCAGAAAAAAATCTTCTATTTATCTCTAATCATCTTAAAGAAAGAAGTAAAGAAAGATGTACATATTTCTCAGCCTTTAAGGCAATTTTTTTGTTTATGTTTTTGACATTTACCTCTATGGGAGCTACTTTTCTGAGTTTGTTGCACTTTTTCTGACATTAATGTTTGTTTTTTGGGGTTGCATTTACTACTGGGTATAAAATAAGAGTATAGTAGGATTTTGTAATCACACAATATTATAGATGCTATTTAGCTTAAAAAAAAAAAAAGCAAGTGCAAGGCAAGTACCATGTAAAGCAACAAACTGGTGAAATAATAACAAACTGCGAAGAAAAAAAAAAAAAAAACAGGTAAAGTACAGTCCTGTAAACTGATTGCTTCCTACAATTCTGTCTCCTTTTATTCTCCACAGAAACAGAGGAACAATCCTTTTCTGCTCAAACTGCACAGCCTCTCTGTCCAAACCCATCTCTGTGATTCTGAAAGTACACTAACACACACCGCTTTGCTGGAGCTGGCATCAGGCCCTGGAATCAGTCACTAGCAAGCAAATCAATGATAATGGGAAGCAGCATGTCTAGACCATTAATTATGTACGGTAGGCCTTGTACTCAAGCCATGCAAAAAAACATTTTCCGAAACACAAACTAACAATAACAACAATAGCAAGGAAACAGTCAAATAACTATAATAATTATGTAAACAATCCAAAAAAACAAAGTAATAAAACTCCTTGTAAAGATCATTTGAGATCAACAGCAACCAGAAAATGTTTTTAACGTAATAATCAGGGTGGAGGATTCCTTCAAATGAATTTGAAAAAAGCTTTTAACAGAAAAAGGTGTAATAGCGTCACTAAACCCCAGATCAATTTAAACAGAGCATAAACCAGACCAGGTACAGGTTAAATTGGGAGGAAGGGGTTGTAATAGATATAAAGGTTTCTGACAGTTGTGTAACTCTTTCAATTTAATGCAGAACTTGCCGACAAAATGCAAGATTTGTGCATCATTTAAGATTAAAACTCGAGGGGATCTTTCCCTATGAGATTGAAAGAAAAACAACACACTGTTTAATGCTGGTAAACTGTGATTTGACAGCAATTCCAATGTTGAAGATAACAATGGTACGGACATCAGACATTTATTGAACTGGTTCCACAGTTAAAATTCAGCTGACTGGCCAGTTGATGCAACCGAAGTTAAAAAGGTATAAAATGGTTTATGAAGGAAAGAATTCGAGGTGAAAGTGTATAAAGCAATGATTAGGTGGAGCTAAGGTAAAAAAAGATGATCACCTGGCAGATGTCATGGTGAAGCAAGCTAACAGGCAGCAAGATCCATAAATATTTAAGATGTAGACAACAATTTTAAAGAATTTTTCTAACACAAGTTCATGAGGTTACTGGTAATTTAAGTGTCTATGGCCCAATTTATTGCAAAGACCTATCATCTTGTTAGGATTTATGGTTCTCATGACATGATACTGCACACACCTTAGAGTAGGGCTGTTGCGATATGCTTTTGTCCCGATTCGATTCGATATCGAATTTTTGTAGATTAAAAACAAAAAAAAAATGTACAAATTGTTTTTTGCTAGTCGTTTTTCTTGATTTCAATTAGGGAAAAAAAACACTTTAGCATAGACCATCATTCTGCTGCTTTAATACCCAAGAAGACAAGTAAAAAGATCAATAACAAGGACAAAAAAATTCTAACGAGTTATTTTTAATTATTTGAAAACAATATATTTTTTAACAAAAAAATCTATGTTAAAATTGTGAAGCAAAAAAATCCCAATATTTGATTTTTCTATTTGATTTTCCCACCCCCACCTTAGAGCTTCAGTAAAAGATGCAAACTGCACTTAATAAATGTTTTCCTTGCAGGATGTGTATGTTAAAGCAAAGAATATGTCAAGTAAAGACTATCAAATGCAATTTTTTTTGGCAGCAAAATACTAAAAACGCTTGTAATTTTCCATTTAATCAGTAAATAAACTAACTGAAGCCAGTTAACCACTGAAAACACATGAAAAGACTTTTTAACATGTCAAAACCCATCAGAGAGCATCGTACCAAACAGGGCACGTTGTTGAGTCACCATAAGATAATCAGGTTCTTGGTATGGGAATTTCTGGAAACCAGAACTTGTTGGGATAACTTCTAGTTGCTGGGTCTTACACTAGTAATTAGGTGTTTGCCCTTCTTACTTCCCCTCATTCACTGCTGGCTAGGCTGCTCCTCTCCTCCGTCTGCACTTTAACAAGTAGAGAACAGTGCGTCCAAGGTCAGTCAGAAGGAGGACATTGTATACCTTCCCACAGCAGGTTGAATGAGTCCATATGGTTTTCAAGTTCATATAAATAAGGTTGTTGTAGTAAAGCAGCAAGGAAGCTTTTCCTGTAACTCTTGAGGAGGAATTGCTCCCAGTACTTCATGAAGGTGAAAATTACAGACATTCAACACATTCTTGCATTGTAAAAAGACCATGTTAATGATTTACACTTGAAAAACATTCATCAGTTAACATTTTCACACACCGCAATCATTAAAATCTATGTTATAGTGTGTGTCTTGACTTAAAAAACAAACAAACAAAATCAAATTTCTGTCATATGTGAGTGTTATGGCATGATTTCAGCAGCTACTATTTTCTGTGAGAAATTGACATTAAAGCAGTCATCACACAACAGTATCCTTTTTTTTAATTATTCCATTTTTGTAATAATTAAAAGGTTTGAATGAAAGAACTAAAAGTATAAGAAAGTAGTGTTTGTTTGTTTTTAGTGTTGATGCTGTTCCCAGTGGTCACCATCAGAGGCAGCCAGAGATCACAAGAAAGAAAAAAAGATAGACTTCAGTGGCAGGACATGTTGTCCAGGCTGTATGCTAATTAGTAGGGGTGGGAAAATCGAATTGAAAAATCTAAAATCGGGATTTTTTGCTTCACAATTTTAAAACAGATTTTTTTGTTAAAAAAAAAAAAAAAAAAGATTTTTTTTTTCTTCAAATGAATAAAAATAATACATTATGAATTTTTTGTCATTTTTATTGTTTTTATTGATCTTTTTACTTGTCTTCTTGGGCATTATAACAGCATATTGATGTTGTGGCTACTGGATTGTTTTTTCAGCATTGAAATCAAGTGATGTGACGAGTAAAATAAAAGTTTCAGACATTTTTTTTTTGTTTTTAATCTACAAAATCAGCAATATTGAAGAATTGTGAAAATCGCAATTTAAATCAAATTGGCACCCAAAAAATCGGAATCGAATCGAATCGGGACAAAAGCGTATCGTCACAGCCCAACTAATTACAACATCTGTCTGTGTCATTTAGTACATCAGCCCATCTTAGATCACAGATGAAAGTCTTGGGACTCCTTGGTACTCCTACCAGGAACAACCTGCTCCCAATGCAAACTTTATTACCATCAACCCTTGACTCTGCTTACTGTCTCTGAATGATAGTCTGAATGGGTGTCATATGAAATATCCATCCATCCATCCTCTATACCACTGACTGCAAATCAGAAGCTGCAGCCTTTCCCAGCAGTTAGGCAAAAGGCAGGGCACATGCTGGACATTACAAAACAATGTGTTTTCTTTAGTTTCTTTTTTTCTTAAAGCTTTCTGTACCTTCACTGGAAGCAGTTGAAATGAAGATCAATATCCTTAAATACATTTTTTTTTACATATCAGTCAAAGTAAAGCTCTGATGTAGAATAAGTAATATAAAAAAAATATATGACAACGAGACATGACTCTAAAGCCCTTCTGACATATGAGATGTGTAACATTAATGCCTTCTACACTGGCGGCCGTCGGCTTCTCACACATTGGTCCTTATGCTAATGTTCGTCTCTCTTCATTCAGACATGTCAGTGAAAGTGACGTTAAAAGCTTTTTTTCTGTTGTTGTTGACTTTGTCTTCATCTAGAGGGGTTGTGGGATGTTCTTTATTGTGTTTCTGTACAGGTGTAGCAGATTTTCTAGAGTCTTTGGTTGGATTGCATTATTTTCTAGGTGTAGCCCTGTCTCTCCCCTTTTTTTCTATTTTCATTTTCTTTTCTGTTTTCTTTCCATCATTTTTCTATCCTATCCGGTCGGATCCACAAGTAATGGAGGAGATGCAAAAGCAAACATTTATTCAAAATAAACAAACAAACACAATCAGAATTCAGATTATAAAGGGGATCTTTGCATCTATAAAGCGCTGCTTGGCAAAGCACATTTGCTCAGCACCATACAGCAGCCATATATTATCATACTTCTTGCTTTAACGCTGGACAAGTTAAAAAAAAAAAAAAAAAAAAAAAAAAAAGAGTATTTGCAACAAATACAAGATTCAATCGTATATAAACTCAAGGTTATCTAATTTGTTTTATTCCTGAAACTGTTCATATTACCGTGCACAGCATGCAGTGGTTGTGTGAAACGGTGATAAAAGATGGACAGACGCAGCTGAATCAGGCTTCTACATAAGCTTTCTCAACCATCACTATTATACACTACTCACAAAAAGTTAGGGATATTCAGCTTTTGGGTGAAATTTCACAACAAGCCTAAAATGCATTCAAACCTGTACAGGTGAACTTAATGTGATCTTCTCTAAGCTTTTAAATGCACATGTCCCACTGTTAAATGTTTCAATAAATTTTGCACAAGTTGCTGTTCTCTAACAAGGAGCTTAACGGCAACAATCACGGCAGGTGTGTGATCCTTGAATTGACCAATAAATGTCCTGGTTCAATTAGAGCTGGTGTTTAAACAGTTGTCCTCATCATGCTGTTCACATTTTGACATCATGAGACCAAGACGACACCTAACAATGGAACAACAGTCCCTTGCCATTGCGATGCTTCAAACAGGACGTTCTCAGACAGAAGTGGCCACTGAGCTTGGAGCATCACAGAGTGTCATCAGCAGGTTGCAACAGAGATATCGAGAGACTGGAAGAGTCACAGAAAGGCCTAGAAGTGGATGTCCTTTGGCCACATCCCGTGCTGATGACCGCTACATTGTGAACACTGCCCTGAGAAACCGGATGATGAATGCCACTCAACTCCAGGCACGTTTAAGAGAGGTGAGAGGCACCCAAGTGTCACGTCAGACCATTCGAAACCGTTTACATCAGCGTGGTCTGCGTGCTAGACGACCTGCACGGGTACCTGACCACACCACCAGGCACAGGCATCATCGTCTTGCATGGGCCAGGGAGTATTTACGCTGGACGAGGAACCAGTGGGCCTCAGTGCTGTTCTCTGATGAAAGTCGATTCACACTGAGCAGAAATGATGGCCGGCAACGATGTTGGAGACGTCAGGGAGAGCGCTATGCATCAGCCACTGTTGTCACCAGGCGAGCTTTTGGTGGTGGCGGTGTTACAGTGTGGGCAGGGGTGTCCACTTGGTACAGAACTGCCCTACACTTTGTGAATGATACAGTGACAAGCCCATACTACCTGAATAACATCATTAATCCAGTGATTGTGCCCCTACATGAACAGCACAGGCCTAATTTCATCTTCATGGACGACAATGCTCCTGCTCATCGAGGCCGCATCATCAGGGAACGGCTGTTGGAGACTGGTGTACCTCAAATGGAACAGCCTGCACTCTCTCCAGACCTGAATCCCATTGAAAACCTGTGGGATCAGCTGAGCCGTCGTGTAGAGGCTCGAAACCCTGCACCCCAGAACCTCAATGACCTGAGGGCTGCCCTTCAAGAAGAGTGGGATGCCATGCCTCAGCACGCAATAAGTTGCCTTGTGAACAGCATGAGACGTCGTTGTCAAGCTGTAATTGATGCTCAAGGGCACATGACGAGATATTGAGACGTTCACATTTTTTGTTGTGGTGTAACTACCATTGTTGTTACCTTTTGTGTTGAATGAATTTTTTGCAATGAGGAAATCAGTAGTGCATCCTTCTACTTAAATGTCTTACTTTTATGATATTATATCACTGTAGCATGAACATATTGCATTTTCCATAAATTTCACCTGAAAGCCAAATATCCCTAACTTTTTGTGAGTAGTGTACAACCGGATTCCAAAAAAGTTGGGACACTTTAGAAATTGTGAATAAAAACTGAATGCAATGATGTGGAGGTGCCAACTTCTAATATTTTATTCAGAATACAACATAAATCACAGGTCAATAGTTTAAACTGAGAAATTGTATGATATTAAGGAAAAATATGCTCATTCAAAATTTCATGGTGTCAACAAATCCCAAAAAAGTTGGGACAAGGCCATTTTCACCACTGTGTGACACCTCCCCTTATTCTTACAACACTCAACAGACGTCTGGGCATTGAGGAGACCAGCTTCTCAAGTGTAGACATAGGAATGTTCTCCCATTCTTGTCTAATACAGGCCTCTAAGTGTTCAATCGTCTTGGGTCTTCTTTGTCTGACCTTCCTCTTAATGATGCGCCAAATGTTTTCTATAGGTGAAAGATCTGGACTGTTGGCTGGCCAGGTCAGTACCCGAATCCTTCTCCCACGCAGCCATGATGTTGTGATTGATGCAGAATGTGGTCTGGCATTATCTTGTTGAAAAATGCAGGGTCTTCCATGAAAGAGACGACGTTTGGATGGGAGCATATGTTGCTCTAGAACCTGAATATATTTTTCTGCATTGATGGTGCCTTTCCAGATGTGCAAGCTGCCCATGCCACACGCATTCATGCAACCCCATACCATCAGAGATGCAGGCTTCTGAACAGAGCGTTGATAGCAACTTGGGTTGTCACTGTCCTCTTTGGTCCTGATGACCTGGCGCCCCAGATTTCCAAAAAGAACCTCAAAACATGATTCGTCTGACCACAGAACAGTCTTCCATTTTGCCACACTCCATTTTAAATGACTCCTGGCCCAGTGTAAACATCTTCGCTTGTGGATCTTTGTTAGAAATGGCTTCTTCTTTGCAGAATAGAGTTTCAGCTGGCAACAGCGGATGGCACGGTGGATTGTGTTCACTGACAATGGTTTCTGGAAGTACTCCTGAGCCCATGCTGTGATTTCCTTCACAGTAGCACTCCTGTTTTTGATGCAGTGTCGTTTAAGGGCCCGGAGATCACGGGCATTCAGTATGGTTCTCCGGCCTTGACCTTAACGCACAGGGATTTTTCCAGATTCTCTGAATCTTCTGATGATATTATTCACAGTTGATGATGACAACTGCAAACTCTTTGCAATTTTTCGCTGGGTAACACCTCTCTGATACTGTTCCACTATCTTTTTACGCAACATTGTGGGAGTTGGTGATCCTCTACCCATCTTGGCTTCTGAGGGACACTGCCAATCTGAGAAGCACTTTTTATACCCAATCATATTGCCAATTGACCTGATTAGTGCTGATTGGTCTTCCAGGTGTTTGCTGTATGCTCAAATGACTTTTTCCAGCCTCTAATAGGTTCTTGTCCCAACTTTTTTGGGATTTGTTGACACCATGAAATTTTGAATGAGCATATTTTTCCTTAATATCATACAATTTCTCAATTTAAACTATTGACCTGTGATTTATGTTGTATTCTGAATAAAATATTAGAAGTTGGCACCTCCACATCATTGCATTCAGTTTTTATTCACAATTTCTAAAGTGTCCCAACTTTTTTGGAATCCGGTTTGTATTTAATAAAAGTTAATTGCACTGAAAGTATAATGTGCAACAACATCAAAAGTCAATCACAGGAAAAATGTAAAAAAATGTACCATAAAAACTATATTTCTATTGGTATATATATATTATATGTTGGTATATATATATATGAACTTTTTATGCTCTTAGAATTCATCATTTATATCGATTTGATTTGGGTCCACATATGTGGCAGCTGCTTTGTCTGAGAGATAATCACCTAGACATCAAGTCGTCATTGTGACTGACAATTGATCTGTGGTACCTAATCACATCACATACAAACCACACCCACCAAATCTAATAGTACTTTTTAAAAAATAAATATACAGTACTTTTTAACAAATAAATCCTGAAATGTTCATCCTTCTTTGTCATGTATACATATTTGTTTTTCTAAAATGTTAAAAACTTATATATAATATACCAGTTGTGACTTATCATTGAAAATGTGCAAAACAATACAACTAATCGTGATTCTACTTTTTGTCTTTTTTGCGCACTAATTGTTATCTTAATTGTGCATAAATCAAATTTGATACTGTTTCTGAGACCTTTTGCATCATTTTATGGTAAAAACTTATTTAAAGTCCTGTTGAAAACAATCTAACGCTTGTCTTCTGCCCCCTGGTGGATACCTTTTATACTACAATATTTTAATATATTTTATCATTTATTCTATAAGATAAAAAAACAAATGCTAAACATAACAGAAACAAACAAACAAAGTCAAGCAAAACCCAAAGAATATGACATTTATATTATTTTTGGTGCAAGTCATTTTTGGCCACTTGTGCACCATTACTTAAAATGGCCTGGATGGGAATTGAGATAAATGCTGAGTTAGCCATTGTGAGGGTGGAAAGTTCAGTATTGTTTCTTTCAGGTTTTCAGCACTATAATATATAATAAAATTTTCACACAGTTATATTACAATTTTTTTTATAATTTATAATATGAATTTTCTTTGACCTTACTACTGACATTAAAAAGCTCTATTCTGGTATCTAAAACTTCTATCCTAAATTTGATTAATAGGTGTACAAAATAATCCCGAACTCACAGTTTCAGATATGACACTTCCACTGCTAAATTTATGCAGCTTATTTACACTGCATAGAAGACTAGTTCACTGGCTCTCTCACGTCTATTTAATGGCATAAAAAGTCTGGCACATTCATATGCAGCAGTCAGCATGCATTATCAAGCTGCTTCAGCGGCAGCTAGCAAAAGAAACAGATCTGCGAAGGCTGAGATGGCACTGTCACACCTCAAGATTTCTCATTTGGAACAAGCTGAGGCAGCTATTTCAAGACATTAGGCAAGTCAATTATCAATAAGACTAATTATACCCACTGTGTGCAATAATGCCTCACAACGCAGTCATTGTGACTATTATTATGCTGGGTCATCGACATGTGATGGGAAGAGGAAGTGGGATACATTCATTTGAGACAAACAAAGATTCTGACAACTTTAAGTGAAGTGAAGCAATCCAGTACAGAAACTTCATTTAGACTGGGATTCACTGCTGCGACAACCTTGCCTGCAGCAACACAGCACTGCCCAGACTTAGCCCACGTACGTGTAACAGCGTAATGACATTTTCACTAATGAAGAAATTGAAGACATTAGTTTAAAAAATGCAGAACTGGGTTAAAGGTTAAGCCTGTCCAGGATTACGGTTCTTCCCTCCAAACTGGAGCCAGAAAAGGAGACAGAAGACCAATCCATTGTAAAATATGGAGAACGACAGAGAGAAAAGCAACAGCAGGAAAATCGACTTTGTCTGAAGACAGTAGTGTACTGTCCTGGGTCCGTCTAACCCTGACAATGAGGCTGCACTTACTACCTCTAAACAGAGGGGCGTTGACACAAGACAAAGAAGAATCTGGCGCTGCTCTGTTAATACATGTATTAGTCATCATTATCACAGCTTCCCAGCTATATCAAACTCAGAAGTGTTTCATTGTGCATCAAACTCCCCTAGAGAAAAGTCAGATTATTGCATTAGAAGTTAAAAATAGACCATGCTGCTAATGATCTATGTTTAGCACACATTTCAAAACAGAAGTCAGAATCCTTTACAGTCAGTAAGCTCTTAGATTAGAAAGATCACTGTCAGTCAAGATGTCGGTCTATCTTTTCCTTAAAGGGGACAGCTTGGGATTCTTGGGAAGTGTTTGCTGAAAAACAAGAAACTGTGCGTTTCATTTGCGATGTGATGCAGACTGCACAGGACCAGGCCATCTGTTTCTGCCCACCTTCACCACTATCTCTTAGAATTTTCCGAAGCACTCAAGAACAAGATGTTTTTCTCTCATTTACTATAATTAAGACAGCAAATGAGCACTTTTTTTTCCCCAAAATGTTTAACAAAGTTTTGGATAAAATCTTAACCTCATCGGACAGGTACGTTGTAATAATAATATTGCACGCAAACAGGCTTGTAAGACATCATGCTCACTCTGCAGCACTTTCAGAATAGGGGTGAAAGGTTAAAATCCATCCACACAGACCTGACTCGGCAAAGTGTAGAAGATTGTTTGGATAGGCCTCAGAGTACCAAAGCTGGAAATATGGTGAGCCCTGCAGAAGGGTTGTTTTCTGTCAATGCAGCACTTCCTTAAAACTTTCACTTCAGTTTAAAACTGAATAAAGTTAATAAATCAGCCTAACATTTAATTAATGGCTGCTTACTGTTAAAACTTCTGGGGTTGTTTCTAGTTGCTGGTTTATTTAATTGATGTAGATCATTTTTACCCAGTTAAAAACAGTAGCGTCTATATGGTTGTGTTCCTTTCTACTACATCACCTTTTGATAAATTATTGCTTCCTTAAAAATAAATTGTTTTCATACCATTTTTTCCCCCAATGGATGTTGCTTTATTGCTTCATTTCTAATAAAAATATTAAAAGATCTTAAATGAAATCAATTACATCAAATCATTCGTTCTGTTTTGAGTATAAATTATCAACACAAATGAGGGTGAGCAGCATCTCACCAAACTGTCTGTCTGCTCCTGTACAAGCTAATATTTGAAGTTGATGTTGACAAGACAACACCCAAATGTTGCATAACTTCATGCCTGCAGGATAACCATACGGAATGGGAGTCAACTCCAGCCCCACTCCAGTAGCCAGCGCTGGGACCAGAACCAGGGACATCACCGGGGAAGCCTCGGACATGCTCGGGCTCCGGACAACTCTCAGAAAGTCTGTGGAGCAATTATCACCTAAACACCAAAACCGCTCAGGCGTGGGAAATAACTGTCCACAGACCAAAGAACTGACCTGTTTTTCAGAGGCTGACTCTTCAGTTCGTAGTACGTTTTGGGCTCGTCTTGAAAATCCTCTCCGACATCGAAGTCTGGGACAATTCCCGATTCGGACTGCATAGTTGCAGATGTCAACTTTTGACAACCAGTAAACGTTATAAAATAAAATAAAAACAGCCGGACGATGTTTTGCCGCTGTACTTCTCTGAGTACCAACCAACTGTCAACGCAAGCCACCTCTGTCCAGGACCCGGAGTTGTGTAGTCCTCCACAGCAGCTAACACATTGCGGCTAACGGGCTGTTTGAGCCGGAAAAACTACAAGTACCGAAATGCATCCGCGCTGTCAATGTCAGCATCGTTCTGATTGGCTTAAACATCTATGGGGAATTTACACAGCTCACAGTGAAATTCAAGTGTCAACGTTTCAACCTACTTTTAATTTGGTGAGATTTTCATTGATTTATTTATTCATTTATTCATTTATTTATTCGTCGTAAATATATTATTATTTGGATTAAAATATATTTGAAATGTTAAAGCTGCTACAGCAACTGGGTTTATTTCTTCCTAACATTACATCTCACTGAGGAAAATAAACTCTTTTCTCATTCTGCGGTTTTAAATAGCAGGACAGTCTGCATTGTTAAGGTCTCAAAACTAATTAGATATGACCACCTAAACTAAATTCAACTTTGAAAATAAACCCAAAAGGAAGTAGTGTGTGAACAACTAAACAACTGTTGACAGCCAAATACACCCCATATTTCAATCATTATTGGAATTACTTTTAGCAGGTGTAAATTGAAGTACTTTCTTTATGTGTGTTTATGTATCTATTTTGTTTTTGTGAAAGACTAGAGAGACTTGCTCTTCTTCACAAAGGTGCTTCACACACCTGGACAGTCCACGCCAACAAATAGCCTTAACTTTAACATTCTTGGTGCTCACACTTACTGAAGATTTATTGATCAAAAGTATGTGATTAAAACCGTCTGCTGCTACTTACTCTCTATTCCTATGGAAACAGGAAATCATTCTTTGTTTTTTGCCCAGTGCGTAAATAAAAATTGCCATTGCATACTATGCCATGTCTTGTTGCTTATCTGATGTTGTATTTATTCAATTTAGACACCTTTAAGGACCAAATATTTCTTTTTTTTCTATTATGTCCTGATGCATAAAACTTTAGAAATAAAGAAGACTATTTTTATATGACTGCATTCAGAATATGAGTGTTATCTGAATTAAAACAAATAAAGCTTGATATGTATGACTCTAAAAAAGCATTTTTATACTGTGATAATACAATTAAAACAATTACATGACTGAATAAAAAAAAAACAGAGTTAAGTATTATAATAATTATGCCCAGGGAAAAAATTTTTTAAGCATGCATGTGTAGACTGACATTGAAAACTACTCCAGACTCAAAGTATGAATCAGCTACTGATGATGTCACACTCTGTCATCAAAAAGATTAAACATGACATCATAAGGACAAACTGAGGATAGACTGTATCTGTTTGGAAGATGTCGCTGTGGACCAAATGTTCACATTTGCATCAAAACAATACAAATCATTTGATGCCTTTACATAAACAGCCTTAATGCTTACATTTCAAGGTTGTTTATGAAACACACCCTGACTTTGTCTGCCCTTACATATCTGTTCTTTTCTCTGTCCATCAGGCTCACAGACAGTTATAACTTTGCTGCTCTTTTCCTCACCCACTCCATTGTGTGTTCACTGCAAACCAAACCATGCTTTTATTTCTTTAACCTCCTCAGATGAACCCCTATCCACCACAAAGGGGCAGTATAATGCTAAGAAAGCCTGTGTTGGTAGTCTAATGATGTAAAATTGACATTTTGCAGTTCAGTGTGACATGTATGTGCTCTCCTCAACCTGCACGCTGAACTAGCGTAAATTGTGAATTTTACTGTTTCAAACATGAAGAAATTTACTTTTGTTGAAAAACTCAAAATAAACGCCTTTAATCGTGGAGTAAAAACTTGAAAAAAAAAATTGTATGTATACAAGTGCAGCTATTGCAGGAGCACACACACACACACACACACACACACACACACACACACACACACACACACACAGGCTTATGCACATTCAAAGCAAGAGATGTGACACAAGTGTAGCAATGTTTTGTATTGGGATAAAGAAGACACCCACACACACAATAGACCAGATACACACGCATTATTCTGCATGTTATAGTTGGATGAACAGGCCCTGCTACCCAGTCCCCCCAGCTGTGGGAGACCCCCTGGAGCTTGTGGACTACAATGCCCTTTGTTATTCCTCAAGTGGGTCCAGTATGTAAATATTTCATTCTTCAGATTATTCTGACTTTGATACAAAGTTCATAAGGATATTAATATTCTCTTATAAATATCCCAAAAGAATATTCTGTTCTATTTCTTGAACTACAAAGTAGTTCAGATAGCCTGTACCCATGAATACAAAGCTATTGTCTAACATTTCAACAAATCAAAACAGATTTGGACATCTTTGGATATAATGAATATAAATAAATATAAAAATGAATAAATATATAATAAATATTTTCTTTTTTTTACAGTACAGATAAAATATTAAAAGTTCACGTGTAAATCTGATGATTATAAGACTATGAAACATACAAATAATTAATATAAAACGTTTGATTATCATTTGAAATATAATGTATTCATAACTAAACTTATCATCAGTGTATTATCGCTTATAATCATCTCCATTTCAACCAGCTGAAGTGTAAAAACGAGGCTTATTTGCCATATAAGTACGCACCACAATAACAATTCAGGAATATAAAATACCACTCTTCAGTTTAATCCTTCTGCCAAAGAGTGTGTTTGGCTGCTTATATAAATGGTTAAACTTGAACAGCCCACTGTTAGGCTGCATCACACAAATATCCAGCATGTTAAACGTGTTCCAACATAGAAATGAAAACAGGTGCATGATAATAAAGTCTACCATATCACTGTGTAAACATTGATGTGTAGATTTACTATCATAATCACCAACAGCAAGTGCAAACTTTAGTGGTTACCAACAGAACATGAACTGAAATGTAGTACACCAATATCTGGAAACTGGTTCTGCTCAGGTGTGAACAAACATGTGCATTGATCTTTGTTTTCAGACACAGCTTTGTATTCAGATGTCAGCCAGGGACTCAAAGCCATCTGCCACAGAGCAGCTTTTGGACTGTACCTGAAATGTGTGGACAATACTGATTAGTTTGAAAACTTTTGGTTCAAATATGAAATGTTTGTGTCTAATGTTGTTCATTACATGCTTCTTTTTTTTTCTTTTGTCTTTGAACAGTGTAGCTGCATTTGTATGATGCTTCTGCCAACCATGGTATGGCTGTGTTTAAAAGCCGCCCGGACAATCGACACTGCATTAAAAATACATGTGCACATCTCAGCTAACAACATGCAGTAGATGAAGAAATGTGCACAAACATGAAAAAAGATGACTTAAAGAGCATGTTGTATTATCACCTTACATCATAAAAAATGCACAGTGTTTGCAAAAAAAGTCCTCTTATTGCTGTATTTACACAAACAGAGGACTTATTAAGTATCGTACTTCCCAGGATAGATTAAAACTTCAGTTTGCCATTGATGAGAAAAATTCCATTCCTAATGAGGGTAAAACAAGGGAATCCTGCTCTTTTGTTTCTGAAAGCATGTTTCTTTAAGGAGGAGACTCACAGGACAGATGGTTTTGGGGGATCTTAATGAGATACTTATTCATGTATGATGTCAGAAATCCAAGAGCAATGGGGTGGTGTGGTGGGGGATTTCAGGGGGAGGCCTGGCACAGTTGGCAGGCTACAGGCTTTTCTGCCTGCTGCTGTGACCCTGAAATTCCCTGAATTTCTTTTCTTTAAGCTAATAAAACTAAATGTTATTATGTAACTTCTGCAAGACTGGCACCTTTGTCTTTTGTAAATCTACCAGCTGAGTAAGAGTAAAAAGAGCGATGAATATTTTAGCAGTGTCGTCACTCCTGTGCAGTAATGAATAGCATGGTTCAGCAACACTGCGTCAAGTTCGTCTTAAGGATGTTGGCTGATGTGTGAAGTGATATAACAGCACAGTAACAGGTAGTGGGGTGGCTTAATAAGGGGCAACACACTGGTTTTTATATATAAATATAGCTTCTGCATGACAGGCAGAGCCAGTAGTAAATTTTAAAAACAAAGACCATGAATGAGTTTTTTTTCAGTGTAGACTCTGCAGGCAACATGTAAATTTGCTTTTGCAAACTGAGTTTGACCCACATTTCAGGTCAACTTGTTTGAGCTGTAAGGGGCTTCGAATATGGAGCTAAAAATAAGCCCCGGAGTCCAGATCATGCGCCAAAACTCTTTATATGCTTCTACACCATCAGTGCTCATTAGTAAATCTGATGTGCCTGCAGCTATAGGGAGGAAGGTCAAATATACAAGAATACACATAAAGATACTTGAGTGCACATTTCCAATGTTTTATAACTTTTGTCTTAAATGCTACAAACATTAGCAAGTTGTGTTAAAGAGAAGCTCATATCTTGTCAATGTAACTGATCAATATATACAGCAAACAAAAAAGAGGTCTGTAAAGCCAATGTACTGTAAGAACTAACTTTAGTCATATTCACAACACTGACAACATGCAACATGATAATAAATATACAAGATTTAAGGGCATAACCTCCTGGGGTTTATTGAGATCTGAAATTTGCAGAGCAAAAAAATATGATGGAAGATGGAAAAATATACATTTAAACATGTCAGAAACATTTTTTTGCCTATTTGTGATGGTTTATTTACTGAAGACCAGCAGCCATGTCTAAACATTTTGATTATTTTTCTGCACACTTAAAAGAAGGACCTCCAGAAGATCAGTTGTTGCTATGGTAGCAACTAAGAAAAAAAAAAAGGATCCAAATGAATAATAAAAGGATAAAATATGACAACTGGAGCAAAAAAGACGGTTTACCTCTTTTCATTAACACCATTATTCAAAGTTAGGAGATTATGGTCATAAATGATTTGGGAAAAGAAGAAACAAGTAAGACAAATAAAAACAGGTTTTAATCTTATGTGAAGTGAAACATGTCTGACAGAGTAGGTGAAATGATAGGAAGGGATGCAGCAGAGACAGCCTGCAGGCCATCACTTCATTATTATGGGGATCCAGTGTGAACCAGGCCGGCCGGCATCTGCTGGATGAGAGGAAGGGGGGGTTAGGCAGGGAGCGGCGGTGGGAGGGGTTGAGGGGCTTGTTCACATAATAGCCGGCGGCGGGTGAAGGCGTGGTGAGTTTGGCTGAACGCGAGGCGAGTGTGCGCGCTGTTGTAGTGCCGGCTGATGGGCATGGACAGCGGCTGCGTGGCGGCTCTCCTCCCTGCCAGGAGCGCGCGTGGACAAAGCTGAACGGGGTTGGTTAAATATGCCGGGGAGCATCTTGCTTATCAGTACCTAAAGCGGGATACAAGAAGTACAAAGGTAAGGCGATGTTGGATGCGGCATTGGAGCCGCCTCACAGACCTGCGAGGAGACAAAAGTCTTAACCAGTCATGCATGCATGTGATCCTAAAAGAGAGCATCAGGGAATATAACAACTATGGAGTTGGACAGGCTTGGCTCGTAGCAGCCAGCAGCATGTTTGTTCTCTGAAACGAGGAGGAGGAGAGAGGTTTTTTGTTTGACACTGTGTAGACATGGGGCTCAGGTGCCACCCATATACAGTAACCTACAGTAGCGCTTTCATTGTTCTGCCTGCTCATCTCCCTAACGGGGTACTGAGGCCCACACTGCTAATAAGTGTGTAACAGATAAGGCAGGTGTTCAGTGGACCTCTTGGATGTATTAGAAAATAAGTCAGTAAATTTAAAGACACATACACACACAGAGAGGGATAGGGCGCAAGGGGACCGCAGAGAGAGCAATGTATAGGCTACTCATGGCTGAATGAGTCATACATAAAATTTGATTTAGGAACTGTGTCTTGTTGAATATTAAGAATGCTGAATGAATCATCATTTGGAGGATATATTCTGTATAGATTGTGGTTTTCGCACCAACAAGTGTGTGAGTGATTTTGTTTGACTGGGTGACCCAGGTCAGGGGCTAAATTTAATCAAGATGTGCAAGAACACTGAACCCTGTTGTAACACTGCTGCAGGCAGGCCAGCAGCACATCCTCCCAGTCAAATGTGTCTTACCTCTCTTTTTATCAGTGACTTCATCTCTGGTTTTTTTTTTTTCCTAATTATGAGACAAAGACCAAAAATGTTCGGCGCTGCTGAGGTTGACATTGACCTGCTGGTTCCTCCCTGCTGTTATCTAAGAAGTGAAGAAAGGGACTCAAGTGAGGGTGTATTTAAAGCATCAGGCAGTGCAAACAGGAATTGTTGTGACGGCTGTCTCTGTGTGACACACATGTCCAGCTTGAAACTCCAAGGCTCTTCCTATTTGTTAGAGAGGATGTCCTGTGTCATTTATCACCATGGCTATGCATTTCTGACAAACTGTTTAAAAGGGTAAAGAGTTCATAAAAAATGATGCTACTGGTTTAAATCAGCTTTTTCAGTAGAATTAGTCACAGCCCAGCACACAGGATCGCATGAGCATCCTTATGTAGCTGCGTGTCTTCAAGCCGAACCAGGCAGGTATGTTCCTATATCTGTCTGATGCTGCTGAGAAACGTCTTACCACTCAGTTGGAAACTTTCCATTTAGGAATCAAAGCCTCCTGAGAGTTTCTGAAAAATGAGTTTCTCCCTGCTAAAGACAGGGAGGAAGAGATCTTCTTTGGAATGGGCAAGTAATCTTGTATTCGCATACTTAAGAGACAGAGTAAATCTAATAGATAGATGATAAGGTGAAATCTTATAGCAGAGCAGCAAAGAAGAAGTGAAACAGGTTATTAGGTGTGACTTGTGATGAGAACTTTGTGTTATTTATATGCATATGTCCTGGAAATTATCAATTCCAGTACATTTATCATCCGGTTTCCTGTATTTCCCGTAGTTTCGGTAAGGACAACAGACAGTGATGACATTTTGGTTTATGCTCCAGCAGTTTTATGATCCTCACATGGTTATAGCCACTCCTCAACTGTATCATGTAATTTAGTCATGTTCCATCTTTTTTCAGCCATTCACATCCATGCCTCAGCGCTGTGTCCCTGAGCTCTGCAGAAAGTCACTGCAGCACTTTGTAATGAAACTCTGCAGTTTGTGATTTCAGGATTATCACTGGGGACAGCTTTAAATTGTAAGAGTGAAGGAAAATATGACAGCTCTCAAAACTGCAAGCGCAAACGAGCTTTAAAGCAGTCTGTGTTTTCTAGTAATCCTGTGCCCTGATTCGGGCTTTCCAGGCATTTTAACTCTGCACTCATTTGCTGAATTTAAACAAATGTGGGCTTTTTGATTATGTGTAACTTGAGTGTCTTGATCTACAGTATAAGAATTCTGATCAGCTTCCAGATGAGTTTTTCATTACAGAAAATGACTCTGTTACATTAGAAGAAGAGGTATTAGATATGGGTCACGTTTACTCACCAACTGGGTTAGTCCTTCAGCTGTGGCTGTGGCATGCCAACTTTCTCCCAGACTCCTATACCAATGTGTGCGTTTGTTCATTGTAACAGTTTACAACCGTACAACCAGCGAGAGACAGCTTGACCTTGCAGGCCTCATTGACTCTAACTGGCTGTAGTCTCTGATCTTTCTTCTGGTAAAGGGCAGTGGACCGAAATATGAACGATGCATTGCTCTGAAATGCACTGTCAGAGCAAACACATGACTCCTTTTCATTTTCAACAACACTTTCTCTCCTTGTCTTGTAGATTTTTTGATGCATATAATGTACATTCAAAAGCTTGCAGACAGACTTAAATGCAGAGTAATAGATATAGTAATAGATATATAATTTAAAGCCTCTAAAAGTTGTCATGACTGTAGTTGACCCAATTTTATTTGACTGTTTTGATTAAAATGTAACTGTACAAGTTATCATTGACTGTACTTTATGCTTTGACCAGCAAATTGGCTTTAATAAATGATATCACCTCCCTGTTTAGCTCTAATGTTACTATAGAAACATGCTAAAATCAGATAAGACACTAAGGCCAGCTTGCTAATGTTCACGTTTAGTTAGCCCTCAAAGCCTGGAGTTATTTACAATTCTATGAAAACAAGCCAAATACTCAGAAAAAATGGAAGAAAATAACAGAAAGGAAATCATGGAATTACAAAAAAGTACAGTTTTAATTAAACTCGCTAACAATAGGTGATAAGTAAATATGAGTAATGAATAAATAGTTGAAAAGAAAATACATAGATGAGAGCAAATGGAAACAAAAGGAAATGGAAACAAAAGGAAATATGCAGAAATCAATTTAGTGATAAAAGGCATTAAGGGGTTAAATTTCAAAGGGCTTCATTGCTGGAAACGTATGCAGGAAAATGCATAAACTCTTTGAAAACTAGAAGTTGCATTTCAGACATTGTAGATTTGTTGGTTTATTGCAGCCAAACACAGAAACTTTATTTAATTATGTTGCTCTTTATGACAGAAAGGGCACAACTGGTGAAGAGCAGCTCTCATAAAAGCTGCGGAAAACTGTAAATTTCAAGCACAAACAAGCTCAGGATCTTAAATAACATGACAATCCCTACTACTAGCAAAACCATCTGAAGGAGAACAATAAGAATGACCACTGCTGTTTCAATGGCTCCTAATGGTGAAACAAGGCGGTCCAGTCTGCAGCTTGTAATTCCCTGCTGCCACTGTAGTCACACTAACTCAGTAGAAATATGAATATGTACGGTGTGATGACTTTATTTACATTAATCTAACTTCCCTTTGTTATATCAAATTAGCCCAGTGTTATAAGCCTGAAATTAATACCTCTCACAGGTTGTGATTTTGCCATAATTTCCTGAGGCTCCTTATGCCCATCAATTTCCCAGATATCACAACAGCCAGACGGCTTCTCCTTACAAGATGACGGCAGACAGATACCTTTTGACCGCTGACAGCATGAGTCATGATGAGACTTGAGATGAGGAGATAATCCTGCATCCTTCAGCTCACAGCTGCTATAACCAGGGATCTTTGCTCTATGCTTGGACTCTTCTTTTTTTTTTATTTGGTGCTAATGCAAATGTTAGTTAATTATTCTGTAAATTAGAGGAGTTATTTTCTTACTACAGACAAACAATTCATCATTCAGTTCACTAATTTGAAAAGAAAAAAACAAAAATGTTCATTAGATTGAAGTGGTCCTGATATTGTCAGAGAAAGAAATCAAATGGTTTCAGCAGAAGCAGCTGTTTCTGCATTCTTCCTCCCTGTGAACACCCAGCGCCCACATAGCACAGCCATGTTCTGCTCAGATACTTGGGTGTGTTTTGCTAGAAGCAGCAAACAGATGGCAAGTGGTCTGCAGAGGTCTGGTGACCTCTTATCTTTGGAGCCTCAGGTTTTTAATGTATTTATTTTCAATCATTCATTTTGACAAATGCACACTCCAGGCCATGAAAAATTGACTTATACTGACATAAGTATAAAGAGTCACACAGCTCTTTTTAATGAATTGTCATAAATTTATAAGAGTCATAAAACTATCCTTCTGTATTTCATATTGACTGTAAATCAGAGTTAATGTTTGCTTATGCAGTAAGAGTCATTGTTCTTATTTAGCATTTACAGTGGAGAGCATTTTATTAGCTAAGAAAATATTAGCTATTAAGCAGCCTTTCACACACTCAATGTGGAGGAAGGAGTGGGATGGGGGTGGAGGAGGGAGTGGGATGGGGTGTTAATCTGAAAACCAAATGACACCTGTTGGCTTAAGTAGTCCACTGTAGCTGTGTATACATTAAGTATGTGTATATTAGAGAGTACAATGAGTATAATGCATATTCTGCGACATACTTATTATGGTACTGTTCTTTCAGATTTACAGCTTCAGTTGCTTACTGAACCTTTTCCCTGTTTAGGTTATACAAGTGCTGAAACCACGAGTATATGAGTTGCAGGATAGTAATCTTCTCCTTAGTGCAGTTTAGTATCTGAACCTGGAAGCTCTGGGAAGTACAGACTTATTCCCACCATATCATCTAAATGTAATCTGGTAAAAAATAATATATGTGTCGCATACATTTTAGAATATAAACTCTATAAACATGTTTTTCTTAAATTATTATTAGCCCTGATGACATTACTTCTTAAAGCATTAAAATGAAATAGTTTCTATTTGGACTGACACAGAGCCAGTGTTGCTACTTTGTTGGCATTGTCTGAAACTCAGAGGCAAAAATAACGAAATAAATAAATAAAAATGTGTTTCCTGTCGGAAAGGTCAACTGGAAAGGTTGAAATTATGACTCAGAAAGTTGAAGAAACCTGTCCAGCCTCAAGCTCAAACTCTAACATGGCTTTTTGGGACTTTAAAAGCAGCAATAGCTACATAAATAAACCTTTTTTTTTTCCCTTTGTTTTGTGTTGTTTATGTTTTTTTTTTTTTATTACCATCCAACACTGAACATATCACTACTGTATTTGTCAGCACAAAGTACTAGATAGTACATTTTTATTGCTAATATAAGCTAGCCTAGAAAATGATATAATAACACTAGTTTTTTTCTTACAACACAGACTTAATTGACATGGGAGGGACATCTTTTACAGCCACAAATTTGTTAAGAAATGATAAACGGGAAATGGCTTAGCTCAAATTTGATACCTGATTAACTCAACATGGTGTGGAATATGTAATCATAAATCAGCATTCACCCTTCTTAGTTCTGGTGATGCTTGATTAATGTCAAGTGGTCCTGCACACCCTGTACCACATTTTCTGACTCATGATCTTTTATAGTAATTTCAGGAAAAGTAGCTTTTACCCTTTTTTTTTTCTTTAGCATTCATTATTTCCCACAAACTAATAAAACTGTAGTTGATTTTCATAATGTCTGTTCTCAGTTGATATTGTTAGATTGAGACAAAGCAACTCAGCATAGTGGGATGAAACTCACCAGAAAGAGTTTTTGGAGTCTAACAGCAAACAAAGACCAACAACACATAACAGGATTAAGTTTAACTCTTTCTCTTGTCGTACTCTAACTCAACAGAGAAAAGTAAAAAGCAGTAAAACACTATTTTTATCTGCTTATGGCTTTTTACGGTTATTCCTCACACAGCAAAGCCATATAATTGGCAGATGCAACTCCTTTCCACATATGTGGTCACATCCCCTGGGATCTTAAAAAAGACTTTATGTGTAAAATGAGTTATTTCTTATTAATTGTGCAGGCCTATATTGTGTTACCAGTCAGGGTCAGGTGACTAAAGCCAGTTCTAACTACAAAAAAGACTTTGCTGATTGTACATTGTTATGAGATCACAAAAGATCCAACTGTACCTGTGGGATCATATGTGCTCACAACAAAGACTGTTCTGTGGTTTATTTCCCAAAATGAACATTTTGTGCCAATAATCACATTATCTTTTTAATTTGCATTCACAGAAATAGTTTTTCCAGGTGTTGGTTAAGACATTAGATATGCTGCTTTTGATTCTATAATGATTTTCACAGTTTATTTCCAAATAAGGTTTCAGAAAATTGTTTCAGAACTGCGCCAGGTGTCTTCAAAAGAGCACGTAAGCACGGTGAGCAGGCACGGACTTGTGTTTGATACCAGCCTTCATCAATAATGCATGAAAATGGGAAACTGAGATAAGACGGACTGCAGTCTGGACATGACATTTAACCAGTGTGACGTGTTAAATCCCGACAGCCAGTTTACTCAGGAGACAGAGAAATTCTCATGTTAGCCTGTTGTTCACCCCCTGAGTTTGACATTTTAACACAAGATTATGAAAGAAACATTATTAGCATGGCCTAATTATTGCAGGTTATGCCTTTCAGTGTGTACTGAGGCCATGGCTGCATCTGCACCCCTCTCAAGTGTCCACAGGGATATATGTATAACAAGCTGTCTATATGCTAGCCTGAAGCAGGAGAATCAAACCTAAACTCAGCCTGTCCAGTCTCTGGAGAAACAAGCAAACAACGGACAAGTCTTTCATGTCTTTTTATGCCTTTTTGGTCCAGTGTTTGTTTCGTTCCTCTTTTTATTCTGTTTTTTTCTGGTTTTTCATTGTGGTTGAACAATGAGTTATCCCAGCTCTAATGCACGCATCAGCAGATCCCCCAAACCCTTAAACTATTGCCAATGTTTTGTTCCAAAAGTTTAAAAATTGTGGGATCCCTTTGATGGAGGGTCTCTTCTGTGTGTCACTGCTGAGAAACTGCAGAGTGGTGAGGGCTCCTGTGCTGCTCTGTCAGATATAAATAGCAGTTCTCGTAGTGATTATAGCCCTCAGATGATTAATAGTGTGGATTCCTGAAAAAAAGATCAGCTCCTCCTCTCCTGCTCACTTCATCTGTATCTGCTGAGCTAATAACAGCTTGTGAAAATTGTTCAATGCTTACTTAAGAAGCAGTTTTCTACATATGGATTTCTTCGTGTATTAAAATAATAATTCCTGCACCATCTAGTGGTCAGATCCTTCCACTCTACAGTGCAGTCTGGAGTCATTCTTATTACAGAAATAAATAACGTGACCCCTCTTGGATGCAGTCATAACTAAATCATGCTCAAATCAATGTAATCATACTCTTGTGATTGTCACAAGCAGGCTCGCTCACAATTAATTGGATTTATCGAATGTGCACTTTTTTTTTTTAATAAGCTCATGAAAGAAGATTTAAGGCCGTTGCAATAAGACAGATACGTCATTCAGGGGGCTGCATTTGACAAAATGCTATTTAAAACTGTACAGGTGATGTAATTCAAAGAGTGACTGGGTGTTTTGCCCTATTCAGGAAGCAGGGCAACTGTCTGAATAATTCATTTGTGGAGACAGGGAAAACGATTAATTAAGAAAAGTGTGTAAAGTGGAGCCCTTTTTAAAGTTGTGCCTGTCTTTGCAGCTTCTAAAATTAAATATCACTCAGTTAAAATGTTCTGAAAAAGAGTGAGATGTATCAAAATCAAGCCAACATAGTCACACAAACAGACTGATGTAGGAGTGGTAGGCTGGAAGGGAGTGATGCTGTGTTTGAAGACAATTTCAACCTGCTTGACCATAAAGGTTTCCCTACATGACTGATATTATCAGGCATCCGGCTCGGCCCTACCTCATTAACTGTTGGTCAGCTGCTGATTTCACACCATTTAAGCTGTAACAACACAGCAAAGGCCCGGCAGCTCAGTCAATAACCACGATGGAGCAAGTGGCTGGTTAATGCTGATCGGCTGCAGGTGCTCAGTCAGAGCGAATAGTTTCGTAGTTGGGATCCAAAAGGACACTCTGTTTCAAGGATGAGAGCTGGTCAGGGATGCGTCCACACCTGCAGTCTCCCTGGAGAGATTTACCAGGTACAACAGCTGCTTGCTTCAGTCCAAGTGTTAGAAGTTGAAATCAGCCTCATTCTGTCAAATCAGAAGACTGCTGGATCCGTGCAGCATTTTTTTTAAAGTTTTCATTGTAAAACTGGTTAACCTCAATCTGTCATTTTTGCTAGCTGTGTGATTTATCTGGTGTAGAGGGCTTACTGTGTTTCCCAGCATGTCAGCCTTGCTTCATCCTGACTAAAGGTACAGTTTAAAGGACAAAGTGGGGAAATAGATCTTACATAAACACACAAAGGTTTATTTCTTATTTTGTGTGTGTGTGTGTGTGTGTGTGTGTGTGTGTGTGCGCAGATGCCAAAAAACAGTTTTAAAGATGCTGAATTTAGTCTGAATCTGATGTGAAACAAATTTTTTTTTTTTTTACTTACATTGTTAAAAATAACCAATAGCTGTACTTCATAAGTCTTTTATCAAATGTGTGAAGATTAGCTGAACTCAGAAGCCAATGTGGGGATCAGAATTCACAAATTTATACCACATTTCTCTGTCCATTCATAAGTCTTTTTAAATAATTAGTGTATCTTTGGAAAGTACATCCCTGAAAAGTACGTACATGAACATAAAAAAAAAAAAATATTCAGAAAAAATCCCCAATAAATAGATGAATGGTAACTGAGCTAATACATATTATATGTATTTACAATGGTTCCTTTCATGTCTTGGAACCATTATGCTGCATCCGATGGTGGTAAAGCAAATCCTAATGACATTATAGTGAGTTTTGCTGCTGCAGCAACTTTATATTTCATACTTTTTCTGTATACAATCTCAAAATAAGGATTAATCAGTTTTTCATTAAATTGTGAGAAACTTAAGTAATATGAAACTACATAAATTGATAGTAAAGTAAAGTAAAGAGTTTAAATCTGCTTGTGCAGAGAGCACAGGGGGCTAAAAGCAAAATGCAAGAACTTCAAATCCCACTGTGGGTTACTGTGGCAACAAATCCTTGAAACAAAGGTTTTATTGTTATTAATTTGGCTATTTGTAAAGGACCAGTGCATTAACCAGAAAGGTCTATGGTGAGTCATTTACAATAAAGTTACTCTTCCTGTTTTGGTTTTAGAGGGCAATATTACAACTAGCGTCACAAACCTTTAACTTTCTCTTTCCCCCTGCCTCTGCAGATGACTGAGGGCAGACTGTGCCAAGTTCAGCTGCTGGACGACAGGAAGCTAGAGCTGCTGGTTCAGGTATGATCCCATATCATGACAATGCATGCAAAACAATGGACACTTTTTAGTGTCTTTTAAATTAAATTGTTGATTTGCTGGTTAACACAGTGAGAAGTTTAGTAACTGAAAGAGAAAAAACAACAAGAAGATATTTCCGTGCTGAGCTTGTTGAGCCAGAAACAAAAGGAAAAAAAGAGCTGCGCTTACTTTCACTGGACAGCCAGAAACTTGACTCAACTTATCTTCAAAAAGGACAAACTGCATGTCAAAACAGTGGTCCAACTTGCATCTTGTATGTGAGATCAGTTATGGCACGTGTAATGAGAGCAAGACTAGCAATGCTGTAGAAAAAATGTTCATAAGTACAAACCATTGCCACTCTTGCACCAAGTGGCGCCGCAGCTTGAGTGTGTTGTAAAGTGTTTGACACAAGCATCAACAGAACAGTTCAGACAATTTAAGAAACGTTTACTGTGTAAAATTTCACACATCTAAATGTAAATCTCTGTGTGACAGCCAAAACTACTGTCGTATGAGCTCCTCGACTTGGTGTCCTCCCACTTCAACCTCAAAGAGAAAGAATTCTTCGGGCTTGCATTTTTTGATGATAAGTACGTAGCAGCATAATGTGTGTATGTTTGCAGAAAGCAACTTTCTGACGCTTCAGCTTGTTTGCCTTTGCAGTGGTCAGTGTAAATGGTTGCAGATGGACCGCAGAGTTCTTGAACATGACTTCTCAAAGAGGCCTGGGGCTATTGCCCTTAACTTCCTTGTCAGGTAATGTTTTTTTTTCCCCCTGCAATGTCCTGGCTCACCAGAAGGGGGCACTAATCTGCTGATATTTGATGTAATGCTGGCTGTTTAGCAACACCTGTTTGTAAAAACATGTATTCTCACGAGTCTTCACCATCAGTAGACTAAAGACAGCTTGTTCCTTCAACTGTCTGGTAAATCTACTTTAATATTTTCCAGGTTTTATGTAGAAAACATCACCCAGCTAAAGGACATCATAACAGTGGAGTTATTTTACCTGAATGCAAAATCTGCTGTCTACAATGTAAGTTTTTATTTATTTATTTATTTTTTATTACCCTCAGATTTAAAACCATATGTAGAAAAAAAGTATCCTGTTTTAGCTGTTGTTTTGCCAGCAGCTCCAGGATGACTCACTCTGTCTGAAACCTCCTCAGCCCACCAGATGTTGGCTGCAGGGCACACTTTTCTTACTCTGCTGGTTGGAATGTAAAGTACACATTGTGAGGAAGATAAACACAATGATTCATATAGTGAATAAACAGAGGTCATAGCAGGGCTGCACAGGGAATATTCCATGTTTTGATTTGGAAAGCTTTCTCCACACCCAACTCATATTCTCTATTTATTTTTATTCTCCTTGTCCGTCATGTTTCTCAGGGGATTATTGAAGTGGAAACTGAGAACGTCTTCAAATTAGCTGCAAATGCTTTGCAGGTTAGTGCTCTTTATAGTCTCTTAAACATTTGATTAATTGCTTGATCTAAAAGCACATCAACTAATAAGATGTTCTTTTTTTAATCTCCAGGAGGCTAAAGGAGACTATACAAGGTAAGAACACATTATGAGCAGCATGAGAAGTATTTAACAGCAGCAGGTTGAGTTAATAGTGAGCTTTTAGCGAAGACATTCAATAGGTCACTTGTTTCTCATGCGCAGACAACAAAAATCAATAGCGGTACTATGTGAGGCTCACCACAGAGTGCTGAGAAGCTTGCACCAGACAACTAATGAATCTCACAATGCTGATAAAAGCCAAGTATTGCAGAGCCAAGACACCTTTACAATGCACACAGCAGCTATCAGTTGGGCTTAACCAATAACATAATGCTGGCTGTGTTCAGTCATACTGCAGCTCTTTGTGCATGTTGCCACCTGGCTCTGACCAGCTGCAGAAAAAAAGCTTTTGTGTAGGTTTTTTTTTCTTTTTTCTTTTTTTATTTATTCATTCATTCACTCATCCATTCATGCATTTTATCATGGTAGTTTTCTAGTACTGAAAATGCAGAAGTTGCACCAAAATATCTCCCGATTGTCTCTTAGATTTTAACTGTGGGTTGATGAAGGGGCTAACTTGTTGAATATTATAATGACATATTCCAAATATTTTGTTGAGTTTAAAAAAAGATTTATGACAAATGAAGAGATAAGCTGCATTTAGTGAGATCATTTTCAGTGTGCCAATTATTCTACAAGTCTCTAAGATTGACACACCGTTCCTCCAAATTATAGTTCCTCATTTGTTGGTTAAATGATGGCGATGAAGAGCCATATGTGTTCAGTTGGATCGAGATCTGCCATTGTGGATGGGACCACCATCATCCTG
This sequence comes from Telmatherina bonti, assembly GCF_933228915.1. Classification (NCBI taxonomy): domain Eukaryota; kingdom Metazoa; phylum Chordata; class Actinopteri; order Atheriniformes; family Telmatherinidae; genus Telmatherina; species Telmatherina bonti. The sequence goes on from NC_136622.1 coordinate 30,588,280, forward strand.
GATGAAAACCACTCCTGTTAGACATTTTTCTCAGAGCAGCTTTGAAGTGATCTGCAGTGATCCTTCCCACTAAGAGGTCAGATGTAGCCAAAACCATGCCAGCATCCTTCCCCTCACAGAACAGCAGGGCCACCAGATGAAGAGTTCAGGTTTTTTCTTTAATCTGTCACATGCTGGAAAGAAGAAACATCCCAAATGCTAACATGTATTTTTTCTGTTTCAGCGATGAAAACACTCGTGCTGATTTAAAGAAACTTCCAACTCTTCCCACCAAAGTACTCAAGGAGCACCCATCTCTTGCATACTGGTATGCTTTGTTAGTAAAGGAAGAAATTACCCAGGCTAATTTCTTTAAGGTAATGCAGGTTGTTGCAGCAGCATAGCATTTACAGGGCCGGCGAACAGCTATAAAAGGTTATCAGCTGAGTCAAATGTTTCGCATGTGATCAATCAAAGTTGAATGGAAAGGAGAAAGAAAGAAATATGTATATTTTTATGTGCATGAAACACATCCTACCCCAGCTATCTGTCACTGACTCATTTTCATCTTTTTTTGTGTGACTTTGCAGTGAGGATCGAGTAATTGAATATTATAAGCAGCTGAAAGGTGTCTCAAGAGGACAAGCCATTGTGCAGTAAGTGCTGAATAACATTACGCATTTTCCTTAATTCCATCAGCACTAGTAATGACATGGTAAATTATATTAACTTTCGAGTTCATTAATCTTCCTGTCATCTACATTATACCCCTCCCCCTAACTCCACCCCTTCTCCACCCGCCACGCCTTTTCTCGTCAACTGATAGAAATCAATACCTTTCCCTCAGTTGCGGGATCAGCTTCCTGATCACAACTAAACCATAAGCAGCTGTGGTGGTTTCAATAAAAGCTTTTCTTCCAGGTATCTGACGTTAGTGGAGTCGTTGCCGACGTATGGCGTGCATTATTATGAGGTAAAGGTAGGTCTCGTCCAGTGACTCAGAGGAAATGACAGCTGTTGCATCTGGAATCGAGTCAACAACTCAAGCTGCGCTGTCTCTCCTCACAGGATAAGCAAGGGATCCCGTGGTGGCTTGGAATCAGTTATAAAGGCATCGGCCAGTATGATCTGCAGGACAAATTAAAACCTCGAAAGGTAAACAGCTTCCATACTCTCTTCGCTGCCTCGCTAATTTAATTGTGAACATTATTACACAAGGTGTCAGTGAAGGTTGCTTAACCAAGTATTACACTGCTGTCACACATTAGGTATGTTGATGTTTTTTTTTTCTAGTTATTATTCATGCATCAGCTCTCTCAGTCAGCACACACATAGTTTCAGCTGCAGCAGATGAGACCAGACTTGAACCTCAGCTCTGCCTGTCAGATCATTTTAGATGAGTTTTAGATGGAAACCATTTAGACAGTGAGAACTTGCTTTTCTTGTTTTATAAGTGCTCATTTAGCTTGTGAGTTAGCAGCAGAACCACCCATATGACTGATCCACCAGCGATGCTGTCAGTTTGTGACTTCTGTAGGAGGTTGTTTAGATGGGCTTGCAGACATGCAGCCATAGTGAATATTCCCAACAATTCTTTCCTTGCGTTGTCTTTGTCAAATGCTCTGCAAATGCTCGGTGTGACGCATACCATCTGCACCTGGTGTATCCCACAATTGTGCAAGAAGTAAGTTGGCTGCTTGGTTTGTTTTTGGGAGATGAGAGGAGGGAATAAGCCGGTGATGTGGACAAGAAGGGGGCTGGATTTGGGAATTATTGTGCATTTTCTGAGAACACTTGAAGAGACAAGTCTGGAGCTGACAGGAAGCGGAGCAAAGTATGTGTTTGGGTTCATAAGAAAACCTGGGAGAATTTAATACTTTTTAAGGATTTACAATCAACTTCTATTATATTGGTAAGACTGGATATTACACCTCTTTGTGTTGTTTGCTTTGAAATGCTAAATACAGATACTGGATCTTTGAATATAGCTTTAAAGTTTTATTCATTTTAAAAGATGGAAGAGGTTAAAATTCCTCACCTTCTCATACTTCACTGTGTTAAACTTCTGTCTCATTTGTTCCAACACTCCGTGAGTCAGTCGGCATGATTGTTCATGTGTGGCTTCTGTCAGCACCTGGCTGATAGGGAGATGGACGGCATGCACCATGGAAAAGTTCACACACCACAATGAGTCTTCATGTAATATCCCCCTGTGGGATTCATCTCACTCCAACACCTGCATTATTGCAGACTTGGCATGTCAGGCAGGCTAGACTGTAATGACAGCTCGTGTTAGAGTCTGGCTTCTTATTGACTGTCGGTAAAATAGACCAGCCAGAACACCTGAACCACTTTTAGTTTCTCCTGAAAAAATTGATCCCATATCAGTCAGGACGGTGTTGTTCTTTTATAATTAATGATTAGTAAACAGAGGTGACAGCAAGAACTTAATGGAATTTGTTGGGACATTGTATCAGACTTTCTCCTGTGAATCACAAAGCAAAATACTTTACTCTGACTAATCACAAATTGTTTTCGTACATTATTACCTCCAGCTTTACCAGTGGAAACAGCTGGAAAATTTGTACTTCCGAGAGAAAAAATTTGCTGTAGAAGTCAATGATCCGCACAGGTAAGCAGGAATGGAGCCTTTCTCATGTTTTATTCCTCTCTACAAGATTTAACATTGATTTTTTTTTTATTTTTTTTATTTACATCTGTGTGATGCAAAGTTCTGGTGAAAAATAAGTTGCTTTTATGTTGTAAGCTTTTTTGCACTTTTTTCAGGAGAGCAGTAACCAAACGCACCTTCGGGCAGACGGGCCTGCTTATCCACACGTGGTATGCTAGCCATTCTTTGATCAAGACCATTTGGGTCATGGCCATTAGCCAGCACCAGTTCTACTTGGACAGAAAGCAAAGCAAAGTAAGTGTTTGATATCAGACACGGACAAGGTTTTTTTCTTTTCGTTTTTCTTTTTTTAGACATCCTAGTAATCTTCTGTTTATAAATCTTTTAGGCTAAACTAGGACCAGCAAGAAATTTGGAGGAAATTGCCATGGACCTCACAGAGCACGGAGGGGCAAAAATGAATAGACTTGGAGATGTCGGCCTGAAGAATAACTTCATAACAGCCAGCAATGGTAGCCTAGTGTCTACAGGTTGGTTATGGTGACTTTGGTCCATGAAGCACATTATCTTGCATGTTTTTCCACATCAACTCACTGTTTAAGATTTTATTTTTGGGGAAAAAAAGGAATATAAAACACTGAGCCTTTTTTTTTGTTTGTTTAAAAATAAAAAAAAATTGAAGCTGACATATTTAAGACTTACCTAATGAACCAGTGTGTTGACAGGGTGTACCTGTCTGATATATGGGTGTGGCATTGTATGTTGGCATAAACAGACTTTGTTATGTATTTCCAGGTTCTGCCGACTCTGAAATGAGCGAGGAACAGAAGAAAGAAAAGCTCTCTGAGCTGAGAAAGAAAGAACAGGAGATCCAAGATATTTTGGCCAAAAAAACAAAAGAGCTGAAGAAGATTTGCCTCAGAGAGGCGGTGAGAAATCTCTTTAAATTACAGATCCTCTGCAGTGGCGCAACATGAGTCCCTTTTTTCAGTCTGCTGAACTCCTTTTATTAAACCTTGTTGCTGAGCGGCAGGAAGACTTATTGCCTCTGCTGTTACCTGCAGTTCATTTAAGTGTCCAAAGGAGTTATTGTGTTTGTGCTTTCAGGAACTAACCGGCAAGCTGCCAAAAGAGTATCCCCTCTCCTCGGGGGAAAGACCACCGCAGGTCAGACGGCGTGTTGGCACGGCGTTCAAGTTAGATGACCTTTTTCCCTACAATGAGGTCTGTATTGAACTAATGCATTACAATCCGATGCAGAAACAAGTTTGTATTTGTGTGTAACTTTGTAAAATGTGAGCTATGCAAAGTTAAGAATTTAATTTAGTGCTACATCGGCCAAAGTCTGATATATCATAAGAAAAAAGGTTGTCTAGTAATTAAATTGAGTTTTCAATTCAACTTTATTTGTATAGCGCCACTTCACAACAACGTTGTCACAGGGCACTTTACACACACAAATCAACATACACATCATTTCGAGCCAATTCATACATATCCTATAACAGAAACCAACTAATTGCATCGAGTCATGACTTCAATCCAATCCCCCATCCTGAGCTGCACGAGGCGACAGTGGGAAGGAAAAAACTCCCCTTTCACAGGAAGAAAACCTCCGGCAGAACCCGGCTCAGGCAGGGCAGCCATCTGCCTCAACTGGTTGAGGTGGAGAGGACAGGAAAGACAGATCAACATGTACAACTGCACTTAATCAGGAAGACCTGCGGGAAAAAGGAGAAATAAGTTAGAGACGGCAGTATTGGCATATATTTATACATTAATATATTAGAGAAATAGAGCGAGGTACTTCTCAGTGCATCAGGTAACATCTCCATTGCTACATAAGTAAAGGATGGCTAGACTACCTATAACTATAAGAGCAAAGAGCATAATCTGAATAGTAACAGCTAAATGTGTATAAGGGAGCCACATATTACATGTTCACTGCTTACAAACCTGCATACCTTTGTTACAATAAGGGGATTGTACATGGGTTTGCATTACTTCCTGCTTATTGGACGCCAATGCTTAGCTTGGAGGCTGTTAGATCACGTTTTAATGCACTCTGTGGCTTTTTTGTAAAGAAATACTAACCTAAATCTATATCTTGCCAGAAAAAGACTTATGTTTAGAAGTCAGAGCGGTGTTAACAGTATAAATCACCAGACTTAATCCATCCATAATAGCTGAGTTAAGTTTGAAACAAAACAGAAGTACACTTTGGCCTTCTGACCAAGCCTCAGAACATGATGAAAATGTGACAAATATCATTGTATACCACTGTTGTTTTTGGTCTCTTTGTGCAACTAGATTAAAAAAGAGAAAAAAGATTATTATTCCTGCACATAACTTCTTAAAATAGCTCGAACTTTTAGTACGTTGTGTCAACACTGAGCCCAATATGGATTAACTAAATCTGCAGCTGATAAGATAAAATATTAGCACTTTTATTTCAACGCCAAACAAAATTTTCAGTCATCAGAATTAAAAATTTACCACATTAACGGATGATCTCACATGTACTTTGTGAATGGATGAGTACTTGTCACTTATCCTGAGCTGTGTTTTGTGCAGGATCCCTTTCTGAGGAACCTGGAAAGCAGATTTGCTCTTCAACAAAAGATTGTGGAGGCAGCTAAAAAGCTTGCAAATGAGCCAGAAATTTGTAAAACAGTCAAGAAGAAGAGGAGAAGAAACTGTCTGGATGCCATGCACAAACTCCAACAGATAGAAGATGAGATGAACCAGTACAGAATCAAAAAGGGGAAAAAGCCCACACAGCGAGCGTCAGTGATCATCGCAGGTGAGCTGCAAGCCGACCCACAGCGCCCTCCTGCATCAATCATTTAGCCGTTCTTGCGGTGTACATGGAGTTATTTTCTCTCCTTCCAGATGAACTCGTGCGGTCAGACTGCAGCTCTCTGTCTAGTCTCCCTCTGGATGATGGTGAGTCAGACAACACATCCTGGCTGCGCAGAGATCATTGGACCGCTGCATTATTGATTATACTTCTTTTCTGTCTATTTCATATGAGGAGAAAAAGAAAAAATATTTTTATTGTCTAAACCTAGATGATTCAGATATTGCGGGTCAAAGGCCTCGGTCACGATCGGTCCAAGGTTCCCCTCAGCTCAGTCCAATGCGATCGCTAGGAGCAGAATACGATGCAGAGAGACAGGGATCTTCAGCAGGAAACCACCACAAAAACCACTGCAGGTAGGGAACAAAATTCATCCCCTAAACTATGGCCTAAAATCTTCATTTGAGTGCAACTGATTCAACGTGTTCAGATATTCAAGCTGACTTGTTCTGAGTGAAGAAATGATATCATGCATTGGCATAGCCTTCAATATTTGTTGTGTCATGTTTGCAGCCTCATTGCTTTCCTCACATCTCATCCCTCTTTTTTTTATCCTGTCCTTATACTGCAACCTTTTAGATTAGCTTATGATGGCCAGGAGGCTTCGCCTTACTACCAGAATCCAAGAGAAGTCTCCTCCACCCACAGTAGTCCTTTAAAAACCCTTCCCAGACCTCCTAGAGATCCTCGCAGCATGCCTCCCACCCCGGTTATGACCCGCAATGCCTACAGCAGCAGCCAGCTCAGGTGTGGTCTTCCCTCTCCTGCACTGCCACCCCACTATGGATCCTTCTTCCTGCTAAAACCTGCTTCTAATGAAATCCCTCCTTCTCCTCCAACCTTTTACTAAAACTTCCTTATAAATCCAACCTTTATTTTTTCTACAATGACCAAATATATTGTCTTATAACTTTCTTGCTCCTTCAAATACTCTGTCCCTTCTTTAGGTCGGAGGGGTCTCCTCATTGCTTCAGGCATCGCAGTGGAAGTCTGGAATCTCAACCTCGGTTAAGAAAAGACACCGACTTGGAGAAGCCCGTCTTTATCTTGTCACCAGCCGACCGTAACAACAGCACCGAGGTGCTAGAAGACTGCTCCTCCTACACCAGCCAGTCCAGTCTGGACTACTGTGGGGCAACTAACTCCCAATACAATACACTGGACTCCCGTACCTCAACCATGCATCGCCTTCACAGGAAGGTGGCAGCGTATGGAAACACTGGAAGCATGCCCAACTTGGTCCAGCACCATTCTGGTTGTAATTACTCATGTGAGACGTCAACACACGACGCACCCAGTGCCTACTACGTTTCCGAATACCCCTGCGCGGACATGGAGCCTTACACTAACGGTGCCTACGTGTATGAGAACGAAGTCGAAGGTCATTACAACGTCAACCCGTCCTACCAAATGAATGGCTATCATGGACATGATAGATTCAGGCACTACAGCAGCGACGGTGCAGATAGCCTTTCTCAGAATCCTTACGCAACAGTGAGACCGCCGCGGAGTAGAGAGGGACCCAGGAATGAGCTCTTGGCTAAAAACATGCATAAGGCTCTTGTGGCAGAGCATCTGAGAGGCTGGTACCACCGGAACAAAGGCCACAGGGAAGGAGGGAGAGGACTGGTGGGCGGATATGACTTTGACAGCGGCTCTCAGCTCAGTCTGGGCTACCAAACCATGCCAGCAGCCTTCAGCCACTCCAGCAGAACCACCTCTTTCTCCTCAGGTGTTATGATTTTTCTTAGCCATCATTATCATTAGCTTTACTGGCAGTAACAGTACTGTAATAACATATTACTATTTCATGTTAGAGGTAATCTTCTGTTTTGCAATGGTGACATTAAGATGAACTCAACTGTTTCCAAAAACAACAATTACTACAGTGCAGCTCTCCAACACTAGCTGAGTGTTTTTGTTGTGCCAACTTTCGCAGTGTCCTCAGCAGAGAGCGGAGGGAACTGGCGCAACCAGCTGGCAGTCGGCCTGACAGAGTTTGATACACCCGACTTGCCTCAGTACCCACAGCCTGGAGCTCCATCTTCTCTGTACAACCGCAGTCCTACACATAACAGGTGAGTGCTGCTCAAAGTCTGACCACCCAGATGCAATCAGCAAGGCACTAACAGTTTAATCATTTCAATGAAATTTTGCTCTGACGTCAATCCTCCCTCAAGGTTTTATCCTCTGATTGTTCTCTGCTGGTGTAATCTGTAAGCATTCAGCTAAAATGTTCTCATGAGGATCTATTCTCTCTCTCTTTCTTCCCTCTGTCACTGCTCGGCCCTTAACGCTCGCATGTGCAGAGTTTCTCCTGAAAACAAAGAGTCTGAGACAATACCAAAAAAATCTGAGTCAGTTGATGTGGTTGGCCCTGAGACCACTAGTACAGATGAACCGTCAGACAGCCAATCTAGCACTTAAGGGTGAGACCCAACACAGTGGGACGCTTTGTGTCGTGGTGCCTGTCATCTTCATTTCGATGTCCTATCTTCATTCATCTCTTACCTTTTTACAACTTAATTTGATCATCTGTTCATGTTGTGGTTCTTTATTTATATACAAATATACAATATATTTATATATTTTATATATTTATATATATATAAAATATATATTTTATATATTTATATATTTATAATATACAAATATTACACTTCATGCTGATAGGGCAAGAATGTTTGTACTAAATTTCATGGCAGTCTTTTCACTGCTCATTAGTCATTTTACTCAAAACTGAAAATTCCTTACTGCGGCACGAATAGCAAACTTAAGGTCCTTCCAAACCTTGAATGCCTCACCTTCATGTGATGATAAATGCCTAACAAAACAAACAAAGCAGTTCATCAAACTGCTGAAATATTTAATCCATAAAACACTTTTTAATTGATTTATTCCATCCCTCAATTAAATCTATATTATTAGTTTTGTCTTTACATATGAAAATGACAGTATATTTGACACCTTCTTGTGCCATTACATGCAGATTTCACCTGAATGGAGGCTACATGGGCATCCATTGAGGAGGACCAAACCAAACTTTGGCACAAACAAAGCCATGGCCTGCCGCACATGAAGGGGAAAGGAGCTGAAACCCAGGCTGTAGTGTCCACACACTCCTTTTCAGCCAGTAAATGCAGTCTTTGGAAACATTCTGTGCTTTAGGTTTTTGCAGAGCTGTCCTCGTGTCAAAGTTTGCTCTGAACACAGTGATGACACTCTTGAATGACTTTCCCATGTGCCTTGGAGTGAAGAATTGTACAGGCAGATGAGAATGTGTCAAGATGTTGCACAGTGCACTGCATTCAAACCATGTTGTGTATTAAAGAGGAAAACGTCAACATGTATTTTAACAAGAACTAGCTACTGCCTTATACAGATCAGTAGGTTATAGAATATTAACAATCATCTTTTTCATCGCATCATAAAAATAGTGTTAATAATCATGTGCACATACTAAACAGAGCTTAAAACATGTGACAGGACAAGAGCTGGTTTGATCATTAGAGCAAGTTTTGATGATTTTCTATTGATTTTTTAAATGTTGAATCAGAATGTATAATGTCAATATTGTTTATAGAGCCATTTGTCTTGGTGGTGCAGTGATGTGTTTTCAATGCATGGTGATGAAATCTTTTTTTTAAAAAGAAAAGACAAAAAAACACTGCCATAAAAAAAACAAAAAAACATCCACATATTTTTTTCAAAGATTTGTACAGTTAGTGTGTAGTAATATGTCATTAGATAGTACCATAAAATATTTTCCATTTGAAATGAGAAGGGGAATAAATACATGTGTGACACATGGATGTTATTGTCGTTTTGTTTGAGAGGCTTGAGTAGCTGGTTAACATGCCATTCAGGTCTGGTTTTTTATGGAATTATAGCAGTAAAGAAACAGTCTGTCATTTCAGTAAGATGCCTTAGTGACTGACCCTGTGATGCAATAAAACAATTCTCTTATTTGTGTGCTCAGCATAAAGTTACAGCCAGGCAGTTAGCGTAGCATTAACACTTGGACAAGCAAACAGCCTGACTCCAAAAAAAACCAAAAAACTTTTGTGCACTTCTAAAACACACATAGCCAAGTGCATGTTATTCATTTTGTCCTGGTATTGATGTCAGGAAATGCAAATAATGCTGTTTAACTACAGAATTTTACACTTATTTAAAAAAAATAAATAACTAAATCCCATGGGCTGCACTTTATGTTGTGAAGATGTTCTCATTTACTCAGCTGTTTCACTTTCCCAGTTCACAGACAGGAGCAGATTGGTGCCACATCCTTGTGTGCTTACATACAACAAACTGGCATAATAAGTCTACTGACGGCAGACTGTGATACCGTCTCTCCTTTGCTCACAGAGACAGTTTCATATACGTTTCCTCCCTTCCCCATCCAGATCTGAATCAAACACACTTTGCTGATCAACAGCAGGATGTGCTGAGCAGTTGCTCAATGCAACATGATATGATGTTGAGGTCATTGCAGGGTTCACTCAAACTATGAATTATTTTTGGTTTGACTGGTTGCAGATTTAAATATTTATTCTTTGATAAATTCCTCTTATATAACAGTAAGTGTAGCTCTCTACTGCAGGTAACTACTCACATTTAGGCTAGCGAACAAAACTTCACTTCAAACTAAACTAAAAAGATACAAAGAAAAAAATCCTTACAATGGATAAAGTGTAGTTTGTTTCAAAATATCTACAGTTGTGCTCATATGTATTCCTTTCATTAAAGAAAATGCTAAATTTACAAGTCACTCAAATAACTGGAGACTTAAAAAAGGAACAATAACTAAAAATTTGCAAAAATGTAATGCAGCAATATAAGACACTGTTTGTTTTTCCATTTAAATGAGTTGAAGAAAGAAAAACAAACAAACAAACAATTTGTCCTGGACAAATTAGAGCACTTTTCTGTTGAACAGTGGGATAAAATTCCTGTCAACAGGTGCAGAAGTCTGACTGAGAGGAACAGAAAACACCTGACTGGAGAGGAAACAGTAAAGGATTGTTCAACAAAATATTAGTTTATGAGTAATGTAATATGTAATAAATATTCTTATTTGTTTGCTTTTTTAAAAAAATATTTCTATTGAATTAGAATTAGAAAATATTGTAATGATTTTCATGAATTTTTTTTTATTAATAATTACTTTAGTCAGCTTATTTTAAAGGCAACTTTTTTGTTCCTTCTTTAATGAAAGGGTATAGATAAATATGAGCACAAGTGTGTGTGTCTATACATATATATATATATATATATATATATATATATATATATATATATATATATATATATATATATATATATATATATATATATATATATATATATACATATATATATATATATATATATATACATATATATATATATACATATATATATGTACACATTTTCCCACTAGATTTAATCAGTTAATTGTTTCCAAGCATTTGACTGGTACTGTAAAATTAAAAATTTTAGACTTTTCTTGAGTTATTATCTAAAAAAAGTTAGACAAAAGACAAAGAAATAAAATATCAAACCACTTTCTCTAGCTTCTGATTTGTTATTATGCAGCACTCCATGGTTATGTTTTTAAGATTAGACCATGAGGATCTCGAGTGGAGTCACCCACCCAGCAGGCCCATGAAAAGGGTCCACCTGCTGCCATCAGTCCAATACTTTCCTTTTGCTAGAAGCAACTGTCATCCCAACTGTCCTTTCAAAATCCCAGACAGCCGGGCCAGCTGGGAGAAGGAGCTGAAAAAAGAATGTCAGCATGTCGCCCCCCCTGCTTGTACCTTAAATATCTTCCATGCAGTTCACAGGATTTAATTTTAGAAGCATTGAAGCAAACCCTTTCCAGCTGAAGTCAAAGCCAGAGGCTTTCCAGATTGCTCTGTCCGGAGCCTCACATTGACCAGGAATCATTCTGTCTTTTCATATCATACAAGTTTCAAAATGTCTGACAGTAAAGACCTTGAGGATCTCAACGAAGAGGACATTGATGAAGATGAAATTCTTGCAATGCTTTCTCCTGAGGAGCTTAAGGAGCTCCAGAGCGAGATGGATGTTATCATCGCCCCAGATGAGAGCGTACCTGTAGGACAGAGACAGAAGGACCAGACGGAGAAGCCTCCGACAGGAACATTTGACCACAGATCCCTGGTTGATTACCTCTACTGGGAGAAAGAGTCTAAACGCATGCTTGAGGAAGAAAGAGTGCCTGCTACTCTGCTGCCCAGTGAGGTAAAGGCTCAAACGCACATTTTCGTCTTGCAGTGTATGTACAATATTTGACCAGAATATGAATTATTATTATAGCACTAATCTCAATGCACTTACTGTATCTATTGTTTCCAGAAAATCTTACAGGAAGAGGCTGAAAAGAAAGAAACTGAAGGACACTCAGATGTGAAATATGAGGTATATGAAGTGATAGAGGAAGTCATAGAGGATGATGCTGCTGATTATCCGGATGGAGTAGAAATCATAGAGGAAATAATTGAGGAAATAATTGAAGAAGAGGATGAAGGAGTTGAAAGTGAAAAAACAAACAATCTAGAAAATGAGGAAGAGGTGAAGCTACCTGTGCCTGACGAACCTGAGACTACAGAGAAACATCCTGAACTCCCACATGACACAGAAAAAGGAGCAGTATGTAATAAAGATAATGATCAACCTATTCCAGACTCAATGGAAAAGGTACAGAACAAAGACGATGAAGATAAAACTGCATGTATAGATCACTTACTTCCCCAAGAGGCTCAAGAAATGCCTGAAACAAATGAAGCTAATGACCCACTCCCACAAAGAGAACAGATTAAAGTGAACAAATTAAAAATCCCAAAGTTGGCACTGAATAATATAAAAATGACATCCAGACCTTCAGGGAACGAGACGAATTTGGAATCAACGCTTGACAAGCTCCGTAGCAACAACCCCTCTGTCACCGAGGTAAACCTCAACAATATAGAAAACATTCCTAAAGAGATGCTGTTGGACTACGTCAATGCCTTAAAGAAAAACAAATATGTTAAAACCTTCAGCATAGCCAACACTGGTGTTGACGAAAACATCGCCTTCAGCCTGGCCAACATGTTGAGAGAGAATCGCAGCATCACCACTTTAAACATCGAGTCAAATTTCGTAACTGGAAAAGGCATCGTCGCCATCATCCGCTGCCTCCAGTTCAATGAGACCCTCACGGAGCTTCGTTTTCACAACCAGAGGCACATGCTAGGTCACCACGCGGAGATGGAGATCTCTCGCCTGCTCAAGGCCAACAACACCCTCCTGAAGATGGGCTACCACTTTGAGCTGCCAGGTCCCAGGATGGTGGTGACCAATATTCTTACCAGAAATCTGGACAGGCAGAGGCAGCTGAGGAAGGAGGAGCAGAAGCAGCAGCAACTCAAGGAGCAGAAGGAGTTAATGCAGATGTATGAAAACAGTCTCAATCTGCCCCCTGGTTTACTTGAGATGCTGGGATACGTACCGCCCCTTGAACTCCTTCAAGAGCATGGACTCGTCCCACCCTCGTCAGAGCTTAACATCTTTCCTCAAACGTGTAAGACAGAGCAGCCAGAACCACAGAAGAAGCTTAAGCACAACAGCATTCCCAAACAACCCACCACTGAATCATCAAACCCATTAAGGGATGTCCAGTTAAAGAGGACTCCCAAGAAACGCAATCCATTACTGGAGATGGATCCAAGGGATGACATGAGACCAGAGAGGCCAAGTTTTCAACTGAGAAAGACTCCCAAAGCTAAAGATGCAGCAGCTGGAGAGGCGGCAGAGGACAAAGCCAACCTGACTGATGTGATAAAGACTCTGAAACCTGTGCCTCGCAGACGAGTGCCTCCAAAGGTCGATCTCACACCACGCGATCAACTCCTAAATGAAATCAAAAAGAGCAATGTGGCGTATCTCAAATCTGTGAGTACTCAGGGATTAATAAAGGGGTATACATCAAACTGGGATGTCTTAAAGTCACTGATTTAACTGTCAAAAGGTGTACGGAGGCTAAATGAGTCAGCGCAGCAGGTAGTGTCTTCGCCATCCAAGTAAACTCGTTTTTCTCCTCTTTTGTTGCTATTGCAGGTGCCACTCCCTAAAGTCCTGGAATCAAGTGAAACAAGTCTTCTCTGAAACTCACAGCTTCGGCAGTTTCATCACCATATTATGTGTGTGTGTTGTTTTACACATGCTTGGTATTAATCACACTATATGTACAGTACAGGCATGTGTGAACTTTGTAATCACTACACAAAAACTTTGATTGATTCACTTGTGTGTTATCTTATGTACATTCTGTACCAACCCCCCCCCCAAAAAAAAAAAATTTAATTGCAGATGTTGAGATGTCCAAATACTGAATATTAAAGTGATATAAAAGATTTTTCAACATATTATTTTCCTTCAGTTAAGGGCAGACTGGATTTTGTTGACTGACAGGATATTTCCTCATTTCCAAAAGCTCATACCAGTACCTCTATTAACTTCATTTGGTGGTGGAAGCTGATCATCAGAGCAAGACTCAAACACCTCATATTTAAGTTAGTTGAAATGCGGCATTTTGCTGAGAAACAAACAGAAAAAGCCTTCAATCAAGATGCATTTTCTTTTTTTTTTATGTATATACATTTAAAATCACATGTAGTACACATAATGAGCACTATCAGTAATGAAAGAAAATAAATTTATATTGGAAAATTTTAGCTGGAGATCATAGAAGTATGTTGAAGCACTTTTATTACAATTATCAGTGAAATCCTAAAAGCTTTAAAATAGTTTAAAAAAAAAAAGAACTTGCAGAACATTATTTTCCCTATATATATATATATTTTTTTTTTTTCAATATATGATTTCACATAAAAATCTTACAACATGAAGCAAATTTAATAGATTTTTATTTTATAGAGGACAGTCATGTTCACTGCTTCCTTTTACAAGACTGAAAAAGTGACATAAAAATGGAGCGTTATATGATGTATATGACGTATATACAGACTCTGCTATGTGCCCATGTTGCATGCACAGACTGAGTCAATCTGCTTGTGCAAAAAGCAACTAGAGACAACTGCAAATAAATACTAGTTGTATAAAATAAACACTTGGTACTCTTAATTTGGCTTTTCTCAAGGGCAGGTGGTTTGGTGGTGATTTACACACAAGATGTCTAGAATTCAGTTCTGAAGTTCTGCAGCCATTTTATACAGTTCTGCATGCTATGTTATAAAAAGAAACAACATATCGAAATAATCATATTGCACATATCATAATATTATATTGAAACAAAGCTGCACTTGCCATTCATTTTCAGTATTGCATAGCTGTGATCAGAGCAGATACACTCAGGCCAGCCTGTATGACCAGCCACTGCATGAACAAACTACTGACAGCAAGAGAAAACACACTACTGTCTCATTAGTCAGGCCATGACACTAAATACTGTAAATAACCCATTTGTAACAAACTGATCTAGATCAGATTCTTCTGACACAACAGGGGCAAACTTATTGCTGTTCAGTCAGCTGGGTGTTTATTATGTTGTTCGACTGAGTGAGAAGTAAAACAAATAAGCTCATTTTGAGGTAGCAAACTGAGAAGTAAGTTACTATTTTTCCTTTTTAGAACAAATAAAACTATTCAGTAGCAGTTCTATTTATTATTCTCTTTATATGTTTCGTTTTATGTTGCTGAAAAAAATACACAGTCATCCTGGAAAACAAAGTCTACTGTCAGAAATGGAAAGGACTTGGTTTTAGACACATATTGACATGGAAACGATCAAACCTTTGGTTACCAAATCAGCATCTTGCTCACATAATGATTGCACAAACCTTCAACAGTTTTCTAACAACTATGTGAGATTGAAGTAAACAAAAATGAAGAACGAAAATGAGAGAAGTGGGAATGCAAATATCAGTAACGTGTGTGAAGGGGTTGGGAGTAAAACTGTGACACATCAAATAATGTCAGGAAAATCTAAATCCAAACTTTATGACCCTAGCTTCCTCTGGCAAACTCTCAGCTGACGTTTTACTCTTTCAGTTTACTTTCAATATAATCCTGAATCTTGTTCATTCTCTCCTCCTGCTGATCCAGGAGATCCATGAGGACACCCATCGGGGTCTTCTTAAGCCCAACACCTTCAATCTTGTTCTCCAGCCTGTTCTTCATGTTGCGGAGCCTCAGAGAGGCGTGGATCAGGATTACTATTGGAAAAGCAGAACCAACTTGTTGTTATTGCTTCTTTGTGAATATAAAGATAAACTTTTAACACTTCACGTGTCAACAGTTCTTGGAAAACAACAAAAAAAAATCTGACTCTGCTGCAATCTCAACTTGACAGAGTAGCAGGTGTGACAACAAGCAAATCTTTTAGCTCCATGATGGCTAGATAGTGAACACATGACATCAGCTAGTAAATGTGGTTCTTTCCAAATCAACAACCCATAGCAACCCGTCAACACGGGCAGGAGTGGGCATGTCTCCTGGGGTGTAATTGGACTGCTTCTTCTATTTACCAAAAGATCCAACTCACTGAAACGTCTCTGCTGTTGGTTCATCTAGAACTTTATTTTACAATCGTTAGCATGTCTGAACCGCTGAACATGCTGTGGAATATCTACTGTGAGTCAGAATGAGAGAGCATTTAGGAAGACCTTGCTCATTTTCAGAAAACTCTCTTCCAGCAACTTTGTGTGAATCATCAGTTGCTGCAACAGTTTTAATCATGCAAGCCAGCTGTGGAGCTCCAAGGTGTGCTCAGACCTAGCAGATCTTTGGCTTTAAATGTCTCTATTAGACTTGAAGAAGTTAGATAACCTACTAAGATTGTGGTAATGTTAGGAAAAAAAAATCTGATTTTAATTGTTTACCAAAAGAAAGTATATCTGTCATTGTACAGTATGAGACTTACACAGCAAAGGGAAAGTGATCCCAAAGATGAAGACCATGACCCCACCACACAGTGACAGCAGAAAGTAACTGGTGATCATCACGCCAATCACAAATAGAGTGGGGTTCTTCCTTTTAAAGTTCTTGATCGTGGCCTTGTTTTCTCCAGCCCACACCGAACCCCCGAAGACCAGAGACACCACAGCACCTCCCAGAAACATGCCAAAAGGATTCAGGAACCTGGAGATTGACACATGTAGATGAGATTTTGTGCATGAGTTATATTGGATAAAGGCATGTTTGGAAAAAAAACAAAACAAACCCCCCCCCCCCCCCCCCCCCAAAAAAACAACAACAACAACAAAAAAAAAAAACCCAACAAACAGCACAACCTGGTGGTAGAGTTGAAAAAAAAAAATCCTCCTATTATGGTTTTCGTGTAAACCGTATGTAGGCAGCCGCTTGCAACGAGGCCTACAAATCACGATTTCCATTAAAGAACATTATAAGAAAGTCTGTTGGAATTTCACAGCTAAATGTAGGATCACTGATCATTTTCATTATCTCCAAACCATCTGTGCATAATTATATGTGGTCGATTAAGCACTTTATTCACACAACCTACAAACTATAACGTCGCTATGACTCATTGTCATAACTGCACGTTTGCAAAGAAACGCTTTTAACGGATAATGTTATAAACATCTTCATGTTAGGTGAAGTGAAAAATAAAAAAAAGATTTAGGCTGAGCCCTCCTCATGGGTGTGGACAATGGTATGCTGGCGAGTTAGCACACTGCTACAAGCCAGGACTTACCCCACAATGATGAAAACCACCACGGCCGCTGCGAAATAATTGGTCTGGTAGTACAGTAAATTACTGATCACTCTGTTGTTCCATTTAGTTAAATCCCCAAACTCTGGTTTAGCAAAGCGATCCGTTCCGGGAAAGAAGTCATCCCACGGTCTGAGGGGCGCAAGCTCCATTTTGGCTGCCATGTCGACAATGTGCGGCCAAAAACACAAACAAATAGACCAGCATGCGCTGCGTAATATTTTGACAGGTCAGCTGATCTCCTCTCAGCTTTTGGCCCAGAGAAGGGAAGTCAAACGAGAATGTATACTCTCGCGAGATCAGGGTTTATGTGGTGCGTTTAAAGCTTCGCACTTGCACACGACATTGCGCCTTTACGCATTTAATGTAATAAAATTTTAAATAGAATAGAATTTAATTGATAGAAAATACAAAAAATATAAATAAGTGATCTCAAAATGTGAAAATCCATCCCAAAGGCAACAAGGACAAAAGAAACAGCCATGTAACTACTTACTCTTTGACTTTTACATAGAATCTGGCATTCTTCTTCTTCTTCTTACTATTATTATTGTTATCATTATTATTATGAAATGAAAAAAAAGAAAAATGATATGAAATGAAAAATACTTTATTAATCCCCAAAGGGAAATTCAATAAATAAATTATTATTAATTTAATTAATTAAATTAACTAATTTTTTTATTATTATTATTATTATTATTATTATTATTATTATTATTATTATTATTATTATTATTATTATTTTATCTGACTCGTTTATTAGGATTTTGTCAAGGCTATACATGGGGTTCGTTTATGAAGACTGGGAGCTGCAGTGTCGTTCGCAGCTTTGTTGCCCGTGAACGCAGCAGTTAGAATCGAGGACATGGGACCGTGAAAGTATGGCGGATGCCGAGGAGCCGTAAGTCTAAATGAACAAAATATATCTTCTTTTTTTTTATTTTTATCCACAGATAACTTTCAGCAGACATTCATAAACACTGTTTTATTTCCAGGGAGAAGAAAAGAAGGCGAATCGAGGACCTGACTGAGAAGTTAGTGACGAATGCTAAATAAAGGTCTGACTGGCGGCAGGTTTGCGTTGCACATTGAGCAGCGACTGCTGGACCAGGAGACATGAAAAAAAAATCAAATAAAAATATATATTTGTCAGCAAGGACCAGCCTCGATAGGTTAGTTAGTGTTAGAGTAAATAATACAGCGGGACGTTTATTGAAACCGCATTGCACCAGTCATCTTCTTTGCAAGACACATCTGGATAGCTGAGTCAACTACACGTAATGATTACACGTAATGCACAAATTAAAGACTAACACTTAGATTTCAATGATAAGTATGGTTTCCAAAGAACACATCCAAGAGAAACCAAAGTAGCATTTAAAGCTGAATGCGTTGTTATTACACAGCAATGGTGAGACAACTCCTGTGGAAAAAGTGGATGTGAGATGACTGAGAAGCCGCCAGGAAAGCTCATATTTATTCATTTGTTACAATCTAACTCCGATAAAAATATATTTCTTACATAGTATATCATAAAATACATACTACATGTTATCAGATTTATGTATGGTGCTTGGGGCACATGAAGATCACAACCTGTAAACAGATATTTAAAAAAAAAAAGAAGAAAAAAAAGTGCTTTCAGGAAACTTCACGCCATGGTATTGAATCATTTTCATACACGATTTGTGTTACTGAATTTTCTTTTATATTATAAGGTATTCATCTCTACATTCATCTTAACCCCTGGTTTAGGACTCATTGTGTCTGTAAATGTCAGGAACAATCGGCCATGGAAAGCAAGACTGCAAACTAAATAAAAGTTCTGTTAATGCCAATATATTTTCACATATATTTATGAACTAGATAGTTAATTTAGCATCATATTGGGATCTATTGTGAAGCTGTTGTTATGGAACATATTCAGTGTTTTTTGTTGTTGTTTTTGTCATACATTGCCCTTCCAGAATGGCTGTTGACGGTGGACACAAAGACGGCGCTTGCGACTGGGATGGCCGCTGGAATCATGTGAGGAAGTTCCTGGAGAGACCCGGCCCGTTCACACATCCTGACTTTGAACCAAGTACTGAGGTGACTCTGAAATGTTCATCACTACGAAGCCATGGTTTTATTTGTCTTAAATGCAACTCTTCAAGCAGCTTCATGCTTCTGTCGTATCAGTCTTTGCAGTTTTTATTGGAGACTTGCAAGATCCTGGTTATTGGTGCTGGAGGACTTGGATGTGAACTCCTTAAAAATCTTGTAAGGAGTATCTTTAATTTGTGACACAGGCCATGCTTATTGGTCAAGACAAGACTTTATATTGTGATGTTTTGTTGTAGGCCCTGTCAGGGTTTCGTCTCATCCATGTGGTTGATATGGATACCATTGATGTGTCAAACCTCAACAGGCAGTTTCTCTTCAGGTAGGTTTCACTTCTATATTTAATCTTTTTTGGTGTTTTACTATTTCTTAGTAGTATTTTTTTTATTTTTCCTTCCTGTAGGAGCTATAATTAAAAGTGTAGCAATGTGTCTCTGTTATCCCAGAGTTTGCTTATCAGTGCTTCATATTATGACAAAAAATAAACTGTTTAAAACACAATTTTTTTGTTTGCTAATCTTTATTTGAGCATCTGGAACTCCTGATTTACAAAAACCTTTGTGATAAATCAGGTCAGACAAATAAATATATTGCCTCACAGTTGTTGTCAGATGAGCTAATTTTGCAATCGTCTAGGCCCAAAGATGTTGGAAGACCAAAAGCAGAAGTGGCTGCTGACTTCATCAACAGTCGTGTTCCAGGATGCAAAGTAGTCCCGTATCCTTCACATGTTTTTATGACAAACAACTCATATGTAGTGCAGTTGTGTAGCATAGTTTTATGATATATTTTCACTGACTTTTCTTCCTTAATTATAACATGCAGTTACTTTAAAAAGATCCAGGATTTTGATGAGTCTTTCTACAGGCGTAAGTGCATTTATCTAACTTTTCTTTGACTATACCTCCCATTTAAAACATGTTAATTTTAAAGCACTTAGTTTCTCCTTTCAGAATTTCACATTATTGTCTGTGGACTGGACTCCATCATTGCCAGACGCTGGATGAATGGCATGTTGGTAAGAGAAAAACTAATTGTGAGACAACTTTATTGTAGCTTAGATCGCTCAGAGAGAAGTTCTGATTGATTTTACCTTCTGTAGATTTCCCTCCTAAGCTATGAAGATGGAGTCCTGGATCCCAGTTCCATCATCCCGCTCATCGATGGAGGGACAGAGGGCTTTAAAGGAAATGCACGCGTCATTCTGCCGGGCATGACTGCATGTATTGATTGTACGTTGGAGCTGTACCCACCACAGGTACTGCACACCTTCCAATTAGATAATACCTTGTAGCTTCATCCGGAGAATGCTGCCAGCCTATTCATATTGCTCAGAACGTGTGTGGGGTCTGAGTAACCATCTCTGGTGCTCAGGAGGCGATGCTTCCGCTTTTCTGTCTGCAGCCACCAGCTGCTTGTTTAATAAAAACAAAAACCCAAAAAACATGGGATCATAAACACAAGCAGTTAAAGGAGTAAGTAGCGACAGACCAGAGGCAGAGTCTGTTTTACATCAAAACAGACAAAAGAGTGTTAAAATGACTTGAAGAAGGAATATGATGGGGTTTTCAACCAACTTTTCCACGAGTTTTTATCACACAGAAAATATTTACCAGGGTAAAAGTTTCTTTCTTTAAATTTCTAGTAAATGAAAAAACTTTTCTTGGTGGAAAGGGGTGATTGTCGCCATCTTTCTACATTGCTTCTGATTTGCAAAACACACAAACAAAACCTGAAAATGCACCAAATTGTACATCAGAAGTTATGACTAAAGAAGTTACATTAGATAAAAAAAACTTTGAAGGAAAAAAAAAGCAGAAAACGTCTCATAGAATAAAACTTTTTGCAAACTTGTTCATGTGATTTTCTCAGAGATAAAGCATTTTGCTACTTTCAGTATGTAAAATATGAAAATGGCTTCAGGTACTTCATTAGATACTCTTTCACCTACCAATAAGTCTAATTTCACCATCCACAGATAAATTTTCCCATGTGCACCATCGCGTCAATGCCCAGGCTACCAGAACACTGCATCGAATATGCCAGAATCTTACAGTGGCCCAAAGAGAAGCCATTCGGAGGTTTGCAGATCCTCACATCTGATCCGGCATCATGCTTGTGTTTGATATAGTTTAACAGCCAGGCTCTTCTGCTCCGTTAGATACGAGTTTAGACGGAGACAATCCCGAACACATCCAGTGGGTGTTTGAAAGATCCCAAGAAAGGGCAGCACAGTTCAACATCACAGGAGTGACATACAGACTCACTCAAGGTAAAGCTGCGAATGAATTTATTTAGTGTTAATTTGTCACATCACTGAGTCTTTTATTCACCCCTGCTTGGTTTCTTTTTTCTTTCTGAGTAGAACGGATGGAAAAATCTTGTTTTTTTGTGTTGCAGGAGTTGTAAAAAGGATTATTCCTGCTGTGGCATCGACAAACGCTGTTATTGCTGGTATGAAACTTGTTAATAATGTATTTTATGCTCTGTTTTCAGGAACTCTGTAGTAAAAATATGAACAGAGCTTGATTGAGCTGTCACAATCTCCACTAAATATGTGTTACTTATAGAACACGTGTGCTTTAATTTCACACAACGGCTTTAATTAACTGTTGACAGGCTTTTAGCTAATGAACATATTATTTTCTCTTTTTTTTGGAGGGTAAAATCTTGGTGCTTTTAGATTCTGTCAAAGTTCTTGTTTAATATTCCCATCAAACTCCTTTCCATGAGTCAGCACATTTGAAGGCTTTAATTTTTTATGCTTCCACAAGAAGCCAAGAGAAAAGTTTGCGGAAGAAATCAGTGATGGCATCTGCTGTGATTATTAAATGCCTATTTGTATAATCTGTATCTGTAGCTCCTTTCTGGATTCATCGTGACCATTTTGTTGATCGCAGATATTCCTGATCTCACGGTTCACCAGCAGACATTTTACATGTGTCATGGCTCTGAAATTGTTTGTGTGATCCACTTGCTTATTTTTTATAAGTTGACATTAGGGCTGGGTGATATAGCGATATATTTAATTGGGATGATAGAAAATGTCCATCGTTTCAAATGAGGCTCTATCATTTACACCTTACGATTTGGTGCTTTATTGCAGTATTTTACGTTAAGATGCACCTTACGGCATGCCGGCGGCAATGTATAAATAAACATGGAGGAAGCAGACGTGTTTAAGAGCAGGGTAATTCACTAAAAGATGACCAGCCAACCCAAACTGATGAGGTTTTTCATAAAAGAGGGGAAATCTCTGCTGCATGGATGCGGTTTGGATGTTAAAAGACCAACGTGGAACTGACAACAGACTAGCTCACAGTTCCGACAACGGACTCCGACACAACTAACTCATTTTACCACCTGCGCAACAATCAGGACAATGAATACAGAATAAAGAACAGAGTCAACTAGCAAAAGCAGCATCAAATGGAGGCGAAAGCGCTCATAATAAACTCCAGATACAAAAGCTGCAACAGGCATTTACCTGTGAAACGTCATACGGCCATAGTTCCTACAGATGGAAGGAGATCGCTGCTGCCGTTGCCAAGCACATCTGACACATAACTGATGACTGACACAAAATGACACAAACAATTTTATATTGTTATGTATATCGTTATGGGGATAAGAAATGAGCTATATCGTGATAAGAGATTTTGGTCATGTCACCCAGCCCTATTTGACATTTGTGAAACAGCGTTATGTGAATTTGGTAACATGCGAGTGTTAATGGGGTCGGAAGGACAAAAAGGCCTTTATCACAGAGTTTTTTTGATACTTTTTTTTTGTTATTCATACATACATACATGTGCAAATTTGGATTGGAGGGAAAGTGTTGAGGGTGCAAAAGACATAACTACTATAGTTAAAGCTATTTTAAAATGTATTCAGGTTTATTTAATGTAAGTTTCCTTCTCCACAGCCGCCTGTGCATCGGAAGTATTTAAAATAGCTACAAGGTTGGAAAAAACAACATCCATGTCATATTCAGGTTATCATCTCATTTGTCATTTGAGCATCATTTGATGACACATTTGCATTTTTTTCAGTGCATATATCCCTCTAAATAATTACCTTGTCTTCAATGACGTGGATGGATTGTACACCTACACTTTTGAAGCTGAGAGAAAGGTTAGTTATTCTTGTAATGAGACTGTATAAGTATTTTGTCTGCAGTGTAATAAACGATTCTCCCAGCAGAGAATAATTTGAATCATCTTCAATTTTCAGGAAAATTGTTCAGCATGCAGCCAAGTACCTCAGGATCTCCAGTTCTCTTCTTCAGCCAAATTACAGGAGGTTTTAGAGTACTTGACAGAGAATGCTTCCCTGTGAGTGCAACAATTCCTTCCACCCAACATGTCATTTTCATGCTGCAGGGCTTTATTAGTGATTGTTGTTTCTAATTCCTTTCTAGGCAAATGAAATCTCCAGCCATCACCACAACTCTGGAAGGAAAGAATAAAACACTTTATCTGCAGGTAATATGTCTGACTTTTATTAATGCTGCACAATATTTTTGTCATAGTCGACGATTTAACCTTTGTTACGCTTTTTTTCTAGTCTGTTAAATCCATCGAAGAGCGGACCAGGCCGAACCTCTGCAAGACTTTAAAAGGTAATAAGAAACTGCTACCTAAACCATCCCGTTATTTTTTGTTATTGCTCACATCAATGTGTAAGAACACATTTTGGAGCTGTGTGTGTGTTGTTTTGATGCAGAGCTGGGCTTGTCGGATGGCCAGGAAATAGCCGTAGCCGATGTCACCACACCTCAGACGGTTCTCTTCAAGCTCAATTTCACCACTTGAACAGAAAATAAAGAGCAGCGACGCATCTGGTCACGTTGTTACTGCGATGTAACGTTTGATATTATAATGTAAATAAGATGAGTATGGTGTGACAGTAGGTTGTACGAACAATGAATCATTTAATGGCATTGCTTTGTTTTTTTGTTTCTTTTCTATTGGTAACATTGTCTGTATTTGTCCTGTGCTGACCGGTGTTGTTCTCATTTCCCATCTCAATTAAGAATAATTATGTGCACTCTGCTATGATAAAGTTTTATTATCATGAGCATCTGTTTTGTATTCATTTCTCTTGTATTTGTAACAACTAGACGTTATTTAAAAAAAAAAAAGAAAAAAGACTTTTGAAAGTTTCAGAAGCAAATGGTCTGGTTCTCATGCTAATATTCAAATATACGCACTACTTTTGGACAGTAGTTGGAAAAAAAAGTTTTTTAAACTTATGTTTATGATACCTAAACTTTCTAGGGTTCGTGTGTAGGCCCATTATTATTCAAGTTCTACATCATCTATTCATTTAACATAAATCAGATTGCATTATAATGTGAAAAACTCCAGAAATTCGTCCACCATGGATTTATGTCTTGTAAACAGTCCACAGTTTGTGAGACTGAAAGCTTTTAAGTCTGAGAATGTGGTCACCAGCACCATGGGATGGTAGTCTTCACACTAAACTTCAGACTCCTACTATTACAACTGAGTTGGAGACTCATCTGCGTAAATGCTCTAATCACTGCTCTAATCTGGATGAATCAGTGATGGACAAGAACTGGAGCACAGGGAACTTGGCAGTCAGCTGTAGGTATTTGTAGAGAAAATGCTGGTGAACATAATGGACAGATATTTGCACCCTATAAACTAGTGGTTCTCAACATTTTAGCAACACAATACCCCTTGTAAAAAAACATTTTCAGCCAAGTATCCCCACCACTGCAAAGTACTTTTGGTTAAAAGAAACATGAAAAACAGCACTTTGTCATTTTTGTTTAGTTAATTAAACTTTAACCATGCAAAACAATGGCAAATGTTTTGCACATCACTACTACACTTCAACCAGGACTCTATCATTTGCGTTGTCACGGCCGCGGTGACTGACAGATATGATATAGCTCGTAACAGGTGGGGATCAATTCATGTCTGAATGTATGATTTTGGGAGGAATAAAATGGTGTAAGTCTAAATGTAAATTCAATTTATGAATGTACTCTTGCATATATTGAAATATATTAAATGTTTATATAGTTTTATATTATTTTATTTAAGGATGTTTTAAAGGTGGAGTATGTAAGCGTTTCAATATTTTCAAAATAAATTAACTAAAAAAAATACTACAATCATAACTAGATAGTTTTTTTTTTAAAAACATGTAGGTTCCAGTCTGTCTATATTTGATGTGTTATTAAATTACAAGTTTAATTAATGACTAAGACCCTTTTTAAATGTTTGCCTACCAGTAAAAAAAAAGTGCTTTTTTTGTCATTTGTCATTAATTAAACTTGTAATTTAATAACATATCAAATATGGACAGACTGCAACCTATATGTTCAAAAAAACTTCTAATTATGATTGGAGTTATTTTATTAGTTAATTTATTTTGAAAATATTAAAAATCTTACATACTCCACCTTTAAAAAAAACATAAAAAGGTATACATTTCCAAGAAATATTCACATACTCCCTGGAATGCCTTGAAGTACCACCAGGGGTACGTGTAGCCCCATTTGAGAAACAGTGCTCTAAACAATGGAGTGAGGAAACAGCAGTGTGTTCAGTGAGACTTCTTCAAGTCAACTGGAAAAGAAACCAGTTCCTGCCAACAGCTTCATTTCTCCAAGCAAGTACTCAAATGCTTTTCGTGTGTGTGCCTCTACATGGCTGCAGGAAAGTCAATGCAACATATGAGTATGTTCCTGATGTAACTACAGATGTTGAGGGATCTCATGCCAGACCTGGGTATCAGGGCATCAGTTAACCACTGAAGTGTATGTGATGCATCATGGAGGCAGTGGAACTAGGCATGATGTCCCAGAGGTGCTGATGCACTCAGCCATAAGAGACCATTGTCATACATCAGAAGTAGTCTAGGTCTGGCAGTGGGTCTGAGGGTCTCATCCTGCTACCCGAACGAACATGGAGGTCGGTGTGGCCCTTGAAGGATAAAGCTCTCCAGGCCATCACTAAACCTATACCAAACCAGTCATGTTGGAGCTAGCAAATATGGCTATCCAGGTGTTTTCTAGCAAATGCCAGTTGGGCTGCATGGTGTTGGGCTGTGAGCACAGGCCCCACTTATGGACCTGTGCTCACCCCCCCCCCCCATGGAGTCAGTTTCTCACAGTTTGAACAGAAAAATGCACATTAGTGGCCTGTTGGAGGTCCATTTGTAGGGCTCAGGCCGTATTACTCTTCTCCTTCTGTAATGGAGCAGATAGCTGTCTTCCCACTGGGCTGTAGTCCACCTTAGGTCTCTTATCTCCTGGAAAACTGGCAAGTCTCTTGGGATCTACTCCATGCTCTTACCGATGTGCTGGGAGGCACACACAAAACTTTGCCACAACATTTATTGATGTGCCATCCTGGATACGCTGCACTACCTGAGCAGCATCTGGGGGCTGCAGATACTGTCTCATGTTACCTCGAATGTAAAGCCCGACAGAGTGAAAATGGTGGCCACCACCTGCAACTCCATTCTTTTGTAGGGCTTCTCTTGCCATAGGCTTTTGCTTCTCATTTCCATTTGTTGTCTGTCGCATTTTTGCAACAGCAAGAGAAATTGATACAGAATCAATGTTGTGTCCTTACTGGACAGATCCCAGAAGTATGACAGAATTAGACTTACATGGTAATAATGATGTGTTCCTTTGAGCTTTGCTTGTATATGAGATGTCAAGGGTGCATGCAAAAAGTCAAAGCACCAGAGAACAAAAGAGATGGCTCAAAAGATATGTTTGGATTTTTAAAATTCCTTATCTGTGCTTTGGTATTGACTCTTCACCAATTGGCCAATAGAAAAAGACATTTTTTGGGTCTTTTGAAAATAAAAGGGGAAATATATGGAGAAAAGGCTGGAAATGTTTTTCTGGACAAAACTTTATACAGTCATGTTTCTTTTCAAATTTGTATTTAGTTATTAAAATATTCTGATGGCAACCAACACACTGGTGACAAGGAGTGACATCAGCTAATGACGTCATAACTGTCATCATCAGATTTTTTTTTTTTTTTTTCCCACACTTTATTACAACATCTGTAGAGACAATTACAACAAAAAAGAAAAACAAGGCAAGGCATTTTTCCTTATTTAAAATTAACATACAAACAGAATCAAAAAACAACCTACAGGGTCAAACATTTTGCAGCATCGTAAAGATTAGCAACAGTCTGATTTGGATTAATAATGTATTTAATGGATGACAAGAATATTCTAAATTAATTTTTAAAGCAGTTTATATTTGGCATCTGTTTTTTCCATTTATTTTTGTGAATATGGTATTTACCCATAATTATAATAATATTTGTCAGTAGAGAAATCTCTTTGGTAAGTTTTGAGTTGTAAAAAAATAATATCTTCAATTGTGAATTGTTCAATTCCACTAATTTTACTATTTAACCATCTGTGAATATCTTGCCAGAATCTCCTACTCACTTAGCAGAAGAAAAACAGATGCTCTGTTTGTTCAGGATTCTCATGACAAAATCCACAGGGATCAACTTCAAAACCAAATCTACCCCTCAATGTCTCTGCTGATGGATAATAGTTATTAAGAAATTGCATTTCTTTCTTTTTGGCTGCAATTTGCCATTTCAGAAATTCCCAGTGGTTTTTGGATATTGCCGGATTGTTTAATATTCTATATTTGATCTTTTTATTATAATCATGATAAATATGTCTCTTCAAAGCATTATTTAAAAATTTGTTATCACATTTTTTGTCTGTGATCTTCAGTTCTCCAATCAATAAATTTGGAAGTTTAATTTGGACATTACAATACATAATTCCATTTTTTAACAGCTGTATCAGGACTAAAGGGACAGCTTTACACATTTTCCTATAGTCTTTGTGAGAAATCTGAATATTAAATTTTCTTTCAAATTCTTCCAACTGTGAAATTTGACCATTTGTGTACATAGAGACATCATCAGAGTTGATCCACTTTAAATGGCTTGAAGTCAGCCCAAGTGGCTGTCGGTGGAATTGCGCTGACAACACGCGACAGAAACAATGAATTTGAGGAATAATAAGGTGTTTTTCCAGAGAAATTCTCCTCGCTTCACTTTAATTCATTATGCTTGATTTACTGCACTACTGTTATGGTTATCTACATAATCTGCATTTAAACATTCAGATTTGATTGAAAATCAACACTATTTTTCTTAGGAAAAGAAGACAAATCTTTACATTGATCATGTGTTCAGGCTTTTAATTTTATCCCTGGATGAAAAAACTATTTATTTATTGTAACGACTATATCTTCAGATGCAGTTCATCCTCTGTGACAGGATGTCAATAGTCACTTTAAGCCTCTTAAGGCTCTAATGAAAGTGGCCGCTCATTGTCCGGGAGACAGATGGTTTCTGTCTTGATTAAGTTTTAATTTTCCTGACGGGTTAGGCTGAGGGCTTGTCGCCTTGTGTCCACAGACCAGCGCTTCTGCCTTGCATGGCATCCTGCGTGTCTACCTGCGGGGAAGGAACTGCTGCGTGAAGCTGCGGGATGATGACGTATTGACTCCGCATCAGTAACATGCGGGCGAGCTCGTGGTTTTTGTTTTTTCTTAGCTCATTTTAAAATGTGAATTTATATTCATATGACCTTTAAAAGGTAAGAATATCAAGACCAACATTTTTCTGCAAAGTTTTGTCTCCATCTTGAAAGACGTGATGTTGAAGGAAACTCCTGCAACAGCTTCTCGTGCAGACCAGTAACCTGAGGTCAGGTAAGTGCAGAGAGAAAGACATTCTGAGAACCACAACCAGTCTGATGATGTATTACAGAGATATACCAGCACTGCGTTTGCAACTCCGCAATAAAACGTGGTGTTTTGAAATATGCAAACAAGGGTTTGTCAAAATAAAACCAATGTAATGAAAAACATGTAGTCAAAAATGTTATTTTAGAGTTTTTAAAATATAACTGAGAAGTCAGTAAGTCAACAGGAAATGTATTAACAATTATTGTGTTTGATTATTTTTGTTTTCATCTAATTCTGTTTATATGTTTGTATGTATATGGTCAAACAATTTGTCTTTAATTCTGGGAAACTGCGAAAGAACATTATCATAAAAGCAAGCAATTGTAATGTCTAGACATATGAGGACAAAAACTTTAACTGCATGACATAGATTTTTTGCAAGTTTATACTTAATATGATATTTTTAAAAAAGCAAAGCAAATTTGTTTGTTTACCTTATTTTATGTACAAGATTATTCCAAGCACCTGACATAAAACATGAAAAGCATTACAACAAAGGAAATGCCTTAAGCAGACTAGTAATATGTTACTTCATGTCATTGTTGCTTTTGGGGATCTTTTACCTTTTGATTGTTTGTTTGTTTTTTTTAAAGTAATTGTCCCAGTTTTAATGTAACTCATCTAAAATGAAAGTTGCTACAGAGGATAGATCAGCTCTGAACACCGAGATGTGTTGAGCTGCTCTTGTCTGCTGTGAAACATTCCCTGATATGACAATACTTAATGAGGAAACCAATGTCACCTTTTAATGCCACAATGAAATATCAAGTTCAGATGAACTGAGGCAAATTCTTTGAACTTTATGGGTGCACAGTTTATGGAAAAACTTTTTTGCCATTTTTTCATTTGCATGAGTCCATTTGCATGAGTCTGTCTTTTCCTGCAGGAAAGCAGAAGATGAACACGATGACAAATCTGTTACAATGTAGCCTCCTTTTGCTCTGTGCTGTAAACCTCTGCATCCAGCTAGTGTCCAGTGGCAACCAAAGCTCCCGAGGACAGCCAGGTACGTGTCAGACCCAGTCCGACCACACACACACCCAGAGGGACTCATTATGGCTCCTGGTCACCCATTTGTTGGCCTGGTGGGGAGCTTGTTTAAAGACACAACACCTTGAGCTCGGCTTTGCTTCTATTTACAAATAATGTAAACACTGAAGGATAGTTCATGTCTTGTATCCTGCGATGGCAAAGTATATATATATAAAAAAAACATCTTGAATTTATCAGCAGCATTTTTTTCTGTACAGACTAATCTGTACAGCCAGTATGGACCAGACCATTTAAATATCACATTTTCTCAGAATAGATTTTAAAACCCTAATGTTGGCTTGTAAATGGTTGAGGCCCAGAATATGTGATATGTTCAGAGCATATAAACCTGTAGGGCTTTTCTTTCTTTCTTTTTTTCCCAGTAGGGCTCTCAAATCCAAGGATTCAGGTCAGCTAAGACCAGAATCCAGGCTAAACACGGAGAGGCTGCATTCAGCTGTTGTGTGGCAAACAAGTGGAAAAAACACTGTTAGTGGAGATTAAATGTTCTCTAAATGTTGACACTTTTAAATCCAGGTTAAAAAACATTTCTCATGGACACTACAGGAAATCTGCATCAAATCTTTTAACTCAACTGCTGTTTGCTTTTACTGCTTTAAAATGAACTCATTTTATATGATTTTTTTATCATTTTGCACACCCCTTTAATTATGTCTTAATATTGTTATAATTGTTTCTGTTTCTCTTTACATGTTTTTCAGTAATATAAACCACAATTAATTGACTTTATGTGTGAAATGAGCATATAAATACACTTACCTTGCCTTCCATTGTGAGCTCAGTGGTTCCAAAGATAAACTTGGGGTTTTGTGACGCACTGTATTCACTTTATAGATATGGTCAAATTGAGTATTTATTCATTCATTTTAGTTTACCTCTCTAAAATGATAATTATTTAAATGCAACCACTTCAGAGATTTCTTTCTCTTTGCTAGCAGATTATAAATCATATGTTCAAACAGAATAAATCATATCCCAAAAGGTTGAAAAGAGCTGCTTAAGACTGGGGGACTTCACCGGCCCTTTTATACATATATTTATGTACCGGTGTGTGTGTGTGTGTGTGTGTGTATGCATATACATATATATATATATATATATATATATATATATATATATATATATATATATATATATATATATTCCTAGGACTGTGCTTTTCTGGACAGAGATGTCTGATGTTTCACCAGGTATCTGTTTGGAGCCACTCCTCCAGTGTGGGGGACACGACCCCCAATGCTCTGATCACTATGGGTACTGCTGTTGCTTTCACGCTCCAGGCCTTCTCTAGTTCTTCCTTGAGGCCTTGGTACTTCTCCAGTTTCTCATGCTCCTTTTTTCCTGATATTCCCATCGTTGGGGATGGATACATCGATCACTACGGCTTTCCTCTGCTGCTTATCCATGATTACTATGTCCGGTTGGTTGGCCACCACCATTTTATCTGTCTGGATCTGGAAGTCCCAGAGGATCTTAGCCTTCTCATTCTCCACCACCTTGGGGGGAGTTTCTGGGACTTAGGGGTCTCCAGTCCATATTCTGCACAGATGTTCCTGTACACTATGCCAGCTACTTGGTTATGGCGCTCCATGTATTCTTTGCCTGCCAGTATCTTGCACCGTGCTGGGAGGTGCTGGATTGTTTCAGGGGCTCCTTTGCACAGTCTGCACCAAGGATCCTTCCTGGTATGGTAGATCTGGGCCTCGATCGCTCTGGTGCTCAGGGCCTGCTCCTGTGCTGCCATGATTAGTGCCACTGTGCTGTCCTTCAGCCCAGCCCTCTCCAGTCATTGACAGGACTTCTTCCACCACTTCGGTGATCTGCCAGTGGTACATCCCATGCAGGGGCTTTTCCACCCATGATGGTTCTTCCATCTCGTGCTCCTCCAGACTCCATTGTCTGAGACATTCACTATGTGCTTCATCCCTTGGTGCCCTCTTCCTGATGTATTCGTGGAGCTTGGATGTTTCATCTTGGATAGTGGCCCTGATGCTCACTATTCCCCGGCCCCCTTCTTTTGCGCTTAGTGTATAGTTGCTGGACACTGGATTCGGGGTGACCCTCTACGCATGGTGAGCAGCTTCCGTGTTTTGACATCCGTGTCTGACAACCCCCCCCCCCCCCCCCCCCCCCCCCCCACACACACACACACACACACACGCACACACACCCACGCCATACACATAAACTGTACACATATATATATGTGTATATATATGTATATATATATATATATATATATATATATATATATATATATATATATATATATATATATATATTTGTATATGTAAAAATAAAATGTCAAACTTTTTTTTAATATATACATGTATGTATGTGTACATAATATATACATGTATGTATGTGTGTGTGAGGGGGGAGGGGGTCTAGAGACTGCAGTAAAAAAAAAGGAAATTTGTTTTAGACACATTTGGAAAAACAATTATTCAATTAGAAAAAATCTTACTTCTGCATCAGCAATGTTGTTAAGCAATTGAGAAGAACCACATTATATTTAGATACACCCCCCCCCCCCCCCCCCACACACACACACACAACCACTGAGTCCTCTGTCTGTGTTTGGGATAATTACATGTTTTGCTTTTGGCATATTCTTTGATTACGGTCTGATTTGAAACACTTCTTTAGTTCTTCATTTATCCGCTGGTGCAGCTGATGCTGTGGGATGTGCAGCCACACGGGTCTCCTTGTTCCAAATGACTGTAGCAGTAGGTTTTAACTGCTGATTTGCTTCGTTGCTCCAAGTGCAACAGCAAGCGTCACACATTCAAAATGGCTTCTCTATATAGCAATGCAAAAGCAGATGTGAGTCAAGAAGCCCTTCTCATGCTGTTAATTCTGCTTGTGTCTGATCAACTAACACAGGGGTCTCAAATTCCAGTCCTCTGAGGCCGCAATCCGGCAGGTTTACCTTGTTTCTCTGGTCCAGCACACCTGAATCAAATCAATGGATCAAACAGCTTATTGTCGACTTCTTCACAATGACCCATTCATTTCAGTTGGGTGTGTCGGACCAGGGAAACAACAAAAACCTCCTGGATTGTGGCCCTTAGGGACAGTTTGAGACCCCTAGTCTAACACATTATATTCCATGACCTAACATAGTTATGTGGTGTTGATGGTGTTTCCCCCCCCCTCCCCTTGCATGTGTGCTGATGCCTTTTAACCACTGGGTGGCGCTGCAGCATTGCACCACCATCAAGGTATTACAAGTAACCACTGGAAAGACTTGCAACTGAAACAAGACGACTGATTAGAATCTAATGTTTAATGAAGCCATGAAGCTGAATTTCATCCTGTCAGCGGAGACCAAACCTTCTGCCACTGCGTGGAAATCTCACCTGAAAAAATTGTGTTTTCCCAACAATATTTCTTTGTCAGGGTCATCAAAAGAGAGGACAGGGACTTGTGAAGTAGTTGCTGCTCATCGTTGCTGCAATAAGAACAAGATTGAAGAGCGCTCTCAAACGGTGAAGTGCTCCTGCTTCCCAGGACAGGTGGCAGGGACAACAAGGGCGCTGCCCTCTTGTGTTGAAGGTAATTTTACAGAAACCCTCTTCTGACTCTCTTTAGACTAAAATATTCTGACATGACATGAAAGGCGTATATGTCCAAGTAGAGTCACTTTCCCCAGAATCTTCTGGCACTAAAGATTTTGAGGACCAAAAGAGTGATACATCTGATTGAGTTGTTTTTTTTTCCCACACAAGTCATCTTTTTGGAAGTCCTTCAATCAAAAAGTGACCTTCTGCAGTGACATTTTTCCCCTTCTCTCTCTTTCTCTCCAGCTTCAATTGTGCGTCAGAAATGGTGGTGTAAAATGGAGCCGTGTCTGGAGGGGGAGGAGTGCCGAGTTCTCCCTGACCTCACCGGCTGGTCATGCATTTATGGGAACAAAGTAAAGACCACAAAGGTGAGGAGGGGGTTTGCATTAGTCTGAGTCACAGTTCAGCTCATCCATCCATTCATCCATCCAACTATTAGCTATACCCAATTTATTCTTTTGAGGGTTGCGGGGCTCCTGGAGCCTATCCCAGGTGACACTGGACAAATGGAGAGGCGCACCCTTGGCAGGTCACCAGTCCATCATAGCCATTCAGTTCAGTTTTATTTATATAGCAACAATAACAATCAAAATTGTCTAAAGACACATAACAGACACCAATGCTTTAGCCCCCTTGAGAGAGCACTAAGGCAATGGCAAAAGATACCCTCCCTTTTCACAGAAAGAAACAAGAAATCTCGAGCGGTGGGGTTGTTGCTCAAAGCTTTTCAGGTTTCGAGAGAGGGAAAAAAAAGGGAGTGACATGAAAAGTGAGAGTCAGAAGCAAATGGGAGAATTCATGCATGCATCACAATGAAGCATATTAGCATACCTGCAGTATATATAAATGATAAATTCACATGGTTCAGCTTATGAGATGGAGAGTGGATGAAATGGAAAGAGCCAGCATTTAAGGTATTAATTATAGAGCAGCTGAGTGGGTTTACAGTATGCCCATGAGGTTGCTATTGTAAGGATAAACAGAGCAATGAAGCAGATAACTGTGTCAGTGATGACAGTCATTTACATTATGGGTGAGTATGATGGGGCACAACATGAATATAACATGTATCATTAACTAAGTGGAAAATTATGTCATCGGCCCCGAAAAACACAAAGCACATAATAATTTAAGATGAAGACGAAGTATTTATAGATGCTTAAATGCAATTGCGTGGCCAATTTCTTCTTTTTTATGGCTTTCCTCATGCAGACAAAGTTTGACACTCTTGTGAATACTCATCATAAAGCTTTATTTTCATAAGCTCTCCTTTGATGCTGGAAGATTCCACATTCAAGCATAATAAGTGCTCCCATTGGTTATATCAACCCACTTGCTCTCATAAGGCACAGCGGGCTCAGAAAACCTAATTCTATAATCTGGTGAATGATGGGGCCAAGAGGACAAACAGGAAATAAGCTGTGAACTAATACTGAGCACTAAAACCCATGTAATTAAATCTGACGGCCAAAGG
The DNA here is from genome assembly GCF_933228915.1 of Telmatherina bonti. Classification (NCBI taxonomy): domain Eukaryota; kingdom Metazoa; phylum Chordata; class Actinopteri; order Atheriniformes; family Telmatherinidae; genus Telmatherina; species Telmatherina bonti. The sequence continues at coordinate 30,623,477 of NC_136622.1, forward strand.
AAACCCCTTTGCTTTTAGAAGCGCACTTTCTCAGAAGTTGCCTTTTTGTTGAACTGTTTTGTATTTATTATTCATGGGTTGGGAAACATTTTACAGTGAAACTGGGGCAGGTAAGCAAAGGGAGCATGCAGCAAGTGATCACTGGCTTCACAGTCATCGTTATTGCCATCAGACAGTCATGAACAACTAAATGAAACAGAACAGCGAACAGTTGTCCTTTACAATAACTCTCACATAGTTACTGTTGCTATGTCTGCCGAGGCTTTGTTCACATCTACAGACAGTTTTAAACAAACAGTTTTAGATTTATTTGTGAAAGAGTGGCTCCTCGGTTTTAAGTTTCCTTTCCATCCATTTAAAACACTGTAACATTAATGTTAATTGCCATTTCAAATTGCTCCCAAATACTTTATCCCCTGGCCAGGATTTGCTTTCATTCCTCCAAGCAGGTTCAAGGTTGTTTTAAGCTTGCACTTTCCCGTTGGTTTGCATCTCAGCCCATTGAAAATATTACAATATAGGAATTCAACCATTTCCGAGGCTGCGAGGATGCCCTTGCCATGTGTCCCGCAAGCTAAAATAACAGTGCTACTCTCAACAAGTTGGCAGCTGATTGAGTAAAAGTTGACTTAATTTGTACAATGGAAGAAGACAGCCTCAACAGGTAGCTGTACATCTGCAAAGCACTGTACCCTGCAGGATCTTTACATCACTTAACCCCTTCTTGCCCAAAATTCAGCAGTGAAATTTCATTTATAGCCGGAGGAGCTGCTGATGGATTAGGTCAGCTGCAAGCTTCCATACATGTTCAAGCCCCACATAAAAACTTTATTACTGGATTGATTTTTGTGTTAGTCTGTAATTTTTCAGTTGCTGTTTGTTCAAAAACAGAAGCTTGAAGCTTTCCCATGAAGAAAGCAGTAACGTCTTTTTCATGCAAGTGTATGAGGTTGCTTTGTAGCTCAAAAGGGATCTAAGCAGCCTTCTCAGCCATATGTAGTATAGCTGTGCTATATGTAGGTGTTGTCTCATGTCTAACTCACAGCTGTGGATTCAGTGGTAGCGAAGATTTTCACGAGCTAGTTTTCAGAACTTGCCAACACTGTTCAGCTTTCCCTCCTCCTACAAGTCACTTACTTGTTTTCTTAGGTTCTGCTCTATACTTCATAGTTTAATCAAGAGGAAGTAGACATTTGAGTTTTTTTCTCTGTAGCCTGAAAATGTAAGAGATGGGCACAGCTTCTGCAAATGTTTTTAAAGTAAAGGCAATCCAAAGAACTTGATGCATGCAGTATCTCTAATGACCAGCAGGGGGGATCTCCTCTGCTTGTAGAAGGAAACATGAGCAGTTTATCAGCTAATTACTTGACTTCTTCACAAATGTGCTTAATAAATAACATTTTTTGTTTGTTTGTTGTTTTTATTGTTATTTATTAATTATAAGACTTTATTAGTAAAGCTCTGTTTACAATAAAGTAAATGACTAATTGGGTGTGGTTTAGGGTTGCTTGTGATTGACAAGTTACTGTTATATGGGTGTAATTGCATACTTAGGTCTTAATTTACATTCAAAGCTGCATTTATAGAAGTTTTCCAGGAAAAAATATCTTACAGGTTCTTTTCTTGCCTCCTTCCATTCCCACCACGTGAACCAGCACATTTCTGATGGGTTTAGTATCCCAAACTTATTACCTATTTCTCTCCATTAGAAGCAAAAAAAAAAAAAAAATGACAGTAAATCCTAAAATCTGCTGTGTCATTACTGTTTGTAAACATAATATCTGAATCATTCATACCTGCTTTAGATGGCTTAGATTAAACAGGAGCAGCTGGATGGATAGATAGATGGATAGACAGATAAATAGATGGAACGCATCTTGCGTTAAAAAACTGAGGTCTCTTCCTGGTTTGTCTGATTCATAAATAAAGTGACTGGTGGGATTAGAATCTAGTTCACATTTAATTTGTGTAACCCAGTCTGTGCTTTGCTTCACCATATTAATAACAAAACACACAAAACACAAAACTTTAAGTTTGGACTGGTGATGTTTTGCAGCTGGGAAAGGCTCCAGTCCCCATGATTGATGGATATATCAAGTTATGTTTGCTGTTGGTGTAAATGTGCTACGCAAAACAAGGCTCAACAAACCAGTGTTTGACTCCACAATGGTAACATCATTTTGTAAAAGCAGACTGGATTTTGGGCACTGACTTACATCCTGATTTTGGATTCTGACAGCTGTCCGCTGTTTTGTCAAAATGTTTATGATACAGAGCATGTCTCACAACAGTAATACACACACTTTTCCAGCATAAGTAGTTTGACAGACCTCCCTGTAGTTAAACACACTGAACAATGACTGCACAGCTGTTTGGAGTTTGGAGCCGAAATCTCTGAGGAAAACCATGAATCTTTTTTCTGCATTTGTTTTTAGGTGGCGCGGTAGCAAGACCCAAGATCTGTCTAATGAGTGGGATCGGAGTCTGACCTGCTGCAGCCAACTTCAACCCCATCAGACTGAGAAAGAAAGAAAGAATTTAATTAGCTATCTCCTGGCCCAGCTTTAACCTGCAAGAACTCATTATTTTAATTTCCTTTTTGTAGAAACAATTCTATTTTGTATTAATCCCACAGAGAGAGCAATCTATTAACAATTGACTTAAGATAAAACGATGCAGCACCTTTTTCCAATCCAAACAGAGAGCCTCTACAAAACTCTTTGTTTTTGTGCTTGGAATGCTGGGCACATTGTGATGCGCTCAATCAAAGTTTGGATGGAGCTGCTGGCAGACACTTAAAAAGAGATTTTATGGATTTTCAGGTGGCAGAATGTGAGCCTAGTCAGTGGCTCATGACTCTGTGCCGTTCAAAGAAAAAGACTACAAATACTAAGGAATTTATGATTACACTATGTACCATTTTGTAGTCAACACTGTCCCTTAGCATACCTTTAGCTTTCTAAAGAGGTCAGATCCCTTTAGACTAGTCCTCAGCACAAAGAGGAACAAAATACTCCCACACACACATAAGCACACATACGCGAATGCTGCTTTTTGATTCCAGTGGTTGGACGGGCCACCACCTGCAAGGCTATGATGGCATGCACACAAGCATGAAGCCCTGACGCAAAACAAGAACTGTTTGAAATGCTAATCATGAGGAGAAATGGGAGAGAAAAGAGAAGAGGAGCTTCTTCACTGCTGAGAGTCTTTACTTCATGTTCTTTTTTTGTTTGTCTCTCTAAACTGAGGGCTCATGTGGAGGGGGCTCTGCTTATAGTAATAATGGGAAACAGGGGCTTCTCTCTGCCTTGAAGCAAATAATAGCCACTAACAGAACAGAATGTTTATTTCCACTTGATCAGTTGTCCCCTTCATGTGCATAATATTTCCCCCTCTTGCCTTTCTTTATCTCTTGTGTTCATTTTGCATTTTAACTTCATAATGAGGAGATATTTTATAATAATGCAATCAGCTGCAAATCATTCAGTTTTTAGGTATTAGACTTGTGTGAAGGCCACATGCTGTGCAAGCTGAGAGCTGAAAATTAGAAGCAGTCTGCTTAACATCAAGCAGTTCTGCTTTGTGATTGTTTTGGGTAGTAACAGGGTACTTCACTAAGCTACCATGTTTTTTTTTTTTATTCATTTATTCATAGTTTGCTTAGTAAAAATTTAAAATTTAATAATCATTAAATGTTATGAAGGCTGTGAATGATGTTAAAAATGTGTTTTTTTTTTCCTTCAACTGCGAAGTGATTGAGAGTGATATGGATATACTGTTTGTTCTGTCACACCATATTACGTAAGCATTGTCCTTTTTCCTGGGAGCTGTGTGAAAAACAGCATCTTCATGTGTTATATAGTAGCTAAATCCAGCAGAAACTTGTGATGCAGTTGACAACAGTTGGATAAAGAAGAGTTGTGACACTTCAACAAGAGGCTTGTAAGGGCTTGACTGTGGTCAAATGTAAACATGTGGCTGTGGTAGTCCAGCGATACCACCAAGTTGTCTGTGATACTGCACAGTAAAACTGTGCTCATGTTATCTGGGAAGAATAAATACTAAAGGATTTATGAATAACTTGACTGAAAATGATTTTAGCTTGTATTTATTGCAGATCGCCTGAACCACAGGAAGGACTCGCCTTATAACCAGCTGTTTAAGTGATGAACTTGAACTTTGGTTTTTGGGTGTCAGTAAAAAAGCAAATTCAATCTGGAAATATCATCTTGTTTTGATGCGGTTTTAGTCTGATGCTCTGCCCTTTAGTTCAGATTCTTGGTTAGACAAAAAACTTGAAATTGAATTTTTTTTAATGATGTCAACTCGGCCGGTGTAAACCAGCAAACATTTATTTAGTATCATTAAAATTCTTCAAGAACTTGGGTTGCGTGTGTTTTCTGGATGAAAATGCTTCTAAAACTGATGTAGTTTGAACACAAAGAAACTGGATAATATGCACTGCAAGTTGAGAGCTTTTTCTTAAAGTCCAACAACTGTCTTCTCCTCTGTTCCTGTTAGACTATTCCCCATCTTGCAGATTTGAACTCACATTATGCAGAAGTGCAAAGCTCATTGAAGTTAAAGGTCCCACGACTCTCCAACTAGTCTTAAAGCTTAACTAGACCTCGACAAGAAGGCTTTGGATAGATCAGGAACTCATGGAGCTCCAACATTACCGAGGCTGAAAAGAAAGAAGAGCTGATGGGATTTCTTTATTTAAATGCAGAAGAGGTTGATGTAAGACTTGCACATAACCATTTTTAAATGTTCTATGTTTATTTTTTGACGCACATTTTGAGACAGATTCTCTGTAATTACCCACGCACACACATTGCACATTGTATCGTTCTTCTGGATATATTTTGTACAGTGACCCTTTTTGTCCTTCAGATATTTAAGAAGCATTAGCTTTGCAGAATGAGGTTGGTTGATATCAACGCTGACATCAAATATCAACAAACTCCTTTTTTCTAAAATACTAATAACATCCACTCACAGCTTACTTTTCCTGATTCATTTTCAAAGGAGCTGGTGTGACATTCATTAGGTGACTTTCTGATGATCTGTGTCTCTGATCAGTACGCATTCATACAATCTCACAAAAGTTTAGGAAACTTTTGCAGTTAATTATCTGGGAAAATAACCTTAGAGTCAAATAGAGATGCTTTATTTCCTTGCCGCCTCACAAATTAAACAGAAACCCCCTCAGCACCTGTCAGAGCATATGACTTTAAAAAACACATATCCCCAAAATCAAGACGACAGCAGCCAAAATAAGGTAATTTATGCTAAAATCTCAGATGGAAACGTTGCTTATAAACAATATCTCAAGGCTGAGACAAAACTACTGGAAATTATAGATGATAATGGATAAAGGAAGATTAACAGTTCACTAAATGAGATGAACATACTTGTATTATAAAACAAATCTGTACACTTGAGTCTCAAAACCTGAACCAAAACCACAAATAATTTCTGCAGCTCATCTGACAGCTTCTCGTTGACATGTGGAAGAGCAGATTCCATGTAAGTGGATCTCTATTTGCTACAGTGCTTCATGTTCACTAAAAGAAAATAAGCTGTCCTGGGGCACATAAAAACATAATGGAAACATTGTTCTAATCCCCTTTAACAAGTTTCCCCTCATCTGGAACGGACACAGTAAAAGATGTAAACACAACCCTTCTATATATACAGTATATGGATTGTATATTGTGCTTGTGAACTGAATTAGCCCTGCTTTACTGCAAACATCCATGCAGAACAGGGTTTGTAGGGATCTCAAATGTAAATGTTGAATGTAGTGTTTTCCATGTCATCATGCATGCACATTGTGTGGAATAAAGAGGAGTTTTGTGTAATTAAAATAGAAATGAACAATCGCACTTTAACGAACAAACATTGATTGGGCGCCATCAGAGTATGATGTATTCATAAGCCTTCATGCCTCTTAGCTATAAGCTGCAATGATGACAGATGCTGTTATGAACTGAGAATCATGCTTCATGTCACCACTTTGGTATATTTATTAAGATTTTTGTGGTTGTTTGTTTCTTTTTCCAAGTTTCTGGAAATAAATGGAAAACAAAACTCAGTTCATTATAAAAATGTTCATACTTCATATTTAAACTTTTGGCTTTTAGCTTTTAATTTTTTAAAAAGAAAAACTTGTCTCAGTTTTATTTCATAAAAATGAAATGCCAGCAGATGAAATTAATGCTAATGTAGGTTATTTCTGCAGTTTGGCAAACTAATTTCAGGCCTTCTCTATGCAGCTAAAATGATAACAAATGGGGATTAAAACCTTTTAAATTATATTCTAATAGAAATTAAGTTCAACATGCTGAATCAGTACGTGTGATACTTTGGAAAGTCAACTTGGGCAGTTTTAACTTCTCCTGCACACAGGACTGTTATTTTCTCTCAGATGCAGCGTTGAGCTTCATGGAAATAGTTCTCTGGATTCTCGGGTCGTTTTATGCACACTGTCACTGAAGGTTTTAATGTGTTCAGCAGTTTTATGTGCAAACCAGATGGCTGTGTAACTGCTTCAGAAGTTCCTTTTGAGCCTGACTGTTGGGCAAGTGAGTCACACTGGAACATGTGTCGCTCTTTGCTGTGAACGTGTCTGTATTAGCTTCATACTGACTTTTAAAATGACATTGTTGTGGCGCAGAATTCACTCTCTCAGATCTGTCGATTTTATGGTTTAAGTTTTATCCTCTCTTCATTGTTCAAGTATTACTTTTAGTTTTTGTTGTATGTCTGAGTAGTGATTGCTGCTTTTCTTTAGATTTTTTTTAAAATCTTTTCACCTCAGATGAAGTGGTTGCTTTTGAGACATTGGCTATGTCCCTGTTATCTTAAGCGAAGGGTCAACAACAGCGATGACCACGCACAGCAAGTGCCACACAAAATGCTGCTGGGTGTGGGCCACAAGTCTGCAAGGTCATAGACTGAATGATACAATTTGTAGTTGATGATTTAATGTTCAGCAATGAATGCATCATTGTCTGAATTGAAAGCTGCTGAAGGCCGCTGCCAGCCTGCAAGCCATACTTTAAGAATCTGTGATGTAGTTAGTGTGGGTGGAAGAAACTCTAAAGTCTGAATAAACACTGCTAAGCTTGACTAACTTTACCTTTGCACAAATGCTATCTACATTTTGACATAGCCTGTGCCAAAAAACAAACATACATCCTTTCCAAAACATACACTCTTCCTTGATTTTGACCAGGATGTGGTTGAAAAGTCCATAAATTGGCTTGAATGCATTGAGTTAGCATGTTTATAGCTTGGCATCAATAGAGCAGATGATGCTTCATATAGTGTTGGCAGGTCACACAGGTCAAGTCTGATGTGGAAACTCGCTGTCAAAGTTCAATATCTGGGCTGCATAGACGCCCCCAACCACCAGTATGTCAAAGTTTACACTACCTGTTGTTAACAAGCACTGCAATCCTCTTTCTTTCCCTTTACCTCACTGTCTGTAGCTTCTTTCTCTTTCTGTTCTAAGAGCAGTATAGAGAGGCATTGAAGTCAGAAACATGCTGTTACGGCCATGTAACATAACATATTGTGGCACAGTGAGACACATAATACTCCTTTGTTGATATTACGGCTGTGTTCCTATCAGGGCTCCATGCTGGTGCACTTTATTGCACCTGATGACACATGTTTGCTTTGTGTCATCCTTTAATTTCACATTTCCCATGACCATGGAGGAAGAAATTGTCAACATTTCCTCCTCTTTTCTTTGTGTTTTGATCCTGCCATATACCCATGAATCCTTTTAAGTAGTCTAGATTTTGTGGATTTATTCTGGGCGTTACTTGGGCTTTGGAAAACTCAGACAGGTGTAGTTGTGTGTAAATAACTCTTCCACTTTTGTTAGTCATGAGGAATTTACAGTGTTTTGTCTCTTTTTTTTTCTGCTCATATATTTAAGACAAGAACACAGCAGTAATATCAACAAACAGAAAATCAGGCTGCATTTTCAAAAGAAAATAACTTTTTTTTCCCCCTTCAGTGTACTCAGTATATTATGGGCAAACAGAGACCTTAAAGTATGACGTGTCAACACAAAACACTGCCCCGTGGGCCACGGGTTCCATATAATCCATTCATTACAGCCTAATTTTCTTAAATATTTTATAGTGTCCTGTATTGGTAATTGTAATTCGCTGTCAGTCCTCATTAAATCATGTGCCAGCATGAGCGGCAGGGACAGAAAATAACCTACAGCCAGAAATGGCAGTCAACGGCTGGGATTGGACATGAGTCGGCTGATGCTCATTTCACGTCCTTCGCTTCAATTGATGACTCTCACATCTTGTCATTGTTTACCATGACACATAGCAACAAATAAAAATCTTAAGGCAGTCCCATTTGGACTCATGGCAATTTTCATCTTTAAGACTTAAACATCTGAACAAAAAGATTAATATAAATTTAAAGAACACACAGGTCTTGTACTCCCCCGGAGGAGGCGCTTCCGTGTCATGATTAGTCTCTTAAGCCTGTCCAACCAATCTTTTAACAAACCTATCTTGGCACACCTGTAGTTATTGTTTATTAGAAGCCGTGTTGTTCACAATAACCTGACAAAAGGCATGGGGAGCTCATCTTTAATTCAAGCCAGGCTTTCTCACACAGAGATAAATCCTCTTCCCACTTATAAGGGGAGGAAAAAAGCCTCCAAGTATTCATCTCTCTATTCAGCAATTATTTAGCCTACCTGTATCCTCTGCAATTTTATAGAAGGATTCAATTTTATGTTTCCGTAGGCATTTAGCTGATGCTTTCACCCAGAGTGACACAGAGTGCTTCAGCTAATTTCTCTTCAGCAACTGCAGTTTTCCAGCCTACAACACATGGCGGACACACATGTCACATTCATCCCCATTCAATCACATCAGGTTCACAGCAGGCTGTAACTTATTCAAATTACCGCACTTGGAAACTAAATATTTTGCTGTATTTTCTCTTCATAATGCATTGTGATTCCATTAAGAAACCATTTTTAGCCCTCTGATTTAATTTACTTGCTCTCACTTGCCAGCATGAATGTTTGGATGAACACCTCTGCAAAAAGATGAAATGTCAGCTGAGTAGTGCTGCTCTGGCCTGACATAACATGTTATAAGTCAATGCAACAGACACTGTGCTGGTGTCATTGTAAATCTGTCCATGTTTGCTTTGTGTGATCAAGTTGTTATTCCTTTGTGAGGACCTAACAGCATGAAAGGCCGGGTATTCTCTGCATGAATCATTTAGATGAAAGCCGGAGGAGGAGGGGGGAAAGGAGCATGAGGCACCTGATGTCAACTTTAATTAGAATCCAGTTTGGTCTGTGTTACCTTGACTTTGAAATCCAAGAGTCCTGCAGGGGAAGTGGAGACAGTTCTCAGTTACAGGATGTGATTAGACTATGTAATCTTGGTCACTGCTCGATGCCACAGAAAGCAAACCCATGGGAAGGAGTTGACAGCGCTTCCATTGCTTTTGAGTGATGCATTAATCCCTTGTTTGTACACGGTGTGCATCTGATTGAAAGTCTTTCTAAAGTCCGTTCATCGCTGCTAAGGCAATATTTGATATGCCGGGATTTTGTCTTGATAGGTGCTATTTTCCACTTAACACCTTATCGTCTTTTCTTGCTGCAATTTTGCACCTTTGTATTCATGAAAACGGAGAAGGAACTTCCAAGTCCAGAGAATGAAGCATGACTAGAATGACTGGGTGTGTTGAATGAAATGTGTCTGCTGAACAAACCCAAGGGAGCCTCAAATCCCTGGACGTCGCTGGTGCGTCATAGAAAGAAGTCAGGGCACATCACCATCACTTGTGTCTTATTTCTCACTGCTCTGTAGCATGATGTGAGACATCAGAGCCTACAGCCGCAGCCCAGAGAGCCACTCTGAAGACTGACAGAAAAAGGGATGCTTCTTGCTGCCATCTTGCACACATTATGTCCATTTAGCAACCCCATGTTGGACAGAGGACATTATTTCAGATCCTTGTTAAAACTGTGGTAGCCTGGAGGAAATAAAAGCGAGGACTAAAATGCTTTCTCATTAATTCATAGAGAATTGTATATCACACACAGCTGCCTCTGTCTAATGTTATAATTTCAGCACAGCTGATGATGGACAGTCTGCAGTAATTTTCTGTCTTGCTGCATGATTTCAGTGCAGATGGAGCCAACAGACAACATGTCATGTGCAAGGGCAGAAAAACTGCAGAGATATGAATATTGAATACTTTCCATTCTGATGTGTGATGATTGCTTTTACACCCACACCTGGATTCACTGCGAAATCTCCTCCGTATTTAAGTTAAACTTGTCTGCACTCATTAAAAGTCCAAAGTGTGTCACATCCACTCCATGTTTAGTAAAAGATTAGCACACTGGGGTGTAATTCATTTTGGTTTATGAAATCTGCATCCAAATATGTCATCCATGAGTCTTTGTGTTCCTGTGCATTTGTTGCATAGTGGGGCTTTGTCTCAGTCTTTCTGTGCTGCTGAACTTTGACTGTGTTTGTGGTGTTGATCTGGTTACACGCTGTGTAACATTCCCTGAATAGACTTTGAGGGGAGAGTCAAATTGCCATTTTCTGCCTGTTATAGAGCAGCAAGTTGTATGTTTAAGGATACTACAACCCTGAAAATATATGTTTTCTGCCTTTGGGCAAAGCAAATATATAAATCTTGTATTTCTGCAGACAGGATGGGTCACCATTGTGGTCTGTGCAACAAAGTAAATACACAATCCCTTTTTGCTTTTAGATCCGTGGGCAAAGTTTTTATCTTTCTAGACAAAAGAGATCTGTGAGATCACAAATACACCTTTCAAGTTACAACCTGCTGAGGATAGTGTTTGGAGTAACCTGTGAAGTGTCAGGGTTGCGAAGGGAAAGCATTTTGAATAACTCACGGGAGCTGCTTTTGTTCAACACCACAAAATATATTTTTTCTTAAAGTGAGATGACATGACATTTACTCTTCAGTACATATAAACAATTTGAAACATGCTGTACCACACAGTTTAATTGCATTCCCCTTGAAAAGAAGCATCTTTTCAGATGATCCATGAGCAGCTCTTTATTTTTGACCAGAAATGGTTGAAGCTGTCATATTGTGGTTCAGGTTTGGTGAGACAAAAATACTTACAGGTTTAAAAGCTGACAAAAAATGAAAAATTATGCGTCAAGCTCTTCTGTCTTTGTCTTAGAAACTGTGGCTCTGGTGCATCTCAATGAGCAGACAAAGTGTGCTTTTTAAGAAAACAGGGTATTTGTGAGCAGTAGAAAATACAATAACTAGGGTGAAGCCCGATGAACACATTCCCATGTTTCCAAAGATGGATGACACTGTACACGGTACCAGCAGCCAGGAGTTCCTCTGGGATTAACTCCTGTGAGGCTGTGAAAGCGGTAGCCGGTGTCCCACTGTGTGCTGCACTTATAGAAGCTCATCCTAGTACTCAGCTCTGTGTGTATACAGAGTGGAAGAGTGACTCCAATTAACGAATGGGTGTCGGGCTTAAAGATGCAAATGTGACAGGGTTAATGAGATGTTTGCAACTAGATTTAAGGAATGCTGTGGGATGTGGAGAAAAATGCTTAATTACTGTTTTGGCAGAGTTTGATGAGAACATGATAACTTTCAGGTCTGACTGCCAATTACGAAGCGCAAGCAAAGAGCTGGTTAGCTTAGCTTAGCATGAATCTTGGAAGTAAGGGGGGGACTTGCTAGTGGGCATTTGTGCCCAAATTTAGAGAATATGCCCTTCAGCACAACTCAATATCTTGTGAACTGATAAGACCACTGTAACAGAAAAATGTCCCCAGAGGAAGTTGATCTCAAGTTTAATTGCCATTAGCTGCTATAACCCAGTGAAATCTCTCATCTGCATTTCTTTCAGTTTTATTTTAAGAATCACCCTCATTCCTCTATTTATATATTTTAAGAAAGCCGACCCGCCATGGGGCTGCCGAAGTACAGCAGGTAGCCCATTAATTGGAACTAATCAGGTATGTCAAAGTACATACACTGAACCCTACAAATGCCCCTTACATCATCATGTGTGTTCATGTGTGTATAAACTATGAAAAACCCAGTAAATTTGGTTGTAAATGTGGGTTTTTACTGATCAACAAGACCAGAAAACCTCTGTGTAGGTGTACTCTATTTACTATAAAGCACTTCATCCGTGGGATTTTTTAACAGGGATTTATTTACTAACATTCAAAACCTTGCAGGTAATTTAAACTTTCTCTTTTTAATACAGTGTTAAGGAGTTCATACAGATTTCATACGCTTCTGAGAAACCAGGCTGGGTTTAAAAAGGTTAGATCGCTCAGGAAAACACAACCTTTTCTTCTAATCTGAACTGAGTCACTAAACCGCTAAGTGAAAATAAAAGTCAAAGAAAAAGAATGCCTAAGGATGCTTCTAATGTCAAAGTAAAAAAATGTTGAGATTATTTGTGTTGAAATTCGGAATAGCAACATTTAACTCTCAGCTGGTTTGCAGGGAATAAGCTGCTACAACAAATTAGTTTGCTCAGCTCTGAGCTGAATTAAAATAAGCAGCTAATATTTGCAGTTTATCAGCGAATGCTAACGAAACTATTATGCTCATGAAAAGCTTTTAAAATGAATGAATATCAAGAAAGAATATGCTTTGCTATGCATTTCTAGCTTTACTCTGGGTTATTTCATTTCACTACACTGAAACTAGTCATATAATCATATCCCTGGGAAGTGCAAGGATCACTGTATCTGAAACAACTGTATGCTTAAATCATACAACGTCACAAAGATGGACTCACAAAACGCATCAGGACAATGACTTTAATGGAACTCAGCACATATTAATAAATGGCTTCTTATTTACAGTGTCATCATCTGAATGATTTAACATAAATAAGGCATTTCAAGTATCGAAAATAACCTGCTGATTGCACATTTTCAGTGAATTAAACAGTTCCAGTTGTAATGGTTGTAATTACAAAACTATACTGCTAAAGTCATTTAAGAGGTGATCAAAGGCATACAAGTACCATACCAATAAGTGGAATCCAGACACTTAATCTGCATTTGTAAAACATCTCCTTCATCTGTTTCATCTTTTTTCAACCTCATCGACCTTTGGCTGTGTTGGAGTTTGTGTGTAAGAGGACAGTAGATTTACAACCACCACAAATAAAGTCCATGTACACTGGAAAGGACAAACAATTTATGTACATTTTTTTTCCTCCAACAATATCGAAAGGAGAAAAGAAAATCCTGAGGGCTGTCACCTTCTGCTCTTGCTTGTTCCATGTTTTTTTGATAAATTTCGCCCCTGTTTGGTGCTCTGCAGTAGACATCAGTCTCACTAATGTCTATAGAAGGTTGTCAGTTTCTCTCCAAGTATTAATCCAGATGCACAGACCGTCATGCTCCATCTCAAAAGTTGGAAAAAAAGATGAAAATAGATTCATTACAAGGTTATGATGAAGTCCCTCCCAGGCTGCTTGGAGCGTCTCTATTTTCAGGCCCTTTGAGGAAGATGTGCTTAATGTATTCTACATCTTTTTACACTTGTATTGGGTAAGTGTTCACATTTCTTGAAGCAACCATAGGTTCATTGTCTCTTGTGATAATTGGTCCTATGACAGTGCTGAAATGAAAAGAAAAGGCACACAGATCACAAAAAAAAAAGAGTACAGATTGTCGGTTTTGCCCTTTACAGAGATGAGTAATTAAGACAATTGAGAAGAATAAATGACCATATTTGTGTTGGAGCACATATGACGAAGGCTGACCTGGGAAGGAGGGGTATTCCCTTGCATCTGCTCCAGAAAATGTTAATATGTTGATGTTGTGTATGGCTGCGTGTTCTGACAAGAAAAAACAAGGAAGAAAAAGAAGGTTAGACTGTGTTGTTAACAAGTCAATTTCCTGGGAATTTCAATCCCATTAACTGCGCGGCTTTTGTTGATGCCGCAGTAAGCGTCACATTGCTGCATTTTTGTTTCCCACAGCTAAGCGCTGCATGTGCAATTATTAGGCAAGTGAGTATTCTTCCCTCATCATTATTTCTCAGAATAATTTTCAGCTCTAAACCATATTGTGAACTTGAACACTTATTGGATTCTTTTTTTAGGTCAAATATATTTATGTAATTGGGAAGCAGGGTCGCCTAAAGAGAATAACACCTTACATTAAGGTGTGCATAATTATTAGAAAGCTTCATTACCTCTGGGGAAGTGGACCAGCAAAGATTTAACTCATACTGAACAGTCAAGACTCAGAAACTGTCTGTAATAATGCAGCACCAGTATCAACTGAACTGGGGCATGGGATGGGACAAAACTACCTCTGGATATGGTTTGCAAGATTAACCTACGGTGACAATGATGACCTTAAACATGTTTTAAGGGACAAATTAAATGAGTGTGACTCTTGATGGCTCATTTACACAGAAAACACAGCAAAACAACTTTTAATGAAACCTCCACAGATTCAGAGAGGAGGATGGACCAGTAACGTGGAGTTTCGTTGATCTTTTCAGATGGATTAAAGTGCAAACCAAAGATGAAGGTCTTTATAAACACAGTCTCACACTAGAATGTGTAAAAAGCAGTTTCACAGTAAAGTAATAACTGCATTTTTTTGTAAAATGAGACAAACTCAATATTTCCATGACAAGAAACTGTCACAGATGTGTTCATGCATCACTATGCACAGCAACAGACACTGAAAAAAGTTTCTTTCTGACAATGAGCCTTCGCTGTAATACCAGCATGTTTGGAACAAGCTGGCAAAAACAGCCTTTGTATATTTTCTCTGGGAAGACTCGGCTATCTTTACAGAGGATAATGTGCATCACATGCATCACTGCTTTTGGTATACAATGAATATCTGAAATTGCTTGAGAAAACGCCAGAAGTCCTTGCTTGTCTGACTTTAATACTTTCAGGAAGCGGCGCACCTTTCTTTAATGTATTTATAGTGATAAAAGGTGAAATGGGATCCTGTGTCTGCTTCTGTCATGATCTTTGGGCTTTGGTTTGAGTTTTATGGATTCACTGCTGCTGTTGCTTCACTTGCTGGACTGGTTTCCTGTTTTATTTTATATTTTATCCATTCTGTAGGAAATGCTGTTTTACTTCCTGTTTGCTAATTTCCTTCACCTCAGTTAAAGTCTTTTTTCTCAGTGTTTATTTACCCCTTGTTTTCTTTTGTTCATGCCATATCATTGTCCTGCCCACCTCATTAAGACTGTTTAATGCATCATCCCTGTGTCAAAGATAACATCAGGACTGTTACCATATGTCAACATTTATATTGCACAGTACCATATCACATTCCAGGGTATTTACATTTACATTGTACATAGTTATACACCTCCTCTTGTAACGATTCTGTAGATATTTTTAATTTTATATTGTTCTGTTTGTTTGTGTTATAAACAAAAATGCACACGGATGCTGCAACAACAAGTTGGGATAAATAAACAACTTCTATCTATCTATCTATCTATCTATCTATCTATCTATCTATCTATCTATCTATCTATCTATCTATCTATCTATCTAACTAACGAACTAATTCTGTGTTTGTGTTTTAGTTTTCCAGCCTTGTTACTTTCAGTTATTATCATTAAACCTTTACTTCCTGCACCCGTCTGGTTCCTGCCTCTTTACTTTCCATTAGGGCCCCCGTCTTCCACGCACTGTGACAGTTTTAGTAGAAATTGATTTAGAACAGAACAGATCAATAGAGTGACAGACTCCACAAACAACAGGCTTTCTGCAGAGTAACCTACTCTAAAAAGTGACAATAAACCAACCAGTTTATATTAAAGATGTGACATTTTGCAATTCTTTTTTATTGCAGATGCACTTTGTTAAAAACTTATCTTACTTTCTCTGAGTCAAACATTCAAGTTTGTGGCTTGATAACATTTTAGACTAAGAACGTGGAGTATGCTCAACAATAGAATAAATCCTGAGGGGTACAATTTGCCTAATAATTGTTCTTGCAGTGTAATTTCCTGCAGTCAAGAGAGAGGTTATCTTACCCTTGTGGTTTTGATTTTGTTTCCGGCGTAGCACATCCAGCCTGAGTTGTCAGGGAGTGTCTTGCACTCCTCCCCCTCCAGGCAAGGCTCCATCTCACACCACCATTTTCCAATTACTATGGATGCTACAAGCAACAAAGACAAGAGCAATGGCATTTCAGGTGTGCTTAACCTTAAACTTGAATAAATCAAGATACCACAGATTGGCACTTGGGACATTTTGTTGTCGAGTTTCTATTAGCGACTCAATGTCTATCAAAGATTTGGATTGTTTTCGGCTTTGGTATTTTTTTTCCAATTGTTTAGATAATTCTCCTGTTCTTTAGTACAACAATAGTCTTTTTATTATAACGCTATTTGCATTTGCATTTCCAGTCTGGACCAACCTTTAAAAAATAAGTGCTAAAGTACTAATATATATATATATATAACATTTGTAAATAGCCATTAGTTTTTCAAATTAATTGTAGATATAAATAACAGTATGTATAAGTGGTTGGTGATTTAATGCACAGGTATTTATAAAGTGTTTCTCAGTCATATAAATGGACCATTACCCAGAAAAACTATTAAATCAATTGCAATTCAAAATATGTTTATTGAAAAGCAGCTTTCCTTCTCTTGTACACACATAAACAGGGATGTAGAGGGTGAAACTGTGGCTTCTCATTGAGTGAGAAAATTGGTAGGTGTGACTGAGGCTTGACTTTAATGCACACCACACTTCTGCCATCAAGAGGGAAAATTGTCTTAAATACAGGGTAAGTAGACAGTAAATGGTTTGTAATGTGTGACACAGGAAAAGAAACTATCAGAGCTGACATCTAGAGACCAGAAATTCCACCAGTCTGCACCGAGATTGCAGTAATATTTGCAAAAGGATTTAAGATAAAAGCTGCAGGTGAGAGGTTTCCTAGAGCCAATATGTGTTTTAGATGTGTCACACCCAAACACCAAAATCCATCTCTTATAAGGGATTGAGGCTGTGTCGCAGATATTTGTCAAAATGTGTGTAACCGTCATGAAATATCTTCCGGGATGTAAACAACATCTATTTTCTCTGCGTGTCTTTGCATTATGGTATAATTTTATTCCTT
The DNA here is from genome assembly GCF_933228915.1 of Telmatherina bonti. Classification (NCBI taxonomy): domain Eukaryota; kingdom Metazoa; phylum Chordata; class Actinopteri; order Atheriniformes; family Telmatherinidae; genus Telmatherina; species Telmatherina bonti. The sequence goes on from NC_136622.1 coordinate 30,640,657, forward strand.
TATTCTTCCCTGAGGTGTACCACTTTCAGTAGTTGTTTTTGTCTTGTTCCAGAGCAAAGCTCACCCCTGCAGATACCGTCTGCTGTCTGACAGGAGCAAAATTTGGATGTGACATTATCTCAGTTAATGTTATAGTTATTTTATTTGGGACAAGGCTTAGCGTGTCTGATTCCAGCTTTCCAAGAGATGTGACGATATCGCTATATCTTTACATTAAAGAAAAAAAACATGTTTTGCAGAAATAAAAGACAAAAAGATCAATTAATTATTTCTGCAACAGAAGCAATGAGTTTACTATTTATTTTGCATTGCTTAAATACTCACCATCAACACACGAAGGCCTGTTTCTGGTGGTTCCAGCCACCTTCCCCGGCAGACAGGAACACTTCACCGTCTGTGACCGCTCCTCGATTCGATTCTTATTGCAGCATCTGTGAGCAGCAATTACTTCACATGTGCCTCCTTCTGATAAAGAGAAAAATAAAATAAAAAGAACATTAGACTACATTAACATTTGCTTTCCAATCCATTAATCAATAGTACTTAAACTCTTTTACATTTTAATGTTGCTGTTTTCAGCTGATTTTTGCCCTGCAATGGAGGAAAATATAACACTCTCCCTCCACAACCTTCAAACTACAGCAATTATCTGATTATTTTAACATTTCATTTTCTCTGAGGTCAGAGAACCTTTTTTCTAACCCTTTCATCTCATTATAACCTGAAACATTGCAATGTTTCTAACCCTTTTACCTTATGACCGATTATAAAAATCCTCTGTTTGCTTATGGTCACTTGGTATGTTTCAGATGTGTGCTGCGAAAGAGACATTTTCCCTGTCGGAGCTTTACTTGTGACTTATAGCTGTGCCACAAGCTAAATTCTACCAGCTTGATATAACTGTAAATAGCTAATTATCCAGTGGTGGCTCAGTGTTAACTGTATAATAGTATGATACACAATGAAAATATCAGTCACAGAGAACATTAACTTCACAATAACTGTATTAACTTAGACATTTCACACTAATGATTTTGAGTGAAAGAACTTGTCCAACAATAAGGATGAAGATTTTGCCATTCAAAATGTGTTACACTGCATCTTGGCGTCATCTATCATACGATTAACCTATGATGCATGAGTTATGTTTCATGAAGCGAAATGACTGTAAAACGTCACTCCAGTTTGCAGTTAACCAGAATAATTATTCCAGTTTTTGAACAACCAAAGTCCCCGCAGCATGTTGAGTTAAAAAAAGATGATGTGCTAGAGTGCAAAGACAAAAGATGTCTATTTGGAGGGAGAAAGGCCTGCTTCAGGGTCATCATAAATATGAACACTGGATCAACCATGTAATTATCACCAAACTACTGGTTGTGTCATTAAGGATCAGAGGATTAGACCAAACAGACATGACCCCCCTCAACCACTGGTCTCTCCCACCCACTGTTCTTAGACTCTCCACATATGAGAGCTGTGCAGCAAAGGACCATCTGACAATTACAGCCGTCAGCGTGACACAAGATCAAGGGGGTAGCAGAGAGCAGGAGCGGTGAGAGGGGAAAGTATCTGGTGTATTGCCAGCAAAGTGATTTGAAGTAATGTTTGACAATGAGCGGAGGGTTTGAGAAATGCGTCATGGCTAGATTTACATATCGCTCTAAAACATTTGAATATTTTAGTTTGTGAGGTCCTCTTCATGTAGAGCTGTTTTCTCAGGAGCAAAATTTCCCTGCAGACAAAGTTTTAAGGAAAAAAAAGTTTGTTGCTGTAAAGCATGCTGCACTGAATCATTGCAGCAGATCTGCTGATGAACTGAAACAGCTGGATGATTACTCTGGGTTTGGCTGAGACTCTGCATTACTTATGTTCGGGTTTAATGTAAGCAAATATAAAAGTCCTAATTTTTCCTCCTGCAGATGTTTCCTTTTCTTTCTAGAAATGAGGGAATTCAGTAGTGATGTACCAGAGAAAATAGCTTTGCTGAAATGAATGAAGACACTTTTACAACTTGTAACAATTTCAGTGCAACACAATTTACCACAACTTAATAAATAAATAAATAATCGACCAGAAGGTGCTTAATTTTTTTTCTCTTTGTGCAATATTCTCATCAATAAGTCTCCAGTTCTTTTATTAGAAATTCAATTGAACCTATATTGTCATAGCGTCAATGAGGCATTGAAAAGCTAAATTATAGTGCAGTTCAGTCAAAGCAAAACAAACTTTGATAACATTAAAAAAGTCAAACAAAATACAATTAAACATCTCTTTTCAATGCAAAACAAGTGTTGGAGCTTAGCAGCTGGAGATTAACTTTAGAATGACTTTAGCCTGCCTTGTCACCATGGAAACCAAGTTGGTTCAGGCAGAAATACTTTAATTCTGAACACTGAACTGCTCACAGATGACAAATTCGTCACTTGCATTGTATTAGCATGCAAGAGTGCAAGTTTGATGTTGACACAGGTAGAGACATAAAAGCAGAGGCCCCGCAGAGGCCCCTGGAAGACGAATGTTTCTTGCATGATTGATGTTTATTTGCAATATTTTTTCCCGTTGAAAGTTTTCTTTTGTTTTGTTTTGGCTAGACCGAATACAGAATGAGTTGAAGACAACTGTTAGCATATTTGTTTCATATCAACGTTATGCAGATTAGAAAGAAATTTGTGCTATAACGCCAGCATCACAGAAACATACTTTTATCACACACTACAAGAAATAAAATGACATCAACTCAAAACTTGAAAGAAAATATGTCCATTAACAAAGCAAACTGTTGCTACAAAGCACATAATCATCCTCACAGCTGTAATCATTTTGAAATAGAAAATCTATGTGTGTTCTCTGACTCACTGCACTTGCTTAGAATATATGTTTGGGAGAATGTTCTTTTATTTATATATATATATATGTATATATATGTATGTATATATATATATATATATATATATATTCATTCATTCATTTTCCGAACCGCTTATTCCAATTCAGGGCCGCAGGGAAGCTGGAGCCTATCCCAGCCAGCTTTGGGCGACAGGCAGGGTACACCCTGGACAGCTCGCCAGTCCATCGCAGGGCCACACAGAGAGAGACGAACAACCACACTCACGCCCACACTCACTCCTAGGGGCAATTTAGAGTGACCAATTAACCTATCATGCATGTCTTTGGATGGTGGGAGGAAGCCGGAGTACCTGGAGAGAACCCACGCATACACGGGGAGAACATGCAAACTCCACACAGAAAGGCCACTGACCAAACCAGCGACCTTCTTGCTGTGAGGCCACGGTGCTAACCACTGCCCCACCGTGCAGCCCCCATATATATGTATATATATATATATATATATATATATGTATATATATATATGTATGTATATATATATATATATATATATATATATATATATATATATATGTATGTATATATATATATATACATGTCAAAATTACTTTTTGGGGTTTTTTTTTGTGCCCCACTACCCCAACATTTAATTTTACATCAAATATATCCTTTTAAGGTCAGATAAACACGTAAGTATGTCATTATTAGGCCATAACTCTGAGTTCTAAAGCTCACCGGCTCTCTGAAATATGGCAGCTTTATTTATTTTCACTTAACAAAATAGCAGATTGAGTCATGCAATTGAAACTTCGAAAAAAAATCAATGAACATAGAAAAAGCTTTAATGGTCCTTCATGGGGAAATTGAACTGTTGCTACGTTACAGGTATAGTTAGCAGACATTTGACAATTGATGTCAAATGTCTAATTAACAATTATTAATAATTTCTCAGCAGCTTAAACTTTCGTACTTACTCTATAAAAACTACTGATATCATCCTTTTCTTTTCTGTTAATTAAGTTCTGGCTGAAGGCATGGGTATCATTAGTGCTGCACACTGGCAACATGGATGGGTGTATTGATCCACTGGAGTTGATACTGCAGTTTTAGAGTTTTAGGCAATAAAATCTAATGCAAAGCCTAGCAACAGTGTTCCTCTTTTTCTATGTCACATGATTATGGTAGTCTCTCAGAGGTCATGATGATGCTGCTGTTATTGATGGTGAGGTTTTGTTTTAATATTTTACTGTGTATTATCTTTTTTTTTTTTTTAATTATTCTATTACTTTTACATGTTATATTTAGTTTTTTTTCAATTAATAAATGTGAGTAATCTTATTATGTGGTGTAAATGTTTCATCATTTTAGAAATATTTAATTTAACTTGGTTTTTTTAAATTACTCAATGGTAAAATTTAACATTATTTTAAAAGCATCAATACTTTCTTTCAAGTTTTGGTGTTTGTTTGCTTTATTTAAATTCCACATTACCCTTGCAAAAAATATATGAGTCCATTTGCACTGTACAATTGTGATTTTCCATTAAGGGTCAAAAACTATTGATAACAGTATTGCATTGCATTGCATCATATCGTATCATATCATATCTCATCGTGTCGTGTCGTATCGCATCGCATCGCATCGCATCGCATCGCATCGCATCGCATCGCATCGTATCGTATCGTATCGTATCGTATCGTATCATATCGTATTGTCCTGATCAAAATTGGGATCAGAATTGGAAATGGAACCGGAACCAGTATCGGCATTGGCATCAGCATCAGTGAAAAGGTATCATAGACTTGATAATGTATCGAATGGAAAAATGTTGGGGTTACCACCCCTAACTGGCACTAGCTAAATAGGGGAAATCACATCTAGCTCATTCAACAGTGTGAGTGAAAACTGATCAGTGAATCAAGACAAGAAACAAAAGAACAGAACCAGTCATTGCAGTTGAAATGGGTTATAAGGCGGGATTTAAAGCAGCAGTGTTGCAGGGAGAAAACACAGATCTGTCAGCTGTTTGAAAATAGTAAGGACAACTCAGGAGTTGCCAGACATTAGTAAGGAAGCACATGTCCCACCCAGGGAATGTTTTACGTATAAGTTGATACAAGGATAACATATCATGCTTATTTCAAGCCATCCTGTGAGACCAGCACCCCCGTAAGACCTTTTTATTTTTTAATGACAAAAGTCCTTCATTATTGAGTGAGCTGGCTATTAACGTTACACAACAGCATTTTTTCTATTACAACATTGTGAATCCATTTCATTGTTGCTAGCAGAGTCACAGTGAAGTTCTTTTAAAAGTACCATCCTAGCTCAGATCTGACAAAGTCAGAAAAGAGGCTTAAGTTCAAACAGGAAAGAGAAAGACAAGATTTGGGAGCCATTATCAGAGCTCTGGTGGGGATTAATTACCACTGCCCCGCATGACCTGCTGGATGGAAGAAGATCACTGAGAGTGTCTCTCTTTATTTTACTTCATTGCATTAAAAGAAGGGATTCAGATATTAAAACAAATTGATAGCAATTCTTTCAGGATTCAGTATTTCTTCCTTTTGGTAAACCTGCAGTGCCTGAATGTGAGTCTGTCAACACAGAAATAATTGACAAGTACTAATAAATAGCTCCATATTTTCAGCCACTATTTAAATGTGTTAACTCGATAAAGGGGTTAGAAAAAAAAGTTATTAGCCAAATGCTATTGCAACGGGTAAGACAGAATTATGAAACTCCTCTTCCTTGTTTCTTCCCATGTCCGTGATGTTTATTGATGTTATGTGACTCCAGGCTCTGTGTCTCAGAAAACTTCTACAGCCTTTACTTTAACAGAAAAATTTCCTGATCTTGTAGTCAGTCTGCGAGAACGTTGCATGCTGTCTGATGCACTCAACAAAAGGGCATGTCTGTACAACGTTAATCGTGATGTAGCAGTGGAAGCAGTGGGGCATCATTTGAAAACAACAGCCCACAGGGGTTTGTTTTTCTTAATGCATCTCCTTAATTGCAGAAGACAGCCCTAGATTTTTTTCTTTGATCTATTAAGAACACACTACTCAACAGAATTAACTTGCTTTGCTTGTTGCTAGCAAACAGACTAAAGAAACAGGATACTCTATATTTGGAAATCATCACCTCAGAAGAATATATTAAAATTGAATAAAAATGCAAATCAGTGTGGTATTTTCAGCCAGCAGGTGAATCTGGTACCTTTACACAAAAGCAATGCAACTGTTTTGTGCTCCTCCAGTTCACCCACAGTTTCAGCTGCAAGTGCAACACGCTTCACGCTACGAAACCCCATCTTTGCATCCTAAATATTTCAAAAGGAGAAGGAGGATAACATGGCTGGGTGGGAGTGCTTCCTACAGGTGAAGGCTGGAGCCATGCATGGGTATAATTGTTTTCTGTATTTCCATTTCCCCCATTACCAGGAACAATGAACAAAGTCAGTCTCCCAAACAGCAAATGGCTTCTGGGTGTGAGTGTATGTGTGTGTGTGTATGTGAGCTTGTGTCGCTTTTCCAGCAACATTTTGATTGACAGGGAACAGGGGTCATGCTGAAATTGTCGTTCGTAAGGTCACAGGTTACATGAGCAAAGGGTCACAACTGAAACTGCCCTGTTTCTGTTGTCATGCTCCCTTCTTCTGCCTCTTCATTACTCTGAGCCGGGAAACACGGGCTGTCAGGCAACAAGGTGACCACATATACAATCTGTGCCCAACAGGGCACAACTCATTTTTAGTTCTGGCTGAGCTGGAAAAGTCATGACTTTGTGCTATATGTGGTGAGAGTTCTGTCATCTTTTCAGGAATGATTTCTTCTTTTATGTTGATTTATTTCTTTTGTCGAAATTTGTTTGGTTTGCATGATATGAGAAAATAAAAGTCCAAACAGTGAAGATGAGCTGCATTCCAATTTGTTTGGTCTTTCATGCAACTTATCTTACCTAACACAAGTTACAGATGCCATCCTGTATGTAAATCATTATTAAGATGATATTAAAACTACATTTATATTCAACTAAATAAATCTAACAGACTTCTTTCTCATATAAAATAAAATAAATGAGATGTTACATGTCCAGAAAAAAGACTAGAAATTCACAGTGACGCACAAAACAACCAACATGAGACACCAAACAGCCATAAACAGATAAAAAATTACCACAAAGAGATACACATAATCCCTACAATGAGACATAAAAGAGAAATATAATCCATAAAAGGAGTTTTAAAAATTCTAAATGAGATAGAAGACAACCAAAGTAATACACAAAACACCAATCAGATAATGCAAACAACCAAAACTGAGAAAGAAACAAACAGAGAAAAAAAAAGCAAAATGACTAAAGTTTGACACAAGAAACATAGAAAAGAAGCACAAACTAAGAGCTGAAGATGCAAAATATCAGCAAACTGTTCCAATACTGAGAAAAGTATCTCCTAGATGTACAGCTGAAAACCAACAGCAGATTATATTTGCATGGTTACTGGCTGTGTATCTGTTTCTGTCAAGGTGTCTTTTAGACCTTGGCAGGTTGAGTGGGAGGGTTTTTACAAGTCTTTGCCCAGAGGCTCGTTGTTTCATGGCTGTATCTCAGAGATGACTGAGGACATTACATTACCAGACTGCAATCTGAGCAGTAAGGTGGACAAGCACAACTTCACACGCGCTTTATACCACCGGAGCAACGAATACATTGTTTTAAAAAGTAAATTGAAAAACTAAACAATTCTTTCCTGCATCATAACAAACACAATGATGATCTGTATGCCATGTTGTTTAAAATCTGCTTTACCAAGAGGAAGCTTAATGGATCAATTGTCAATGATGCTCACCTTCAGACGTCACACGGTAATGTTCTTTATTCTAATTATTGCTGAATTAAATGTTAATGTTGGACCTTACTGGAGGGACAAGGAAAGGGATGCAGAATGAAAAATGGATGATAAGAAAAGGAAAATAAAAACACAAAAGACAGAAAGCAACAGGAACACTTATACAATCAAAACCAAAACAATAAAAAAAATCAGAAAACAAGCTGCTACATCTGTCAAGAGATTCAGTGTAAAATATTTCACAGCCACCAAATGAAAACAAAGCAGAGAATCAGGAGGAGCACCTTTTAAACGAGTCAGTTCTCTGCAAAATTCTCTATTCTGTAAAATCGCTTTAGTTTATATCTGCATTTTAACTCTCATTATTGCAAATCCAAATTACGATTGTTCATTAAATTACTTGGAAGCAATAAGGATTTGTTCACTCATGACTTAGAATTTAATACTTTTTGTCTTGATAGGACTGGAACTTCTATGCATCTAAAAATAGTTCCAGTTGCATTAGTTATGAATGAAGGAACAAGAAAACTGGATATTAATAATGCTTCAAGACCTTTTAGTTTAAAATAATTTTCTAAAAACTGGCAAATAGTTTTGCAGATTCAGCTAGACTGTATAGCTCTTTTTTTCTGTTTATTTGCAACACTGATAATGTTTTTTAATGGCGTAATTTTGCTGTAATTCAGCATTTTGCTGACGCTTACACTGGTATTTTATCAAGGATTGTTAGGGATAGTTTCATTCTGGTATTCGGTTAATTATAGTTCTTGGTGTGGTTGAAAAAAACCTTATCAGTAGATGGTGCTGAATATAATGATTTTTTCTTATTTGTGTAGCGTCTTTCATGTAAAAGACATGCTTTCCATGAAACATTAAAGCATTACAGATGGTGTAAAGAAGCATAACAGACAACAACAAATAGCAAAAATCACGATATAATCAAAAATTTTGTAAAGGTAGTTCTGTGAACAGTTTCTGCAGTGTGGATACAACAGGATCCTCCCAGTGGCAGGATAAGCAGTCATCTGCTAATTAGAACGTTTGTTCATTTTTATTCCTGAATTTCTCATATTTAAGTGTCTTTGGTCAAGACAATGATAATATAATAATACAAAAAAAAAAAATACTAGCTGTATTAAGTTTAGCTGGGTGGAAGTTTACAGAACACAATAGTAAAATACATGGTACAGTAAATGTATCAGGCAGTACAAAAGTACAGTAGCCCTGAGGTGTCACAGAAATACAAAAGACACAACACGAATACGAAAGGCACAGCACTCCACAACAGATCACAACACTACACATATCACTGCTACACTACACAATTAGCTGCAACACCAACATAAAAGCCACAAGTGTCAACAATTATCTGCAACACAAAAGCTGCAACAGAAGTTACACTGAATTTTTCTTTTTATTTACTCTGCACATAAAAGATGAAAAGGAAGGTATATTTTTTTTGGTAAAGCTCAAACTAAGCAATGATAATTTTTATTTATTTTGGTATTTGCTGTTTTAAATGTTAACTTTGACATGTAGACTAAGTAAAGAGTTATTGCCTGTTGAAGATAGTCAATTCCATCACTGCTAACTTTCTGTTGTGTGACTGTCACTGTTGCCCACTTCGTGCTGTGTAAATTCCAAGAAAATAAAAAGCGGCATAACTTCCTTTGCAGCTTTTGTGTTACAGCTAATTGTGTTGTATTGTGGTTTCTGTATTAGTGGGGTTTTGTGGGTTTTGTGTTGACATTTCAGGGCCACCGTACGAAACATTCTCAAAGAGAAAAGTTATAATTGGGATTTAAAGGAAGCTGCAGATGCAGAATGCAAGCAGGCAAAGATTTCCAGAAAGGTGGGGACTGGAAAGAAAAAAACTATGACTTGGAAATAGTTGGCAGGGCACCGTTTGTGGATCTCAGTGGTCGGAGGGGCACATACCAACTCAAAAAGTCTACAGGCAGCAGGGCAATTTGATGCTTGCTTTTAAAGGTAGCAGTAAGATTTTAATATCAATAGAAAATCAAGCAGGAAGCCAGTGCAGGGAAGCAAGCGGAGAGTTGATGTGCTTAAACCTTTTTGTCCCAGTAATAAGTAACTGCAGAGTAAATCCACTAAATGTGATAGAAGGAGCCCTGACTGATACAGTCCAGATGAGAACAGACAAAAGCATTCATAACCTCAGCGGCGGAAATAAATTACCTGATTTCAGAGATTTTCTTATGATGGAAAAAACATGTATAAATACAGCTTTATAATGAACGTCAAAATTGGCATTACAGTCAAATATTGCTTATAGGTTCCAATGAACTCATCATTGCCAACAATATTTGTCATTGGTGTTCGAGGTAATGTATCACTGCAAGATAAATAATGATTAAAAAAACATGAAGAAGTGCTTTAGAAATGTGTAAACTGCCCTGAATGAGCTAGACAATGTTAATGCAGTTAATTTACAAAATAAAGGTACTTTATTTTAAGATTTTATGGACATTTAAATTATATTTTTAATGTACTTGTTGCACTATATTGCAGTGTGCTGTATATCAGTGCTGTGTTTTTTTTTTACATTAAAAACTCTACATGTAAAATGAGGTGAAACAGTCAGCAACATGCACGACTTAACCAAATCATTTCTGACAAGGCAGATGTTCATGTCCGCCTTTATGTATTTACTTGTTGGTTAAGAAGACAAAAGATATGCTTCTTTAGTTGTAACATGGGATCGGCGGTGTGTGTGTCTGTATGTGTGTGCAAATTATCAGGTGTGTCCGTATATTTATATTCTTTGTTATTTTTAATATATGTGAAGCTCTTCATGCTGCTTCTGGTATGAAAGCTGCATTACAAAAATTTGATTTGATTTGATTTGATCATTTTATCAGCTGTCATTTATGTAGATGGGACCAGATGACATATGTAATATGTGTCATTACACATTATGACCCTCTTATTTAAAGCAGCCATAGTTCCTAATTAGCCTCCTCTGTCTGTGCCAACTTTTAAAATGTCAGCAAAACATATATAAAAAAAGAAAAAAACAATGGTTTCCTAATAAATTCTACAAGGGAAGAAAAGGTCAATTACATTAAACCATGCTTAACTCCTCCTAGTTGCTGGGCAGACCACAGAAAACAATCATTCTCTCCTCCGAAGCTAAACTGAGCTCACTAAGCATCAATCACTCACTATATTACTTTATTACCTTTAACCTTTAGACAACTGGTCAACCAAGCAGCTGACAAAAACAGATGCCCTGCAGGAAACTCTTCCTGTCTCAGACTTTGTCTGCACATTCCAGACAAGGATCATATGACTTAAAGAAAGCTTTGTGCATTGACACAAAACACAGCAGGATCACAGCAAATCAATGCATATATGTCTAATACTTAATACAAACCAAAACCCATAATAATTTCTCCAACAACTTACCTCATCTTTCTTTACTTAAATCATGTTTTAACCAGCAACAGGTTTAACATTTAAACAGCCTTTTTTTTTACTTGCAAATGAGGATGTTGACTTTGTTTGTATTACAGTAAAATTTAAATCCCATAAAAGGCTTTTGGAAACACAAGCCAACTTCTCTGGCTGTGAACTCGGCTTCTCAGACACATGTCTATTTAGTTTCACTTTACCAAATGGAAGTCTGTCAGGATTTCACCATAATTCCGGTGACACAAATGACAACACCTGCCATCAGCCGTGTCTCAGCTGCTGGATGGAAAGTGAACAACGCTCAGTCGATAGCTACCCGGGCACAATGTGTGATGTGGGAAGCCAGCAACCCTGCACTGAAATCTGATGAGTTATGGACAGCGAGCCTAGATGAAGGCAAATGCTGTCAAATCATGCATGACATGGACGCGTAGCACGAGTTCTGAATTTCTGTGGCTCTGCTGTTCGGTCTGCTTAATGAATGTGAACAGGGTTCATGTGGGACCAGTAAATGGTTCTTCAGACGTGATGAAACAGCCATTGCACAGAGGAAAATGGTCAGTCTGTCTCAATAGAAATGTCACTACGCAATAAGTATGCAATGACTCGCTGTCTACTGTAATGAGCCCAGACTGTGAGGCTGTCTCTGGAGACGCTGATAGCAAGTATACCCTCTGAATGGCAACGCTCTTCTGCCATCTGTTCCAGAGGCTCAACACAGTGTATACATGAAAAAAACACCAACTATATGAGCAATTTACAGAAGGAGTCTGCACACCATCTATCACTTGGTTAAGACCTAATTAATCCAAGTGAAATATTTGTATTTAATGAACACCGCCTATAAATGAAAGGACAGCTCTCACAGTAGTTGCTGGTGCACTCCAAATGGAAAGCTTAGAGACTCAATTTAATAGATAACCAGTTTCTCTCCTGGGACTTTGAATTCCAGTGATTGGCAGCCGGTGACACCATGTGCACACCCTGTACTGAATGAGTATGCTCACAGACAAGTGCCACATGACAATATATCTTCATAAGTGTGTGACATCTGAATATCTCCAAACAAGCCCACAGCTGAGTCTGTGTCACATGCAGGTCCCTGCAATACCTGCTGCTCCCATGGTTAATTATTTTGCAGCTTTAAAGTCATTTACCAAAGACAGCAGGACCTTGTGTCCAAACCACAGCAGTCCGTGTATTAGAGCAACATGTCTGTCATCCGTTTAATGGAAAATACAACCAAGGTGACCCATAACACGCTCTGTTTTCTCTGTGGATGCCCTCTACAGACATTCAAGCCAGCAGGGCACAGCGTTTCTGCTGCTGACAGGAAGCCGGAGTGCCAGATTAGAGAATGTCAAATTAATGCAGATGGAAGACGGCGAGAGACACAACACAAGCGACGGCATGGTGTCGAAATGAGTGACTATTTGTTCCCTTCCTTATAAAATATGACTGTTGTTGCTATGGACTCTAGAGTTGAGGTGAAAGTTAATTTAACATCGCTTAATTTTGAACAATTTTGTTCAAAAATGTAAAAACTTGACACTTTTCAATCGTTTGAGAATGAACTATGTCTATAAGAAAAGCAACAGGTTCTAAATATGTCAACACATGAGGATTTATTGTTTGAAGCTCACTTTTAAACACATGTAAGGTTACTATAGTACATGCATGACTGAAAGAGAATTCTAAACAGTTTCTGGGTGTAGAAGAGCTACCAATTGCTGCTCTGAAAAAGCAGCGCCCATGACAAATAAAAGTGCAGAAATTCATGAAATGTAGCTGGTGGTTTTGACAGGATGTCACACAAGCAGGCCGTAAGATTGGTCCTGTGCAGTGGGCGAGGGATGGGTGATACTTTATTGAAATGCAAAAAATGACTACTCTCAGAGAAGAGCTGGAGTTGTTTTAGGATGCATGAAAGCTGCATGCAAAAGAGGAATCAGTGAGTGCTCAGATGGAGAAAGGGTTTCGGCTTTGAATTGCAACCTCAAAGTACATCATCTCGTGTTGTCACTCACAACACAGGCCCAGGACACTGCAAGAATGGCCCTGATCAAGGGCATTATATGCTGTTTTGACAGTCAACAAGTGGAACTCATACATAAAATAAAGGCCCTTAGTTGTTTCGTTTTTATGGTGAAGATGTGTGACTTGTGGAGCACGGTAATTAGGTGCAGCAGATCCTATGCAGCTTTCATGTCCATTTAACACACATAAACAGATTACTCCACATTATTCTTCTGTAGTGCACATTTCCTTCAGAACTTTTCTGAATTGAAAAAAGAGGATTGAAATGTAAAAATGTGTCTCCTGTCGATGCAATGTCATTGATTTTTAAATGTCAAGCTGCTCTTGTCCTTCCATGTGGCCCTTTTTTCTCAACTTGCAAATGTCCACAACTGGTATTTTGTATTTTCAGATTGCCTCCTCTTATGAAAGAGATAAATCGATTTTGAAGAAAAGGAAGCAGACTGAGAGTACAACCACAGAGCCTTTAGAGTGTCTGATTGCCTCTGATGTGACTTGCTGGCCCTCTCACTGCAGACCAGACCATCTATGTAGTGTGCAAATGCAGATGCAACATTTAAAGTGTGTAATAAGTAAGTTGTGTAATATGCATAATGCAAAAGCCTAATAACCTCCCATGATGTATGGCATGTAGTCTGAAGAGACAGTGGCAATTACTGTGCAAGGTTGCTGATGAGCAGAAACATGGAAGATATCTTATTCAGCATGACAGTAACAGGAGATTGCGTCACATGATCAGCTATTGTTAAGAACATGAGCAAGGTATATCACTAAAACATTTATTGCAGACTTGAAAATTAAATTTAACTACTCTTTTTATCCGGCACAATTTAAAATGTTTCAGCCAGTCCGTCAATTATGTCACCATACTTTCACATATACACACTCCTGCACAAAAAGAAACCGGATCTGTGGTGTAAATATGCCAGAAGACTTATAGCACATGATGGATGAAAAAAAAAATCAACCTTACACAAAAATGAAATCTGCCATAGAGCCTGATAACCCCAATATTAATTACACTGCTTATTTCTGATGCTACCCTCCCCCTCGGAACCAATTAGTTAGTTGAGACGCTTCTTTTCAGTTTAATGAGGTCTAAGTAATGATAATGAATTTCACATTCCTGCCAAGCATTTAAAATAGGCTCTCACAAAGGCAGTGCCATATGAAATAATCTATCAAGCATACTGTAATTCCCACTCCGCAAGAAGATTTTCTCTCCAAGGGAATATCTAAAATGAGGAAATGGGGTCCCATTTTCACCTCAGCAAATACAGATGACTTAACAGCTGTAATTCTTCTGAGTGCTGAAGCTTTTTGGGATGACAGGAAGTTAATCGCATGACAATAACGCAGAATCTACAGATCGCATCTGGTTTTGTTTTCATTCAAATAAATGGTCTGACAAGTGGGTCAGAAAATTTCACAACAGAAAATCTAATTCTTCCATCGATGGACAAAGGAGAGACCATCTGAGGACTGCCACACCTTGGAAATCCCTTCACAAGAACAACAACAAAAAAGGCTCTCTAAAGTCGTCACATCTCTGCATCTCTACAGTTTAATATGGTTAACAGGAAAACAAGACATCAGGGTGGCCTTTTACCCAGACAACAGGCACATTTGCTGCAACATTCTTCAGAACACACAAGACAGGAGGGTCATAACTTTCTAATATAATATTTACAAACAGTTGGGACAAAAGTCATCATTTATTCAGCAGCAATTTTTGTTCTGGGGGAAAATTTTCTAAATAAAGAGCGAGAGCGCTCACACATGAGCATACACCATGCTTGTGCAACCTCTGAAATCAGGGATTACTGTGAATGATGGATATGATGCGATGTTCCCCAGAGTGTCGGCTTGTTTTCATTATCTGCCACACGAAGGAAAGACCAATTTACTGAATTTTGTCATGTGTTTGATTTTAAGAACTTTAAAGTGCCTTCACAGTTGAACCACATTTACTGTTGTTATCTTGTTGTCCGTACTGAGCTGGTTTGACTCCAACTGGGACAGCCTCGTGGCCCCAACTGCACCAGCTCAGCTATAAAGCTGTGAACTTTTTTTTTCAAATTACTGGCAGTGAATTTTGCTGTCAAGGTGTAATGAAACGATGGGCCTACAGGGTCCAGGTTTGGGCACCTGCAGTAGAACAAGGATGTGAATCAAACACAAACAGACACAAAACTTCCCAAAAGAAACATGAAACAATTGCATAGGGAAGAAAAATGACTACTCTGAGGAAGGCTTGCAAGCAAATACAAACGGAGCGCAAAATTAAATGCAACTCAAACAATGAAGTGATGTTTCATGTCTCTTTCATTTCCTTACAGCTTTTCCAGGTGCCTGCTCATGTGCAGTCTGTCTGTAACTACACGCTACAGTAATAGATAAAAAGTAATTTATCAATACAATTCCATAAATGACTATTTACTAGATATTGCATTCATTAATTTAACAGAATTAATTATGTTATTACTGCCAAGTATGCAGAGCTTTAATGTAACAAATGCATGCCTTTACCTCTGCAACCTTTGCTCCTACCCATTAACAACCCTGTTGCTGATGCACAATTCACAGTAATTAAAGTTTAATACTAATCACATGAAACATCATCATTATGTATTAATTAATATGAAACATTAATGCTATCCATAAACTCTGTTAAGAAGCCACTGATTAATTTTCAGCGGCAGATAATTGTTGCAGCAGAGGAACCGGCTCGCTACCTTCCCAGAACATTTAAATGAGCTTTAAAAGCACTCGCCCGGTTCGCTGTTAGTACACTGAGGTTGCAATAGTTAAGCTTTGTTTTTTGGACTATTTCTGGATTAAAGCAAAGTGAACACTGTCATCAGGATTCAGGGTTTCAGAGTCAACTATCCTTGAGCTATGTCAGCTGTCACAGCAACATATTTAGAAAACTGCTGCTAACTACAAACAAAACCAGGCTCTTAAAAAGACTAACTGATGACCCGGAGAGGATGCACTGCTTCCCATACCCAAGAGAGATAAAGTAGTTTGAAACAATCAAGTAATAACGCCAGTTTGAGGCACAATGTATCCCACTGTTCTCTAAAGTATTTTAATGGTAGGATTCCTGTACATATGCAGTCTTAATGATATCGCAGAGAAGCAATTAACCAGAGGCTGCATTTCATGGCAGCGAAGCTCTAACATTAATGCACTAATTTTGAGAGTGCATGCTGTAAATTCTTAAGGAACTGTTTGGCTTTGTGCATAAACTGTTTGCTTGCAGCTTACATCATCCACATTTTAGTTTTACATACACGCTTCCGAAGTTTTGTTGTGTTGGTGAATGATTGTAGGATGAACTGTTTAAAGCCTTCAACGCAGGTTTAAAGTAATATTCTTTCCTAAAGTGAGTGAGCTGGGGATACTTTTAGGGTAGCGGTTGAATATATTAAACAGTGTAACTGCTTTTTCCTTGTTCCTTTTCTAAGAATCACATTAGTAAAAAATGCATTTATGTTGCTTTTTGTGTCAGATTTGAATATATAAATATAAGCTTTCACCTAGGAGTTTTGCACTAAGAATAGCAATGGAGAGAATGCTGATGCATCTCAGCCCTTACCTTTGAGTGCTTCTCATTACCTGATTCTGGATTCGATCATGATAGGAACTTGGAATATCTATTCATTGACCTTAAAGAATCAAAGAAGAAGCTTTCCCTCTCAGTAATCCAGGTGGATGAAGGTGCACAGACTGTCCTTTCTGTTGCAGTGATTGGTTGCTGGTGCATTATCACAGCTGAAAACTGTGATGATGGAATATATAAAATGAAATGAAAATGAAATGAAATGAAAAATACTTTATTAATCCCCAAAGGGAAATTCAGTATTGTAGTATATAATAATTAATTAGAGGAGGTCTTGTTCCAGAGGCTGATGGCTGCTGGCAGGAATGATCTTCTGTATCTTTCAGTCTTGCATCGGACCTGAAGAAGCCTCTCACTGAACACACTTTGTTGTTTCATCACTGTGTTGTGGAGAGGGTGTGAAGAATCCTCCATATTTGCCTCCAGATTCAAATGAATGTTCTGAATCACAGTAATTTTAAAAGAAAGAATAAAACTGCAACAGTTCTCATTTTGTCAATTTCTCATCTGAACCCAGGTTCCCTCCTTCACTGGTCATGGATTATTTTAAAGTCACTCTGGTGTCTTTCCACAAGTACTGGAGAGATGCCAAATGGATCCTCTTTTATTCCCCACACCCATTTTTATGCCCCATGCTTGTCCATTTCATGTTTTTGGGATGTCCTCCCATTCAAACATGTCCAATTCTTAAGAATATCTCCAATCCGCTTGTAATAACTGCATCAGGAATCCCAGAAGGAAATTTACTCACATCTTTCACACATCTTACGGCTTCAGGAGGAACTGATCTAAATACAGTTATCAAAGTTTAACAGTCACTGAATATGTTTACATACCAAAAAAACATTGTTAACCCATTAGGTGCTGGAGTTTATCAAAGAAGATGTTAAATTTTGATCGTGAGAATTCAGAAAGCTGTAGCTTTGGAGTGGTGAGAGATATAGTCATAATGTCAATGAAAAAAAAAATCAGAGTTTATGATGGGAGTAGAGTTACTCATCTAATTTACATTTTAATTCAGAGTATGCAAATAGCTGAGAAAGTACTTCATCATTAAAGAAAAAATTATTTTGCCATGTTGCATTCTTTCTCTGCATCTTGGCCTTGAGCGCTTCTTCATCAGCTCAGTTGATGTCTTCCAAATTTGACTTCCTTAAAAACGTCTTTGTAGACCTACTTTAACATGGACATACTTTGGTCAATGATTCTATTCTCATTCCATATATGTATATTTGAAACGGGCCCATTAAGAGCTACGATACCAGTACATGAAATGACTTCACTGCACACATCTGATCTCATGGATGAGTTTTGCTACAGCTAAGAATTTTTATATCGCTGTAAAATCTACCTTAGTGAATGTCTAGAGTTTTCTGTTTTCAGTAAAAAAAAAAAAAAAAAAAAAAAAAAAAGTGTAATGGTTTTGCTTGCAGACATTTTTAGAGTTAGTTCCACCCTTATTTGAAGTAAATGAAAAGTTAGGAGGCATAGATGCAAACTGACACAGAGTGACTGGTAAAGGTGTGCAACCAAGAGGCAGGAATCTGAGTTTGTCTGAGGTGTAAGGTTTTTTCTTTTCCTTTTTAAACTGACTTAAAAACTGAAAATAAAGATATTAAATGAATGATGACATGGATAATGGGTCAGCTGATCAGTAAGATGTGACTTTGAAAATGCTGCCTTAAGAAAAAAAAATAAGCTTCACTGCAAAAATGCACTGACCTCGAGATGTTTCTATTTTTAATTAATCTCCTGTCTCTAATGTAACACAACAATCAGTAACAGCAACCTCTGTGTACAAAGATCTATCCAGAAATGTCATTAGCACCTTTATTTTCTGCTTATTGCTGTAGAAAAGATGAGTTTGGAAAAAAAATAAAAAATTCAAAACAGAGTGAGGACAGCTATTTCCAGACATAGCATGCATTTTGAAGTCATTTCAATTTGCAGCTGAATATCTTACAAAACGCAGTCCTGTAAACTACAAGTCTTTATCAAACTGACGAGCTGATGAACTGCCTGTGCCGTTAACATCTCTGTTATTAATGTATGGGGATTCTGGCTGAGGTAAGAAACAGCTGGTGCAGTCTGAGAGTGAGAAAGCTGGCTAATTAATTACGCTGTGGGCCACAAAAATTCATTTCGCACATAAGTGCTGTGACCACAACCCATAGCCTCAGCACAGAATTGGCTGAAAGACTTCAATTAAACATGCTGTTTAAACAAATATCCACAAGCTTAGTGGCTCTCTCTTATGAATTATTCATGGGCTGAAAGAGGGAATAATCAGGAAATACTAGCATATGTAAAACCTATTTGTAGCTCTGAGCATACAGTAATAATTAAGCCACTGATTGTCTTTCGATTCATTTACTTAAGAATATATTTTTCTTTTGGGCTAACCATGGAAATTACATGAATACTTTACTGCTGCAAAAATGTGATACAAGACGACAGAACAAGCTTTCCCTTTCAAAGCAGGAAATGTCTTCCAGACTCTCCTATTAGGAATCTATAGCAACATTTCTGGTATTTTACTGTCTGGTCAAAGGTCCCTCAGCATCGCACTAACATATGTAACAACATCAGGGCAATGTAGGTTCACAGAGCTCCAGCTGTGCAGAGTCTTTGAGCTGAGGGTGAACGCCACTTCCCATTGGTGTTGCAAGGGAACGGCAACGGCACTAGTGAAAGCACGGTTGAGACGACGTCTAGGGGAGTGGTGGAGGAAGTTGTATGTCAAAATAATGTGCCTCCAGGATGCATTATATAAGGCTATTAAATTGTCAGTATCTAAAACAGTGCACAGAGGATACAACCTTTGTTTGTGACAGCTGAGAATCCATTTTTCATGTTTGTTTCTGTGCAAGCTTTAACAGCGAGTGGTTCTTTTGCTGGAGCATATGAAGAAGTCCTAATTCTGTAGTCCTCTCTACAGCTTCAGAAGGGGACACGACAGGTTTTTCTGTGGGATTTTCACTTGAGGAAAAATGAAACTATAGTAACACTGCATATTTCATTTGAGAATTTCTATTCAGGTTCTTCAGCACTGAAACTCATTGTGTCAAAAGAGGCTTCTTTTAACGGCACTAAAAGGTCTGAGGGTGGGGGCTTGCAGGAAAAAGGGTATCACGGTGGGCACTGGAGCAAGAGCAGAGGAAGGTTGTAAAATTGATAAGACAAAGAGTAAAGTATTCATGACTTAAATCTGAATAAAGTGAACACTTGCTAGTGAGTTGCTTCTACTTGTATCTTCGACTCTGCTGCATATCTCATCTCGTTATGCATGTTTGCTCACTACTTCGCATTTCACAGCAACCACAAGATAGGAGATTATCTGCTCTGAGAAGAGAGTACGTGACCTTTCAGTCATGAACAGTTTGACCCCACAAAGCCAACTGTTGGCTAAAGCGAGTTCACGAAGGAGCAAGGCCACCTCAGGCAGCCACTATTGTTTATCGTCTTTTTCTGCTAACACCTCCACACGATGCACTGCATCACCAATAGTTTCTTCCTCTGAAAAAAAAAAACATAAACCTGCTGCTCTACACGTCCAACATGCCTTTGTTCTTGTAGCATATAATTTTCTCTTTAACCAAATATCACACATCAGCAGCTCCTTCCTGAGTTGCAATTTGTCATACCTGCCGCAGAATATTTTTTATATTCCTAGTGGTCAAATCGAGGTTTAAAATCACTGCATGTAGGAGGCTGTTTTTGTTTTGCAAGTCAATGTTTCAGATGGGGAAAATTGCCCATCTGTGGTTTCCTCTGGGCATGTTGGAGGGTCGAGAAATGCACGACCCCAAAAGCAACATCTCTGCCCGGCACTTTGCGAATGCACGACACACACAATCTGTTCTCTTTTGAGCACCGTTCACGCTCTTTGCACCAAATAAATGCAGCACCTTATGAATCATACCACAGAGAGCAACACTGCCTGTACCAGGAAGGCAGAAAACAGCCTTAAGCCTGTCTGAGAATGGCAGGCAGCAATCTGTAAGCAAGGCTGTAGGGTGAAAGGCAGGGCACCTTGTCCGAATCACTGAGCATACACAAACACCTACTCTGGGGTCATCTAGCTAATGGACTTCTTGCACACTTCTTTATTTAATAAAGATGCCAATATGTCAGTGCACAGGTAGAACAAGTGCTTGTATACTGTCACAAGAGATTATAACGTAATTCCTTTCACTCCCTCTGATGCTTTTCATGCTGCAGGTGATTTTGTTCACAAATAATAACATATCTAAGACTTCTGTGTGTTTATGAGATTCATATATCGGGTGACAATTTAGCTGCTCCCAAAAACACCAACACAGGAATGATTTTGACTCATCTCCTTGTAGCTCAAAATTTCTATTGGCAAGGACACGACTGATCTCTCGCCCTCTGTAATCTCGATTTCCTCTGCTAATACCAGTCACCATGAACTTGTGGCATTTTGCTGCCTTTAATGATTGGCCCAATGGTCTGCAACCAGCGGCCTTCTTGCCACCAATTCATGACCCGTCAACCCCAATCCTCCCACCAATCCACCAGGCACACAACACACAGCCCAGAACAAATGTTTCAGTGTCAGAATCAATCCAGACAGGCCTCCATTCCTCCTCTCATAAAACTGGCATCTCATTTATCCAGGAGTGAGGACTATGGTAAATGGAATGACAGGACATTTGCACTTTCAATACCAGATGGTCCTGGAGGATTCAAATTGTTCGCCTTGAATTGGATGTTTCCCCCTTTTAAAAAAGAAAGGATTGTAAATTCACGTTACAATATTAATTCAATTTATTTTTGCCGATATGAGACCCCTTTTATGAAGACATCCCATTTTCAAGGGACTTTTCTTTTTTTGTTTTCCACTACATTTCTTCTCCTCCAACACACACTCACTGACCTGAGTAATGAGACGAAGGTGTTGGAACAGGAAGTCTTCAGACTCAAAACACAGAGTATTGAAAAGACCTCTTGCTGACATGCTTGAGGTGCACAATAACAGACACTGAGGACCTGCACTCGCATGCAGCTGCTCTTCCCTTTGAAGTTCTGACAGCATTCAGCTTCTTCTCCTCTTGTCGAATCCTGAGATCATAATTATTTACCATAACCATGGCTCGCATCTGCCTGACGAAAACTAAAGTTCACCCTGCAATGCTTCGGTCATATTCTATTCTGTGCAATTTCACAGGGAACACAATCGCACAGATCAAATTGAAGGGGCGCAGTCTGGCATGAATATCAGCTCTGATAGCGCTAGAAGGAAAGCATAGAAGCATTCTCTGTGTCTATCTGTGTGATATTTTGAGCAGAAATCCTGAAGCAGTGTGCAGGAAATCTTAATGAGGAATGCCATCACCAACTTATTTGTTAACTGCTTGGATATTAATAAAAGTAATGACCTCATAAGATAAAATAGAACTGAAATGAAGTGTTTTATTCCCTCTGCATTGCAACACAACCAAAGCAAGCATGCAGCAGCATAACAAAGGAGTGATTATGGCAACGTGAGAGAAGAGACATGAGAATATTGTTTTTCTTTTTTTGTTGTTGTTTCTTTAAACTAATTTTGGGAAAATATTTGGAAATCAGAGCGAAGAAGACAAAGTGGAGTCGGACTTACCGATCATGTGGATTGTGGTCCGGCCTGGCCTTGTCCCAGGATGCTGCTGAATGGTGTCGTAGAAAGTGGCCTGACACAGCTGGATGGCAGTCACACTGACCCAGAGGCACAAGCAGAGCAGCCAGGACATGACAGGACACATCTGCTAAGGACCAGCAGAGGGGCAGTCCACTCACAATACATCATGTTCTAAACCTGTGACCTCGTGCCCCCAACACACAACCAAGCCACACACACTCAGACTCATCAGTGTGACATGCATACACAAGCACATTATTGTATCTCAGCAATATGAAGCGTTTCTCTGGATAATTGGCCCTTGCTTCCCACAGTGGAATTTTATATTTAGTCATCTGGATTTATCATTATCATGATTATATAAGTATGAGTTCTTCACTTTTCCCCCCTGGTTTACCCTGTCTCGTCCCTTAGCCACAGCGCAGCAAATATGGAGTGATCCCTGAGGAGTTTTTCCCATGCAGCAGAGATTTCCCCTGACAGGCTGACTCCCTTCAACTCCTGAGCTGTGCTCCTGCCTCAAAACCAAAATCAAACTTAAAAAAGATAAGAGTTTTGTGAGCAGCTGGCTGCTGAGTCTATTCTCTTTCTGTCAGAATAATGTGACAGTGACGTGGTGCTAACAGGAATC
This sequence comes from Telmatherina bonti, assembly GCF_933228915.1. Taxonomy (NCBI): domain Eukaryota; kingdom Metazoa; phylum Chordata; class Actinopteri; order Atheriniformes; family Telmatherinidae; genus Telmatherina; species Telmatherina bonti. The sequence goes on from NC_136622.1 coordinate 30,663,725, forward strand.
AAAAAAGGCGAGTAGTGTTTCACCATGCTGTTCAGTTAAGAGAAGAAGGAGGAAAAGAGATCGTGAGGAATGCTTCTGGTCAAAGAATGTGCAAAGGAGAAATATAAAAAATAATAAGAAATAAAAAAGCGCTTCAACTCTACAATAATTTCACAGCTGGAAACTGTTTATCAGATTATATTTTAGCATGCATCGATTCTTATCAGACTCATGTTGTGATTTTCAAAATGGGATTGCATCATAAAGAGCATAAAACTTCTGATAATCTTAAGTGAGAATAAAATAAATTAGTACAGTATTTATATAAAAAAATTTTTTTTTAAATCTGCAAACATTTTTTAGTTTCCCTTTCTCAACAACATTCTAATATTCTACATCCCACTGATATTTTATTTATTGTAAATGTACAATACACAGGTTAATATATATATATATATATATATATATATATATATATATATATATATATATATATAGATATATATTTATTTATATACATTTAACTACATTTAACATTCTTGTCATTTCCAAAGTAGAAAGATTAACGTCTTACCTGAGCAACCCAACAAATTGTGCACAAATATCTCAACAGAAAGCCATAAATCCATCCATATTTCTGATTATGATGATCCCATCCAGTAACTCTGAATTTGGATCGAGGAGGGAACTCCACTGACTCTGCCTCTCTGCTCCACACTTTGATAGCAACAGTCCAGTGATTCAGAAATAACCGTCAAGCTGGAGTCAGGAAACAGATTTACAGCTCTTTCAATTCCACCTTTGAAATATCACTGCTTCACCTTGAGGAGCTGCCCCCACTGACACCGAATTCATTTGCCCCCTCGCATCTACAGGCACGTGCGGAGTGCTCCTTAATTAACTGTAGTGGAATCTCTTCTTCCACCGTCCGCATCCTTCCAGTGAGAGGCAGCCTCTGAGCAGCGGCTCTCGCTGGGTCCCTCCTCAGCGAGCACTCAGAGACAAATGTTCCCATACAGCTTGGCTGAGTGTAAAAACTGTATCACATGTCTTAAAGCCAGACTGCCTCTGGATTAGATGGCATAGTGGGACTCCATCTGATCATGTGCTACTGACTGTTTGCAAATCAGGGAGAAGCTGGCACCACTCAATCTGCTGTGACCACATGATCAACAATTATTTACATTTAGAATTCATTTGTGCTTCTCCTGAGGCAACTATCTGGTTTGTGCTTTTATGTAAGTGTGTGTGTCTGTTCATCTATTCCGCCTAGTTAGAAAATACTGAGCAAAAGAATATCCATGAGTTTACAACAGAAAACCAAGAGGTTTTTTTTGCCAGATACAAGAATGTGAAACAGGGAAAGAATTAAAACCTTTCTCAGTCTTGTTGTTACAGGAAGGTGCATAAAAGATGACGTGGAGGAAAAAAAACAAAAACATGTTTTCTCAAGCTGAGTGGCGAGGAAAATTGAAAGTGGGTTGTGTAGAGAAACAATAAGATCTATGGTGCAGAAGGTAATCTTCACCTCCAGTGGGGGAGTTCTTCACTTCATGATGGAGACACAATGATCATCCTGTAAAAGACAGGGAAGTGACTCCTGTTTTCTCAAGTAAATATATATATTTGCTAAATGTGAATAAATATCACCTGCATGCAGAACATGCCCAAAGCCTGCAGCTCACACCGCCATCTCTACACCACAAAGACTTTGTGTTATTATTTTGATGCTCGCTCAGGAAGACAGGGTGCACTCCCAGTTCAGGAAGGAGAGAAGAATACCCACAGCGAAACTACTTTACATCACTGCATTAATGTCTGCGACGTTGGCAGAATGTGGAGAGGGTTGGGACTTGCTTACTGTATTTGGGGAAGTCAGATAGCATAAACTGCTGAATTGTTTTTCAGATTTGTGCAATTGTAATGGATAGAATGGATTGGAGTAAAATGGAACTATATATTATAGTGTAAAATCTCTGTTTTCTTTTAGTCATTTTACATCTGTATTTATGTTCTCTGTTATTCAAAAGATGAGTTGGAAGTGAAATCCGTCCACAGAACTAATTTCATCTAAGTTTGAACTGTTACAATTTTCTTGCTAGCTGCATGCGTCGAACGGGTCGCGCCATGAGGGATACGACTGCACTTTCTGTGTGCAATGTTCAGTACTTAAGAGTTTTATTAAACTACTGTGATCTGCAATATAATTTTCCATTAATGTCAGCTTTATTAGCTTGTATATGGTTTGTGCTTGTGCTGTGATTTTGGCAGCTAGTGCTTAGTTATAATTTAATCTTATTGTTTTATTTTGTAATATGTTCTTATAAAGATGTATTGCTGAAAATATGATGCTTGTGAGAAAAATACATTCCAAGACTGGACGTGACGGCAGCAACACGTGTCTGTGTCTTTGTCATTATTCCCCTTTACAGGGGTGCAACACAATACCTTCCAAAGATGGGGTAGTCAGTTGTTTACATATCCCAGGATCCCATGTAGTGGCTTTGTTTAGACACACAAGGGATGATTTTTCATTCAAGCCATCCGTTTCAGAGAGTCCACACAGAATAGTTTTGAATTCTTGAAGCACAACAGGAGCAACAAACTCTATTTACAATTCCTCAACATAGTTTGTACAAGACTACTTCTTTAAATCCATATTTTTAAAACAAAACACCATCTTTAGTAGCCATCACAGCTTAGAAAATATGCAGTGGGCAGCAGCTGTCTGGATGAAAAAGCCTTGTTGATGTCAGAGGTCAAAGGAGAATGGGCAGACTAGTTGCAGATGGAAAGGCAACAGTCACTCAAATAACCACTGGTTCCTACCAAAGTGTGAAGAATTCCATCTCTGAACACACACGTCCAACCTTGAAGCAGCAATCCTTTATGCCATCCAACTTTAGACTATAAATGATCAAAAAGATGATAATGAAAAAACTCTCAGCTGGAATATCAGATTAATTGATCATCCTTCACTTGAAATATGCTGGAGTTTGTGTCATCTTTTACTCCTAGCCAACAGAATTTCGGAGGGTATTTTTGTGTACCATTATGCCTCCATTAGGGTTTCTCTAAACCAAAGCAGTATGTAGCCAAGCCGCAGAAGATCACACTGGAAACTAAGACTACAATTCACATAGACTCACCAAAAGTGGACAATAGAGGATTGAAAAAATATTGCATGGTGTGATCAGTCTCCATTTCTGCTCCACATCCAGATGGTAGGGTCAGAAATCCGGCTAAACCTCATGAAAGCATGGACACATCCTGTCTGGTATCAACAGTTCAGTCTGCTGCTGGTGTAATGCCATGGGGATATTTTCTTGGCGCGTGCTGGGCCCAGTTGAGCATTGTTAAAATGCCACAGCCACCTAAGTAATTCCGCTGACCATGTCCATCTGTTTATGACCACAGTGTAACCATCTTCTGCTTCCAGCAAAAAAACGTAACATAACAAAAAGCTCAAATAATCTCAAACTGGCTTCCAGATCATGACAATGAGTTCCCTGTACTCCAACGGCCTCCACAGTCACCGGATCTTATCAAAAGGAGCACCTTTGGGATGTGATGGAACAGGAGATTCTCATCATGGATATACAGCCGACAAATCTGCAGCAATGGTGTGACACTATTATGTCAATATGGAGCAAAATCTCAGAGGCATGTTTCCAATTCAATTCAATTCAGTTCAGCCTTATTTGTATAGCGCCACTTCACAACAATGTTGTCACAGGGCACTTTACATACACAAATCAACATACACAGCATTTCGAGCCAATTCATACATATCCTATAATAGAAACCAACTGATTGCATTGAGTCATGACTTCGATCCAATCCCACATCCTGAGCATATACGAGGCGACAGTGGGAAGGAAAAAACTCCCCTTTAATAGGAAGAAAACCTCCGGCAGAACCCGGCTCAGGGAGGGCAGCCATCTGCCTCGACTGGTTGGGGTGGAGACGACAGGAAAGACAGATCAACATGTACAACTGCACTTATTAAGGAAGACCTGAGGAAAAAAGGAGAAAAAAGTTTAACACTGTTAAATCTGTAACATGAAGAATTAGAGCTTTACTGAAGGCAAGATGGGGCTTCAAGTGATGACATTTTCTTTCCAAGTGTCACCGTGTGAAATTAGACTTAATACGTATAGAGAGGAAGGTGGGGATGGTGGAAGACGTTACTTGATAAAGAGACTGTCATCCTGGACAATATTTTATTCTGCCATTTCACTTTTTTATTTCTCCTCCACTTTACTGAGTTTTCATCAATTAGAGGTCAGAGTTAATAGTTTAAAGTACATGTTTAGGTCTACATTTGATAAAAATTAGACAGTTCTGAACAACCACATAATTCGTGCAAAGTAAACGCTGCCTAGCAGAAAACAACAATTAAAGGATGCACTGCCATCACGATGTTGGATTGTGGCACCACTGTGGTTTTGGATGAATGGACAAATGTACTTATACATAATTTTGGTGAGGTTGGACTGAAATTGGGTGTAGATATTCCACAGAAGGGGCTGAAAAGCCACAAATGTAAACTATATTCCACACTGAGCATGGCATGTTTATCTATTTGTATATGTGTGGCACTTTAAACATTGCTGCAGCGAGGAATGTTGAGATGGCATTATCTCCTTTCCTTTTAAGAAGAAAAATGGCCCAGTGTGTGCTGTGTTAGAATAGACCAGACAGGACACACTGGAGCATCTCTCTTTAGCATTTAGAGAATTCAACTGGCTCTTACTGAGGCTTTCACTTAGATACTTCTGGGTCAATTCACTCACTTAGTAACCATCTCAGCAAAACACCCCTCTGCAGGCCCATATCTCAATACTTTCCTTCCTGCCATCGGAAGGATTCAAGCCCACCGATTTCCCCTGAAGACAGAAATATTTTCAAACATGTCACTAGCATATAATTTCATTTTTCAGAGATGATTTCCAGAAAGAACTTGCTTTGAGAAAAAAAAGCAGTAAAAAGTGCACATGCCAGTTACTATTTTTATGCAGACATTCATTAACACTGACTCGCGAGAATGAATAGCGATAGGATGTTGTGAAATGTTGATGAAACTGCAGGGAGTGAACAGGGAACAAATAAGGATGCAGGCAATAAACTCAGTCAGATGGTGGCATAAGAAATTCTTGTTTGTTGAATCATTATTAGTAACTTCTCATCATCTCAGGAGATTTGAAAATATGCAAAAATGAGAAATTTGTTTTCTTTTGCATCCCAAATAATTCTGCACATCTACATGATTAATAGTTCTATTTAATACCAACATCGCTGTGAAGTAAAGCAAGTTTACATCTAGAATCTCGGCTTTGCAATAAAACAGTCAAACATATTTATTCTCCTTCTTGACCAACAGACCACCAGTTCCTGTCTGAGAAAGGTTCATGCACGGCTGATTTTACGGACTCCTCCCTGAATGGTTCTGACGGCTGCCCCCTGAAAAGTAAAAAAATGACAACTATTGTTGTAAAGTTCACGAGTTGTCTTCCAAATCTAAAATGGTGTGTACAGCTATGGCCAGGAAGCAGATAGCCCATGAGGCTCCCGTGGGCTTTTTGGTCTAAATTTTACACACCAACAAAGACGAGGTTCTGCTAGGACACATTCAAGGCAATGTGCTTTGTCCAATATTTGCAGAGACATGCATAAGGCCATGTGTTTCACAAGTAATAGCTACAATATAGATCTAGTCTTAACGCCTGTCCAATTTCATGTCAAATTTCCCTTCCAAACGGCATGCAAGATAAGGTGTTTGTTGCTACTGTGTCTGGAGGGTGGCTCAGCAGAGTGAAAATGTCAATAAATCGTTGTGTTTTGCTCAGGGTGGGAGAGCTGGAGATGTCTCAGGAAGAACTATGGAGAAGTTTTCTATTTAGCCTCCCCCTCAGCTGTGCCTACTCTTGTCATAACGGGAATCACAAAAGGTTTCACTGACTTTAAAAAAACCTGACATTTTGCGATGATATTAGTGCTGATTACAATGACACCATGCCCAGGAGGCCGATTTCTATCAGACATGGAGAAGATGTCATATAGCAGATCATGTCATGTATTACCACAGGGCGGGGAGTGGGAACATTGGTTGATTCTTGTAGATAAAAGTCATACACATCTACAGGCATTCTAGCTGTAATCTCACAGAAATCCTCCCATACCCCTTTCTTGCACAATCTGTTTATTTGCTGTGCTCTGACACAAGAAAGACAAGTGGTGTGCCAGCAGTTTCAAAGATTCAATAATAGAGGGAGATATTATCTTGCTGTTGGTTTAACAGCCCAAATTTCTTTTCTCTGAGATCAATAAATCACTGCCAGCCAGCATCTTACAGTGAAACAGTGAGGCATGCCTTTAAAATGATTCATTTGCATTTTCATGGAGTGTTTTTGTTTTCAGAAGCTTCCCCTGCTCCACAATGGAAAGGTCAATGGGAAACGGTTGGTGTCTGTTTTATCTGTCTGAGCCAACTCTCAAATTCAGCCAAGTAAGAAATGAGATTATCTTCATAGAAGGTAGTGTGAGAATCTGGCCTTTGAATTTTATTCAGTGGAGTATTAATGTCTTAGTGGCGAGAAGCAGCCCAGCCTGCTATTAGAATAGCTGAAGTCTTGAGTGGGATGTTTTCCATTTCGCTGAGCTCCTCATATTTAATGGAAATTGAGTGTCTCACCTTTTACACGCGTTGATCTTAACATTTAATAGATTATTTTACGGATATCAATCTTTTCCATTATATCTTTGTCTTGGATAAGACTGGGGCGCATTTCTCTCAGGCAAAACAGCTCATTAACTTCCAGGACAGAAACTTGAGGTGAGATATGAAAACTCAGGTGAAAAGCAGAATGAAAAGCTAACAGTTTGCAAGCGTAATGCACGCTTTGATCTGTGATGTTTTCAAGTTTTGACTTAAGGCTGGAAATACAAATGACTTTGCCCTGCCATTTCTGTCAGTCTGGCTGACATTTACTCTGAGCTACGCTATGTCTTCCTGCCATCAAATCAAATATCTTTACATGCATATTATCACATTTTCAAATTAGCTAAAGTTTTCCAGTGTCAGATTGAAAAAAAAAAAAACAAACAAAAAAAAAAAACTGAGCTTGCATGTAGACATTTCAACATAAGTAGCCATTCTTTAAGCCCAAACTGCTGATGACAGTCTCCAGAGAGAGCAGATGCTGTTGCCTTCTGCCTCTAGGCTTCACCGTTCCAATCCAGTAAGTGCCTCTGTGCCTCCTGGGATTTGCTACTGTAACAATCTGCTCTTTCTCTCTCATGGCATCCAGGTGAAGAAAAACACAAGTACAAAAGTGGCTTTTATTCCTTCTTTTAAAAACGTTATCAGCAGTCAGCTGTTATCTTGCTTAAGTGCACAGAGTGCGTTAATAATTGAGATTAAACGTACAGCATGTAGCATATGTGATGTGTGACTCTTGCATTTGCTGTCTTAAAGATCGCACGCCGATACGACAGCAGTAAAAGGGGAGATTATGGTTTCTTGAGGGATTTTGAAAAGCAAAGAAATCTTGCGGGAGGACGTTTTCTCCCCAAAGTCACAATCAATCTTTTTCACTGAGTTTATTGTGTCCAACTCAGTTCCTGTGGTTGACATGGCACATTGTAGTAATGCTGGCTCAATCATATCATATGCCGAGCTCAAATGAAACTGTCAGTATTCTTCCCATTCATCTCCTGAGATGAAGCTGCATTTGTCCTTCATATGTTTACAACAGCACCTGAATGCCGCAGACATAATCATTCAGTCATGTTCCCATAACGTATAACATGTGTTAAATGTCGGGAATGCACACAACGGATGTATTTCCTAAAAAAAACTGATGGTGGAATTATTGAATTTCTTTCCTTTTTTTCTCTTCTGCCTCAAAATACCAGAAAATAGCCTGAAAGTGTTTTAGTATTTAGAGTAGCAGACACTTTATGTTATTTTTATCAAGTTGCTATAACAGCAGTGCAAAGGGACATTATTCAGGAAGAAATCAGTGAGATATGTCACATCTCTGCTGGCCTTTCCTGCAGCCCGAAAAGAGATTCAGCAAAAACCTTGTTCAACCCTGAACAAGGTCAGAGTGTCTCATGCAACCTTTGTGGAAAGCACTCAGCACAACAAATGGACCCTAAACTGTTTGATACCTGCTGTTTGCACTCTAAAGGCAGCTCAGTGGAGTTGATTATGGATTCTTGCCCCGGCACTCTCCATCCCAGAGTATTTGTTCGGGGCCACTGCTGACTGAATATGACTTCAACAGCTGGAGTAACCTCACCAGCAGCAGTCAACTAAAAAGAAAAACTTTCTGGGAAGACAATGGGAAGCTTCTTCACACAGGGAAACTCACACAGCATCTTTTATTTATGAGTCATAAACTTGTTTTCTGAGACAGCTATATGATTGTGTTTGCTTTGTCTTAAATACAAAGTAATAGCAATTATAATTTCACTTAACTAAAGACAAACTGCATTTTGTGTATTTTTCTACAGCAAAAAAAGCCCAATGACAGTCGCATGGAGTACTTTTTGGTCCTAACTGTTCAATATTAAGCATTTTTCTATCCTACTCTACATCTTTTTAACATTTTCTTTCCTGGATATTGATGTTCCTGCCTGGTTTCACATCAAACTCTATAATGACTGTTTGCTTACAGCTCATTCTACAAGATGCAATTTATGTTTTCAGATATTGCTGGAGCAAGGCTTGTCACATTTCCTTTGTCAGAAAATTGAAAAGGGAAATTTGTAGGATGCGGTTAACACAATGAAAAGCTCTGTCTTGAATCAAAGCTTGATCTTTTCCTTAATCTAATGAAAAAGCTTTGATGGCTAAACATAATCATACCAAAGAGCAGCTGAAGACTCCCATAACCCTGAGGGCAGGACTCACACATAAACAATGTAGTCGCGCTACATCATGGGCATGCTTGACATTTGTGATTGCAGAGATGTGACATCATTCATGCGATTTGATTTGATCTGCAGCACAGCTTGAAAAGTTGAACTTTTCTCTGATTTGGACCAAAAGCAATGCTCCTAGAGGGAAAAATAAAGAGACGCAATTATCAAAGGACATGCAAAGCAAGACATGAAACCTGTCTTAAGTGAGCATGTAAGAGAATATCAGCTGAGATGGGCTGAGTTTGAATAATTCCAACATTATTTGTGAGAAATCACATTTTGCCTGCATGTCTTGGCAGCAGGACTGCACGGTGGCATAATGGTTAGCCTCACAGCAGGCTGGTTGCTGGTTTGAGCCTCAGCTTGGGGGTGAGGTTTGGACAGTGGCCTTTCAGTTCGGAGTTTGCATGTTGTCCCCATGTATGCGTGGGTTCTCTCCGGGTACTCTGGCTTCCTCCAACCGTCCAAAGACATGCATGTTAGGTTAACTGCTTACCCCAAATTGTCCATAGGAGACCATAGAAATGATTTTTGTCTCTCTGTGTGGCCCTGCACCCTCTGCACCTGTCATCAGGACAAGTGTAAAGGCACTTAGGTCAGAAATGTTCTTTAAGGTAAATTAGCCACCAATCCATCCATTTTCTGCCGCTTTCTGCCGGGTCGGGTCGCAGGGGCAGCAGCCCAAGCAGGGAAGCCCAGACTTCCCTCTCCCCAGCACATTTGCCAACTCTCCGGGGGGATCCCAAGGCGTTTCAAGGCCAGCTGAGAGACATAATCCCTCCAGCGTGTCCTGGGTCTTCCCCGGGGTCTCCTCCCAGAGGGACGTGCCTGGAACACCTCACCAGAGAGGCGTCCAGGAGGCATCCAAAACAGATGCCTGAGCCACCTCAACTGGCTCCTCTCAATGTGAAGGAGCAGCAGCTCTACTCTGAACCCCTCCTGGATCACCAAGCTTTTCACCCTATTTCTAAGGGAGATTCCGGCCACCCTGTGGAGGAAACTCATTTCAGCCGCCTGTATACGAGATCTAAATAAGCTACCTTAAGCACAATTTTCTTAAACAGAAAAAAAGTGAAAATGATAGCAAGAGTGGCCTAAAAATATACCAGATATGCTGTGGATGGAAATGGAAAGCAGCTGTTGCAAATTTCTGATCACCATCTCATCTTCCTCCTGATGCAAACTTCAATCTGCGTTTCTTCTGCCTCGGCTGAACAGAAAAATCTCTGCCCACAACATTATATTTACTCCCCACTGCATTGTTTCTAAACTGACAGCAGCAGTGGCAATAAGATTTAGAGGCGTGTAAAGTAGAAGTAAAAGTAAAAGTCCTGCCACGTTTTTGGATTTACCTCTACATTTAGAACAAGTGTTTTCACTAACAGGCTCATTTACCTTGCAGTGCAGCTGATCTAATTAAAATAAGCTGTTTTATTGACTGGTTGTAACAGCTGCTTGACAGGACTTATACTTTATGGTACCTGGATTATACAGTACATCTCTATTTAAGACTAGGGAAGTTGAGTTTCATAATCTGCAACTCGGTTCAGGTTGACGTCCCAGCTTCATCATTCCCAAAGAGCCAGCTTTGGTGTTGTTCACTCACAATTCCTCCATGTGAAAATGTGTTTTTTTTACAGTTAGAAGCAACAAGCATTACTTAACTGTAATGAAAACAACTGTAGTCAAATTTGGTGTTTTTTTTTTTGTTTTTTTTTTTAAATTTAGAATCAGCATTTTGTAGGTGAAAATGACTCAAAATGCCTCATACAGCGTCAAACCAAGTTTTTCACTCTCAAATGTGGTGTGGAGATGAACTTGTGCTTCTCTGTGTCACAAGAAACTTTTACTAGAGCTCACAGCCTCCTCCCTGCAGATGCAACAAAAGGCACGTCCTCACGTTGCAGGCAAAGAAACCACATCCACGAGATCCACGTTGTGAACTTATCTGATGTAGATTCACTAGTTTCAGACTTTTACTGAGCTTTGGAGAAAATGTTGCTGTATTGGGACAAGTTTGTGCTTTTTAAGGGGCGTAAAGGTAACATGGGACTTTAATCTTTAAAGTCCAGATCAAAAAGCACATGAACATTTCATTAAACACATAGAGACATTTGAAAACAAAATTAGATTGATGTATTGAAAACATGTTGATAATTTGCACCTTTTCTTTCTTTGTGAACTGTTTCATAAAAACTTGTTCCCTGCAGTTCTTGCTCTCAGAAACCCACCGCTGACCTCCGGCTGTAGCTGGACTACAAATCATTTGTTTAAAGTACAAGATGAGGTCATCACCTCGTCATTTCCAGTATTGAAGATGCTCTCTTTCCGTGATCGTTTGCTAATTCACTCCATGAGTTTCATTTGTGCTTTTCCACGTGAAGACTTGTGTTTGGCACTTGCATAAGTGTTTATTATTTTCTAAAATTGTTTCATAAAATGTTTGTTGTTTAATTTACCGATGTGTTTTATGAATTTGAAATGTCTTCTCATAATGTAAGTTTACTGAATGTAATTTTATTTTCAAATTAGTGAAAGTGTTTTATAAAACTGTAAACGTGTTCTGCACTTCTCAGCAGCTGCATAAAGGTGACCTGAGGTGTGAAACCCTCTGGCGTTATTATTTCTGTTTTTCAGCTAAATATTGAGCTCAAAAACTATTCACCTACTCGGTTACAAATACTATTTGGGCTTTTTTCTGAAATGATAACCTGTAGTTTCTGCACCTTGACTTTCGCCCACGCCAAACAGGAAACCCCACGGAGGACAGATTTGTGCTCATCAGTTTTACAAAAACAGAATTAGTTTTCAGTTTTATGACTGTTTTGATCAATTATTTATTTTTCATGTTAAAACTGGGATGTGCTTTTATGCAATGACTTGTTTATCGGTACCTGATTGCCTCTGCGAATTGATGAAAAGACACAGCATCCATATTTATTATGCAAATTTGTTTTAATGCTCACAGATTGTGGGATTGTTGGTGGTGTGATCACAAATTGTACAAATTCACCACACAAATAAAATTTTCATTGCACATTTTGCAAGCCTTTGTCCAACAGAAAAGATTTTTCTGAATAACAATAAAAAAAAAAAAAAACAGTGGAATACAAGCTCTCACAAAAGCATGCCACACACTACAGGATTAAAATGTGGTGAAAAGAAAGAAAAAAAAAAGTAGAAATGATTTTTGATTTTGTCCAAACTGTTGAAGTGAGCCTCATTTAATTATGACTGTGCTCACTCTTTCTCCCCACCTCCACAGGCATAATAGGAAAATAGCTAATATAAAAGCTGAAATTGTATTCTTTCCTCTGTAAAGAGAGATGATTGCATATCAAGTTGGCTGGTTGAAGTACCTCCTGTGTATGACTCCTGTGTGGTGGGAGAGGAAGCATTTTTCTTCCAACCAATGGAAGAGTGAGTCAGGTTTATGACTATGGGGAGCAGAGGGTGGCCTTTATTTCCCTGAGAAGAGTCATTATTATTGCCCTGCAAATTTATGGCTTGCTTCTGGAGAGAACCTACCAGCAGAGTGCTTGTCATTTCTCTCACTATCTTATGCATTATTGATAAGCCTATGGTCCTATCATCCATTGTGTGGTATTGCCATAACTCAGAAGCGGAAAACAACACATGCTGTATAGTGTGCATGTTTAGTGAGTCTCACTTTAGTTCTATGGACTTTAGTTTAAACCACTATTTTATATGGACTATAAAGCACAAATGGCTAAAACGTTACCTTCGAAATATCAACAGCTTTGACCACATTAAGGCAATTTAAGCACTATTACTTTTCTCGCAGCAAATGTTTAGGGAGATAATTGAGAAAATAAGTTTAACGCAGACATTTAAAGAATGATTCCTCTGAAAAAGATGAAGGAAAGGAATACCATGGGCTACACTTTTTGCTTGGGTTTACCGGGAACTTTGTGAGAAAGAGACATAAGATAAAGAAAGAATAAATGCAGGCTGTTATAGATGGTGAACTCATCCACGGCAGGATGTTTTGGATCAAGCACAGGACCGATTTCTTCTCTTATTTGTTTATTCATTTTCATGAAGCCTGTAAAAAGTTGTTTTTTTTTCTTTGTGTGAGGATTGATAATTGTGAAGCTAGAAATTTTTTTGAACAGCTGCGTTACTGGGCTGTGCATGAGTGATGTTTCACATAACAATAAGCAACATGACAAGTGATTTACTGTGGTAGTCTTCCTCTGTTGCGTACTGATAAATGGTTGCTATTAGCTATGTAATCAGCAGTTAAACAGGGGGATAATTAGATCGTCATGTTGTTAAAAGATCGTTTCGATCAGCCACTTTCAACAAAGCCTGTCCTCCCTTGACTCTGTTACTCACGTGGCCATAAACGCTGCTGCTCTTCTCAGAAAAAAGGCAACCTTTCATTTTCTTTACAAATCGCCAGTGAATCTGTAGTTCCACACAAAGGCGTTGTGTGCATTAGTACAGCTACAGACACACCACAATCACTGCAGAGAAGTGAACAAGTTAATCAGCAATGTTTTATTTGGCACCTCCCACATATGCTGCCTCTTACATTGTCTCAGAGCTCCTCTCGCTGAAGGACCCTTCAGACTAGCAGCAATCATCCTGTTTAGACAGATGTGAGAGCTTCTTTTAAAAAAAAGAAAAAAAAGTATTGTGTAATGGCGCCTGTGTTTGCAATCATGCTCTTCACTCTGTGATGATGAGGTTAATTTCAGGTCTTTTGTGTATATTTTGCTTATTCTGTTGTTTATATAAGCTGCATTATCCAACTACAGCAAAGCACTAATGCTTAATTCCAAGCCCCCACCTTTCATATGTTTTGAAAACTGTGAATTGATGGGGCTGGCTATACTGCCAAAATTACATTTCATGCCCTTTTGTTTCTAAAGTATTTTGTAAGAACTGACCTTTAACAGCTGTATTGTGCTCATTTACAGGATCATAAAGCCATTTTGGGGGTAAGCTTTACATGTTTTCATGTTCAGAAAATACATTTATTTTTCATATTTTTATAAAACAACAGAATTTATCTTTATCCTCTTGCAGATTCTCTTCTTAAAGTTTTGCTTCTGTTTGTTTGTTTAAGCCCCAGTTTCTTTGGTTGCTCCCTGACCAGGCAGTTATTTGGACACCCTGAAGGTGATGAGGACTGGAGGGTTCCCCTTAGGACTATCTTGGTTTAAGGCTTTTTCTCCACTTGGATTCACACTGCAGGGACACTAAAAGCAGCTGGTCGTTGGTAGAAGAGTCAAAATCACATAGAAAATAAACATTATCACCCTTTTCTGTGTTTTCTTCAAGGCTTTAAAGGCTTATATGATGAAACTTTTGTTTGCTTCACTGACTTTTCTCCTCAGTATGGAGTTGCCTTCAGTAACATTGGGAACTATGAAAATGCTCGCTGTTCATAATCATTTATAAAAAGTAAAAGTTGCAAATGCCCCATAAAGAGATTTCTACCATCTAAAATCGGCCGAGTATTCGTCAGCTGTCCCAACAAAAATTAAGCAACAGATTTCTCAATGTAAACACCCTTCTGTGTCATTTTAACCAAACTTTTCAATGCTTAAAAATACTTTAAATAATGAATGCTAAAGTTCCATAAATACATTTTTAATGTAATTTTAAATGTATGCATTAAAATGTATATATTTTCATTGATATCAAATTCTGATAAATATATTTTGTAGCTTTTTTTATTTATTTATTTATTTATTTATTTTTTGTCCAGCATTAAAGCAAGCAGAATTATGGTCTTGGTGTTGTGTTCTGCTGAACAAACTTACTTTGCCAAGAGGAGCTTTATATATTTAATGGTCACCTTTGATAATCTGAATTCTTATTTTTAATTTATTTGTTTATTTTGAATGAGTGTTTTTTGTTTTTTTGTTTTTTTAACAAAAGATTGTATTTTGTAGCTAAAATAACCTGCTTATTAAAACATGTATTTATTAATCATCCCCAATTCAGACTACAGTATTTGGAAGAAACAATGTTTGCCTCTTACTGGTTCCATTCTGGGCCGCTGTAGAAATAAGGTGGTGTAGTTGTTGAGATTGGAATGAAAGAAAGTCAACATCAACTAAAAAAGTCGCACACACTATTATTTTGTTGCTTTGCAGCAACCTTCCACATACCTGTGGAATCACACTGCTGGAACAACCTGCTCAATCAGTATATTCAGGTGGTCAGCTGATTTTTTGGACATGATGTTGCAAACCCAGACCTGACCTACTCTACAGGTCATAGACTGCCCCCAGAGGCTTGTAAGGTCGGCACTTGGCATGACGGCTGCATAATCTTATCCTTCTCTCCTCTTACCAAGATGCACCCATCTCTCTGGAACAGGGTTAAGTCTGGACTCATCAGACCACATGACCTTCTTCCATTGCTCCAGAGTCCAATCTCTATGCTTTATGCTCCCCGACAAGCAAATTTAAGCCTTTTTATTCAGTTAGTCTCACTTATTAGTGGTTTTCTGATAGCTACACAGCTACTCAGTCCCAGTCGCTTTAATTTCCTTCACATTGTTCAAGTGGAAATGTTCTTCCTTTCAATGTTAAACCCTGAAATCTACTGCCGCTTTACCATCTGATTTCACCAAATGGGATTAATAAGTGATTGTCAGTTTTGACAATTCAGGACTTTGTTCTGACCACTTTTCCTGCTGGGAGATGATGCCTCCCTGCTCTTTCCAGTGTTTAATAAAAGGTTGGACAGTTCTTCACTTAGTTTTAGAAGGTTCTGCAATCTCCTTAGATGTTTTCTCTGCTGGGTGTGTGGAATATTTCCTCATATTGTGACTGTCTGAGTATGTGCTTATTTGTACAGAAGTGTTTTTTGTCAGATCACCGCACTGCCCCTTGAAGGGGCAGTACAGAGACACTTCTTTTTGTCCCCTCACTCCCCTCCCGCTGCCCTCATGTTTTACCTGAGGTGCGCCTCTGGTGGCTGCTGCCTCATTCTGCCTGATCCTGTTATGTTATACGTCTGTTTTCTGTTTATTCACAACTCACAAGATTACCGTAAACCACAGTAAGACCAACAAAGTCTAATTTTTTTTGCTGTGAGACGGCTCCACCGTGTTTCTGGCATCGCCAACTTGACTTCTCCTCCCTCTTCATCTGCAGCTGTGCTTGTTGGCATCGAAGCCCACCTGTCCGTCATCACCTTCATCCCTGCACATAACAGCCTGTTGTCTTTACCGCCCAGTCACCAGTCTGTCATTAAATATGAGTTTTCCTGTTACCAGAATCCAGTCTTAGACTTAACAACTTTTGTGAATAAACTGTCCTTTGATCCTTTGAACTCTTCTAAGGCTGTTTCCTGCCTTAAAACATGACACTACTGCTTTCATATTGGTCTTAAGTCTCGAGAGCTTATTGTCCCTACCGTTTGGAGACATCTCAGGAATGGTAGCATGAGATCAAAGCGAATAGTTGCACATTTGCCACACAAAGTCCTGACACTAAGAATGTTCCTGTTACTGTGATGTTATTACCATTAATATGAAGCAATCCACTGGGTCTTTAGTTACTCAAGTGCCAGGAGTGCATGATAATTCTTATGTTTGTTCTTGCAGCCAAAAACAGAACATTTTGAGAGCTTTGCTCATGGCTAAGACATTTTAGATTAAACATAAGTGGATCTTGTGAGACAATGGTGGACTCTGAGGCAGTGGCTCGTACTAACTAGATTTGTCTGAGGACATGTAACAGATGAAAAGGTTGGATTGCGGGAGAATTGTTTCAGGCAGTGTTAACGTGGATGAGAAAGACTCCTCCATCTCCTGACTTTGGGCTTTGTGATTTACCATGCACTGGTGTAGGCCTATAAAGTACCAAATGAGAAGAAAATGTGTTTTAATCTTAAATTGATTGGGAGAATAAGCGATCTTTAAGCTGTATACTGGGAAGCACTCTTAGCTCCAATAATGAAGAAATAACAGCTGTGTAAATTTATTACCCTCACATTCTCCAAAGCTCAGCCGATCCATCACTATTTTACAGTCTCATGAATATATTTCAATCCAGGGAAACTAACTGGTTTCACAGGAGTTGCTTTATGAGTTTTACCTTTGTTATTCTGTTGCCTCGTCACCTTCAAGTGATTACTCACACTAGTCTTAATTAGCAAAAGTACTTCAACTGTTCCATAACTTTCCTAAAAATTTGAGTTTAAATCATTAAAAATGAATTTTCTGTACAAGAGAAATGAAAGACATATTCGATCAATAGTCAGCATTTGTATGGTGACAATAAATCAAAAGAAGTAGAGTTGAAGTGATGCACAAGCTGTATCCCGTTGCAGGACAGCACAATGATTATGATCTTTAAATATATCACAGTTAAACAAAGATGATTTCAATCACAAAATATGACTAAAACTGGAGCTTTTATAATCCTAATCTGTGGCTAAAGGCAGATCTTTAAATGCAGGATCCTGTATTGCTAGAAAAATGGCATATTTTAATATTAGTTAAAGAACCAGACCTGTTGCACACCAAGCTGACCCAAATGGTAGCTGACCCCAATTCAGTAAGAGTAATTCAAGTGACCCCATTTCCAAAGCTAAATACAATAGCATGTCTAAGTACACCTCAACAAACTGTGATTTCTTTTCATTCTCTCTTTCTTTCTCTCTCTTTTTTTCTTTCTTTTTCCGTGTTTTTTCAGTGGGTTATGATAAAATTGTGTCAGTTGGACACAGGGACACCAGTGATCTCTACTGGTGTTGACCTTTACAACAGATATAAAAGGACTGTGCTTCCTAAACTGTTTCAAAAAGGCTTCTTTCAGCTGTACATGATATGACCAAACAATGAATAATTAGATGTGCCCTTTTCAGGTAATGTCTGTGTGTCTGTCGCTAACCAGCAACGATTAAATGTAAATGTTTCTAATTAGCTAAATGATGGAAACCCAACTTCAAGCAGCAACTTCAGTCAATAAATTACTTCACAGTTTTAATACAGTTGGATTGTGTTTGGTAATCTGCTCTTTTTAAGCCTTTCACTGTGGCATTCCAGCAGCTATGGATGGGGCTACTGACGCTGGAGGCTGCTGCTAATGTCCCATTCCTTATTGACAAAGAGCACTGGTACCGTTAACTACGGAAACCGGGAGCGGTCATTTCCCTTATTGTTTTTTTTTTTCAGCGGTTACCTAAAGATAACAATTTAATTTTCTCATTATATTGAGATAACGAAGAGCGTTTTCTCGTTATCACGGGATAATTACTTCATTATTACGACAAAACAAAGTCAGTTCTCCCATTATGATGAAATAATGATCTCGTGATCTTGAAATACCAGTGTTAAAAAAAAGTCTCGACCACGACCTCTCTCGGCTTCTGTAATTAACAATAAACCACAATCTAACATAACCAAGTAGTGTTTATAACTAAATCATTGGTTTGTTTCAGAAGACACACACATTTGTGGCAACCCACAGAGAGCTGAGATGAGAAAACACTAAAATACTCAACTGTGGGAGGTGAGTATGATAACATGCTGAACATTGAAGTTTGTGGTTTTTCTGAAACTGATCAATTGGCAGTAAAGTCATTTGAAAAGGACTTGCAGAGAGCGGTTCTTCATCTAAGATGGATTTCTTGATCTACTGTATTCATGTGATCTTCAAAACTGACATCTTCCTTCACCCGTTCAACAGCTTTACACAGCTTCATCAAATTCAGCTGCACACACTCTGTGTAGGCTTACTAACAAATACAAAGATTAAAGTGAATGTTAAATGCCAGTACTATAAATGGTCTTCTTTGACATCTTGGTAATTTTCCAGTCGGGTGGACACTGACTAATGACTGACTAATAAAGTAGGAGTAAATAAGTTGGAAAACTAGAGTAGAAGCTTAAAACCTCTTAACCTGTTCATAAAATTGAGCCCACATATGAGGACAGATTTTATTTTCCCCAAAACTTCCTACTTTTGAAAAATATTGCTTGTTTTATGCTTAACAAATGCAAAACTTCCCAAACAGCCAGCAGAAATTAAAACTGCATACACAATCAGATATGCCTGATAATAAGTGTCCTATGTCTAGTATGTGTGCATGTTGTGTGATGCGTGTATTTTAACCTCCATAGTGAAGACAAATAGTAGCTCAGGTAACTCATCTGTTGTAGGTTTCAGCTCCAAATCCACTAGTTGTCCTGGAGATGTAATTCCTTAAAATGGGGTCATAAATAGCCCAGGGTACGCAGCTTCATTTGGTTATGGCTCCGTAAATTCCTTTAGAGCACACAAAGGAAATGGTGCAAAAACATGAGTGAAAGTGTTGCTTCACCTGCGTGAGTGCAGGGGTGAGTATGTATGTTTTTGTCTGTTTATCTGTCTGTCAGGAGAATAACACAAAGACTAAAAGTCTTTGGTTTTGTGAAACCTAAAAGAAAGGTGTAGCATGGACAAAGAGGAAAATCCAAGCACCCTTTTGAGATATGGATGTGGATCCATTAAGACCATGTTAACATTTTCATGTTTTTTTTTTTTTTTTAAATGACATTTTTAAAGAAGAAGCTTAAGCCCCGATCATAATGAAATTAACAATCAGATTCTTAATCCATGGCTCAGCTCAGCTGTAGTGTGAAATACTGCGCTAAACTGTGAAAAACGTCTGCTAATAACAGGCAACATGACATGATGTGTAATGTCTCGTCCTTTTTATGATAATAAATTGGGTGTTCAGTGCTTGATTTGCCCAGAGCATTTCAGATTCTTTCGGTAGGATGCATGTTCCTCAAATGGAAATATACACACACAATTAATTTAATATTATTTGTGCATGAACTGCTATAAACTACTCAACATACATACACAGTTGTCGTGCTAAGAAAAATGCAGCTGCTTGGAAGCCCTAATTCATATACATTTAATGTTCAAGTGAGAATTTATGAGACCAGAATGGAGTGAGATTTTATTATTAAATAAAACTTTAATAAATGTGATAAAAAAAAGTTACATCCCTAGATGAGTCAAATCAGTTATGTTAGTTAATTATAACCGTATTTAGTTACTCAAACAATACAGAGTTTCCTTCAGGTCTTCTCCATACATACTGTATGCTGCTCAAAAAGGCATTTTGTTGTAATTTCCTCCTCAGAGAACCAGTAAGGTTTCTTTTAAAGACGTTTTATTGACTTGTCCATATGGTTTATAGGTTTCTAAACGGCTTCACTTCTCTTTAGGAAAAGAATGGGACTTTAATCACACACCTTTGGCAAGCTTAGTGAAGCAGCTGTGACAGTCAACAACCTCATCATGTCAGCCAGTCTGTCCTTGAAACACAAAGACCCTCTAAGAACATTGATTCACTTCAGCCACTGTGGTGGTTACAAAGGCCAGTGTCCTCAAAACCTTTTCAGCATATGATGATCAATAAAGTAACATAAAACACTGGTTACCAAACTAGTTCCACATCCCACGCCAAAGCCACCATCTTTACAGCTCTCTGCTCATCCATGATTTCATTTCAGGGTGATGACACATTTAATGTATTTGGATCCTCGCCAGAAATGTACAAAATTGGAAACGGGATCCCAGTATTACAACGTTCCTTGTGCATAATTATACAGATGCTATGAATGAATCAGGTACAGTACACAGGTTTGCAGTTGATTTGCACCATCATGTTTCATCCTGCTTCTCATTTTGAAGCGTGGACAAGCCGATACGCTTCACTTACTCTTATAATTATTTCTGCTTCTCTCCCTTTCCCAAGCCCAGCCTTTCTCACATGCTCTCAGCCTCAACCCATGCCTTGGCGTCGATCCCTTAGGGCATGCCACTGGAATGCCTATTATAGCCGTCTGCAGATGGGGATTGGGAACTATCTTAGATTCAATAAAAATTTTCTAAATCACAACTGAGGAATTAAATGAAATCTTCCAACGTTATCTCTCAGTTCGAATTGGTCAGTCAAGTGTATTGCCCTGATAGACTGATAGCACAACCCAATTGCTTTTTTATCACCCGCACGCCATGGATTACATCTGAGCACTTATGTGCACGATGTGTAAATGCTACTGTGCTTGTTGGTAGTTTAGATCATCTCCCCTTTCTTCAGTTATTCAATCAAATTTGCTTATATAGCAGAGCAATTCAATGTGATATTCAAAGGATAGATTATAATCCGCATGACAATCCTTGTGTTCTTCCTGTAATATGCAGACAAGCACCGCTGTCCCCAGACGTGCAAGCTTTAGTGGTTGTCTGTATTCAACAGATAAAGAGAAACAATGGCTCTAATAAGCAGCGGAGAGTCTCCACAACCAGTATTTCGGCATGCACATTTGTTCTCACAAAGGCTAAATGTATTTTGAGTGGCAGATTAAGGATATTGGTCAGAGGCTCTGCATTGTCAGCTCAGAGAAGTGGGGTAAATGTGCATGTGGATGATAATTCACCCATTCTTAGGCTTGACGGCTGACTAAAAAAGAAGTTCTGTTCTTGGTTTTGGGAGTGTTTCACAGATTGTTAATTATGGGTAACATAATCTCATTAAGTCCTTTTGCTTTGCGACTCAATTTCCTTTACAAGCATTAGCCATGAATGAGTAGTTTTGGAGTTTAAGTTCTTCTTTTGTTTGGACTTTAAAAATGTCTTCATGGGATCTGTTGTTGTGTACCATTTGTTTTCCATGAGGAAAACTTGTGTTCAGCAGCTACGGCTCAGCTTGTTTGGTTGAGTGTCTGTAATATCGAGGCCTGGAAATCTGGCACCTGACATTCATCAAAGTGTTTAGAAAGTTATTATTTTCTTTATAGAGTATGATTTTCTTTTAATGACTCATCAGTGTGAGTCCTCTATGTAAGCTGGACACATCACTAGTGTTCAGTTCATGCACCAGTACCACTGTAAATACACTATGCCAGTGTGACAACATATCTGCAGAATTACCCTGTGGATCTGCTGCTATCCACAACTAAATGGACCTTTAATGGAAGTTCCAACTCATTCTTCACCTGCCTGTCCTACATCTTTAATGCTTTGTTTACTCTTACTGCTTCATGTACCACTTTTGACCACAGCAGCAGTTGGTTTAGAGAGGAAATTCAATAAAAACGTTAACTGCGAGCACCACCAAGCATCAGACAGACACAGTTAGAGGTAAAATGATGAACATAGTGGGACATGTAAGACGTAAAGAGAAAGGTGTTCCCCCCGGGTAATGCTTTAAACCATAAACAGCTAAAATGATTATGAATATTGCATGGGGTAAGGTAACTGTCAAATGAGACATGTTGTCTTCCACTCAATGGAAAATGCCTGTGACCCTGTGGTGTATTTTTTGACAGTAAAATCACAGTTGTCAACTTCATATTCATAAAAACCACAGCCATAAAATTGCACTTAACATTCACAATTTATAAAGCTATTGCTTTTTAGATCATATTCTCGCAGAAAAAAGTACATCAATAATTTTATGTAGTATAATTTTACTTAAATCAGAATGAAAAAAAAATTAAATTACAAAAGATTGTTCTATCTTTCCACGGTGTATTCTGACCACTGCACAAAGGCAGCTCCAGTTCCCTGTGATCAGCTAACTTTACAGAGGCATCAAAACATCATCCCACTGCAGAAAATAATTTACTGTTAACAACAACAGATAAAGGAAGAAGAAAAAACATTGAATAAAAACAATATGACACATGATCAAGTTAAGAAGTTCAAGCTTCAATGAAACTGTGCAGATCTGAAATTCTATTTTAGAAAGCAGCTATTCGATGAATGGATGGAATAAAGAGAGATTGTAACAAACAACGTTGTAACAAATTTAGGAAAGTTCATGTTTTAAGCTTTATTTATGCATCCTTTTACTTCTGTAAATAATTACATCCATGTCAATCACTGTCAAACATTACTGCCCACATTCTCCCGTTGGCCCCCAATGGTGGCATAGATGGTGGCATAGGTGGCAACACGTCCACTAGATGTCAGTACAGAGTTCACAATATTCCTCTTAACATTGGTTTCAAGAGGAATATTCCAAAGTTAGCGATGGTGACGGAGATCATGACAATGCACATCCTCAGTAAGAATAGTAGAAAGTAGTTTTCACTGATCGCAGGTGAGCTATCTGCACAACACTGCCCCCACAGTTTCTGGTGGTGCTGCTATGTTTGCTATGTCTGGGAGCGTATCTGCAACTTCTCTGAAGACAGACTGAAATTTGCACATGATGAATGCAGAGGACATACCTGCTCTGTTTATATGCATATACATTCCTAATCTGTAACATAAATGACCCTAGGGTTTTTTAATCTTCCATTTGCATAAACAATTAGCTCCAATGTGAGTTTAGTTGTTCTCATCCTTGCTTGTGTTATAAGCTTGTTACCTGAGGAATCCACCGGAAGGGGGGGGGGGGACATTGAAAAGCTCAAACTGATGGAGTTGCAAGATTTGTGAGGTGTAAACAAAACAAGTAGCATGGTGGCAGCAAAGGAATTAGCATTCCATTCATTCTGAGATCACTGCAGAAAAAACACTGACAGTGGTATTGTAGATGTTATATAAGAACCTCAAACTAAGCATGCCAAGTATTTCCTTCAAACTTTCTGTCATTTTCACAGCTGTGACTCAATATTCAATTCAATTCAATTCAATTCAACTTTATTTATATAGTGTCAAATCACGGCAATGCCATCTCAAGACGCTTTACAGACAGAGGGGAAAACATAATGAATGCCAATTCATAATAGCCTATATAAGGAAACCAACAGATTGAGTTGAGTCCAACTCAATCTCCCATCCTGAGCAAGCACACTGGCGACAGTGGGAAGGAAAAAACTCCCTTTTAACAGGAAGGAAACCTCCAGCAGAACCCGGCTCAGGACAGGCAGCCATCTGCCTCTGCTGTGTGGGGGGAAGAGGACAGAAAGACAACAGACAACAGGAACTGCTACTCCCGGCCAGGGAGACCTGCTGAGACAGGAGACATACATGTTAATGATGCAACACTGTTATTGGGGGGGGATAAAAGAGAGATATAAAGAGAGAGAGAAAGAAGCTCAGTGTATCAGGAAATGTCCCTCAGCAGTCTAAACCTATAGCAGCATAACTAAGGGATGCTAACCATCCCTAGCTATAGGACTTATCAAAAAGATAAGTCTTCAGCCTAGTCTTAAAGGTGGGGAGGGTGTCTGCTTCCCTAACACTAACTGAGAGCTTATTCCATAAGAGAGGGGCCTGATAACCAAAGGCTCTGCCTCCTGCTCGGCTCTTTGAGACTCTAGGAACCACAAGTAAGCCTGCAGTCTGCGAACGAAGTACTCTGCTTGGTATATAAGGAACAATGAGGTCTTTGATATATAGTGGTGCCTGGTTGTGGAGGGCTTTATATGTAAGGAGAAGGATTTTAAATTCTATTCTAGATTCAACGGGCAGCCAATGAAGAGAGGCTAAAACTGGAGAAATATGATCTCTCATGCTGGTTCTGGTCAGGACTCTGGCTGCAGAATTCTGGATCAGCTGAAGGGTTTTCAGGGCATATTTAGGACAGCCCAGTAATAGAGAGTTACAGTAATCTAGTCTCGAAGTAACAAAAGCGTGAACCAGTTTTTCTGCATCACTCTGAGACAGAATGTCCCTAACTTTGGCTATATTACGTAAATGAAAGAAGGCTGTTTTAGTAACCTGCTTAATATGTGGGCCAAAGGACAGGTCAGGGTCAAATATTACTCCAAGGTTTCTCACTGTAGCACTGGAAGCTAAAGTAATGCCATCCAGGTTCATTGCAAAACTGGAGAATTTAGCTCTGAGTTTTTCAGATCCAACGAGAATTACTTCAGTCTTATCTGAGTTTAAGAGGAGAACATTTCTAGACAGCCAAGTCTTTATGTCTATGAGACAATTTTGTAGCCTATTGGGCTGATTTGTTTAATCTGGTTTAAAGGATAAGTATATTTGAGTATCATCTGCATAACAATGAAAGTTTATTCCATGCTGTCTAATAATTTTGCCTAAAGGGAGCATATATAGCGTGAAGAGTACTGGTCCAAGTACAGAACCTTGAGGAACTCCATGACTTACTGTAGTTTGTGAGGAGGACTTGTCATTTACATGAACGAACTGAAGTCTATCAGATAAATATGATTTAAACCAGCTTAACGTTGTACCTGTAATTCCAATCACCTGTTCTAGTCTTTGTAACAGAATGTTATGATCAACTGTATCAAATGCAGCACTAAGATCAAGCAAGATAAGTACGGACACAAGTCCTTTGTCCGAGGCCATAAGAA
Source organism: Telmatherina bonti (assembly GCF_933228915.1). NCBI lineage: Eukaryota > Metazoa > Chordata > Actinopteri > Atheriniformes > Telmatherinidae > Telmatherina > Telmatherina bonti. Next base: position 30,688,905 of record NC_136622.1, read on the forward strand.
GGTCATTAGTAACTTTCACCAATGCCGTCTCAGTGTTATGATGAGCTCTAAATCCTGACTAAAACTCCTCGCATAAATTATTTCTGCTCAGGTGGGCATGTAGCTGAGCTGAAACTATTTTCTCCAGAATTTTGGACATAAACGGGAGGTTAGATATAGGTCTATAATTTGCTATCACCTCTGGATCCAGAGATTGTTTTTTAAGTAAAGGCTTGATTACAGCAGTTTTAAATGATTGTGGTACATATCCTGTCACTAAAGACATATTGATAAGATTTAGTAGTGATGTATTAATTAAAGGGAAAATGTCCTTAAAGAGGCTCGTTGGGAGAGGGTCTAAGATACAGGTGGATGGTTTAGATGAAGCTATTATTTTAGTTAATTCAGAGGGTTGGACAGGACAGAAACTATTTAGACACAAGTCAGATCCTGGTTCTAAGGATGCTTCGGAGACCACAACAGGCTCAACATTATAGGTAGAAGGAAGAGTATTGTGAATTTGATCTCTAATAGTGTCAATTTTATACAAAAAAATGCAAAAATACATGAAATCATCACAGCTAAGTGAGACAGGAATACATGGCTCCACAGCGCTCCGGCTCCTAGTAAGCCTAGCTACAGTGCTGAAAAGAAACCGAGGGTTGTTTTTGTTTTCCTCTATCAATGATGAATAATAAGCTGTTCTTGCCGTACGTAAGGCTTTTTTGTATACGATTAAACTTTCTTTCCAGGTTAAGTGAGACTCCTCTAGTCCTGATGAACGCCATCTGTTTTCCAAACGCCTTGATGCCTGTTTTAGAGCTCGAAGCTGGGAATTAAACCAGGGAGCCTTCATAATCTTACCTAATTTCTTCTTCTTTAAGGGGGCAACATTATCCAAGGTTGTACGCATTGAAGCTGTTATAGTATCAGCATGTTGATCAATCTGAGCAGGAGTAAGGCTTAAAGGGGGACTCTCAGTCATGCTAACACATGGTAGAGGTGAAAAAATTGATTCAATTGATTGTTTAAATTTTGTAATATTATTGTCTGATAAACATCTACTATAGTAGAATTTATTTTTGGTCAGTGAGTAATCAAATAAAGTGAATTCAAAGGTTAATAAGAAATGATCGGACAAGACAAGGTTTTGAGGAAATACTTTGAGCTTATCAGTCTCAATACCATATGTTAGAACAAGATCAAGAGTATGGCCATGAGAGTGAGTGGCACCATTGACATTTTGTGAAAACCCAATTGAGTTTAGAATGGAGCTAAAGGAAATGTTTAAACTATCATTTTCATCGTCAACATGAATATTAAAATCACCTAGTACAATGACTTTCAGTAGTCAGCACTAACTCAGACAAGAGATCAAAGAATTCGGTCAGAAACTCGGAGTAAGGTCCAGGTGGGCGATACACTAATGCTAAAAGGAGCGGTTTCTCTGAATTCCATTTTGGATGAGATAAATTTAATGTCAGGATTTCAAAGGATTTATAGTTAGTTTTGTGCTTAGGATTAATTAAAAATTCTGACTTAAAAATAGCTGCAACACCTCCTCCTCTGCCTGTAGTTCTAGGAATGTGAAAGTTTAAATAGTTAGCTGGCGTAGCTTCATTAATACTAACATAATCCTCTTGCTGTAACCAGGTTTCCGTAAGACAGAATAAATCAATGTGGTGATCACCTATCGAGTCATTGACTAATAAAGACTTATTTGGGAGGGATCTGATATTCAGTAGGCCACACTTTATTGTCTTATTTTCAGATTTTATTAGATCCATTGTTTTTATTTTTATGAGGTTTTCACGATTAACCCGAGGAGTGTTTTTGTGTTGTTTAATTCTTACTGCTGGGGAGTTGTACAAGGTCAGAATGGGGTTTAGGGTGGGCGGCGGCAAGTGGGAAGCTGCAGAAAAGTGTGTAGGACTACAATTCTGCCTCCTGGTCCCAACCCTGAGTTGTCAATTTAGCTGACTAATAAAAGAGTCCATATTGCTAGATAAGAGAGCGGCTCCATCCAACGTGGGATGGATGCCATCTCTCCTAATAAGACCAGGCCTTCCCCAAAAAGCGCTCCAATTATCTATAAAACCCACGTTGTTATCGGGACACCACCTAGACAACCAGCGGTTGAAGGATGACATGCGGCTAAACATGTCATTGCTGATTAAATTTGGCAAGGGACCAGAGAAAACTACGGAGTCCGACATGCTCTTGGCAAAGTTACACACCGAAGCAACATTAATTTTAGTGACCTCCGATTGGCGTAACCGGGTGTCGTTACCGCCGACGTGAATTACAATCTTACGGTATTTACGTTTAGCCTTAGCCTGCAGTTTCAAATACGATTCGACGTCGCCCGCTCTGGCCCCAGGAATGCATTTGACTATGGTCCCCGGTGTCTCTAGTGCCACGTTTCTGACTATGGAACTACCTATAATCAGGGTTTCTGCCTCAGCGGGTGTGTCGCCGAGCGGGGAAAATCTGTTAGAAACGTGAACAGGTCGGCGGTGGCCAGTGGGTTTTGGTTTGGGGCTACGCTTCCGCCTGACCGTCGTCCAGCCTGCCTCGGCTCCCGGCTGCGCGGGAACTGCTGAGGGACGGCTCGGGATGGCTTCCCTGGCTGCCCTGATCATAACAGTCCTGACACTGCCCCTAGCAGTCAGTTAGATATTGCATTTACATTTAACGCATAAGAAAAAGCAAAAATATTTTGGCCTTTTTGGAGTCTGATGTTGCTTCAGTGCAGAACGTGACATATCGGACTATAAGCAAGCAGGTGGTGGGGGTCATGGAAAAGCAGATTCATGTTCAGACTCCCTTTTAATTGGAGAAGGTTGAGTTTGGGAAGAATTTAGATGCATAAAGTTGTTCACCAAAGTAGAATTTACAATGAACTGGACAGGGCAGGGCATGTTAATGCATTATCACATTAACACATCAAATTGTTGACTCCAAAAACTTTTTTTCTTTTTGCAGTTTGTTGTTCACTGGCTTTAAATAGAGAAAACACAAGTTACTTGCAGAGTCACCACTTGCCAGCAAGCATGGAAGGCCAGTACTGCCGGAAATTTTCACCTCTTTGTCAAAAATGTAAAATTTTTCACATTTTAGAAAAGAAAAATACTTATGTATTTTATTTGTTTAGTGCTTATAAACCAAAAGTTTCCGAATATTTTCCATACAGACACTTTTAAAAGTGTACATTGCACAGCTTATGATATTATCGAAGTGTGTGCATAATGTGATTAATTGCTTAATATGAATAAAAAACCCAGCAATTAGATAATGTGGATGATATTTGACTTACAATTTACATTTTGAATACAATAAACTAGGCTGAATAGAAGTAAATTGTAAAATCTGTCCTTTAACCTGCAGCAAATAAGATTTAAATAAAAGTATAAATAAATAAAATAGGACCTCTGCTGCTAAATAACATCCTCTAAAGTACTGCCACTCATCACAATACTTTTAAATGGACAAAGTTATTCAAATATTTCACACAAAAGGCAATTTGTGTGAGGAAAATATAAAAATGTTATTTTTTTTCTGTTAACTTTAGTCAACTTGCTTCCTTTTCACATGACCCAGAAAAATTATGTTTCTTTTGCTCTGACCAAAAAAGTTAAGTAAAAAATCTTTAGTGTCTGGGCAAAGTCAATATCAAACATAAGATGTACCAGATGGATTGTGTCCACTGCGGTTGGCTGATATGTTTGTCTGCACAGTGATTGCAGTAAATGTGCTGAAAATTGGTCAGCGATGTAAGGCTGAATGTCTATTTGGCTCGACATTTATATAAAGTGGCTATAAACATCCATAAAACTGAGGAATTGTTGTAGGTGAGGGGCTAGTAGGATCAAAGAGCGGACACTTTCTGAGTACAGAGAGAGGTTTATTGATTTTCCACAGATTCCTGTGAATTCTTCCAACGGAGCTTTCAGAGACTGGCAGGCATCAGGAGGAAGGCAGGCAGGGGAGCAAGCGAACGAGCAGGCAGGCTTTCTCTAGCAGGAGGAAGACAGGACAGGTTACAATCAGGGTCAAGCATAAGCAACGTGAGCTGAGGCCGAGAGCTGTTTTACCGCAGGGCAATCAACAATCTGGCGCTGGATAGCAGGCAGAGCTGGTCTTAAATAGGTGGTTCGTTAATTGCTGAGATGTGGATCAGCTGTGCCTCCAGTTGTCAGCTGACTGCGCCCACCAGGAAACAGGAATCACCACAGTACCCCCCCCTCAACGGGAGCCACCCGGCGACCGGAACTTCTCGGGATGGGCCCGACAGAAATCCCTGACCAGGGAAGGATCAAGGATGAAAGAGCGGGGGACCCAGGCCCGCTCCTCAGGACCATAACCCTCCCAGTCCACCAGAAACTGGAAGCCCCGGCCGCGACGGCGCACATCCAGAAGACGCCGGACGGTGTACGCCGGGCGACCAGCCACAAGCCGGGCGGGAGGAGGGGGCCTGGAAGGAGGGACCAGAGGACTGGAAGACACAGGTTTTAACTGGGAGACGTGGAAGGAGGGATGAATCCGCATAGATCGGGGGAGCTGCAGGCGAACCACCGTGGGATTGATGACCCGCTGGATCTCAAAGGGTCCCAGGTAGCGGGGAGCCAACTTCTTGGCGTCAGTGCGCAAGGGAATGTTCTTTGAAGATAACCAGACCTTCTGACCAGGAGCATATTTGGGCTCAGCTGTGCGATGGCGATCGGCCTGGCGTCGACTCCGTTCCCCAGCCCGAAGCAGAGCAGTCCGAGTCGTCCTCCAGGCCCGACGACAACAGCGGATGTGGTACTGAACTGATGGAACAGCTACTTCAACCTCTTGGACAGGGAACAGGGGCGGCTGGTACCCAAGAGAGCCTTCAAAAGGAGATAAACCAGAAGCTGAGGATGTGAGGGAGTTGTGTGAGTACTCAACCCAGTCCAGATGGTCGCTCCACGATGACGGGTTGGATTCAGCCACACAACGAAGGACGGTCTCCAGGTCCTGGTTGGCTCTCTCGGCTTGACCGTTAGTCTGGGAGTGGAAACCGGAGGACAAACTGACCGTGGCACCGATGGATAGACAAAAAGCCTTCCACACCTGGGAAGTGAACTGGGGTCCCCGGTCAGATACTATGTCAGTGGGCAATCCATGGAGTCGGAAGACATGGTGCACTAGCAGGTCGGCAGTTTCCTTGGCTGAGGGGAGCTTGGGAAGAGCGACGAAATGCACAGCCTTGGAAAAACAGTCCACTATAGTCAGGATGGTGTCTTTACCTTTCGAAACAGGTAGGCCGGTAACAAAATCCACTGCAATGTGCGACCAGGGTCTGCTAGGGACAGGCAGAGGACGTAGAAGACCAGCTGGGGGTCGATGCAAGGCCTTACTCCTAGCACAAGTGGTACAGGCAGCCACGAACTCCTGCGCATCCTTCTCCATGGTTGGCCACCAAAACCTGCGTCTGATAAGGGAGAGAGTGCGTGAAGAACCAGGATGACAAGCCAAACGGGAGGAGTGACCCCACTGGAGAACCAGGGATCGGGCGGTGTCGGGAACAAACAGTCGATCCGGGGGACCAGTACCCGGGTCAGGCTGATGTTGCTGATCAGCTATGACTCGGTTCTCGACCTCCCATGAGACTGCAGCCACGATGCAGGAGGCTGGCAGGATGGTGTCTTCTACGGAGGTGGTGGTTTCAGGGGCAAACTGACGGGACAGGGAATCGGGTTTCTGGTTCTTGGAGCCTGGTCTGTATGATAGTGTGAAATGGAACCGGTTGAAAAATAGAGACCAACGGGCTTGGCGGGGATTCAATTGTTTAGCCGACTGCAAATACTCCAGGTTCCTGTGATCGGTCCAAATGAGGAATGGAACTCTGGATCCTTCCAGCCAGTGCCGCCATTGCTCTAGAGCCAGCTTGATGGCAAGGAGTTCTCGGTCCCCAACATGATAATTGTGTTCCGCAGGAGTAAGACGTTGGGAAAAGTAGGCACAGGGGTGTAATTTCTGGGTCTCAGGAGATCTCTGGGACAACACGGCTCCTACCCGGGTGTCCGAGGCATCCACCTCCACTACAAATTGGCGGTTCAGGTCCGGATGGAGAAGAACTGGAGCTGAGGTGAACAGTTCCTTAAGTTTGTCGAAAGCTTGGGCTGCTGCGTCTGACCAGAAAAAGGGAACTGATGGGGAAGTGAGACGTGTTAGGGGGAGAGCTGTACGGCTGAAGTTGCGGATAAAGCGTCGATAAAAGTTTGCAAACCCCAGAAAGCGCTGCAGTTGTTTTACTGAGGTAGGAGTCGGCCACTCCACAACAGCCTTGATCTTCTCAGGGTCAGCTCTGACCTGTCCACGCTCAAAGATATAGCCCAGAAACGAGATGGTATCTTTATGAAAGTCACACTTTTCTGCCTTTACAAATAAGCGGTTTTCCATCAGTCTCTGAAGTACCTGTTTGACATGTCGCTCATGTTCCGAGAGAGTCCGGGAGAAAATGAGGATGTCATCCAAATAAACAAACAAAACGGTTAATAAGGTCTCTTAGTACGTCGTTAACCATGGTCTGAAATACTGCAGGAGCGTTACATAATCCAAAAGGCATGACTAGATATTCGAAGTGGCCGAGAGGGGTTCTGAAAGCAGTCTTCCATTCATCACCCTCCTTTATTCTCACCAAATGATATGCGTTGCGGAGGTCTAATTTAGTGAAGATTGTGGCGCCATGAAGGGAGTTGAATACAGAGTCAAGCAGAGGTAAAGGGTACTTATTCTTCACAGTGATAGCGTTTAAACCACGATAATCTATACAAGGCCTGAGTGAACCATCCTTCGAGACGAAAAATCCTGCCCCTACGGGTGACGAAGAGGGCCTGATTAGTCCTGCAGCGAGAGAATCTAAAATATATTTCTCCATAGCCTCAGTCTCTGGTCGGGAGATGTTATATAGACGGCAGGTTGGTAATGGCGCCCCCGGGAGCAGATCAATGGAACAGTCATAAGGTCTATGTGGGGGAAGAGCTGAAGCGTTGTCCTTGCTAAAGACCTCCCTTAAGTCATGATAGACTGGGGGAACGGTGGACAGGTCAAGGGGAACAGTTTGGCGGCTGGAAACAAGGGTCGCAGGAACAGCTGAAAGAAGGCAGGTGGCATGACAGAAGGAACTCCAGTTAATCCTCCCACTCTGCCAGTCCAGGTGGGGGTTGTGCTGAGCCAGCCAAGGGTGGCCTAAAACCAGAGGGGATTTAGGTGAGTCGACGATGTAAAACGAGATAAGTTCTTGATGATTACCCGAAACAATCATTTTTATAGGAAGGGATTGCAGTGTGATGGTGTGAAGACTGCCATCCAGGGCCTGCGCAGATATGGGGGATGAGAGGGTCTCCAAGCCAATATGTAGTGAACTAGCTAAGGATCTATCCAAAAAATTAGCCTCTGCACCAGAGTCAACCAAGGCATCAACAGAATGGGGGACATTATCGCTGAACAGGACTGCTGGGATGAGAGTCTTAGTGTGGGGAAGTACCTCAGAGGATGTGGTCGTCAGTACCCCCACTGCTGCTGACGACCCTGGTCTTTTGATCGGTTGGGACAGAAAGAAATACGATGTCCAGGTAGTCCACAGTAGTAACAGTCACCCGAGGTCCTTCTCTGCCGCTCCTCTGGGGAAACGTGCGCTCTTCCCAGCTGCATAGGCTCCTCTGAGGGAGTGGCTGTGTGAGGGAAGGATGATATGGCTCTAGAGGAATACTCCTGCTTGTCACGAGATTGGGATCTCCGTTCCCGGTCCCTCTCCCGCAGTCGGTTGTCCACCCGAATGGCGAGGGAAATTAGTCCCTCCAGGGACTCAGGCGTGTCACGGGTTGCTAGTTCATCCTTCAACCGGCTGTTCAGACTGTTAGCAAAAACGTCACGGAGAGCGTCCTCATTCCACCCAGAATCTGCGGCGGCTGTCCTGAAATCAATAGCAAAGTTAGCCACACTCGTACCTCCTTGACGGAGGCTGAGGAGACGTGTAGCAGACATTGCCTCTTACAGGATGATCAAAAACCTTCTTCATCTCATGGACAAATGATGAAAATGACTGCTGCCTGAAACCCTGTTGTTCGTAGGCTGCTTCAGCCCAATCCAGAGCTCTCCCTTCAAGGAGTCCGATCACAAAAGAAATCTTAGATTGATCCGTGGCGTAGGTGAATGGTTTCTGATCGAATACCAGTGAACATTGAAGCAAGAATCCTCTACATTTGCCTAAATCACCAGCATACGGTTTGGGATCTGGAATATGAGTCTCTCTTACGGGGTGTGCTGAGTCAGGTTGGTGAGCAGGCGGATCAGGAGCAGGCGGCTGAATCGGTGCAGGACGGCCCAAGCCGGCGACGTGTGTTGTAAGCTGGGTTAGCTGAGAGAGGATCGCATGATAGTTCTGATCCAGGGTTAGCATCATTTGCTCATGTCGAGCGAGACGTGCATTCTGACCTGAAATGGTGTGCTGAAGGCTGTCAGCGGTGGCTTCCGGGTTCGCGTCCGTCGGATCCATTCAGTGGCCAGATTGTTCTGTTGTAGGTGAGGGGCTAGTAGGATCTAAAGAGCGGACACTTTCTGAGTACAGAGAGAGGTTTATTGATTTTCCACAGATTCCTGTGAATTCTTCCAACGGAGCTTTCAGAGACTGGCAGACTGGCGGGCATCAGGAGGAAGGCAGGCAGGCAGGCAGGGGAGCAAGCGAACGAACAGGCAGGCAGGCTTTCTCTAGCAGGAGGAAGACAGGACAGGTTACAATCAGGGTCAAGCATAAGCAACGTGAGCTGAGGCCGAGAGCTGTTTTACCGCAGGGCAATCAACAATCTGGCGCTAGATAGCAGGCAGAGCTGGTCTTAAATAGGTGGTTCGTTGATTGCTGAGATGTGGATCAGCTGTGCCTCCAGTTGTCAGCTGACCGCGCCCACCAGGAAACAGGAGTCACCACAGGAATTTCAGATTTTGCTGAGGTTTTATCTCAGTGATTTGTTTCAAACATATTTTCATTAAAATCTGACACATTTAATCTTAATAGAACTTAAAAAGACAGTTTTCTGTGATGAAGCATAATGCTAACATGTATTCCAAATTTCTAGAAACCATGTATCTGTGTAATATGATGCTATTATATGTTTTTAAAGTGGCATATAGCAAATGACACAGTAGTTCAGGTTCTGGTTAAACCTATTTCTTTCATTTTCACTCATTTTTATTTATTTCTTTTTTTTTGTTTTGTTTTGGGATGAGATTAGACACTAAAACTGCTTTGACATTCAGGAAAAAAATGATGGTTTATATTAAAATACAAGCTTTTACAACAATGTCCCTCCTTCACAAGATATCACCAAGAGACACTGTCCTTTATTAATTAGAAATATTGGCGTTACACATATGTTAAACAGTGATGCGTTTCAGTGAACGGGCATTTGATGTCGCAAAACACAGTATCCTTAGCTGACAGACTGAGGAAGACTGTGCACATATCTGGGTCATTTCTCCTCCTATCTCTCTAACTGGACTATTCCTGTTGCCGTTGGTAACTCTACCTGTTTATTTGCTCTTTAGCTAAGCGGTGTGCCAGAAGATTTTATTCAGTCTTGTCCTGTTTGTGTTGAATATTACTTCCTTTAAGCACATAATTAGTTTAAAATTCATTCTTTTTCACAGCAATTCGGATGATATTCAGTTAAAAGTGTCTTTTGTGCATAAAAATGAAAAAATTCTGTTTTACATGACACTACAATAGAAATGTGTAAAGTTGATGTGTTTTATAGCCTGACTTTTTAAAAAGGGACGAAGGAGTTTACTTGTGGCTTGTCCAGAAACCTTTAGTCCCTTCTCTTCATGCGTTAAATCCTCAGTCAGTAATAATCCTGCTGTCACTATTGACCAGGCACAGACTCTAGAGTAACATACAAAGTGTTAGATGTGTTAGTTTTTCCAGCTACAGAATATTGTTCAATTTAAACCATTTATTTCATCCCATATAAACTGTTATGCTTACCTCTGTGCTTATCTTTGCAACGTCCAGTAAGATCCATTTCACTGCGGATCTCTGATGTCTTTAGATCAGGGTGTGTTGGTTGATGTGTTCTCCAGACTTAAAACTAAAAGAGAATGTGCCTTTGAAGTCATGTTGTCTCTCCCGGGTATACTGTGGATACATTTTTTTTTTTAAATCTATTTTTATCCCTACATGTTTATTATTTTTATATTGAGTCTAACTTTGCTTTGTGTTTCTTTTATCTGTTATACCAAAGAACTTTGTGGAACATCATCCACGCTGAATACTACATGTACAGACTTTGCTGTCTTGTGTGTTTTCTGCTCTGCATAACTGACAAGTAACATTTCGTGTTGGCTGCTGATGAGACAGAACAAGACACATCGCATGTAACGGTGTTACATATATATTTAAGAGCAGCAAAAGTTTCTGACATTTTTACCTGTCTATATTACTTGGGTAACACCTCGACTGTTTTCCACTGCTGCAACATTTCACTTTATGCATGTCTGTTTATAGTCCCTTCAAGATGAACGAGTACAATCAGCTCTCTGAGTGTTTTGTAGAACAGACTGCTTTCATCCGATGCAGGCTGCCCTCTGGGGATTTTGAAGGGTGAAGCAAAATCCAGACTCCCTCTGTTTTATCCTGCTTCCCATTCTGCCTGCTTGTGTTGGATAAAATCTCATTTTTTAAAATATTTTTGCGGAAAAACAGATTATTTTGCTCCACATAAATATCAAGGTGACCATGATCTGCTGTATGGAATTTACAGAAGCTGTTTGCAGAGATATTGATTTTGAATGTGGGGTTCTCAGTGCTTTGTTTTCCCCAAATGATCTCCGTACATCTTGTGTTCTACTATCAGGATGACAGGTACTCTAAGGACATGGTGTCTGCTGTCTGAGGAGGGGATGATTGAGTCCTAAAGGGCTCCTCTGTGATTGCTTTCCCCTTGTCTCTTAGAACATGTCAACATGTCCTGTGTGTTCATGCTAGCCACCCTGGCTATCATTGTTTATTTTCAGCCAGCGGTGTGTCATTAACAGCTCTTTTCACAGGGCTTCAGAAAGTCTCTAGTATTCATATTGGCCCCCTCTGAGAGTAAACGCTGTGTAGAAAGATTTGTTCTGTGGGCCACGAGTAAAGAAGATTAGCAGAGATTATGGAGAAACATGTTGAATTAACCAGACAGTATCACTTCCTTGCTGACAGACGTATGGTTAAAACTGAACTTGGGGTGTGGTTGCTTTAACCAGCAGTGGTTTTAACAGCATGTCTCTGTGTGGGGGCAGTCATCACTGGGATTAGAAAAAGAGCTGCCTGGATTCAATCTTCTTGCTCCCAATTAAGGTCAGATTTACTGACATCAGTCACAGTTCATCACAGTGATTATACTCAAGCTGTTCAGAGAGGAGATGATACAGAGCTTATGGGAACTGTTGCTAATTGGAGGTCCTCACTCTCCCATATTGCATCTACTCATAATCATATATAGTCCCCTGAGAGATACATACATAGATGTCACATCTACACAATCACAATGCCTGTGTAATAGTTTTTAAAAGGAAAGGCTTGGAATAATTATTTAAAGCGTCCTGTTTATGCTTTCAGAGGTGTTTTATTATCATTTGGCTTTGGAGTGCTCTGAGTCTGGCTTTAGTAAAGCTGATACAACTGTTCATCTGCATGTGTACCACATACAGTAAATGCCATGTACACAGTTGCAAGATGTTCCATAGTGTAGTGTCCAGTATTGTATGTCATTTTTCAGATGGATATTTGGGTGCTGGGTTAAATGTCTATAGTAAATAAACTGAATTTTTGAGACCGTGCACCTTCAGGTAGCACAAAAATCAATATTTCAAAAACTGGCCCTGAAATCTGATAATTTTTAAAGCAGATACAAGTTTAAATCTGATGTGAACAACATGTTTGTAAAAAGTTGGAAAAGGTTAAAGAACCACTTTGCTTCAACAATAAGCATTTGGTTACAGTGGCAATGCCAACTGGTAATGTTTTAAAAGCTAAATATTTACACATACACACACACACACACATACATACATTTATATATATATATATATATATATATATATATATATATATATATATATATATATATATATATATATATATATATATATATATATATATATATATATATTATATATTCCCTTTCCTAATGCAACAGATGTTTATAATGGGTAACTGGAGATAAGCCAGCATAGCGTCCAGACTCTTGAAGCAAACTACTGAAATATGTTCAGAATATGGATTTGCATCATCTTGATAGTAAGGCATTTTCCAGGGAAGATTTCTGATTTAATACATACACATATGCTATAAATACATATTTACATCTGGTAAATTTTACCTCATGGACAAAGATATTCTTCTTAAGTAAATAAATATTTACTCTATTATTTTGAATGTTTACATTAATTTGTAATATCAGTAATAAATTAGGACCTGTAAGCAAAAATCTTAACTTGCTGTGCAACACTGAATAAAAACAGCCCAAATGAATGAATGGGAACTTAAAAGCAAGCCACTTGTTCAGGGTAAAGTCAGTCCAAGCTTTGCATTGGTGCCAAATGAATTCAAACTGTGTAAGCTCTGAATCACATCATATTTATTTTTATTAAAAGTCAGAATCCAGAGAGAACACCAGTCCATGAGATTCATGAGACCTACGGTGTTATCTAAGGGCATGAATAAACGTATTGATTCACTCATATGAGCAACTGTCATCCATCTGAAAAGGAAGTCGATATGAACCTTGCAGGGACATGATGAGAATTGACCATTTAAACACAAATCTGTAATGATTGTTCGGTCTTCAAATGGTTCATATGTGATTATTGTATTGCGTGTGCTGGAGGGTTGGTGCAAAGAGGGTGTAATCATATAGTGTGCACATAGAAAAGCCTGTTTGGTATTAAGATCACAAATTGTATGTGCTGTCAGATCATTTCTCTGTGGTGTAGTGGAAAAGTTAGAATATTAGCTTTTTCATTGCCCACATAATAACAATTTACTATATGCATTGATTTCTCATTAAAGATGGACAAACCACTAAAATGCATTTTGAACTGACAGAATATCTGGAGGTCAAATTTGCAGCAACACTTAATCTGTAATATGCTCAATATTTTATATATATATTGTGTCATTTAGGTTGAATAAAGCATTTTTATGATTCAACCTTATATGCAAATGAAGACCTATTACTAAATGCACAGAGGGTTCTTCAGACCTATATAAAAGTTAACTTGAAAATCATTCCACATCTTCATACTGATTTTTTATCACTTTACTAAAGCAGAGTTGCAGTGAAACAACTTTTACAGATCCCCATGAAACTGAAAATGTATTTTACTGCAGACTAGATCACAAGGAATGAATAATTTCTTCATCTCTAATAGTGAGATTTTGAATTACGGGCAGAAGGAGGGGGTTGCAGGGGAGGAATTTAAACAAAAAAGGTTGCAGACTTTAAAACTGAAGTTTAATATTCTCAACTATCATTATTAAAAGGGATCACCACCTAGATAATTGTAAGAAGTGCTTTAAATACCTGAACCGCTAGTGTGGATGCCAGTCCTATAATTTGCTGTTTAATTGAGGATATTGTGTGTTGTTTCAAATTCTTTCATGGTAGGGTTTAATGCCATCTAGTGGTTAGAAGATTATTATAAGCAGTTGTGAGCAGGTTTTGTGTCGAATTACCTCATATCTGTCCCTTATGTTATTATTTTTCCTTAAGTAAGAGAGGGGTTTTATAAAAACATGGCAATAACTTCACTGAACTCTACACAAGAGTTTATAATCCATAATTGTCACATAATGTCAATAACATACATAAAACAACTCTTGACAAGATAATGAATGGAGAAATAAAGATACAGATCTAGAAGTCCAACAAGTTCGTTCAGTTCATTTAGTTTTTTTAAATCAATAAAACTGGTGACAGTAAGGAAAGCCTGCGCCTGCGTTTATTATTTACACCCAGTGATTAAAACCTTGATGTGAAAGTTTAGTCTGTGGCATTTGTTGTCTTAAAATCCTGTTCCATTTTAAGTTGTACTGCCTCTTCAGGAGTCCTCATCTCCCCTGCTGCACTCTGCCTGCATTCCTCCACTTTCTTGTAGTTGTAGTAATGCATTATGAAGAAAAACAAGCCAGGCAACAGCATAAATATTCCACACGCATAATACATGTATTTGTAGTCACCAAAAATATCAACCAGAGCTCCTGAAAGAGAAATACACACATTGTTGGCCATCATTTCATGGTGATGTTGATGTTATTTTATGCAGTACACACATAAACACTGTCAATTTTTACACTTAGATTTTGACAAACCTGCAATTGGGGGTCCAAGAAGCACTGGTCCACACTCAATGATGGTGACAAGTCCAACTGCGCTGGAGAAGCGATGAGCTCCAACTAGGTCCATCAGAACTTCAAAAAGCAATGCTGACAGCATCCCAAATGCCAGACCAAAGAAGACAGCATACACCACCAAACCCTCATATCCAGATGCCAGTGGGCACAGCAGGTGACATATGCCGTTGTATGAAACAGCAAAACTGAAGAAATATTGTATTCTTGGCCTAATCCATTTACTGTTGCCAATCAGGCCAGTTATTGGTCGGATAAACATGTCCACCAGAGCAAAAATAGAAAGCAAGAAAGCTGCTGAATATTCATCAGTCCCTTGATGTTTGGCATACGGTGCAAGAAAAACCACGGGCGCAAAAAAGCCAAAAAACATCACCACGTTTCCGCTAAGATAAATGAGAAAGCCCCTGTGTCTGAAAAGTGAGAGGTCTATGAATTTGGAACAGTAAGGTTGCTTTTTGCTCCCATCTTGAGCCTCTTCAGGAAGCGGGTGTGCTGACTCTGTGCTGGCGTCAGCAGCAGCAGCTTCCCCGTTGCACTGTGGAGCGTCAGTGTTGGGGTCAGGTTGGATGCATTTCTTAACTGGTCTCATCAGAGCAGCAGCTACACAACAGTTCAAAACAATGGATCCCAGGACGAGGAAACTTCCTCTCCAGCCAAAAGAATCAAAGAGGAACTGATTGAGAGGAGCCAGCGTGCACAGTAAAACTGGACTTCCTGTCATGGCGAGTCCATTTGCTATTGGCCTTTTGACCTGGAAGTAAGTGCCTATGATTGTCAGGGCTGGCTGAAGATTGAAGGCAAGACCAAAACCTGTTAAAACAGAAACATCACATACAGCACAATCAGATGTTTTGCCTTGTGTGAAACGCATTAGTTGCATTCCCTTCTTATCAAACTGACCAAAACACATCAGCTTAAGAACTCCCCTTCTCCAGCCCCTTATAGCATACAGAGTGTAGACATAAGATGACTTAGTTCTTTTTAGTCCACATCATTATGTAGGTCACAAATAACACAACACAGAGGTAGACTGTTGCGAGTGTTTCTCTTATAATCCCTTAACATCCCCATGATAATTGATGGGTGGCCATGCTGCCTAAAGGGCTTTGACCCTGCAGGGTATGTGCAACATCTGAAAGTGCCCAGCAGTGTCTGTTAGCAGGACATTAACAATAGATCCCTCAACTTCTGTAGGTTTTGAGGTGTGGGGCCTTAGGATTTGCTTTGGTTCTTTTAGATGCTATCAGATCCAATCAGACTGGTGTTCGGGTCATATGAACACCTGAGACTCTTTGTTCCTGAGCATTGTGTGTCAGAAATGGACACCTATTAAATTAATGGCAATTTAATGGCATTCGAGCAACAATATTGTGGAAATATATACACACGTTATATATGTATGTATATATATATATATATATATATATATATATATATATATATATATATATATATATATATATATATATATATATATATATGTATCTTTGACAACCGTATTATATAACAACAGGTTAGTGTGAGTTATGCATTTCTACAGGATTAAACATTCATTTTAAAGTGTTTGTTTATTCTCTGTCAGAAATCTGGTCAGTGGCTCTGTTATAAATATCCATGTGTAATTTTCTGTTTGTAGATCTGATTTACTTCAGTTTTGCAACCATATCTTTATAGTAACAGGAGTATTTTGTCCAGATGTTAGCAAATATTTACACACTACACTCTGTGACGAACAGTGACATTAGACAGGAAGATAAACAGAGTGAACGAACCGCCCATGGAAAAATAAAGAGAGAAAAAAGCACACAGCAGTGAAAGTTACGACACAACCACTGAATCCTCCAGTGTAAGCTCGTCATAACCAGGAAACATAAAGCAAACAATACATTAATGATAATAACAATAAAAGATATAAAGCTTTATTATAAAAAATAACTCTTGCACCTTATATACCAAAGTAACAGCTAAATGGATCGAGTAAAAACATATTCCAGTCAGACAAAATAAGAAATTTTACCTCCAATTACTCCAACACAGAAATACAGATGAATGATAGTAGTACCAAAAGAAGCAAGCACCATGGCAGCGCTCACCATGATGCCGCCAGCCATGACCACAGGTCTGCTGCCATAGCGGTTAACAAGAATACTGCTGACAGGACCTGCATGTGGGAAGGAAATATGTCATCACTCGAGGATAAAAAACAGTGATGATAAAACTGCTTTGCTCAGTCATAAAAGTTAGTCTGCTGTTTGGGAATGTAACAACTTTTATAACTGGTTTTGTTACATTTTTTGCAACAGTAGCCCACGGCTGCCACTGACCTCCTGCATACATAGAAGCCAGCATGACTGAGGACACCCAGGCAATCTCACTGTAGGAAACTGAAAAATATTCCTGAATCTCCTTGAAATAGATGGTGAGGGACTTGGGAAAGGCGTAAGAGAATCCTATGGAGATGAAAGCAGCAAAGACGACAGCCCAGCCCCAGCCTCCGTCTGGTGGCTTGTAGCCTAGATTGGTTCCTGCTGCAGGGGGCATGATCACTTCACCAGCGGAGAAGACACAACTTGCAAAGAAGTGAACAGAGAATAAACAAGTGCACATTTAAAAACAGAGAACACTGGCATTATTTATACCTTCATGCATACAGGACTCGCATATGACAAGAGCTCACCTCTGCACAGTCCTTGAAAGTGTATAGAAGAGTGTGTTAACCCAGCAGCTGTGTCAGACTTTGGCTGTGTCCCCTCAGAAACACCCAGCTGTGAGGTCTTTGATCTCATCACGTGTACCTCCATGAAAAATACAAGTGACCCTTCACAACAAAGCAGAAACTCTGTCCAGGGGGCGGCCATCTCACAAATTCCTTAGCTACAAAGAAAAATGTTTTTCTAACAGTTTTGCTGAGTTCTGTTGTGCTAAACATTCATTTATTTATGCCTGGATGAGGTTTAGACTAGCATACTTCAAATCTTTTATCACTACATATGGTTTAATGTTGTTTATGTGTTTACAAACTGCACAAGAATTCAACCGAGAAGCTGTAATTGTATTTAGTACCAGACATTTCGCATGCAGGACATGACAGAAATATTTGACTGGGTATCCCTTGCAAATACCTGCACATATATATAACACCACTGAACAGCTAAAAGTTCAATTCAGCTTTATTTGTATATTTCCAATTCACAGCAATGTCCTCTCAGGGCACTTTAGGGACACATCAGTTCCAGCCAGTCTATAGTCTATTTAAGCAATAAAAAAAAAAGATTGCATTAAATCTTGACTTTGATCCAATCCCTTATTCTGAGCTGCATAAGGCGACAGTGGGAAGGAAAAACTCCGGCAGAACCCGGTTTAGGAAGGGCAGTCATCTGCCTGGACTGGTCGGGTTGGAGAGGACAAGGAAGATAGACCAACATGCACTGCAACTTTTATCAAGGAAGACCTGCAGGAAAATTGAGACATATCTTGATTATGGCACTGCTGTCATATGTTTCTACAGATACGAAGCAGAGAGACGAAGAGGTGGTGCTCAGTGCATCATGGAACGTTCCTCAGCAATCTCAGATTTGACTGATGTGTGCCATATCAGGCTAATATCATAACTGTAGATTCAGTCAGCACACATTCAGTTTCTATGCTCCACATGTCTGGAACAAACTCTCAGAAAGCCTCAGATCAGCTGAAACATTCAGTTTATTTAAACCAGGTTAAAGACTCACCTGTTCTCGGCTGCATTACAGCAGATTTTATTCAAAGCTATATAAAGTTTATTCATAGTCCAAAATTGTTTCTTTTAAGCTGGAATTGATTATAATTTTAATAGTTTTTATCTAATATTTTTTTCTTTTTCCTTTCTTTCTTGATTTGATTTTGAATTATGCTTCTTATTTTCTAATGTTTTAATGCCTCCATAAAGCACTTTGAATCACCCTGCTGTTGAGTTGTGCTATATATTAAACTTGCCTTACCTTATTTCAGACCAGTTGCAAATGCTGTTTATTTTTGAAGCCACACTGTATTCCAGTAGCTGGTGATACTGCAACAAAATTGCTCCTGTTACATAAGCAAAGGTCCCCTGAAAGTAGTCCAGTGAAGTAGTTGGTCCACAAGAATTCTTTTATCCACAAGCACTTGTTTCAGGAGAAAACTGCAAGATTTTAAAGGGTTAAAAGTAACAAATGATGATTTTAATAAGCAATAACTAATAAATCAGGAAAAACCAGGCTTTTACTTGCAAATAAGGCAAATTGGCCAATTACATGTACAACGTTGGAAGGGAAAACAATGCAATAAACAAAGCCAAACAAACAAAACTGCTGCAAAATAATTACAGAAATTCAGCTCACAAAATATCATCATAGAAACTGACAAGCAGCAAATTCTCGCAGTCGTGAAAAAAATATTTCTGAATACATTTTGTTTGTTCCCCGTTGATTGTCTCATCATCCCCTCTTGAGATTTTTATAAAGTGTTACCAAGGGGCTTTCTGCGCATGTTTGAAGAAATTACAGTAGGCTAAATCTGAAACTAAAATAGGTCCTCCCACGGCATAACTTTCACATTTTATTAGCATTCAACAACCTCACACTGCTTGACTATCTGCCACACAGCTTGTCAAACTAGGCAAACAATAAATATCTTGTATTCATCCATATTTGATCTATTTTTTTTTCTTTTATAAAAAGCATGATATTAAAATTAAATGAGCCCTTCACAGTAAATAGTAATTCATCCAAAAATGCTAACAAAAGAAATACTCAAAAATTGTATCTGTAAAAATGGTCATGAACAACCAGGGTTTTTTGCATGTATGTGTGTGTTTGCGGGTGTGTGTGTGTATATGTGTGTGTCAGGAAGGGGAGGGGGGAATGTAGAGGACTGTATAGACAGTTGCTTGACAGGAAATGGTGTCAGAAAGAGGGGTTGACATATTGTAAAATGCCCCAGGCCAGAATTCAAACCTGAGCTGATTGTGTTGAGGAGCTATAGCCTCCATATATGAGGCAGCTGCTCAACCTCAAGAGCCAAACACACAAACATGTTTAAAATACTAATCCAGCATTTTTTTCCTGTGAGCTTTTGAGAAATTAGTCCTAAAAAAAAGTCCTCTGATATAGACAATCATATCCCTTGACATCACAGGTCAACGGAGTAATATGTATTTTTGAGAACACTATAGTTCTCTGATATATAGTGTAGTAATACAATATTTAGTATTATTTTATGAGAATATTGTTCTATACAATAAGTACTATGAGAATACAATTTAGTATTACTGTTAGTATACTGTTACAAACAATATTATTCTTTATATTATACACTGTATAAAGTGAAGTGGTTCTCGGTGACATCTGCCAAAAAAAAAAAAAAAAAAAGAGTAATGAGTAGCTGCATTGTCAACATGCTCACAGTTTAAGGAGATGTGCTAATTACTTTTCTAGCCTTTTGTTGCCCAAACTAGGAATCATCTTTGGTGAAACAATAAAATAAAATGAAATAAAATAAAATGGGATAAATTCATAAAAAATGTAAAAAAAAACAACAACAAAAAAAAACTGTATGTTATAACATATATATATATATATATATATATATATATATATATATATATATATATATATATATATATATATATATATATATATATATATATATATATATATATATATATATATATATAAATGTGTATGTGTATGAGACATATGTGTGTGTACTAAAATAATTTTTGCAATAAATCTTATGAAAAAAATGTATCATTAGTAATCTGTGTTGTCGCTACATGAACACACAAACTTCCTTCTCTCCCACACACACAAGCTCTTCATATCTGCTTAAACCTGTTAGTTCAGGTGCGCTGCTTTAATCTCCTCTAGAAGAAACGTGTGAGAAGCTGTTCGTCATCACATTATTCTCTTACACACCGTGTGCTTTCTATCTTCTCCAATAGAGAAAACATGGTGACTGCACTCTGTATTAATTGTGTGTATTGATACTGAAATACATTATTACTGCTAATACTCACTCTTTATGTTTTATCCTATAAGAGCCCAGCATCATGTATATGATACATATAGTTTCTGAGACATTTTACATCCTTTTATGGTAATGAAATGTGCTGAAAGTCCTATTGAACACAATCAGATTTTTGTCTTTTGCCTCTTTAAGGACACCAGAAAGCTGAAGATCACATTATAAGAATTTTGACATGCCACATGGTAATAAGTGATGAATGTCCTTAAATGTGATAAATGTCTTTAAGGGCTTGAGCCAAGTTTTACGCTTGAACATCAATATATAGGTTACTTGGGGTAAATATGTTTAAATTCAATTTATACCTTTGGTAGGAACTACTTTAGTCACTGCCATAATTTTATGTGATATAAGGCACGGTATAGTGGCCTGAACACTCGCTCAGTACTCAGTCACTCTGTATCAATCATGTGTGGGGCTGAACAGCAACAGCGCTGTATGATGAGTGGAGGAAGATATAGAGGTTTTGTAGCTACACCACAAATTCCCTTAAACATCTGAGAGTCATGAAATCATGATGAGGAAGAGGAGGAGAGGGACAGGCACTGCAAGGGTGAGACAGATGTCCCCTTTGGAGTCATTTGATGCTGCAGGCAGTTACTTCCAGGTACTGTTCAAGCATAAAGGGAGGAGATGGAGAGCTGGGTAGCACTAATGTTGAATTTTGGGAATGTGATTTTCATCTGTCTGCTGGGTTCAAGTTTTTGTTACATGTCTTAAAACATAGATATCCTGTTTTGTTATGAAAAGCAAAAAATATGAATAAGTGATAGGAAAATACTAGAAAGCTGAATGAATTAATCTTGGAGTGATGTGTGTCCCTGAAATCAGCTCGCAACAATTCAACAGGGCTAGATTTAATGAGTAAGGATTCTTGGAGAGCCTGAGTGGGATTAAAAATTCAGTCAAACAGCCATTGTGACGGTTTAAAAATAAAAATATGGCATTAAAATATTTAATTTTTCATTCAACCAGATTAGCTATTATAATGATATTTATGAATTAAACATGATAAAGTGCAACATAATGATTATTAAGCACCCACAGCCCGATCAGTGACCTCTGGTTAAGCATTACTGTTTACCCTACACACTCAAAAATAGAGGTACCAGTTTGTACCTAAAAAGGTACAAATGCTTGTCGCTGGGGGTGTACTCTTTTGAGAGACATTTCTGTACCCTTCAGTTCTGGTCTATTTTTGTACCTTATCAAGTTCAACCTCACCTTTTCAAGTTATGTTTTTAATGTTTTCCACAGGATTAGGCCTGGTCCATGCAATTTAGCAATATCATCTTATCTTTAATCTAGAAATAATCTTCAAAAACTCAAAATACTGACCAGACATATACTTAGTTTGCAGCATCTGACCTTCATTGTCTGGTGTAGTGAATGACTGTTAAGTAGTACTACTGTCATCACTCAACTCTGCTCTAGTTTGTAACATTACAGCCATTAACATTATATTTTTCAATGCTGCAGGTACCCTTATGGTCAAAATGGTACAAATTTGTACTTTATGTCACTTTGAACCCTTTTTCGTACTCTGAAGGTGTGCTTCTGGTCTCTTAAAGACCAGTATTGTACTTTTGAGAGAACATTTCTTTAAAATGTACCTACAGGTACAGAAATGTCCTTATCTTGTACCTCTATTTTTGAGAGTGTAGGGGTGTCAAACTCCAATCTTCAAGGGTCGGTATCCAGCAGGTCTTTGTGGTTTCCCCTCAACAAACACACCTGATTCAAATTAAATGGATCCAGCAGCTACTTGTCAACCTGTTTATTAACTTTGGTCAGGTGTGTTGGAGCAGGGGGACAACAAAAATCTGCCTGATACCGGCCCTCATGGACTGGAGTTTGACACCTGTGCCCTAGAACAACACAACTACGCAGATGCTCTATCTCACTGAGAGCAGGAAGGTGACCATGTCTCCCATAACTGTACCTTATTCCTACTGTCTTTACAACAATAAATCGCTGTTATCCTTGGCAAAAAGTACTGAAATGTTTTTGCTTTACAAGAATAAATTTGTTATCACCATATAATGCAACTTTCTAAGTTGCAGCAACATCTGCAAAATGTATCCCTTTCTAACATGATTATTTTTTTACAATAAACTATCACGTTGCCCTCCAAAGGCCTGGCGAGCTGTCCAGGGTGTGTCCTGCCTTTCGCCAAAAGACTGCTGGGATAGACTCCAGCTTCCCCGTGACCCTTAATCGGACTAAGCGGTTAGGATAAGGAATTAATGAACAAACTATCACGTTATTACATGATATGTTTTTACAACACTATTATATCATAACATGTCAGGTTTCACATTTTAATAACAACATCATAATCTTGTATGGTTGGTTACCAGTTGTGTTTTACTTGGGTGGCAGCTATCGGCTTCCGTACATCGATTCATTGGTCATGTTTGTATTAAACCCTCCAGTCCAGTAGGGGACGGTAATTTACTTTGATGTTGTTTCTACCGTAAAGCACAAGGAGGAAAGAGTGACTGACTTGTGTAACACAATCATGCTTTTCATAACATTACTAGATTTTATTTGTCTTCAAAGTCATTCAGCCATTTAGCGAGCTGTTAACAGCTACAGTATCACGTAGCTGTATTGATAGTTATTTAAGTAAATCGCTTGCAGGTACCGGATATATTTATTATTTTCCTTTTAAGATGTTTCCTAAACTGATGGGCATCTTGGCCACAGGTTTGGTCAGATTTCCCAGCCATGTAAATGCGAGGTTATTAACTCCTGTCCTCTGCAAACACCAACACCGGACCGCCAGCACAGAGTCTGCGGGTGTCAGGGTGAGCTTCCATTTTTTTTTTTTTTTTTTTTTTTTAATCATAATATTAACTATTTTATTTTACAAGCTATATGTGGTGAAAGTGAAACACCACACCAACACTTGAGTTTTCACGGACATCTAGTTTTTCACTTTAATCTACGATCCATTTGTGAATTATGACACTGTTTGCACAGTTCACATGCATAGAAACAAAGTTAGTTGGGTGCAGCGTATTGTGGTTCAGCCAAAATTGTTTGTTTTGTTTTTTGTTTGTTTGTTTTAATCTCGTCAAAGCATCAAGGATAACTTGTGCATAATTCAATTAAACTTATGAAGTTCAGTCTATAATTATACACTGTAATCAGGTTCAAGTTCAATAATAATGCAGGACTTATATTTTAAAAGTACACACTTTTGTTTTCAAGTACACACCTATGGGTGTGTTGTTTTGACCCAGATGTGATGCCAACATCTGCAAACATTAAAACTAAACTGATTTAGTCATAGTTGTTTTCACATAGGTTAACGCTGCCAATAACTACAAGCCTGTAAAAAAAATAAAATATATATTAATGAGTAAATATAACTTATTCTCATATTGCTCTTTACATTATTGCCTTTTTTATGCAATTTTGTGACATGTTCAATAATCACTGATAACGACATCCCTAGCTGTGTAGTTTTTGTGTCTTACTTCTGTACATGGCAGGAGTGTGAAGAGGTGTAAGAATGAGCG
The DNA here is from genome assembly GCF_933228915.1 of Telmatherina bonti. Lineage (NCBI taxonomy): Eukaryota > Metazoa > Chordata > Actinopteri > Atheriniformes > Telmatherinidae > Telmatherina > Telmatherina bonti. The sequence goes on from NC_136622.1 coordinate 30,712,872, forward strand.
AGTTTGTCTTGTCTTGTTTTGTCTGTATGTTAAATATTGTTTTGCGTATAATTTGTGTAATTTGTTTATTATAATGTATTGTTTTATGTTTTTGGACCCCCTCGAAAACGAGATGGTACATCTCAAGGGGTGTTCCATAAAATAAACTTCAAACCTTTTTAAAATTATATTGTCAGTAATTGTGACACACTTTATCACTATTTAGTATTGCAATTACATCATCATCACATGAACAGTAATTAGCAATAATGGCTGTTGCAGTAAAGATTGTAACATTTCTGAATATTAAACTCATTCATTAAACATGTGACCTCGCACATTAAAAACTTTGTGTTTCCACACTTGGGTAAAGTTGTGAACTGGATTGAGAGTAGGTCTCCACCAATGTCCACGCATTAGGCAGGGAAAGAACGAATGCAAACACATGGTTTTCACATGATACGAGGAAGAAAATAACAGGATAGACAGTCAATAGAGCTTTACACATATTGTTATTTAAATTTTAATTTTATGTATATAATGGAAATATTAATGTTGGGACTGGCAGTGACTCAGGTGGTGGAACTGGTTGTCCTGCCTCCAACGCTGCAGCCTGAGTGGGACACAGGTTTTCTCTGAGGGCCGGTCCCAAGCCCGTATAAATGCAGCGGGTTGCTGCAAAAAGCATGTGCCAAAGTCCGTAGTTAGTTGGAAGCTGATGATTCGCTGTAGCGACCCCTTCAGTGGGAAAAAGCTGAAATGGAACAACAAGGAAATATTATTGTTAGTTGAGAATGCATCCAAAGAGGAAGTGGACTGATATAACAGATCATTTGACTGTTCAGTGGAATTAAGATTAAATGAGCTCATGTTTCTTCTATTCATTTTCTGTGTTGGTGAGCTACGTTCCATGTGGTTATGTGTGTGTGGTGGAACAGTTCCATATAATTTGCAAACATCTTCAAAATATTCATTCATTTCATCATTCATTCATTAGTCCAGTGATTGTGATTCAGAAGGATTGTTTTAGTAGTTTTCTTTTTTTTTAACTTTTATTTTTTATAGTGAACATAGTTACATCATACATTATAACCATGCCCCATTAGTTACGTAACAAAATGAAACATAAATATCAGGGGTATGAAAAATCTGATATTAAAGCAAGAAAAAAGTACAACATCAACACATATAATCAAAACAACCAAACACACGCATACACACACCAACAAACATTAAAAAAAAAAAAAAGAAAGGAAAAAAATTATATTAGTAGTTTTCTTTCAGGTAAAGTATTTCATTAACGGTGATGAAATGACAGTAATTTCCACATGTAAAATGAGGTTTTTTCTTCATCAGTAATTTCTTGACAGGATGCAGTTTGTGCAGAAACGTATCTTGAGACCTTTTCATCCTCTTCCCACTGAAAGACCTCTTATCCCACTTGAGTTAATTTTGCACCTGTGCCCTTAAATGACTAAAAAATCCTAAATTGCAAATTGCTTTTTCTAATCTGTTCTCTGCTCTGCTCTAGGTGCTGTATGATGGGCTTTGTCCCATATGTGTGACAGAAATACGCTTCCTCCAGTTCCTGCAGAGAAACCGGCCCGGTGTGGTACATTTTATCGACATCGCCAAGCCATGCTACGACGCTGCAAAATACAAGGATGTGACTTACGAGACGGCCATGGAGGAAATGCATGTGATTGATGAGAAGGACGAGGTAAGCCCACTTCCCACAAGCCTTTTTGGAATGAATGTAATACTGTGAATACTAAATTACATGACTTTATGCTTGGTATCTGCAGGTTCACCGTGGGGTTCCAGCATTTGCGGTCATGTATGGTGCAGTCGGTCTCGGCTGGTTGGGTCGTTTTATGATGTGGTCACCTGTGCGGCCATTCATGGACAAATCATACGCCATCTTTGCCAAGAACCGGTTAAAGTGGACAGGACGTGGGGATGAATGCACAACAGGACGCTGTGAAAAGAAGATTAATTAAGCAGAAATGCACAACTTTGTTAATAAGTAAATCAAAAAGGACTTTAAAAATAATACATAGTTGATCCTGTTTAACCAACACCTTATAATAATGATCTAATATATTTAAATTTTATTAAATGAATGACCTCTTCAATATACAAATATTGCTGTTCTTCATTTTGTTTGTGGTTTAATAGAAAATAAGTGGTAGAACACACCAGCACATGGATTAAAATGGCATTTATAAGACATGGCAGCAACTTGCAAGATAAAAAGGCAAGCTGATATAAAAACTTTTGTATCTGATGAAGGTGTTCTCTTCACATTTGTTATCTAAAAGAATATACCAGAATGTACAGACGACTGTGATGGTAAAAAGCTATTTTCTCCAGATTTTTGGATCAGTAATTCTGCCAGTTATTTTGATCGTCTGCTCAGCCTGATGAGTCCTTGATCAAAATGGCTGGGAGCTGACAAGAGATCAGACAAAAGTAACTGTAAATGCAGAAAAAGATGGCGGTTCAGACAAAGAACCTGACTTTGAGAGACAGAGAGGAAACACGCACTGCATTAAGGGCTGTTTGGCAAATATACTGCGCAGAGATAAGACAGAAAAAAACTGAAGCAAAATGCAGTCAATTTCCTGTCACGCTGCATCTCAGATTGAGGTTCTTTCAAAAGGCAAAAAAAAAACTAAATTGTCAGCGAGCTGCCACTAGATGTCATCATAAGTCTAAAATAATAGCAGCTGTAGGAGAGGAATTGCTTCTTAGCAGCTGTGGGAAATGTCAGCCGTGATTGATCAGATCACTAACATTGATTTGTTTTAGGGATTTTTTTTCTCATTGGCACATAATAAACAAACAGAAATAACTCCACAGATTCTTTTTTGTGCTTTAGAAAGCGTCCTTGCCCAGTGATTTACATGATGCTTTGAAGATTACACTTTGGCAGAAACAAAATGTCTCGATTTTCATACAAACGTCTCCTCTTATGAGACATCAACAATGCACTGCAGAGCTCAGCGTGCTGGTCGCAGACGACAGGAGTTATTGCTATATGATGGTGTTTTCTGCTGTACAAAACACAGAACAATCATTTCTGTTGTACTTTTAAGTGTTGCAGCAATATTTTATTACTATTGTTTCCTTTTTAATTGCAACTGATTAAATACTGAGTTGAACTATAAACCCTCTTCACTGTATTTAAATCAAGTATTGTCTTGTTTCCGTTTCTTTGCCCTGTATAGACGATGTCTTAACAAAGTCAATAGTTAATTAAAGTTTAATGTCTTTATTTTCTGTTCTTCAGAAAGTCTGATCATGGTTATGGTAAAAATATGAGTTAAACTTCAATGCATAGTAAACTTTACCACCATAGACTCGTACTTCTCCCGTATCACGTGCACTTTACAACTGGGATTCCAAGAATTTAAGTTCTGGTGATCAGTCAGTTTGCAGGTGTTTATGTGTGTGTGTGTGAAATACCGCCCAACATCAGTTCATATCAGACACCTCACCAAATTTAGACCTGAGCTTGCCAGCAGTGACGACACATGACCTTAAGACTGTGTGGTCTTTCTGACTATTGGTCAAGCTGGTAACCCCCCCCCCCCAACAAACACATACTCTCACACACACACACACACACACACACACCCTCCTCCACATGCATTCCCACCTCCAGCCTTGATCAACCAATGTGACTAAAGCTCTGCATGTGTCTCACATAAACATTGGAAATAGAAGCTCTGACAGTCAGACGTGTTGCTTCACATTTCAGAGAATCAGAAATTTGCTGGAAGAGGACTGAGGAGGACAGAAGAGCAGAAGTGTTGTCGGTAAATCCTTTGTATATGCTTTCATCATTTTCTGACAAGGTTACAACACTTTAAGCTACTTCGGTTTATTGCATTAACCCACAAACTGGAAAACATGTATAGATAATGTTTACTGCAAAGCAAACCTGCCTGTTTATATCTGTGTGAAGGACATGAAAATAACCAAGGTCAAGATTGTTTATGTTCCCACACTGCTTGCACATAAACTATTTAACTATAATAATGATTATAATAATTTAGTAAAATATAATAAAATAGCATGATCCATTAATTATTTAATTATTAGCATTATTCATCATCATCAAGCGTGAATTATTACATGTTAGAAAAATGTGACTGAACAGTATAATTGTTTATCTGATTATAACACTATAATAATTATAATAATATAATACTTACATCCACATCAGTGTGTTTTTGGATTGACGTTTTGAGGTAACATTCCCATCATGCATTTCTAGAACACAGGCTGCTGTGGAACATGATGTGTGTACACACACTGATCAGTTGACTAAAAGCATGCAGCAGTTTGTTTATAGCAGTGACAGTGTGTCCCTGCTCTGAATAGATATGTTGCAGAGATAGTGATGCACTCAACTGTGTTTGGTTCATATAGATTTATGCTGATATTCTGTGAGTGTGATTTTTATAGGAAATGATAATCATTTGCAGCTGCACACTGGTTAAGGAATGCACGTCCAGCTGTCATTAGTGATTCTGGCTTTTTAACATCAATAAGCGTCATCTGTTGATTTGGTAATACTTTACAATGATAGTACAAATTATATACTTTAGTAATGTGTAACTCATGATGAACTTATGTATTTATTAATGAAGACTTTATTATGAATTCCTGTTGTCATCATGAACTAATGATGATCTCAACATTGATTCATGTGTTTACTTGATCTTTAATTGATAATCAATTACTTCACTGTAATAATTCACTGTTAATTCTTCAATATGATGACATATTTGCCAGTTTAAATAGAAACATTTAATTCCCTGCTACTGATTTTCTTTTCATTTTTTTGTTTTGCAAGACACACTCAAAGAAGTTCATTTGGGTGAACATGGATGGAAAAGCAATTTGAGTGACTGTTAATTTCGGGTTTATTGTAGGTTTTTTTGTTTTGTTGTTACTTTATGTAAAGCATTTCTTTAATATACCAGTGTCTTATCTTTAATAAATGTACTGCATTGATACAGTGATATTAAAACCCTAATAATCACTCCAAGTGCTTTTACATATCCATGTTCACCCAAGTAAACTTCTTTGAGTGTGTCTTGCTTTAAATAAAAATTTAAAAAAAAAAAGTGGCAGGGAATTAAATCATATATTTGTATCTAAACTGGCAAATTTGTTGACATATTAATGAATTAACAGTGAACGAATGTTCATCAATTGATAATCAATTAGGGGTCAAGTAATCACAAGAATCAACATTGAGATCATCATTAGTTTATGATGAGCAACAGGAATTCATGATAAAGTCTTCATGAATTAATGCATTAGTTCATCATGAGTTACATGTTACTTAAGTATCAGATTTGTACCATTATTGCAAAGTGTTACTGTTGATTTGTTCATTTGATTCATTGATGAATGCACTCAGATTGCTCAGGTTTAACTTTATGTCTACATAGAGTTATTCTATATAGGAAAAACATTCATTTTCAGTGTTTTATTTTAATTAGATTAGCAACCTAACATGAACTAAAGATTTACATTATAGTCGTGCATCTCAAATAGACCAGCACTGACCAGTAGACCATGCTTTTATGGATTCATTTTGTGGATTCTCCTAGGTTCCTGTTTTAAATGCAGCTGGGGCTGAGCTTAAAGCAATCAGAGAGACGTCTGGGCTGCATCTAGGTGCTGTTCATCACATTATGTCAAACATGGGTCGCTACCCCAGCACCACCATATGTTCAACCATGGCGAAAAAGACATTTAAATCATACTGCAGAATCAGATACACAATGAGCCCTCTCAGAAGAGGCCATTCTGTGGCCAGAGTGCCGCTCTGCCTGGACTCGTGCAAGCATTCACAGCTGCCCTCTCCTCAGCTTTTGAGACTTTCAGGCGCTTTAAAGCACAGTAATACTAGCTTTTCCCCTTCCTTTTTCATAACAGACTTTACCAAAGAAGTGAAACACATCCACACTGTGCGTTTTTATTCGTCCTCCAACAGGGATGCTTTCAAAGCCGATGCTCCAGTTGGGGTTTTTGATGAGGCTCTGAGCAGTTTTCATATGAGTTCACTGGGAGGGCGTCTCGGCCAGTCATTTCATCGACTGTCCAGACACATTAACATTTACTTTAAGAAGAAGGATTTTAATGCACTCACAGAAAACGCCAGTTTTATTGTCACGGCTCCACAGTATCTAGGTCGATCGCCGAAGCGTAGGCTTAGTCAGCGGTCATTCACAGAGCAAAATATGTCTGAGAGCAAAAGCATAGCACAGTCCTTGAAAAGCAAAGAAAAGCAGGAAAAGTCAGATAGAAGACCGTCTGCCCAGGAAACATCAGGGCTTCAGCTCTTCCACATCAGTTCTTTGACAACTAGATTTGGGGAGGGTTACAGTTACGTCGCTAATCACATCAACTCCGTGTTCTCTCAGGGTCACGCAAAAGTTCAAAAGCAGGAAAAAGCTAAAATCCTGGCTTCTCCCAATGTATCAAACAGGAAGCAGAAGAGGAGAAAAGTGCAGAAAACTGCTGAGCTGTCTGAAGTCAGATTGAATGCTGAACAGACAGACATGAAACCTGCCAATATCTCTAACAGCTGGGAAGAGGGATACCTTCATTTTGCAAGACATGTCAATAAATATTTCCGTGCCAAAGTTTCAGATGGAGCTAAGAATCAGAATGAAATACAGCATGTAGAGAAGAACAGTGATGAGAAAAACTCCTCTACACAACCTACTTCACAAACAAACAGGACAAGATCTCAGGAAAAGCAAGAAGGCCGGATCAACGCTGAAACTGGAGGCCTTTTCCACAGCAGCCCAAATACAACTAACTTTGGGGAGAACTACTTCCAGACATCCAGTCACATAAACCAGTATTTCAAAAATGTTGACATAGATGGAGATGTCCTGACAGAACTGGATCCCAGATCCCTCAAAACTCCAGAGAGAACAAAGACACCATCTTTCATGGACTGCCTTCACAATCCCACAAGTGCCATTCCTGATCTACTGGGGGGGTTTCTAAAACTGGGCCCCAAGTCGGAGACTACAAAACCCATAACTGTGACACCGCAGGCTATATTTAGTAAAAAGGTGAGCTGAGGTTACAGGTTTAAGAAAAGTAGAATCTGATAGTTGTAAATAGCAGGTAAATTTTCTGTCTGTATATTTTCAGCTTGTCTTGAGTCGCAGGCAGGCAGAGGAGACAACTCGCGGGCTGATTAACAGCCTGGGACTGGCTTCTTCTCTTGAAGCTCTGACTGCCTGCATAGAGGCAATGAACGAACACATCATATGCTACCCATCATGCAAGGCTTTAATGTGGCAGGTATGTTGGAACTATTCTTTTTTACTGTTGTTGTTTACAAATGTTTTAAAGCATCTTTCACTTTTCAAGGATGTTTCTGTTCCAGGAGAAAGCTGCAGTCACATTGTTGAGACAGCGACGTGCCTACAGACACGACCAGAGACTTCAGGCTGCCTTGAGAGAAGCTTTGGCTCTGATCGGATACATGGATCCTGTCAAAGGTCGAGGCATCAGAGTGCTCTCAATAGATGGTGGTGGCACCAGGTATTAACGGTGCTTAAAAAACACACAAAATGTATGAAAAATTAAACTCTTTTGGAATGTAAAACGTGTGCCTGATTTTGATCAGTGGAAAATACAATAGAAGAAGAAATTTTTTGTGTTAATTTTCTTTTTTAAGCATATAAACTGACTTCTACTGCTGTTAATAAACATTCATTATCCTTAAACTTGAGCTAACCAATCTTTTTAAGAATTAAATAAATGTTATGGTACAAAATGCTGGGAATTAGTCCAATATTGAGGCACTAGCAACTATGAAATATATACTGGTATATACTGTAAATATTTGTTTTACAGACATTTTCCTCCAGAACACAATAACTTAAGATAATGAATTATCTCCACTCTGCTTGCAGCAAAACCAAGCGTAGCTGTTATTCAATAGTCAGCTTATTTTGTCATTGTTGTCTGTTGTTTTTAATCAGTCTCCCTCCTAATCGATATTTACTATGCTTTCATTGTCCAGAGGTGTGGTTCCTCTGCAGGTGTTAAAGCTGCTGGAAGAGGAGACTGGCAGAAAGACTCATCAGCTGTTTGATTACATATGTGGAGTGAGCACAGGTGAGAAATAACAGATGTTTTTGTCTTAGTGCTTTTTAATTTAGACTATATGTTCCTGTGTTTACTGTCTTGGTTTACTAGGAGCTGTTCTTGCCTTCATGCTGGGTCTGGCCCGCTTTTCTTTGGAGGAGTGTGCTGACATGTATAGACGATTTGGCTCTGAAGTTTTCCGACAGAACCCTCTGGTTGGCACTGTGAAGATGGGCTGGAGTCATTCTTACTATAACACTGAAACCTGGGAGAAAATACTACAGTATGCACAACCTGATGACAACTCTGTTTATGTGTTGGAGTGAAAATAACTAATGTACCGTGTTGAGGATGCTAAAATCTGCTCTGAATGTGTTGCTGTTCATCCTATCCAGAGAGAAGATGGGTAGTAGAGTACTGATTAAAACAGCCAGAGACAAGTTGAGTCCGAAGGTAAGAACACTACATTTATGTTTTTTTTTTATCACCATCAAAGCTATGGGTTTATAGCGAGGATCAGCTGGTATCTCTGCAGGTGTCAGCCGTCAGTGCAGTGGTTAACTGGGGCACCAGTCCGAAGGCTTTTGTCTTCCGTAACTATAACCACAAACCAGGGTCTCTCAGTCGCTATGCTGGAGGTTCCGGTTACCAGATGTGGCAGGCAGTGCGGGCATCATCAGCTGCCCCTGGATACTTCCAGGAGTTTCCCCTACAAAGTGACATTCATCAGGTAGGAAATTACTTTTAAGGTTTTCAATAGAATAATAGAGATGACAACACCGCTGGCAACATTTGACCCTAATGACTGAAACATCTGAAGAGGCCGAGGAAGTTTTTTGTTTATTTGGGTTTTGGGGGAAACATAAGAAACATTTTTTTAATGTTTCTAATGTGTATCAAAATACTTTCCCTCCATTGTATCACTGCAGGATGGAGGACTTATTCTGAACAATCCCTGTGCCTTAGCTGTCCATGAAAGCCGTTTGTTGTGGCCCAACCAGCCCTTCCAATGCGTGCTGTCCCTTGGCACAGGTCGCTATGACCACGCTAAAAGAGGACCCGCCACTTCCACGAGCCTGAGAGCCAAAATCAGCAATCTGATATGCAGTGCCACAGACACTGAAGGGGTCCATACCCTCTTAGATGAACTGCTGGCTCCAGATGTTTACTTCCGCTTCAACCCCATGCTGAGTGCAGAGGTGTCCCTGGATGAGAACAGACCAGGAGCCCTGGACCAGCTGCAGAAAGACACCCAGACATACTTGGAGAGAAACCGTCTCAAACTGGCCAGGCTCTGTTTGGTGCTCGGGGCAGAGCGCTCATCTGTTGGCAAAGCTAAGGACTGGATGAGTGAACGGGCCTGGGAGATGAAGCAGAGATTGATGTAAGTGGGTGAGGAGGAGTACATTTGCACATGGGTTACATAACCTAATACACATAAGATGTACTTTATTGATCCCAACTGAAGAATAGATACATACATACATATATATATATATATATATATATATATATATATATATATATATATATATATATATATATATATACATATATATATATATATATATATATATATATATATATATATATATATATATATATATATATATATATATATATATATATATACATATATATGCAAATTTATCATTTTGTGATAAGCACTTAGATGCACTTTATCTGAAATGCTTTATTTATCTTTAACCTGTTGCAACATGTTGTCCATCATAACTGAATTGTTGTGAATTAGTCTTGTACCGGGAATCTTATTTTATCTATAAATGTTATAAATAAATTAATACTGACGGTGAATCTAAGTTGTCTTTTTTTCTTATTTGACCCTTGAAGGTTCTGGTCTACCATGTGGTAATTTTGTTATAACTTTAGTTCATTTCTTTTTAAAAAATTGTGGAAATAAATCTGTCTGTCTCTAACAACTGGTTTGTGTACGTAAAACCTAAATTAAGTGTTCATGATAACTGCCTTACATTCAAGCATTTCACTGTTGGTATATTATTATTAACTTAAATGTCAAACATTTACTAAAAATAATTTATTGTGATTTTTCTTGTCCAAAACAAGTTGAAAAATGCAAGAAACAATTTTCTCTGATCTCTTTTTTCATGTGAACAATAAAGGGTTAAAATTCAAATCCCCTGATTTCTGTACTTTTCAGCTCTAATTAATAAATCAGCGGATCTTTTAAGTCATTTATGCCACTTGAATGTGATGGGTTAAATCCCCCTCCCCCATGTGTCTGGAAGCTGTGTCCTCCCTGTCCACAACAGACTGACTTTGTTCTGGACAAAAGCACTTTTGTGTGTGAGGGAGTGTATTGGTGCCAGCCGGAGTGAAGATACAAGGTTAGTGACACATCCCCTGCCTGTCAAAATCTGAAACAGCTCACACGATGAAGTCTTAAATATATATTTAAAAATAAAAGAAAAAAGAAAAAAACCTCAGGTGATTAATAGAACCTCACCAGATGACACCTACACGTTATCTACCAACAAGCCACTGACACAACAGTGCTGCTTAAACTAACACATCCATCACAGTGGAGATGACGTTATACGTATGTGTGGATTTCACAATGGATTTATTATGACCGTGTCTCAGGCCCTGCTTCCCCGGCGTCTGACCGAGGCCAGGGACAGCCATCCTAATGGGCCACATGTGCCACAGTTATCTCGCTCTGTCACCTGTTTCAACATGATGGTGTGAAAGATAAGACTGTGGAGAGGCTGCTGTGACGATAGATGGTAAAAAAAAAAAAAGTAGGCATAAGATTTAAGTGCAAGGACCAAGGAGCAGAAAAGGTAGGAACAGTTAAAAACTGTAAATTTCTTTTGATTTCATACATCTGCATAAAAAGTACATGATATGAAAAAATGTTAAATTTTCATGGCAGTGTGTATGAATGAATATGCTCTTCCTGCAGCTTGGATACAAGACAGACATCAGCAGAAGACCAGGTTGTAATGATGTCATAGTCTGAGAAGTGGGGCGGGTCCACACTGGCATCAGCAGATTTTTATGACAGCAAGCGTCCTCTCACGTTGGATGACTGATGTAATATTCAACACATTCAGTGAAAACAACGTAATAGTGGGAGCTGGATTTGACTCAGTACAAACTAATAAAATAATATAGGCTTTTATTAAAATGTTTTTAAATTCAGAGTAATTCTATGAATAGTGATGTTCTCAGTAGCAGGATTGTTATGACAAAGTGCGGCTGCTCTGGTCTTTGGCCTTCACTCAAATGGATCAGAAGTTTGTGGAAATTTGCTATAAATTTCCATTTTGCCAAAGGAATTGAACCTAATGACATTTGCACTCATCCTGTTTCTTGTTATTTTTTCTATTTTCAATACAAGCCCAAGTAAAATGTAATTTCCAATACTTTATAAAGAATTTCAAACGTATGTCTAGTAGAAGTACATCTCATCAAAGGTGAAAACTGAAATTTTGATTGTTAAAAAAAAAATGTGCAAAGTTTTAATTTGACTGCACGTTTTAAAAAAGGTCATTTTACACCTTTTGTGTAGCACAAAACAATTCAAAGTGATTTACATAACACATATAAGAAGAAATTAAGAGAACAAAAAAGGATGGAAAGAAATTAAAGACAGGAAAAAATATAATAACATCGAGTGTAAGAAATAGAAGGTGGAGAGCGAGGAATTAACAGTTATTTTACTAGAAGGCAGGAAAAGTTTTTAACCTTTATTTAAAACTACTAAGAGTTTCAGCAGCCCTGCAGTTTTCTGAGAGTTTCTCCACATGTGGGGAGTATAAAAACTAAACCCTCCCACTCCGTTTGTAAAGAAAAGCATACCACTGTGATGCATTACCCGTTTTTCAGTCCATCCAACTGAAAGTGTTTGGTAGATGAGGAGCTCAGCTGATGTAAATCCATCCATCTGCTGTCTTTAGGTTTTACATGTCTCCCTGCTTGAACGCACCCCGTTCAATTAAAATGGATCCAGTTGCTTGTTCTACAAAGTGAGTCATTCAAAGACTCAGGTGTGTTGAAGCAGGAAAGCATGTAAAACCTGAAAGATAAGGCTCCTTAAAAGAAGGAGCTCTGTTGCTCTGGGGTATACCCTGGACAGGTTGGGCTCATGTTTTAGGCTGAATTTAGAGACACCTATTAACCTAAAAATTGGTTTTTGGATTGTTGTATATAGTGTCAGTATAGAGAGAAACCACACGTACATGGGGAGAATATGCAAACAAAAGGTCCAAGCCAAGTTTCACACCAGGAACCATCTTGCTGTGAGGTGATGGTGCTACCTACCACACATGCAGCCCATGGTGTAGCACACATTAAATCTTTTCCTAATCTCTTTTTATAAGGTTAGGCAATAAAACATTGTCGTGTCCTCCTTTTATTGCATTGTTTATTTCATTATCAACCAATTTTTTAAAATAAGAATAATGGGGGTCTTAACGTTAAGCTAGGCAACTAAGAATTTATCTTTATTAAGACTTTATTGTGTCTGCTGTTAGAGTAATGTATGGCATTATTATACTTACAGAAACACATATTTCTCATATGATTGACAGCAATAACTAACATTAATAACTAATAAAAAAACTAACATTTTTTATCTTTTTATTATGACACAACAGTTCAGCTTTTGTCTGGGAAATACAGCCAACTATGATTAATTCATGAATACATGCTAACACCTGTATTATGTTAGTTTGTTTGATTGTTTTGCCATTATTAATGTTGCCTGTTTGTAATCATCCAACCATAAAGTCATGTTTAATTTTTGGACACAATATAGTTGATGTAATTTACTGTCCTGCTCAAACAGGACTTTCTCTATCTTGTTCTCGCACCCCCCTGATGTAGTGACGTCAAAGCACTAATGATAGGTGCTCTGAGTCTGAACAGGGAGTTTGTTCAGTTCAACACTCCCTCTCACATGCCATCTGCTCTTATCCAAGCCCTGGGCACTCGTGCCAGAGGAGACCTACGAGTATATAGAGGTCTTTTTCTCGTCACTCTGCTGGCTCAATCCACCTCTGTGCCTCTTCACTGTGCAGTCTGGTGCATGGCACTGATCATTGCTTACTTTCAGGCCTGTCATGGTCCAATGTGTGGGAGAAAAGCCCATTCTGAGAGCCAACAGGATCAACATACTCTTTCTGCTTTTGTGCTCAGTGTGAGGCTGGTCAAGTTGTGTTTCAGATGTTGTCACATCAAGACCAGGGAGCAAAGACCACCAGGAACCAATAATAAGCCATAATGATTTATATCCCTTTAAGCAGGATGGAAAATGTAGGACTGCTGTTTGATTTAAAGCTTCAGACATATTTTACCCTTCCTCCCTATCAAGCTATTGTTCAGTGCAGTGAGTGCCGGTTTTTATATGCTGCGCCATGTGAATGCCTGACAGCCTACACAGGTCAGAACTGTGTCAACAAGCCATGAGATAGCTTTTGTCTAACACAAATGTAGCTACTGGCATCTTTGGCTAAATAAGAAAACAGAAAACTGCCCCTTCCTCCTGTACAACTTTCTCACTGCATTCTTCTCCTTTTTTATGCAAATACACAGCTGTATTACACAGCTGTCAAAGACCTGTTTAGGTTTTCTTTTAATAAAACCTGAGTTAAATCAGAGGTTTCAAAGTGGATTAGTTTTATCTGAATGTTTGCAGCTATCAGGATATCATGTGACTTGGGGAATTGCTGCATGTAAAATTAATTTGACAAACACAAACATTGCTTTCATACTTTGTTGCCCAGATCTCTCCGGCCCACATCTTGATGTCATCAGAACCATTAACAATGCAAACAGCCCAGAATCAAAGTTGTTTTGTGTTTTCATTAAAATAAACCCTGTAAATAATACTGATTCTGTTCACAGTGAACTGGGCCAAAGTAAACTTTCTATAACTATGATAAACGGAAATATATCCAGTAATATAATTCAGTTATTTCCTGAAGCTTTTGTTTATGTCTTTGCTGCATTTGATGGAGATGTTTAGAATTATGAGAGCCACCCTGAACAGTGAACTGGGTGAAGTGTGGGTGTTGTATGGTGCTCATTCATTATTCATAAGATGGGTGGGCAGCGTGTGAGTGGCAGTGACGGACAGAAACTCAATTACCGATGTGTATCAACTCGTCTAGGGTTCTTGACCTGATATTTGAAGGACTGAAGCATTAATTGCTATACTGCACGGACGAGAATAATATCCTGGGAAAGTGATTGGATTATTGATGCACTGGGGAGGACAGAAATGGGGAGGAGAGAGCTCTGATTTGACTTTTCATGGCAGAGGTAGGTACTCATAACTTTCTGTTTTCATCAAACTGACAACACAATGCATGATTCATCGATGAAGGTTTTAATGGGAGTCATCTAATGCATATTTACACTAATTTGTGCCATATTTATTCTTTCTTTTTTAATAAATCTTTGCAAAAAATACCACAGTTGGATCTTAACAGGCATTGAAGCTGTTCATTTTCTTACTTGAGAATTAATTAAACTTAAGCAGCAGACTTAAATTTTGCTGCATGAAAATCATCTGAATATTTACATCCAGAGAGGGATTTAACTCACAGCACCTGAAAGAAGCCACTAAAGTTCAACTATGTACAAAGTATGAAGGTTTGGGATTAAAGTTTTTACCTTTACATTGACCTCTTATATATTCAGTGCAGCATTGTACTAACATGCTTGAATACACACTTTAATATTTCACCAAAAAGAAGAAAAGAGAATTTTTTTTCTATCCAATAAATATCATCTTATGTTTTATTTTATTAATTATAACGTATTTTTAAACCAGAAACAACCAGATACATTAATCTGTTGCATGAATCAAATAATACAAATACATTTAAAAAGTAATTAATTTTGGGTACTTTTATTCTAAACTTGAAGCATTTTGAACCTTTTCTTGTCATGCTGTGTTTGTGAAAATTTGAGGATGTTCAATTCAAACTCTGCTTTCACTGGTTTATTCTGCATTTATTTTTAACTAAAAGTCAGAATGAATACTTTCTGTCTTTCATTTTCCTTTCAGTCTGAAAAGAAAAAATAAAATTAATGGCTTAAATCTTTACTGGACTAAATGAGCTGAAAAAGATGTGGACGCTGGGTGGACCTGGGCTGCTGCTGCTGCTTCTATTGCAGAGTGTTTGGGCTTTGGAGATTCCTCTGGAAAGTGAGTCTAAAACCTCACTTTTATCTATTGGTTTTGCCCATCAGTGTATTTGAATTGACTGTGTATTTCAGGTAACATTTGAGCTGTTTTTGTCATTTTTCTGTCTGCAGCTAGACAACCCCCAACTATCATAAAGCAGTCTATGCAGGAGCATATTGTCGACCCCAAAGACACAATGGTAATAGAGTGTGAAGCCAAAGGCAACCCTCATCCAATGTAAGACCTGCACGCTGAACACACATGTGTTTATGTAACTTCCTAAGTCCTGGTCATTTCACTGCTTTTCTTTTTCTCTGTGTCTTACAAAGTTTCTCATGGAGGCGGAACGGGAAGTATTTCAATGTGGCACGTGACTCCCAGGTCTCGATGCGCAGGCGCTCAGGGACTCTAGATATCTATGCTTGGAAAAATCCAGAACAGTATGAAGCAGAGTATCAGTGCATTGCTTCCAACGAGTATGGATCTGCATACTCCCACAAGATCAGACTACAACTTTACAGTGAGTTCAGGACTGAGACCATTGAAGAATTTAATGTTTGTGTCCATAAAGTAAACCATGATGACGTAAAGTGATGCATTAGTGATGCTGTCATGTGGGACTGGCTGTGTGAAATGTATGTGATATCTGTGTAGTCCATATTCAGGATTCCATTAAGTTAAGCATAAATTATTATTCATATTTGCTGGATATACATTATTATATGACTTATAAAGATTTGGTATTCAAAAATGTCACTGTGAATAATTTGAAAGCTATCTATTCCTTCTCTACACATTGATTTAGCTTAATCCATTTTAGCAGCATTACTAATTGTCATCTAGAGACTATTTACTCAGGCAAATCTATAAAAGATGACCTTGTTGTATGTTTTCATTATTTTTATTTTGTTAACCAAACTTATTTTCATATTTCATGTAAAGAGTCTGTTAAAAAAAAAAAAGAGCTTAACTTTGCAGCTCAGAGGCGATGTGCACTCCTTTTTTTGCACAGGAGCTCCAGTGTGGCCACGGGAGATTCTTGAACCTGTGGTGATCAGCGCAGGTTTGCCTCTGGTCCTGTCATGTGACCCTCCACCTGGTCCGCCTAAGCCCGAAACCTACTGGATGTCTAGCTGTGAGTGTCCTGGGAAGTGGATGTCTAAAGTCTAGAAGATGAGCATAAATAGGAAAAATGTAACTTATTTCACACCACGATTTATTTATTATATATTTATTTCAGGTTCATATGCAAGACCTTTCAACTGGCCTATTCAGACAGCTTTTCCCACAATGCAAGCTGTTCAGCAAGACCGCAGGGTTTCCATGGGAGTCAATGGAGATCTGTATTTCTCCAATGTGTTGTTTAATGATTCTGCTGTTGATTATTGCTGCAATGCTCGCTTCCCTTACAAGAATGCCATTCAGCAAAAGATGCCTGTTGTTGTGAAGGTGCTGACAAGTGAGTAACTTAAAAATCATTATATGATCCATTTAAATAATCTAAACCAAAAGATAGAAGATTTGAGTTGTTGTGACTGTCTTTACTAAAACCCCTCATCCCTATATGCACATTGAGTCTCTGCTCTACTGAAACTTTTCAATCTCTATAAATTATTTATTTACTTTGTGAACTAGCATGTTGATATTGTGTTGCACCACAGACAGAAAGGGTTAATGAGTAACTGATGCAGGCATGGGTAATTTGTGTCCTCTGACACATCTGCAGCTCATGCTGTGACAGAGGCTGCCCCCACCTGGCTGTCTCCCACAGGCTCATCCAGCTCTATCATGGCCCTACTTGGGGAAGAGCTGCTCCTAGAGTGCATAGCTGCAGGAATGTGAGTGCAAACTAAGTTCACAAGTAAAAACTGTAGCACTTTGGTAGATTTCTTTTGTTGACCTAGAAGAAGTTGTGTGTTAACTTTCATGAGCTCAGCATGAGATGTATTTTATGATGAGGCATCCAGTGTAAAGCTTAGCACTGTCATCATTCAGGCCAACACCCCGTATAACCTGGACAAAAGATGGAGAGGATCTAGTAGCGACATCACGCATCAAAGTAAAGAACTTCGGCAAGATGATTCAAATCTCAAAGGCGTCTTTTGAAGACTCAGGAGAGTACATCTGCACCGCTACCAACAAGATAGGCTACATTGAGCACACAATAAATGTCAGGGTCAAAGGTGAGCCCTTCAGAAGCACACAGTATTTTAGTCTGCTGGGGCATATTAATGTTCAAACAATTAATGTACATTTTATTGGACAGCGGCTCCTTTCTGGGTGGAAAAGCCAAGTGATTTGATCCTGGCCCCTGAAGAAAACGGGCGATTAGTGTGTCGATCCGATGGGGCACCTCGTCCCACCATCAGCTGGTTTATTAACGGGGAACCGATTGAGGGTAAGTTTTCAAAAATCAGACTAGGGAGCCGTAAAAGTAAATCCAAACAACATAAATTGTAAATCTGTGTTATTTTTCCAGCTGCTACACATCAGGAAAACAGACAGGTGTCTGGAGAAACAATAACATTTCGCAGTGTGACTGCTGCAAACAATGCTGTCTACCAATGCAATGCCTCCAATCAGTATGGATACATATATGCCAATGCATTTGTCAACGTGCTACGTAAGTAATACCTCACGTGCAATTTATTCATATTTTCTTCTAGTCATTTAGTTTAAGTGGATTTAAATGAATGTTTTTTTATGTAGAAAGCTGATTTTTTGATGTTCTGGGTGCTCTGAGTGCCTCCCAGGTAAAAAAAAAACAAAAAAAACAAAACAGACATGCGAGGTTAAAAGTGGGGATGGTTATCTGCCTCTGTGTTGTAAAGAGAATACTAATGCTTCATGAGAATAATTATTTAAATATTCCAATATTATTTTGATGATATTTACTTAAATTATTAATAATTCAAAGTTAGAATTCAACCAATCTGCTGTCCTTTTACCAACCTTCAGCCAATACAGGAGGATGAGTATAATGAAATGAAACATCCACTGATGATGTTGTCGCTGTTATTCATTCCTCTAGATGCAACGCCACGTATTCTTGGACCCAGGAATGAACTCATCAAAGTGATAGAAGGAAGTCGGACCTTATTAGACTGCCTTTACTTTGGTTCTCCTGTGCCTGAGTTGCGATGGTAGGATCACAGTGTATGACACTTTATCATTAAGAATTAGTCCAGCAAAGTCACTGGTGTGTGTGTGTGTGTGTGTGTGTGTGTGTGTGTGTGTGTGTCTGTATATGTTTATGGGACTTCTATCACAGGTCCAAATACGGCCAAGGAAACCTTGAAGGAAATCATTTTAAGGCCTACAGTAATGGGACTCTGGAGATAAAACGTATACGAATAGAAGACCAGGGAACTTACTTGTGTGTGATCAGCAACATTGCAGGAAGAGATGAGAATCAAGTCCGGGTAGAGGTCAAAGGTCAAGATCAGAGGCCATTTGAAAAAAATCGTCAAGTTATTTAATACTGTACATGTAATACTTTTGTCACATATTATTCTCAGAGCCCATAGTAATTGTCACCAAACCGCAAAATATGAAAGTCATGCGGGGAAGTGACGTGCGCCTGGAGTGTGGAGTAACGGCAGATATTACCACTCCTGTCACAACGACATGGATGAAAAACAAAAATGACGTCAATCTTGGCTGGAGGTACATGAGGTGTTCGTGTAAAATTACATCATACTTGAACAGCATCAGTGAAGTTTTTTTTTTTTTTTTTTTTAATCCCTTCCTCAGAATCTCTCTGGATGAATCAAATCTTGTTATTACTAATGTGAACAGAGGCGATGAGGGAAATTATACATGTGTCGTCAAGAGCGAAATAGACCAGAAGTCTGCCTCAGCACACCTCATGGTGATGGGTATGATCCAGCTGAAATAAAAAGGACTTTTCAGCAAACATACACAACACTAATCTTTTTAATCGTTAACAATTTTTTTCATTTATAGACCGTCCAAGTCCTCCCACTAACTTGGAGCTGTCAGATCCATATGAACGGAGTGTGAGACTCAGCTGGGCTCCTGGAGACAGCAACCACAGTCCCATTACAGGTAAAGGCCCTAAAACATAATGAACAATAATATGAGAGATAAATTCTTGTATTCTTCTTGCATTTACTGTAATCATTGGCTGCATTTCTGCTCTCTGACAGAATATTTAGTGCAATATGATGACGATGACTGGCTGCCTGGGAAATGGAAAAACCTATCAACATACCCAGGAAGCCTTAATTCAGTCATTTTGCATCTCATACCGTTCACCTACTACGAGTTCAGGGTCATCGCTATTAATGAAATCGGAGCAAGTCGTCCCAGTCGTCCATCTATGCGCTTCCAGACCAGTGGTGCACGTATGTTTGATCTCTATGAAATACCTATTAGTTCTCAGAGATACCTATTTCTGAGAAGGTTAAAAGATTATAGTAGTTTTTTTTATTTATTTTTTTTTTTTTTTTGCGGAGTAAGATAATAGAGAAAATATTTTCTTTTAGACAGAAGGCAGTGAGAAAACAGCCTGGTTGCATTTAAAAGATGGTAAATAGGGGAATTGTGCAAAAGCCTCGTTGGAGGGCAAAGGACACAGCAGCACTCAGTTGGGCCTGAACTAAGTGACTCATATTGATTAGATTGAAAAGTAGCAAGCTAGAGGATCATAAAGCAAGAATATAATAATGAAGTCAATTTATGAAAACATGAAAGTGGCAAAGTTTAGGAGGATGAGCAGCACAAACACCAGATGTGAGGGGAAAGATTTATGTGTAAGCTTCAGTTCGGTGCAGGGGGTATGCAGGGGGTTAACACTGACATAGATTGACAGAGCTTTGAAAATGAGAGTTCTGCAGGCAAAAAAAAAGCATTATGAACAAACCTGATGCAGTTACAGTCTGTATCACATTAATGTTCCACAATCCAATATGAGAAAATCTGTACAAACACAGCTGATGCAGTCTGCATTTGTGTTAAATGTATTTTCATTTCTAGGAATATGGGACAGGAAAGTACATACTGACACTATTAGCTCTGGATTTATCTGATGCTAAAGCATAAAATAAAGTTCAGTTTATCGGCAGAGATGTGTCCCCAGGTGGATCTGGTTGTCATGGAAATTTGTGAAATGACTGAAACCTCTTCAGCAATACATGAGGTGGAAGCGTGTAATGTGCTGAAGTTAAATATCCCAGAAACACTGCAAACATGGCAACAATTTGTGCTTTATTGTTAAATAATAATAGTATTGTTGACACATGAAGTCATCAGGTGACTCCTTTAAGCTACTGTTTTGCTATTTATGATTTATTGTTGAGTTTGTAAATCATTGAGGAGAAATTCACAGTTCATATAGTCACAGTTTACTTGTGAATAAGAGGAATACAAAATCCTCATGGTTGTGTTTTTATCTCCTCTCTGAGCGGCATTCATAGTCCTGCTAACCAAGAACATGAAGGAAAAGCTTCATTTCTCTGTCACCTCAAAATCACAACACAATATGTGACTTTATGGTGTTTTTGTGAAGCAGTGTTTTCATGATTTTCTATGATACCTGCAGAGGAAACAAGTCAAAAAGAAGTCAGGGTACACAGAACAAAACCTAAATGTGTCATTTATACACAGAACACATTAGATATAGTTAGATATCTAGATATATTAGATATAGTTACTGCCCTATTTTCAATAAACTTAGAAACTCAAGAAGATTTTACCTTTGCCACAATATCTTGGTATTATTCTAAGATCCAACTTCATACTTATTGGCTTAAATAAATGTGCCTTAAAAATCAGAAACAATTCATTCTAAAATAAAATCATTCAACTATGCTGTTTTATGTTTTTATTTATTTCTCTTTTTTTTTCTGTCCAGCCCCAGATGTGATTCCGAAAAACCTAAAAGGAGTGGGTACATGGAGAAATAACATGGAAATCAGCTGGGAGGTAATTAAGACTCAGATAAAACAGCTAAACTGTAAAGTATTTGACCATTTAATTACCTTCTAACACAGATCTATCACAATATATGTCACTGCTGATTGCTGTACTTTCAGCCTCTAAGCTACAGAGACTGGAACGGGCCACACCTGAAGTATCTGGTGTGGTGGAGAAGGCGAGATTCCAGAGAGGAGTGGAAGAACGCAACCACAAAGTGGCTGAAATACTATATCTACGATGCAGATACCTTCACGCCTTACGATCTCAAAGTCCAGGCGGTCAATGACTTTGGGCTAGGACCTGAGTCACCTGTTGTCATTGGTTATTCTGGTGAAGACCGTAAGTACCTTCATTTGCTGCTTTATATAATACAGATGAATTAGTTAGTAAAACTGTTGATGAGCGTTTACCAACACTGCCTGGTGACATCTGGTGAAATTCTATGGAACTCCACCAGATGAATAAAACTCAACTTATTTTCTTAATTGTTTATTTAATGATAGCATTCAGCACCATATAAAGGCAAAGACACCTGAAGCATCTGAAATCCCATCCTGTAATCCAGTCTGTCTGCCGGAGCAGCCAGATAACGTTCCCTTTGAAAGGGGTCATAATTGCTGAATTTCTGCAGGATCCAGCTCCCCACTGATAATTCAGAGCTCTGCCACGTCAGAAATGTTGTATTCAACAGTCAAATTTCTTACATTACTACTCTCAAAGGCTTGTGGAGCTGAGAAAATTTAGTTTCACATAATTTTATCCACATTTTTATGTCCTTCTTCAATATTTTTTACTAAGAATTGTCAAATATAAGTAGAAAGATTATTTGATGAGCATCTAATTTAATTTCCATCTCACTGATTATTTCATTAGTGCAAAAAGCATGAGTTGAGCTGCTCATGGAAACATAAAAATGTACAGCAGCGGTCCAGTTTAATATTCACTGGAACAGCTCCTGAGGCTACAGGTCCACAACTAAGTGGATGCAATGTGACTGTGAGGATAATGCATGATGATTTACATAATTTTCATTTATTCATATTACTCAGTCAATGTGAGTCCTACATATGCACTGCATGTCTTATTCTCATACATCTTAGAATATGAGTCACTCCTAAAATATGTATTATTTCTGCTGAAGTACTATGCCAGCTTTGTTTTCCCAAGGTCCAACAACTGCACCTCTGAATCTCAGAGTCTCTGACATCGAAAGCACCCAGGTTACCGTACACTGGGACCCAGTACCACGGGACTCTATGAAGGGAGAGTTAAAACAATACAAGGTGGGTCTTCTAAGACGTCAATACAAAAAAATGTACTAGTCTGTAAAATGTCCTTTATTATGGTACTAATGATTAATGTTGCACCCCTAAACATATAGACTGGTACCTTAACCTAAACAACTCTGTTAAAAATGTAGATGTTTCAGACTGGGGAAACACACGTTGCCTTCAAACAGACATAAAACACTTTTTGAAGCATATTTACATTTCCTGTCTGATTAGTAAGTACACATATAGAATATGTGAAATGCAGAAAACATGATGCAGAAACAAAGAGAGCACAGAGAGAATTAAAAAAAGAGAAAATGTAAGTAATTAGTTTTAATCTATTGCTTTTATTATTTCTTTTGTCTAATTTCTTCAAAAATGACATTTTTAAGAAATTTGATGTTTATCTCAAAGCTATTAGTTGAATATTAATATTATTTTTGAAAGAAACTACTATTTTGCAAATCTTTCAAGATAAATAATTACTGCTCATTTCTTCATTTTACACTTCTGAGACATCTGTAGGTTTCTAAAATGTAATTCTGCCTCGTCCTTTCTTGATACTAAAATACACTCATCTCCACTTACAAAGCCTTTATTTTGTGTTTAGTTATAGTTCCTTTTGAAAATGTTTGCATACAGTAATTATTTGTATTTAGCATTAAAAGTCGGGGAAGTTGTTTGGTTGATTATTTCTCATCCTTCTGAAAAGTAATTGGTGTTGTATAATTCACATTTGGAAAGCCTGACTGCTCAGCTTTAAATGAGGTATGGATTGTTGGAGTGTGCTGTACGTGCTGGAGTGACCATCATAAGCACAGTAGGGAATGTTTTTGAGGAATGAGATACCAAACCCACATTAAACTGTAACCAAACTGGTGACCAGCATGAGGAGAAGGTGCCAAGCTGCTGCTGCTGCTGCTGCTGCTGCTGCATATGGATCTTCTACAAGCTACCAAGTTTCCTGACAGTGTCACTAATAATTTCTAAAAACTGTCAATAGGTGCTTGCTTGTTTGTTTTTAATGTTTTTAATGTTTTAATGTTGGTGTTCCCACAGAAGCATGATCCTTAAAAACTTATACCTCACTGTTAAGATGACTAAATAGGCTTTTTTTTAATGATGTACAGCACAGCACCATCTGGAAGGAGCGAGATATCCAGCTAAACACAAATTTTCTTACTTTTTGTGGTAAATTCATGTTAATGATTGTTTTCACCACTTAGTGATGTTATAAATGGGTCTAGGTTTGAAGAGACTCGACTGAAACACATTAGCTCAGTGCCAGCTATGCACTGAGGTGTTAAAAACAAAAACACTCCCGTTCTCACTGGTAGAGCAGCAAATTTGAAAGGTTTCTTCTCATCTTTCAGGTCTACTATTGGCGAGACAGCAGCCAGCTCAGGTGGCACTGGGTCAACAGAGGTATGAAGTCCAAAGTGTTTCCAAATGATGATCCAGACCCCTCCGGAGTCCTCACTGAGCTCATCCCCTACAGCAACTACAAGATGTATATAGTGGTGGCAAACAATCGATACGAAGGTCCACCCAGTAATAATATACACTTCTCAACACCTGAAGGAGGTGAGAAAATATCATTTTCCAAAGAAGGATTAATCTTAAAGTTATAAATGTGTTTCTTTTTGTTCATGAAGCTTGTATGATTTCTTACATGTTTATACTTGCAGTGCCATCCGCTCCCACATCCTTCAGGATCCAGCAACGGCATCTGGACACTATTTATGTTGACTGGGACCTGCCAGCAGAGCCCAATGGTGTTATCACAGGGTACAGCCTCAAGTACCAGACAGGTTTGCAACACATCATCCCACACACATCAAACACACTCTCAAAGATGCAGAAAAGTAATTACAGTCATTTACATAATCCATCATCTGAGTATGGACATAATAGTACTCTTGAATATGCACTCTAAGACCAGAATACCTGTCAAGGATCTTCTGAAGGAGGTATAGACACTTGTGTTTCCAATCTCTCAGCAGACAAGGCTCTTAACAGTTCACTCTACCTGCACTGAAATCAAAAGTCCATGCACACTAAAAGCTCCACTCTCTCCACAGTGAATGTGACCAGAGGAGAGGAGGTGAGAGTCGAGGAGTTCACGCCGAACATAACAAGCTTCTCAATCCGCCGATATGACCGCTACACTCGTTACAGATTCTCCATAGCAGCACGGACTCGGCTTGGACTTGGGGAATGGCATACGGAGGAGTCCCCCTACTACACCACAGAAAGTAATCCACTATGCTTTCAGTGTTTCAGCCCAGTCTGTCCAGTCATAAAAACACTTTCAAATGCTGAATACATGTTGATTTTGAACCCATGTACCTGTGTGTCAGTATATGCTCAGGACCAGGTGGACATCACCACTCAGGGTTGGTTTATTGGGATAATGTGCGCAGTGGCTCTCATGGTGCTCATCCTCCTCATCGTCTGCTTCATCAAGAGAAGCCGAGGGGGAAAATACCCAGGTACAAGTATGACAAGTGATTCAAATGATTTAAAGGTCCTAAAATCTTTCCCAGCTTTGGTTTAAAACCAGGTTTTTGTTTTTCTGTTTTTGTTTTCTGTTTTTAGTACGGGACAAAAAGGACATTTCATTAGAACCAGTGGATGATAAAGATCAGGAAGGCTCCTTCGATTATCGGTAAGCATTACTACTAACAACTGGCAGATAAAAAGTGCATAAAAATGGCAGTTTTACAGTAGGAATAAAAACAATAAAGCTCCCTAATGAAGGAATTCATTTTTTGAGAACAGCTGCAACTAATCAGTTTGCATTACAAGGTGTGCATATTTATTACAACTGATAAAAACCACATTGTAAAATAGTCAACAGCAAAAGATAAAAAATAAAAATGAGTAATTTTATGCTGTAACACTGTTCCATTACATAATGCTTATCTAATAACAGCCAAATGTCTGCCTCGATTTGCTCTCTATCTGTGCATTATCGTTCACTCTGGGACATTATAGTGGCCTATGAGGTTGTAAAATCCTACATCCTTCCCCCAACCACATTTGCAAAATTAATTCTATTATTTAACAAAGTTTTCAGTGTTTCATTTCTTCCTTTTAAACGGAATATCATGAGAAGCCAAATGGTCTGACCAAAAAAATTTACACATCACCTTGTTTACAACCCACATCTACCTCATTCTGAAGATATATTCTAATTTCTGTGATGTTTTTACTCTCACATTGCAGAATCACACTCAAAAATACTATATTTTTATAACTATACAATGACTTATAAAATTCCCTACCTGTGACTATATAAAATAGGCATGTTTAAAAAGTTTTAGTTAAGTAATATTTTATAAAATGTGGGTCCATGGGGATCAGATTTAAGCCTTTAGTGGCACAAATTAATTGTCTTCAATAAGATCCATCCTCTTTCTCCTTTTTTCTTTCTCCATCTCCTCCATTGTCCACCAGATGTGTCAGTTTTTGGACATGCAATTGAAAATCTTACCTGTAACACCGTTTACCAAAGGAAATAATAGAAGAGCAATCCCCATAAAATTCATTAATGTATTGCGTTCCCAGTACGTAACTTTCCATTCCTTATCTTCTATGATAATAAAGCACTGGTCGATATGCTGCTGGTGGTTAAAAAATTCACAGGACATTAATCTCTTTAATCTTGGTCAAATTTTTTGCACATTGCTGCACAGGTAGAAAGCAAATCTGATCTTTTACTTTATTTTTGATAATTCTTTGATCAAATTTCAATTAATTTGAGTTTTAACTCTACCTCTTCTATCTAAACCTTTCCTTCCCAAAACCCCAATCTTGTTCTTTTTGCACTGAACCACTCAAGATCCCTCGAAAGGTATGAAATAACTAAATGTTGACATATATTGACACTATTGACATGTCAATTGTCCAATCTTGAGTATATGCTGCAGATCTTTAGTGCAGTAAATTATTAATTTTAATGGGTGATCAGTAAAATGTAATTTCTAATCTTATATTAATCTTAAATAAAATGTTTTCACATTTTAGGATAGCACGGGTCTCCACCCTGCCATATCCTAGGAGGTATGTACATGCATACAGTAACTGTACTAGAAGTAAACAAAATATTCTATTCTTTAGCAATGATCAGATATTTTTTTCCATGTATTTTTTTTTTTTTTTGTAGGGATGAGGAAAGGGGCCTTCAAAGGGCCCAACCATCTGTGGAAGCTATAATAAAGCGATCAGACAGCGATGACAGTCTGGTGGAATATGGAGAAGGAGGGGAGATACAGTTTAACGAGGACGGCTCATTTATCGGCCAGTATACTGGAACCAGGAGAGATGTCAGGGAGTTGGACTTTGGTGGAGGTCTTGAAATCCACTCACCAATGAATACCATTTACTCCCTGGCATAAAGCATATAGAGCAGAGGTGTCAAACTGCAGTCCTGGAGGGGGCCGGTATCCTGCAGGTTTTTGTTGTCTCCATGCTCCCAACACACACCTGACTGACATCCAAACAGGTTGACAAGAAGCTACTGGATCCATTGATTTGAATCAGCTGTGTTGGTGGAGGGAAACAACAAAAACCTGCCAGATTCCGGCCCTCGAGGACTGGATTCTGACACCCCTGATGTAGAGTTTCCTTCATTCATGTCAGCTGTTTGTAAGACTTCTCCTTGCTTATAAACTCCTCATTGCTTTAGAACCGGGTGGAACTGAGGATGTGTGATTTTTCTTTTTTAAGGGGGAAAACAGCTGGAGACATAGCTGCTATCAAACCCCTCAAAGACTATGTGCATCTTAAAGGAAAAACACGGAAATGGTGGGATCATCTGTGACATATTTGATAAAAGAAGATTTATCTTTCATGTACATTTCATGTCCATAGATTGTACCTTCACATATGCCTTGCTTAATTATCCTGACAATGGAGAGAGACAGGGTGCGCATCACAAGAGCAGGAGGAGGGTCAGTTTATCATGTTGATAAAAGCAGTGGCGAGAACATCTGTAAATATCCCTTTTTTTTCAGATTATTCCAATAATGAGATTTGTTTTGTTTTTACATGTTTTCACATGATTCATTGAAGGGTACATGGCAGCGTAGTGATTAGCACTGCAGCCTCACAGCAAGAAGGTCGCTGGTTTGAGTCTCAACTGGGGTGGAATGCTGAAAAGTGACCTTTCAGTGCGGAGTTTGCATGTTTTCCTTGTGTATGTGTGAGTTTTCTCCAGGTACTTCAGCTTCCTCCCATTGTCCAAAGTAATGCATGATAGGTTAATTGATGACTTTCAATTCTACATAGGAATGAATGTGAGTATGAATGGCTTTTTGGCCTAGTGATGGACTGGCGACCTGACCTGGTGTACCTTGATGAAGGCTGGTATGGGCTCCAGCTTCTATGCAACCCCGAATTGGATTAAACGGTGTAGATTCCAAAAAGATTGTGGAAATCAATGGTATAGATTCACTCTATCTAGACTCAATTTAATGGTATAGATTCCCAGAATCTTTTCGAAAGATAGAAAATGAATCAGTGAATGATCTATAGATTTAAGAGTGAATGATTTAAAGGTTTAAGAGAGGTCCCAGTCTTTATATAATCTGTCTGGATGGTTTAAATTAAATTTGGCTTAGAAGATTTTACATAAAGTGTTGTCATACAAACAGCTCATCTTTCTGCCTAAGTGGAAAAGACCTAGAAGACAAACCATTCAGGGAATCAGCTGCTACAAATCATCTGTAAAATCTCATGAACTGGTTTCCTAATTTTACTGACAGGTTATTAATCTTTATGTAACCCCTAACTTCAGCTGTATACTATGATGGCTATGTCTTAATTTGAATAAAGTCAAAGTATTTATTCCTAGACTGTTGAACATGACTCTTGAATTCAGTCACTCTGTGTGTCAGTTTTAAAAATCTAACTCAGGGGAGCATGGATACAGGAATATTACGGACATCATGTGGATTTTGACGCCAAAAGCAGCAGTTCTGGTTTTTGAATTTAACTTTTGGATCCTAGTTGACAATACTTTGATATTTTTTTGTGGGAGGTAGCAAAATAACACATTTTAGTCCTTATCAAAGCACCTTACTTGGAATTGCTGGACCTTGAGGTCAAGGATAGTTGCAGAGTACTGTATATAAAAAGAAAAACAACTGCACTCAAAGGGGAATCCAACTTGACTTACATCCAGCTGTGACGTAGGTTTGCAATCATAAAGTTTGGTAACATACCTATTTCCCCAAGACATGTTCTCTTTTTGAGAGGGAGGGGAAGCTGAGCGAGACCAGCTTCTACCAAATTTTACTGTATATTTTTACTGCACTGCAAATCAAATTTCCCCTTGAGGGATAATAAAAGTGAATTGAACTGAACTAAACTTAACTGAACTGAAAAAATGCTTCTGGACTAAATTTCAGGATTTTACCGTTGCATTTTACTCCCACTCTCACATATCATTATCCACTCTCTCTAAGCCTTTGTCCTGTTCCAAGCTCCTGCCTTTGACCAAGACCTTTTTGTCCATCAACTCATTTGAACTCTGTTGCAGCAATGAGTCCTTCCTGATTGGGTAGACGAGACTGTTGCAGTGCAGAAAGGCCAGAGTAACTGCAGAGAAAGATTTGGTGATTCTCCCTCCTCATAGTCTCTGATGTCTGATGTTTTTATTTTGTGTTTATGGCACAAACTCTGTGAGAAACTCCAGAAATCCAGAAACACGTAATCACAGAGTATTAGGGAGTACTTTCGCATAACCGCGCTGCAAGCAGTGGTGCATATTGGGTCTGGAAGAGGTGTACATCAAGCCTCCACGGACCTATGCTAAGCATACAGTTGAGACATTGTAACATACCTTAAACCAGTAAACACTGCCTAAGTATAAATCCAGTTCTAGAGTACAATAAAACACCACACAGAAAGTAGACTGAATGCAACAACCATTATTTAAAACACATTTAAGTCTAAACTTTTTTTTTTTTTGCTCAAAACAAGCAAAGAAACAGTTAAGTGTTGTTTCATAAAAGCAATACAGATTCAGTAAAGATGTTAAAAAGTTCTCTGCAAAGGAGCCTGTCGGATGCAGAGTGAAAAAAGCTCAGGACAAGTAAAAAAAAAAAAAAAAAGAAAAAAAAAAGCTTGAGTAGCCTTGACATGTTTGTTGTTTTATCCACGTGGTCATGGTGTCACATGTGAAACACTACACTTCATCCACCCAACAAGCGCTCACCTAAATTATTTTCCTTTTTTCACCAACCCAAATCTGGTCAAAGTTGCACCTACAAAGAAAATATATTCTTCAAACAGCATGTGGGGTAATATGCCTGATCTACTGTATATGTGTCACATTTCTTAATGGAAGCTAAATTATTTATGACTGAATGAAGCGTCACAATGAATGCTGTGGCTGCAAGTGGCCTAATATTGTTTCTTTTCAGAAAAGATTCCTTTGTTTGTCAGAAAAGACCCCTTTGTGTAGTGAATTGAAAGCTAAAGGAGGTCATAATGGGAGCATTAGCATTTAGAGAGTTTTACCATCTCTTATCACGGCTGAAATTGAGATACTTCTAGGTCATTTGAGTCAGTTAAAAACCTCCCTCAGGAAAGAAGACTAGTAAGCCAGATCCACAGTCTTTCTTGCAACACCATAAAGGATCAAATAGCTCAGGACTGAGGACATCTTATCTATAGATATGGATATACTGTATCTATATCTATATTGCACTTGTCTCTGAAATTCTTGTACTTGTAGCAATATTTTCATTGATTTTTCTTTTTTAATCGTTGCATAATTCTGACACAAATAGGACTAATGACTAACAGCATTTTCCAAACAGAGATTTGCAAACTTCAACAGTAGTTTCTGTTCCTTACTAGTGTTGAAGAGTTGAATACAAAAAAAAAAAAAAAAACCTAAATGTTTCTTACACACTGACTTATCTAAGAAAAGAGTCCTTTAAACTTTAACCTGTTTAACGTTAGGTTTATTGGCTACTCTAAATAGTTCTTAGGAGTGAGTGTGAGCATGAATAGTTTTTTGTCTCTCTGTGTGGACCCTGCCTTTTGCCCAATGATTGCTGTGATAGTCCCCATCTCCCCTTAATTGGACTGAGCAGTTCAGAAAATGACTGATAGTTTGATACGTCCCACATGGAATAAACCAGTTTAAAAAATCAGCTTTTCATAGTTTTCCCTTTTTTAACTTATGCTATGCCTTTTTTTTTCTTTCATGATATACAAATGATATATGAATAATGGTGAATATAATTTCACTGATTAACTGATTCCTTTGTTAATCATTATTAAAAGTATCTAGTTATCCTTTAATAATCAATAATGAAATATTTTACGGAATTTAAATTGTCTTAACATCATTTTGAATAAAAATGTAGCATCTTTTCTATTACATGAAGTACACAATACATTAAGTTAACACAAAATTAAACTAAATGAGTTTTGAATAAATAGATTGGCCAGTTAAATAAAGGAACTGAGCAAAATGTATCTGTAATTAATAGTATAGGCCATTGTGTGACATACAATGGTTTACAACAATACCTGTCAAGTTCTCAGTCACAGGTTCCTCTCCTCAGGGCGCTCGTGGGGTGTGGGGCTCGGGGGGTGAGGGTGGGGGGTCGGGGGTCGGTTTATTTTCTTCCCATATCAAAACCCAGGAAATTTCCGGGAAAATAACAATGTGGGAAAGGTGCAGGAAAGACGGGTAAAATAAGAGTTTCCCGGCCAAAACAGAATACTTGAAGGTCACTTTAGATGGCATTGTTGGCCATTTATCATTCTGTTCCCATGGAAACATAGCAAATAGGCCTATCTCGTTCATCAGTTTATCAGATCCTCATTTCTGTTGGAATAAGGGAAGTTTGCTCAACCTTGCGCTGTGTCACATTTATCAGGCAATAAAAACAGATATGATCATTCACCGCAGACTATTGTGACCAGATACAAAGCGACAATAATCTTGTTCTTAAATGTCTGGCTCGCAGCCTTTGTCCTCATGTTATCCTGCCTATAAAAAGACGTCCTTGCTGGAGCAGCAGGACAACCAGCAGATCACCTAGAGAAAAGGTAATCGTTCACACGCTGATGCTTTTGCAGCTTTTATTTAAAAGGCTGTATTATATGCAGCATAACTGGTTCTTACAGAACAGTGCATAATGTTGATTTTATTATAACAAGTCTTCCGATTTATTTCTTTTTACTTTTATAGATCAGTTTGAGGACTCAAGTGAAAAAAATCATGGCTCGACTGACAGTCTTGGCTGGTAAGTAACTTTATTGGACGTGGTAACGATATTTAAGGAATTGTTAAATTAAAAAGTTCTTTTTTTTCCAGGGTTGTCCCTTCTGTTGTGTCTACAGATTGGTATGAATCATTACTTTTATGTGACTAATATTTGCATTTTTATTATGGTTAATAACACAAGAACAGAGATATGAGCTAATCCTTTCTTTTTAATTCAAAAGTGTCCTCCACCAAACTGGTGTGCTACTTTACCAACTGGTCCCAGTACAGACCAGGTGCTGGCAGATATCTACCTTCAAACGTGGACCCCAACCTCTGCACCCACTTGATCTACGCTTTCTCAATCATCAGCCCTACCAATGAGCTGTCGCCATACGAGTGGAACGATGATGTTCTCTATAAATCCTTCAATGAACTCAAGAACAAGTGAGTTTCAACTGGCTGAATGTCAACCAATCAACATAAAAACTGGAAATACAAGAAAAACCAGCTGGGAAATTTTACTAATAATACAGTTTTATTCTGTTTAATGATATAGTTCTTTACATATTGAATTTATTTCTAATTGTTGATTCATTCAGTGAACTAAACTATTTAGTAAAATGTTGAGTATAGGCAACTCTTAAACACACAAATACATAACACACTCAAAATTAGTTTCTCTAAGGGAATTTTTTTTTTAACAAAGTACAAGCTAGAAGAGAACTCTGAAAGAACAAATTTCCACTAAGCAGCTCGTTTCTACCCAAATAGAGATTTCCACCATTTGTTCCAGTCCGACGTTCATTTCATATGGATAAATCAGTTTCCTGGATTTGTAGATAGTAAATCCGCAGTGTCTTGGTTATGTTGTGGTGTTTGTTGCTTGTTTACATCTTAATTAGTTTTGTTGCAGTCATGAAACTTTCAAAGGTCCTCTATTTTTCCCTGGTTCATATTCAGTATCCATAATTCTGTCCAGATCTAACTTTGGTATCTTGTAAAAGCTGTGGGGAACTTCTCCTGTATTTTGTGGCAAAACACCCTGACCATTGATGGTGGAGTTAAATGTGTGCATACTGGAAGGGGGCATATTTCGCTATGATAAAAAATCCTTCATTAAAAAGTTCCTGGATCCAAATTGTGATCTGGATCAATGGTGTCTAAGTTTGACCAAGACCCATTCTCAGAAAAAAAAAATTAAGAAAACCTATCCAGTAGTTTTTGCATAAAACAAAGCTAGACAGACAGACAGACAGACAAATAAATGAAAACCTTCCCCACCTCTTTGGTGGAGGTAATTAACAGAAAACAGAGCTATCAATGGGAGACTGCACCTTTTCTCTCATTCATAGAGCAGATGTGGAACCATGGCAACTTTGATAAATATAACAAAGAAAGAACTTTTACTTGTGGTACTATTCTATCATAAACTCTACCTTCTCCATGTCTGCATCACAGAAACCCCCAGCTGAAGACTCTGTTGGCCGTTGGCGGCTGGAACTTTGGAACTACACAGTGAGTCTAACTAAAAACAGCATCAGGACCGCATCATTTAATAAAAAGTAGGAATTTAAACATTTAATCGTCTTTTAACGGATTTATGTATATGTATACAGATTTACCATCATGGCTTCATCTCATGCCACCCGCCAGCACTTTATCCAGTCTTCTATCAAATTTTTGAGACTTCATGGTTTTGATGGACTGGACCTGGACTGGGAGTATCCTGGAGCAAGAGGAAGCCCACCAGAGGACAAGCGGAGGTTCACATTACTTTGTCAGGTCAGCTTAGAAATGTATTTAGTCAGCAGCCATACCAGAGAAGTTGCAGAATAGTTTAGTCTTTTTTTCATGTGTGACAAAACCAGTATATGTTCTCCAAATAGTCTTTTGACATAAGCTGAATACAAAACTATAAATTTGACAGTTTCTGTTGTGTGTTTAGGAAATGCTGGCAGCCTTTGAGAAAGAAGCAGCTGAGACCAAAAGGCCACGACTGCTGCTTGGAGCCGCAGTGGCAGCTGGGAAGGGAAACATTGACAACGGTTATGAGGTTGCTGAAGTGTCGAAGTAAGTTAATTCAGTGTTGAGCTGTTGTATTGATAGTGCTTATTTCACTCCATTTTGGCAGTGCACACACATGTTTTGTTTCGCGAAGGTTTCAGGAGTAATAAATATTTGTTGTGCAGGAAAAAAAAAAGTTTTTTTTTATTGTCGATAATACTGAGAGAAGAGGCAATAATTTCATGCTTCATCTGGTGCAGCTGCTAAAGTATGTTCAGTTATATAAAGTTACATAAAATACAAATGATATGTAATATGATACAACTGGCCATTTTTAGACTCAGATACTTTTACAGTTTAATTTTCTGATAAACATAGCAACTTGTAATAAACTGGAAATAGGAAAGATGGTTTCACTTAACTTTTTTTAAACATACTCTTGGATCATACAAGTAAATTATTAGAATAATATTAAAGAGTATTATAAAAGTGTGCTTTTATGTAGCTTATTTGAAACTTTTATAGATGAATGTCAGAAACTGAATGTGGGATATTTATAGAATCTAAATTGACTTTTATTACAGAATAACAATTTATGTAAAAATAGTGTGTTAATTAAATGGGAAATGTTATAGAGTAACTTTAAAGACCATCACTTGTAAATTAATTTTGTTTCATTGCGTTTTGTAGGTCCCTGGACTTCCTAAACGTCATGTCCTATGACTTGCACGGAGCTTGGAATCCATTCACCGGTCACAACAGCCCTTTACACCGGAGCCCGAGCGACCAGGGTGACTTCATCTACTTCAATGTGGTGAGTAAAATCCTCAGCAGCACTCACAGCTTAGCCTAACTGTGGAATGTCTTTGCCTTTAACATGTCACCCCTTTTTATGGTTTTAGGACTTTGCCATGAAATACTGGCGGGACAAAGGAGCTCCTCTTGAAAAGCTTTTGGTTGGCTTTCCCACATATGGACGGACTTTCCGCATATCAACAGCAGATAATGGTGTAGGAGCACCCGCCAACGGACCTGCCTCTGCTGGGCCTTTCACACGGGAAGCTGGATTTTGGTCATACTATGAGGTCAGTCAACACAAAGCACAACAACATGCATTTTATTATCTGAATTATTATCATAGATGTATAATATATAATAGATGTTTAAAACAAAACATGATGAAAATGTCTTCAAGGTCATTTACTTTCTTTTTCTTCCAGATCTGTACCTTCCTCCAAGATGGCAGTCTGAACTGGATTGAAGAACAAAAGGTGCCCTATGCCACCAAAGGCAATGAGTGGGTGGGCTTTGACAACAGGCAGAGCTATGAAATCAAGGTAAGTTATTTTATTCTTCACATTTATGTATAAAGACAGAAGCACATTAGATACATATTGCTATGCCAGTTATGCTGGACACAAGTGATGATAAACGGCACATGAAGGTTTTTAATAACTTAAACTGAGCAGAAGGTGGCACTCTTGTTACAGTGGTTATCCTTGTGGAAATGTCCCAGTTTATCTGAAGTTCTGTTTTTGTAATCTGGTTGATAGGATCATGCATGAAATATCCCTTTGAAGAGATTTTGTAGTTTCACAGATAATTCAAGCTGGTTTTTTTTGTTTTGTTTTGTTTTTTTTTCTACTGATAATATAAGGCAAATTAACCATGTCTATATGTAATAAATGAAGATTTTTAAAATGTTTTATACCACAAAAGAATCTTTTTTAAAATGGCTGCTGATATTTCACAGGCACAGTTTGTGAAAGATAACAAATTTGGAGGCGCATTCGTGTGGGCTCTGGATCTGGATGACTTTTCTGGACAGTTCTGTGGCCAGGGAAATTATCCCCTCATCAGCTATCTCCGTTCTCTTCTGGAGTCAGGTAAACAAAATTCATCAGTGCTTTCACTTTTTTTTAAGAAAAGTCTTCCCACATAACCTTATGTCCTTCATTCTTCTCAATATATTTGCTAGAATTCCCACCAGCACCTCCTGAAACCTCACCTGCACCAGTTGCCAACAGCACCCTACCCATTCCAGCTTCTTCCACCACAGCAGCTGGCACTACCACTCCCAAAACTACCACAACTGCTGCCTCTGCAGATGGTTTCTGTGTCGGAAAGGCTGACGGCTTGTATGAAAATGACAAGAACGCAAACATCTTCTATCAGTGTGTCAGTGGACACACATATTTGCAGAAATGTCCAGTTAATCTTGCTTTTAATGAGAGATGCAAATGCTGTGACTGGCCTTAAATAAATGTCTGATTCATCAAACAAGATGTCGTATGGTAATTTTGTCCAAGCGAGCCACACTAACCATAGACAGTCCATACTGCTTTAGAAATGCCACAAATACAACACAGGAAATTTGTCCTGAAATGAAACCCTGCAATACATGTGTTGCAGCCAATATTATAAGGAAAGGCCTGCCTAAGCAGCTACCTGTGTTCTCTTCATTTGATTAACAGTTTTAATCACTTTTACAAGACATTCATGAAGTAAATCCACACTACATAATGTTTACAAAGCCAACCCTCCAGTGGTAGATCATTGAATGAAGGAGAAGAAATCTGCATCCTTCCTATTATCTGCTCTGTCTTCTGCAAAAAAAATTTTCATCTGTGCAAGCTTCCCAGTGTGTGTTTTCCATGTTGTTAAATTAAAAATCATTTTGTTTGGTGTTTAAATGTGTCAGCTAGCATGAAACTACTCAATAAGGGAAGACTGTTCCAGATGGCTGCAGCAGGCAGCTGTGTAGATTGAGTTCAGTATAATATAGTTACACCACTGTAAAACAGAATTTGGTTTAATACC
Organism: Telmatherina bonti; assembly: GCF_933228915.1. Classification (NCBI taxonomy): domain Eukaryota; kingdom Metazoa; phylum Chordata; class Actinopteri; order Atheriniformes; family Telmatherinidae; genus Telmatherina; species Telmatherina bonti. The sequence continues at coordinate 30,749,434 of NC_136622.1, forward strand.
TGCCAATTTTTTGTATGTAAAACAAAAACATTAGCATGGTTAGGCTGTACTATCTTTGACAGACAACTTTAGGAAACAGGAGCTAAAACAAGGACAAAATATCATTATACTATAATATTGGTACCTTGCCAATACTTAAATCGTAAATATTTACATGATTTCACACCTGAAGAAAAAAAAAAGTTTTGTTGTCTTTCTTTAACTCTTTAACTTTTACACTACCAAACAGGTCAGAGAAAAATGTTTTTCTTTGTTTTTTTTTGTTGTTTTGGAAAAGAATGAACAGAATAAATGTTTTTAGCAAACTGTTGTTAAAAATAAGTTAATAATATTGTAACAACAGTGAAATGGTTGACAATTCAAACAGCAGTGTTATAACAATCACTTTGTTGTTTTTTCATACCAAAACCAGTTGGTAGAGATGGCTCAGGCAGGTTTATTTCCACAATTTTTCAAAGAACTTCATCAAAGTCAGCAAATTTACCTCTGCCAAATGGCAGACCAGGACCTTAGAGGGTTAATCATAACATATAAACATTGTTTTTAAAAGCTTTCATGAGATAACAAGTGTATTAAGCAAGACTATAATGATTATAATGCCTAACACATGGTGGTGTTTCCTGCAGAGTAACAGGGATTAAACATCCAACGTGTTAGATCTTTATCTGATTTCTGGGGATGAGGCATGAAGGCAACGTTAGTTTTGGACATTCAATAATGATTATCATGGTTTGAGTATCATTTTATATATAAATAAGCTGTCAAAAGTTGGGACACACCTTACTATTAAATCTAATGGTGCCACAAGTTTTTTTGTGGCGCAGAGCAGGTATAGAAAGCAAAGTGACATGACTGCAGGTCCTAAAATGTGCAATATGAGCTGATTAATGTTCACTCATCAGAGAAATTTGTAAAGTTGAGGTTGCTATTGAAGGAAAATTGGGCTTTTTGTTTCACACTGGGAATAATAGTGCATACCTTGCCCTCTTGTGTCAAAGACAAAGTATTGCAAAAAATAAAAAATAAAGAAAAATTAGGATTTTACCCTTAAATTTTTCTTTTTCTCATCTAAATCCAGCTTATTCAACTTCCTCACCTTTCAGAGCTTTCCTCTGCAGAATTAAAAGACCTCAAGATGTTAATGTGGTGCACTGATGCAAAATTTTACATAATTTATTAACTCAACCCCTGAAAATTATTAACATTTCAGTTTCACAATTTTGATTGTTTAATATTGTTTGGATTCTTCATTTAATTCTCCCAATAAAAAAAAAATCTTAATTACACAATGTTATATATTTCTTGTGTTAAAAGGAATAAGTGAAGCAATGCCTGCAAGTTCAGAGAGACAACAAGAGCCGCTGTGCTGTTTCCTGTGGGATCTGCCTCCTGTTTCGTGTTACAAATCAAACACACACCCATCTAATCTATCTGATTTATTTAAACTACACACTTCATGCCTTTGCCCCCCTCATGCTTGCTGTCACTCCTGCCGCTGCTAACCAGAAAGCTGCACCCTGCATGCTCTTGTTCAGAGCCATTCTGCCACCTCAGCATCCACCTGTAAGCTCCACGCAGAAGAGAAGAGTATTGTTCAGTAATCACACCCGTATTTAGCTGATTAAAACATATACGGTACTAGGAACAAGAAGTGATGGGATCAAAGTCTACTTGCCTAACCAAATATTCACAATAAAGCTTTAGACTGGGAGACTGCCTCATACAATAGGCTCATCAACATCAACATGTCTGAACTGCTTTTAAATGGCTCTTATCGGGCTTTTATAATGAGTGACACAGAGTTGTGGTTCCTGCATGCCAACGTTTAAACTGAGATAATGTTGAATTTTAATGATTTTTTTGGTCAGGTTAAAGTTCTTTTACTATCATTATTTGATTTCTGTGAATGATGCAATCGTGAAACATCCTCAACTTTGGACATTCAGTTTGTTTTGTGTTAATGATTATCCTGATTTGTGTATTTTTCCACCAATCATAGACGCTTACTCATGACTTTATTTTTTACTTACTTTGTCAGAGTGAGCCGCACAACTGCCATGGACAAGTTCATTCTGATAGCAGGTAAGTTGTGACACTTTATTCAACACTATTTCTACAACAAGTAAGTTTCAGTGTCTCAATCTGCAACTTTACAGTTTTCTGTCTGTGCCTGAGCAGCTTGGGTGAGTCCATAAATCATACGGCAACTTGAGATTCATACAGTAGACCGGGGGTGTCCAAAATCAGTCCTCAAAGGCCACAGTCCTGCAGGTTTTCTGACTCACGTAACTCAAATTAAATTGATCCAACAGCCTGTGAATGTTCTGCACAATGACTGATTAATTTGAGTCAGGTGTGTTGGAGCAGGGATACATTGAAAACATGCAAGATTGTGGCCCTCGCGGACCGGAGCTGGACACCTCTGCAGTAGACATATAATTACAAACTAAAATTCATTTCCCTTTCACATTCAGCATCCTCTTCCAGACTGGTTTGTTATTTTACTAACTGGGCCCAATACAGACAAGGCCAGGGGAAGTTTATGCCTTCAAATATTGACCCAAACCTCTGCACTCACCTAATCTATGCCTTTTCTGGTATTAACGAGGCAAATGAGTTAGCCACTATAGAATGGAATGATGAGGAGCGCTATAAATCTTTCAATGGACTTAAACAGAGGTCAGTCAGCTTATTTCTTGCATTATTGCTATTTATTATTGCCATATAACTATTTATGATTACCATTTAGCTAATAGCCCTTGCTACCAACTGAATGTGTTTATTTCCACAGGAATCCCAATCTAAAAACACTTCTGGCTGTCGGAGGCTGGAACTTTGGAACGCAAAAGTGTGACATCTACCATGAAACAATCATTACATGTCACTCAGTCCTGCTTCTTTTATATGTTAGTTATATATGTTAGTTTTATATGTTTTTATATGTTAGTGTCTTTCTTTTCTTAACCTGCCTCCCAGATTCACTGCAGTAGTGTCAACACAAGCCAACAGGAACACATTTATTCAGTCTTCAATCAAATTTCTGAGAAAATATGGCTTTGATGGACTGGACTTGGACTGGGAATATCCTGCAGCAAGAGGAAGCCCTCTGGAGGACAAGCAGAGATTCACTTTGTTATGCAAGGTCACATCTGGAATTAATGGGCTGATGCTGAGTCGATGCTTAACATGAACCTTGAAATGATGATCCCTCTTTATTGTGTGGTTTTAGGAGCTGCTCGAGGCCTATCAGGCTGAGGGAACGGCAAGTGGGCGGCAAAGGTTAATGATATCGGCTGCTGTGTCTGCTGGGAAAGGAACCATTGATGCTGGTTATGAAATTGCAGAGTTGTCCAAGTATGTTTGTTTCCTGACTGAGCGATTCCTATTTGATTGTTGAACTCAATCTTGCATGTGTTCTTTCAGGTATGTGGATTTTATTAACGTGATGACGTATGACTTCCATGGCACCTGGGAGAAAGTCACAGGACATAACAGCCCTTTATACAAAGGATCACACGACACCGGGGACAATGTTTACTTAAACACCGTGAGTTCAGGTCTTTCTAGCTTTTGCTTTAATTTACTTATTATTATTTTGCCATTATTGTTATTTTTTATCAGGAAATGTACTCTAACTTGAAGTATCAAAAGAATATGAATGAAAATGAGACTATGCTAAGCTGGACTAAGTATACCAGGGGTGTCCAGCGCTAGTCCTCCAGGGCCACAATCCAGCAGATTTTCCATGTATCCCTGTTCTAACACACCTGACTCGAATGATCGGTCATTGTGCCAAACTTCCTTGACTGTTGGATCCATTTAATGTGAGCCAGGTGTGTCAGACCCGGGATACAACAAAAACCTGCAGGACCTTGAGGTCCAACTTTGGACATCCCCCCCCCCCCCCCCCCCCTCGCCAAAGTGGATGAGCATTTTACGATGGAAAATCATGAATATAAAGCCAGAGAATGAACTGATTATTACACATTCTGTTAAAAAAAAATGAGGCTCAGAAACATCTGATCTGGGTGAAATGTTGAAAAGAAAAATGAATAACTGAAATAAAAAATGTCATATTTATGTGTTCTGCAGCAATAAATGGGAATCCCAAACAAATTTCCCTGAAAACATTTTCCCTTCAATTGCAACTTGAAAGCTTCCAAATATCTTGTTTACAATACAGGACTTTGCTATGAGGTACTGGAGAGACAAGGGAGCACCTGTAGGAAAGTTAAATATGGGCTTTGCAACATATGGACGAACATTTCGACTCGCAACCCAATCCAGTCAAGTTGGAGCCCCAATCAGAGGCCCAGCTGCTGCTGGTACTTTCACGAGGGAGGCTGGTTTCTGGTCTTATTATGAGGTGAAGATGTCATTTTATGCAGTTTCACTCTTAGTATTTCATTTAATACTAAAGTCATCAAGAAATGATTTAACATGCTTTATAAAAACCCTACTTTTAGATTTGCACTTTTCTTCAAGGAGCCAGTGTTCAGCTGATCGAGGATCAGAAAGTTCCATTTGCCACCAAACAAAACGAGTGGGTTGGATACGACAACAAAGAAAGCTTTCATACAAAGGTAGTTCAGTCAACAGTTAACACTACCAGAAACAAAGTGGAAACTGTAAGTTAAGGATAACAATAAGGTGCAAATGTTTCTTTCTTTCTTCACTCAGGTCCGTTATCTTAAAGACAACAGATTCGGAGGAGCCTTTGTCTGGGCTCTGGACCTTGATGACTTTAACGGACAGTTCTGTGGGGAAGGAAACTTCACCCTCATCAGCTATCTCCGCTCTCTGCTGGCCTCAGGTTAGAAAAATAATGTGGGTGGCTGTACTGTGAATATATATACATATATATGAAAGTTTTAATCATTTGACTTTATTTAAAAGATTTTAACCAATAAGAACCAGCATGACATATATGATGCATACAGTATCTGAGACATTTGGCATCACTTTATGGTACAAACTTTGCTCAGAATATGATTTTGTCTTCTGCCCCTTAATGGACACCAGAAAGCAGAAGACTGCACTGTAAAATGATGATAGTTAATGGTATAGCAACAAATAAAGACCCCAAATTAAACATTTTTGGACTTATTTGATCACATTTTTTCATGGGTTGGGTCTTTATGAGTTAAGTAAACATTACTGTGAAATGATAAAGTATATCCATCTATATCTCCAGATCTACCCCCCCTTCCCCCTACAGTAAGCACGAAACTGGTCACCAAACCTCATCCCAGACCAACAGCTACTACTTCCTCAGTGGTCTCTGATGACAAGTTCTGTGCAACAAAAGCTGGAGGAGTTTACGCCAAACCAGATGCACCAGGTTCTTTTTACAACTGTGCCAACGGGATCACCTGGATCCAGAACTGTTCATCCAATTTAGTCTTTCGGGACAGCTGTAAATGTTGCGACTGGCCCTAGAAACTCTTCCTACAAACTGTCAGCAAAAGCCACAATCTCCTTTCCCTCCTTTTCTTTGGCACTAAGTTAAGTTTCATTAATAATACGAGCTGATTTCTGGACTTTTTCTCTCTTATTGCAAAGACTCATTGACTGGTCGTTTGGTTTGTGTTATTAGTTGTGTTCAAATCAGTGCTGACGTTAAATTTGAATTTGAATTTGACCATATCCAGTGTTTATGCAGCTAAAAGCACCAAACCACCTTGAGGCTCTTATCATAAAAGACGTGTTTGTTATTGACTTGTGGAATAAATTTAGCTAGACATTGATTAATATTATCCCTGCAAGCAAACGACATAACATTTGCTTATAAACTGGTGTTTTTTTGACATAGTGAAAACTTGGAATGATGGTATATATTTTGCCTTCTTGTGTCCTAAATGAGCATTACAAAAAAATAAAGATGAGATTTTACTCTCAAATCTTTTTTTCTGTTCAACTTATTGAGTCGCTCACCTTCTGCAGAATTAATACTCCTTAATATGTTAATGTCATGCATTCATGAAAAGATTGATATGGTTTCTATTAATCAGCTTCTGAAGATTAAGAACATGTTGGTATCATGAGACAGTTTTATTGATCATCATTTCTAGATGTACTGTACATGTGTTTTAACTCCAGTTTTGGATGTGTCATTGCCAACATACAGTACCAGTGGAACTGTTCATCCCACTTTCATCATCTTATCTATGTTTCTAGACAATATATTTCCCTGAGGCTGTTTATAATGAAAGCAGAGCTGAAGTTTCTTTTTAGAAAAGAAATGCAGCTTTTGTCCAAACTCTGGCATCGGTTTTTGCAGTGAAACATCATGTGCTTGGAGACATTACCGTAAAGACTAGTATCTGTGATTTGTCATGGATTTCTATATGTGTGGTACGGTTGTTGAGATGATTTTGATTACAAGTAGAGTTCACCATTTCATTCCCATTTTCAGCTTTATCTGCTTGTGAACTTATTATGATGGCAGCTATAAAATATGTACAAACAAGAAGCACAAGCTGTGGTCACAAGAAGCAGATATTTTGCTGGAAATTATTTGATCATTGATCATCATTGATCATTTGAAATCAGTCTTTTTGATGAAATATTGCCGAAACATTGAGAATGAAAGTATTTGCAACACAGAAAAATGTTTTCATTACTCTTTCATTGTTTTGCCTTTTTTTTTTTTTTTTTTTTTTTTTTAACCTAGATTTGGTCCTACTTAATACGCTGGTGGTAATTCTTTAATTAGGCAGATTAAGGTCCCAACAGATGACCTTCTGCAGTATCATAGCACTTTCATTAGACACTCTGGCATACATGAATAATGCAGATGTTTTCTGTCCTTAATTCTAAGCAACAAAAAAAAATCTGTGCTTCATAAATTGATTTTGCAATATTATATTTGAGCACAACTGTTGCTAGGCCAGTTCTAATAACACACATATAACAAATAATGATTAGATCTATATTGTGCTTGATTGCAGACAGCACTCTAAGCGCTAACATTTCATTAAACCCTCACTCCATATTCAGACTTGGTGATGGTAAGATACGTGTACCCACACCATCCTGGTGAAGGTAAAGTTTTAAGTAACATGCATTGTTTTTGGTCCCTAAATAAACAGCAGTTACTATGTTAGATTTCCTCTTCCCTAAGAGTTATGACAGAAGATATATGTGAATAGATGTACAAACAAAATAAATTATATGCTGAACCTCTACTTTGTGTACATATTATGAAATATTATTCATACTTTATACAGTACAAATCAGAAAAGAAACTTTTTCAATTTTTATCTTTTAATAGACACATTTTATAAATTACACACATTGAAAAACTCATTGCAGGCAAAAAAAAAATTACACACATTTGTTTAACAATACAAACTTAATTCCCATGTAAAAACCTGGATTTGTGTTAATGTTTCAGTGTTGAATTGTTAATTTTAAAATACATACTTTATTCAGCTCTAAGAAAAGTTCATTTTTAATCATCTCCACAAACAGCAGCATATTTTTGCATTATTGCAAATGTGCATAAAACAATCACTTCAAGGTAACTGCAGTAGAAACAGAAAATTGTTTCTCATTATCAAATTCTCCTGTAAAATGGAGTCAAATCATGACACTGTAGCGTACCACAAACGCTTCATCTCAACACTTTAAACTCTCTGCAAACATTCCCCATAATTAAAGCATCTGATTATCAAAATTAATTGCTAATTTCCATGAAAAACCAGTGAGAAACAGAACATTTCAGCTCCAAATGGCAGTCGAATGTACTGCTTTTTAAATGTAATGATCCAGGAAAATTTCCATCCACGGTCTTATCAGTGAGTTTTTAAACTAATCCAACAAACAGGTTTTTAAATCCATTAGAAATAACTCAAGTTGAGTCACTTCAGTTCCATTCATAGACCACCAGATCAAAGCCAATGCAAACATTTACAGGAGGTCATGGATGGAGCTGTGAGGCTCAGGGAGCTTCTGAATGTCACAGTTCTGAATCAGATTAAAGTAAAATACAACAAGTTCCTCGTAGTTCTTTTTGGAAATCCTTTCATTGATGCCATGGAATCTAAAAAGGGGAAAAAAAGAGCAAATAAAATATTTTTCCTCCACTTGATTCCCTCCTGCTGTTCTTGCTGGATAAGAGCATTAGTAGAGATGTAAAAAACACACAAACACAAAAACGACTTTTTCCTGCATCTGTCTAATAAGAACTGCACGTCTTAAAGCCACACAGAGGTCCCATTTTCACACCACCAGTTTCTGACATTAACATATGACTAGCTGTAACAAGCTTCCATTTGTTCAACAAGCTGCCTTCTAGCCATGGGAAGTTCTAACACTGTCTGCTCACTCCAGTAGGTTTTTACCAAAGCTATTTTCCCTCCAGTCATTAGCTCTTACCTCTGAGCATCACCTGGTTTAAACCAGACAGGAGCAAAGCGATAAATGTCATTGGTCAGGTCCTTGAAGTGTCGACTGTCCGTGTTCCCGATACAGATACCTGCACGTTGAAACTTGTCTGAGAAAACATTTTGACCGACATAAATGTCACTTATAGCACTGAATCCATCTGGATTTTACCTGGGGCGACTGTAACTGTTGGAAACATGTCCAGCACAGTTTTCTTAATTATCTGAAAGCCAAATGACCTCTCATCGGAAGAGCTGACAGGCAGAGGGTCAAATCCATCAATAAGCTCTATTTTAACTCGCTGGTCTGCAACTGTTGCCTCAATCAGCTCCAGAACCTGGATGAGACATCACTTTATAAAACTTAGTGTTCATTTCAGTTCATCTAGAAAAAAAAAAATCAAATTTCTGACTTTACCTCTTTTAATGAATGTGCTGAGTGGATTCGTAGATTTACATAAGCTTCGGCGAGAGAAGGAATGACATTCACCTTGAAGAGAGCAGAAAATACGTTCTCATAGAAAAACAAACAACTTGTGTTAATTACGTGCTGCTCCCAAGTCATAAACGTACCTTAACACCTGCATTAAACATAGTGACTGCTGTGGTTGTCCTCACGAAAGCATTAGTGTCTGCTTTCCTTTCAAGCACCCTGCGACATAAACATAGCGACTGGTTTACTGTAGCCAGGGCTCTAAAGTGCTGCAGGAGCAATCAAAGACACGTCAAGTGCGACCAATCGTTTTACTTGGTCACACCGGTGCGCCTCACATTTAACAGATTTAGGTGCAGAACTGCACAGACAGACATTCAGGGAGATAAAAAGGAAGATAATGGGTGATTCTTTTCCTTTAACTGGCACTAATCCACAAGAAGGGGGGTGTAAATGAGTGTTAAATGTTTGTGCGTGCATGTGTGAGCCTGTGTGAAGGACATTATTGTGTTGTGTGTTTTTAAATAGCTGTTATAAAGTATGTTGTGAGAAGGCTTAACTATAATTTAATAGGCGCACACTGTTTTTATTACGCAAGGCACACTGTGTTGCTGGTTGCACGAAAAGTGCTTTATAAATAAAGTCTGATTAGGTTTTGTGTGTTGGTTTGATATAACTGGTGCACATTACCCATCCAGCATGGCTAAAAACGGCAGCAACATCATCTTAAGACAAATAAAAGCCAAATCCACACGTTTGTGATTCCTGCTGACAGCTGTTATGACTGTAAGGTGACTTGTGATTTCAGCGATGTGGAAAAAAAAAACTGTTGTAATTAAAGGATTTGACGTTGGATTTTGCTGCAGTGTGGATATAGTCTGTTTATCTCCACCAATTTCATATTTCAAATGAACACGCTAAAAGACTTCATGCAGTTTCACTGCTGTAATATCTGAAACAAACACAAAAACAAATCTCAAAGGGAGAATCTGTCTTTTACTAAGTTCAATCGTTGTTTGTAATTTATGATCATAATGACTAAAAAAAACAAGTCTTTTAAAAAAAAACCTCAGCTTTTTGCACCCAAATTAAGAAGTTTGGTCCACCAAAGCGACCAATGGAGTCTGGAGCCTGACAGTGGAGACAATTAGAGGGGAACATGCTGAGTGAATCTGAAGATTACCTGCTAAGAAGTGGAGAGAACAGCCATAAATTTGACATTACAAACTTCAGCGGGAGGCTAAACTGAGGAAAAAGAAAAAGCAACTATAAGAACAGAGATTTACAACACAACTTAGTGAGCCTGTACTTGCTTCCCCCCTACCTTGTGTGCCAGATGCTCAAAGGTTTCACGTTCTGGCCCATAACCAAACAACCTCGGCATGGGGTTCTCCTCCAGTCTGAGGAAACAGTCAGTCTTTTTATGAAAATGTATAAAGACGTCAATTATGTCCCAACATAACAGTTATTAAACAGAAGTATTGAAGTAATGCACCTCTCACCTTTTAACTGCTGCAGCCAAGATCCCAATGCTGGACTCCCGGGGGGGCATCGAGGAGTGACCAGGGGTCATACTCACACTAAGCTTCATGTTGGCTGAGCCTTTTTCACTTACCCCAATTCTGCAAAGCAATACACATACAAGTAAATTTAAGACTGTGCAACACTCACCTGTGGTTTCTCGCACAGTTTCAGAGACGTTCAGCTTCATCTTATGTTAATGCTTCTGTCAGTGTTTTTTTTTTTTTTTAACCAAAATCTGCAGAATTAGTATCATGCTGAGCTGTTAGACCAGAGAATGGCAGTTCCTCACAGAGCAGCAGGTCCTTCCAGACCACTGATGACTCCATCGAGCACAGCCAGACCCTCGTCCAGGACAAACGAAAGCTTCGCACCACGCTGCTTCAGCAAGCGCACAATGTTCATGGCCCCTTTGTAGCCCCTGATCTTTAAAACAAAGCATTGAAAAGCTAACACATTCAAACCTGACATTTTTAAATTCTCAATTTCATATTTGCTTGACGTACTTCCTCATCATGACCCAGACCGATGTAAAAACCCCTGCGTGGAGCGTAGCCTTTAATCAGTAAGTACTCCAGCGCTTGAAGTATTCCCTAGAATAAAACAAGCTCCAGTTTAGCCTGCATGTATTTATGAGAACATAATTCAACTCCATCTGACAGCAAGCATATTCTCCTACCATTACAGGGCTCTTGTCATCTATAGTCCCTCTGCCATAGATGAATCCATCCATCTCTTTGGCAGAAAATGGTGGGGCCTCCCACCCATCGGACTCAGTGGCAGGTACTACATCAATGTGGGCCAGCAGCAGGTATGGCACCAAGTCAGGCTGTGATCCTTGCACCCAAAACAGGTGGCTGTAATTAGCCACCACCTCATGTCGAACCAAGCTTGAGGAGAAAACTGTGGGGAAAGCTGACAAAGAGAGATGAGGACATCTTTAATGTGGGGATATGTCATTTCTTCTTGTGGAGTAATTACTTTAAAGCGGGAGTGTCCAAAGTCGGTACTCGAGGGCTTCTGTCCTGCAGGTTTTCGATCTATCCCTGTTCCAACACATCTGGCTTCCATTAAATGGATCCAACAGCAAATGAAGTTCTGCACAATGAGTGATTCGTTTAATTCAGGTCTGTTGGAGCAGGGATACATGGAAAACCTTGAGGACTGTGGCCCTTGAGGACCAGAACTGGACCGGAGTTATTCCTATATAAAAGCTCAGTTTAAAACCCTCAGCCATCAACATACTTTAGTTCATATTGAACAACAACCACAAATATTGTTTGATGCATTCTGTTTCATTTTGTTATAATTTAAATGATTACTTACCTAGAAAGTAACTAGTTGTCTCTCCGGCCAATAAAAGGGTGACGTTAACATTCTTCTTATTATCTTATTATTCTTATCAAATTCTTTCAATTTTCCTCCTTGCTTTACAGGATAATACCCTCATCCTTTCGTTTTTTTACTGAATCAGTCATGGTGTACATTAGTGAATAAATAAATAAATAAATGCCAATGTATTAATATTCAGTAGCTGCCACGTGGTACAGTGCTGTTAAGTAAAATGCATCTGTCACGTGATGCTCCAGGCTGGAAAAACAAAACAAAACATTCTCGTGAAGTGCATTTTATGCACCATGGCACCCTACAAGGGGCCACGATGATGATTCTGGAAATGCCCATTAAGAACATCAGTGTGACACCCAGCAGGTCAGATGCTTATATATTATTGCTCTAAATAAGACTGATGAACACCACTGCACACCGACAATAATGCTTCTTCCTCTACAATGCTCTTGAATTTGCAAGGTGGTGTGAAGGGCATTTCCTTCATCTAAAAAAGCACTTTGTGATCCCCACAGCTTTTGGGCCAAAGCTGTCTTCTGCAGTCCTCCAGGACTTAGGATTTTGCCAAGAAATTATGATTTAATGACACCAAATCATAGGATGCACCTATTACATCATGAAATCGCTAAGAAAAGGGCCCCGATCATTCAATGAAATAGCTTATCAGTGAATTGTAGAACTACTTTTGAGCCTCTAAGAGCACAGACTGGGTTAGAACAGCTGAAACTGCTGAATGGTTCAAATATTTTACTTAAATCCCTTAATTAAACCCAAAAGTCAGCGTCTGCATCATGTAGCTTGCTCAATTTCATTTGCATGGTGTACAGCCCAGGCCAGATTATCCAATGGACATAATGGGCGCAGGCCCAGGGGCCCATGCACACTTGGGGGCCATGTAGGGCATACACCAGCAGTATGAAACAAAATGTACATAAAAGCCACATAGTTACACAACAGTGTCTAGTGTATTGCTATTGATACCACCGGCTGAAAGATGTTTAAAAGATTGTTTCAGTGTATCTGTAATGACTTCCACAGTAGCTACTGAGGCGACGACTGGGTCCGGTCTATTTATTTGACGTGCTGTTGGTGGTTCCCAAATGACGCACATAGGTCACAGATTTTGTGGATTTGTTTATTGGAAGCTGTTACATGAACTGCCTGATGATCGGATTTGATGTAATTTCACCAGTATAATATGACAGTGTGAGACGTCAAATGTGCATCTACTTAGAGCGGTCAACAAAAATTACAGCTTCCCAGCCCTCTTCTCCAGCAAAAACCCGAGTGACTGGCTGACAGTGCCCTTTTAACTCCTCAGCGCTATACTGATCCACATCCACGTGACCCCAATTTATATCACCATGACAACAATATAACACCAACCATCCAGTGATAATTCCCCACATAAACTACATTTATGGCTCCTACAGTATCGTTCACAATTTTCACACGGTTGCGGTAGGGAAGGGGGCCCCTGGAGCACTCTGGACCCAAGGGCCTGTGCATTTTTAATCCGGCCCTGTGTACAGCACATTGCAAAATTAAAATTTTGTGACTTTTTTTCCATACTACAAATGGAAACATAAATGTAGTCGCCAATAACACATTTATAACATGCTAATTAAATGGAATAAAACTGCTGCGGCTCCGTTGTTTAGTTTACCAAAACTCCGGGATATTTAAGGGATTGTCATTTAAATGAGAATCAAGTCACATGACAGACTGAACCCTGCTCTTTGACAAAAGGTTGCAGCTTTAACAGACAGCTAATGTTAGCCTGGTTTGCAGCTAACTGGATGTAAACAAGGTTAGCATCTCGTTAGGAAACACTTTCCAGTTAGCTGTGAATGACAGTCTGAATGTGATCATGGCTTGGAAGGCGCGCACCTTACTGTGCACAGACAACACACGCTACATATAGATTTCTATGGGTGGAAACTTGAGGTTTTACCTTTCTGGAGGAGCTTGTGAAAAGCACGCAAGGCTGTGGTGTTGCTCTCCGTCTCGGAGAATGAAACCGTGGGAATCCTGATGGCTTCTACACGCACGAGAGGAAACATGTTTGTTACTGGTGACAGGGGATCTCCATTTCATTTAGCCAGCATGTAGTTTCCATCCAGTTAGCCTAGCTTTTAAAGTGAGATTACCTCTGAAATTTGCAAGCAGCTCCTCTCTCTGATGTCGGTCTATGACAAGCGAAATGTTGTTGGTTTTCTCCCAGTGCGCGAGCTTCAGCCCCACATTCACGTCCAGTGAAAGAGTCCTGATGGATGCTACAGTCAATAAAACCAAGACTGTAAGAAATAAAGTGCTGATGAAAAACTTTATGAACTTAAAAGCTTTGGTCGTGGAGTCTGTCATCGTAAAGCGCGTGCAGTGGCAGCGGAACTGGTCGGCCCACTGTGCACACTGGTTTGGCTGTTGAACAAGAGCCACCTGCTGGATTGAAAAGTGGATACTAAATGTGCAAAAAGCTTTCATTTTCCTGCTAATGTTTTTAAGTTATGCGTCATTTCTTGCAGGAAAAATGCTAAATACTTTGAAGGGATGATTTTAAACAATCTTTATAACTTCCACTTGATTTAGCATTTAATTTATTTAATTTGCAATTAATCAAGTTAACATAATATGCAACAAAACATTGAAACATTTTAAGTATTAAAAACGTACAAGTAATGTGATACAAATTCAACACATAAAAGTATTTCATCATTTGGTTGAGAAGGTTTTTTTCATTTTGAGGAAATCTCTCCAATATTATCTTTGTCTTTCAGCAAATGCGTTTCAATAACACACTGACATCAACTTCATATACAAAGAAAAGTAATACAGGACTTTGAGGATAGTGTACATGCAGGCAGACAAATACAGATAACATTTTCCCTGGAAATTTCTCAGAATAGGGTTGCCATGACTTGTACGACCACATAAACATTCCTCAAATCGCTACACAGACATTATTTGTAAATAAAATCAAATTAATCTTGTCCAGAGACTGACTGTGTGTCCTGTGTCATAACCTGAGGTAAAACCCCTTCCTCACTGTCTGACCACTGGTTAAAGCTGTCCAACAAGGCCAAAACAGAGCTGCTGTCTTCAACATTCACATAAATGAAGTAAAGAATGAACGCCAACGCGATGAAGACCAAAATCTGTATCTGGATAGGAACAAGATGGCGCTCCACTTCTCGTCTCTCTAGGGTCATGGGGCTGACAGGAGTGTCTGGGTACGCATACTGGATGGGCCTCTGTGCCGCGCCTTTGATGGGCCTCCGAGACGTGGCGCTGAAATACAGAGGAGTAAATATGAGTCAATAACTCAAAAACAGTTCTGTTGTATTAAACAAGATTTCAAATACCTCGTTCTTCACAAGTTTCACAAATTTAACATAAGCTGCGAGGAGTTTTCAGTTCTGACAGTGTTGGTGTGATACTTACTAGATCCCTGTGGGAGTGGTTTTGGTGTCTGGGATAAAATCCTTTAAAATACCTTTCACAGGTTCTGGAGGAAGCTGGAAAACACAGGGGAAAAAAAACTGTCAAAGATGACCAGAGAAAAAAAGACAAACAGCCAAGTTCCTGAGACAGAAGCCCAGCAAAAAGACAAAAGGGTTACTGGTGGAGAAGAAATCCCAGATCCTGCCCCACTGTGCTCTGTGGAGGGGTTTTCAGTTACATAAATCACTGGTTCTCAAACTGGGAGTCTGGACCTCCTTGGAGTTCACCAGATAATTGTAAAAAGAAAAAACTTATTAGCCTACAACTATCAAATAAACTTCAGATTTTTACCAGGGCTGTAAAAATTAAACCATTAAAGCAGAAAGAAAATCTGTGAAATGAGCACTTTAATATTTAGCACATTAATGCATAAACTAAGTTAGCACTTATGCAATATTAAAAATGTTAATTTGATATTACTCCAGCAAAAGAAGCCAGTTTTGGTGCCTTGTCACAGTGGTGAAAAACATCTTTATTCACAAAAAGCCTTACATTTAGAGGATGGCTTCAGCATGAGCCATGTGATAAATCACACAATCCCTCAATCATCGCATGGGGGTAAAGGGCGTGAACACCAATGTACGGAGGAGGTTTGAAAACCACTGACCTAAATAATGAAGCTAAGGGATGTAAGAAAGGCTATTTAAAAATCAGCATCGGCGGCAGGATTTAGCTTCCCAAAGTAAAAATCTTCACGTAAAAGTTACTATCTTAATGCTAATGGTAACGATAGCAGTGAAAATCTTTTGAACTATAGTTTGTTTTTTTGTAGGGACAGATATAGACTTGGTGGGGGGCAGTTTTATATGGATTTGTCTGACAGAAGTGATCAAATTTAAATTTTAAAAAATCTTCACAATACTTTCAAGGCATAGTGGTTAATAGAAAATTATTTCCCTTTTAAAAGTTGGAGGAACACACCAAATACACTGCATGTTGAATGTTCTGCATGTTCAAACTGGCACATTTCCTTCCCACAGCAATGATTCATATTTAATACAGGATGATTTTAGGCATTCATGCATGATGTGCAATCAGTTAGCTCTAAAATTTCAATGTTTACTTTCTTTAAATTATTATAGTAGACCTAGTCAGGTATATATATCTACCATTATTCTGTTAATTACCCTTTATATACAAAACAGATCCTGAAAAGTGCTTGCAATGCAAGCCCTGACATTATGCATCCTTATGATACTCTGTTTCTGAATATTAAAGTCATACTTTTGAGTCACAGAAAAATATGCAGAAAAGCATTTTAATTTTTAGAGGAAAAAAAAAAAGTAAATCCTGAAACTATTAAATTTTGAAATGTTTCTGTATCTTAGTTTGCACAACAGATTTGCTTCCATATTCTGTAACTAAATCATCTTTATCAAAAGTGTTGCTTAATAATATACAGCACATATAAGGAAGACTGTTGTCCAATGCTTTTACAACCTGGGAAGTTTGGTGTGATAACAGTTCATAGATGAAAAATACATCTCAAAATTTCAGATTTTTTTTTTTTTTTTTTTTAAAATAAAGGACTATTCTTTGGAAGAACATGTTTGCTTGTTTGTTTTTCAAAATCATACTAAATTTGATCATTTATATTTTTGATATCTAGACAGCATCTGACATTACCCCTCTGTCAGGTCTGCATGCAGTTTGTACACTAAGGACAGTTTTCCCCCCTTCAGATGATGCATTTTGAGAGTTCTGAATGTGTGAAGCATGCACAGCCGCAACCACAACCTCCCCATAGAGTGACATTAGAACAAAAAGAAAGAATATGAATAAATATGCCTTCATTCCCCATCTTGGGGGGGAATCCTTAGAAGTGCAGTCCGGAGACTTGTCCACAGTTCTGTTCTCATCCACAATCTGCATGTCCGGCTAAGAAAATTACAAAAAAGATTATGGCTCTTTGAGCTCTGCATTCCTTCTCACATTATTGTGCTGGTTGAAGTGTGACTGAACAACCTGAGCACTACTGACCCCGTTGGACCGTGACCAATGTTTCAGTATATTGCTCTCTTCTGCGTCTGTGCAAGACGAGAGTGAGCTCCAGCTTTCCATCTGTTGTTTACAGCGAGAATGTGAGTCACCGCTCCATTACAGAATGTGCAAAGCAAAAAAGAAATTATGCATTTTAAATATGTGGAAGGTGGGTGTAACTTTCCTGCTCAACCATTTGTGTGATGCTGAAGGCCTGAAGGGAAACTGGTGAGCAACTGTTGGTCACAACTGATTGAGATCCACTGGGGAGCTGCAAAGTTTAATATGAACACATTAAGAACAAACATAACAATGAGTCTATACACCAGTGAGACACCCATACCAAAACATGTCCCTGTGAAACATTAACTTTCATGATAATGGCTTAAAAAGGGACTTGAAAGATGAAGACAGCCTAAGCTAGGAATGCAGAGAATTTAAACCCTACAAGAGAACTTGAATAAAAGCCGCCTACCCCTGATCTTAATCCTGAGCGCTGACCTATAGAAGATGCTCTGCTAATTCCTGCAGGAATCTGTGTGCTGCGAGATCGAGTCTGCACTGATGATTTTAATGCATTCCTTGAATTCCACTTGGATGTATGTGTCCTGCTTTTCGAAGAACAAACACGCTAAAAAATAAATGAAAACATTTGAGTCCCCCTGAGACTTCAATTTTACCTTTTTTTTTTTTTCTTTTTTTTTTTTAAGCAAAAGATAAAAACTTGCAGCATTTACCAGCCTTGATGACAGTGAAAAGCATCGTGGGTAAGCAACGTCACCCCTCTGAAAACGTAACTCTACCTGTAAAAAGTAAAACAACTGGCAACATGTGTGCATTTATTTGTAGGGACTGAATCCACGTTGCTGTTGTGATCTAGGGCCACTAGATGGCAGCACAGGAAGGATTTCCTGGTAAAAAGCTTGGGGCTGAAAGGTTGACCAGAGGTTTAGGTCATTCTAGAAAAACAAAAAAAATAACAAATTTTTTTCTCACCTCAGTGCTCTGTTGCTGGATCTGCTCTGGTTCTTCAGCCGTCTCTTGCTGCTCCTGTTCTGAGTCTGTGCGAGCCAAGTCAAAATAAATAACTCGGTTATCTGAAACCAACCATAAATATTTTGATTTAAAAAAAAAAAAAAACAATTCTGGTCATACCAGCTTCTTTCTCCTCTTCATCTACACCTCCCTCCCCCTCCTCCTCCTCCTCCTCCTCCTCCTCCTCCTCTTCTTCTTCTTCTTCTTCTTCACTGTCTGAGTACAGCACAGCTTTGTGTTCTGCCCCATTTAATCCGTCATGTCCATCACACTGAAGCAGTTTCCTGAGCTTCTTCTCATACAAGGCCCTGGTGGAGGCTGGCATTTACAAATTCATGTCATCACATTTTTGTTCTTAGAACTAAACCTTAAAACTGAGAGGTCAAAACATTGGCTTTATAATCAACAGCACTTGACTGCTAACTGATAAAAATCATATTTTAATGTAAGAAAAAAAAAGTTTCATGAAAGAAAATAAATGTCAGTCTTACCTACTATTGGCCCAGCTTTAACCCCATGCTGGAGTAATGCAGCCTTAAGGTCATCATCGGTCAAACGTCTTGGGTCAGGCACCTCAGAATCTTGTGATTCCTTTTGTTTCTTCTTTAAAGGCATAAAAAAAAATATTTTAATGAACTTTGATTATTTTATGACAAAAGCTGCACAAATTTCCAAGTGGTATGGAAGGAAAATAAAACTGCAGGATGTGTCAAGATATCCAATCTGTTTTCATGGATACCCCGGTTGCAGAACAACAATACTAGTTCAAGAAAATAAGTTTATGGTTAATCACCTAATAAATATACTGGTATAGTAGATGTTAGTATCACATCCACTTGCAGTAGTGATGAGTATAAGGATGCACTCAACAAACTCATGTGATCTAAAACAAAACAGTATTGCCATGTAAGTTTTCATTTGCATTAACTTACAGTACTAGATGCAAAGTTAGCTTACGGTGACACATATTGGAAAGCCACCCTGGCTTTACATTTGGGGGAAAAAAGCAGCACTTATTATTGTTCAAAAATGAACCAGTGTTGTGGCTTTACATAACAGACAACTTAACAAAGAAGCAAAATTAAATTGTATCCTTGGGCACGTTGTTATTGACAGCCAGTCACAAAGACAGCTTTCTGTGTGTGTGTGTGTGTGTGTGTGTGTTATATGCTGCATGTCCATTTGTTTAAATAAAGTGCTGCACCAGTCTCTTTTTTTTTTCTTAGCTCTATACAAAGAACCAAATGGTTGCTCAAGTCTTTTGTACTGTATTGTCCATATAAGCTAAATAAGAAACCTGCTTATTTGTCTGTTGATAATATTACTGTTATTTCATAGCAGAAATCTTTTTCAAAGTTCTTTAAAACAAAATTATAATGAACGATAATGAATTCTCAACACCAAGTTGTAGTTTTTTGTTGTTGTTGTGGTTTTTTTTCCCCCCATTATTGAAATATTGACAAATTTAAAACTCCCAATGCATAGCTGCCAACCAAGAGCAACTCAGCTCATATATAAATGAATTAAATCAGCAGTAGTTTTAGTACACTCCTTTAGAAAACATAGTTCAGTCTTTCCTCCACATGGGAGGAACATGTTTCACACTTCAATTATTAGTTGAGCTCCTCTTGCTGGTCCAAATAACTGAGTGTGACAGGTGTGCTGCTCGCGTCTGTAACGACAGAAACGTCTCATGTAAATCTATACCAGCCATACAGCTGGTGGCTTACTGGTGGACCTCAAGCGTGCTACAACTGGAGGATTGTTTGGGGGGCAGTGACCCAGATCCCAACCCCACAAGTGCAGATGAACTAACACAAAACCATTATTCTGATCATTATTCTTCGTATGCACAAATAGTCTTGAAATGTTCAGTATTATTAATAAGCAGTGTATCCTACTAGGAAGAAACCAGTCTGTCTGACCTCGTTGACTCTTATTTTTAGAAAAGTACTCAAAGTTCACCAACATTAGATCTGTTGACTCACTTCCACATCTTGCACTGGATCCTCATCATCGCTGGAAAAATCCGCAGTGTTTTTGTGGTCGATGTGTTTCAGGTGCAGCTCCACATAAACCTCCTTCTTGCTCGCTGCAGGTGGCAGCTCCACATTGTGAGCAACTAAATCTGACTTGAGGCGAGTTTTAGAGAGCTGAGCCGGGTCTTCCACAAATGGCATGTCACAAAGAAGAGGAGTGCAAAAAGCTATCCTTAAAGTTTTGTGTCTTTGAAGAAGTCACGTGCACCAGGCTGAGCTGCTCGGAAGAAACCCACAGCCTGGTCCCAAAGTCTGAATCACAGACCGTCACAGACTGCATTGAGAACAGCTGCGACTTGGGGCTTGATTGACAGCAAGTAAGCTAGCTTTACATACTGCTAACACTGTGTGTGTGTGTGTGTGTGTGTGTGTGTGTGTGTGTGTGTGTGTGTGTGTGTGTGTGTGTGTGTGTGTGTGTGTGTGTGTGTGCGTGTGTCTGTGTGTGTCTGTGTTTATATGATAGATAGATAGATAGATAGATAGATAGATAGATATCTATTAGGAGTGGGAAGTCAAATATTGGGTTGTTTTTTGTTTTTTGTTATTTTGTTTCACAATTTTAAAATAGCCTTTTTATTAAATAAATACCAAAACAAATCATGCAATTTTTGTCATTTTTATTGTTTTTGTTTTTTTTATCTGTCTATTTCTTGGGCATTATGGCAGCAGAATGATGGTCTGGCTATTCTGCTGTTTTTTCCTAATTGAAGTTACAAAAAATGATGAGCAAAAAAAGTTTTGCACTTCTTTTTGTTTGTTTTGTTTTTGTTTGTTTTTAGTCTACAATAATCAACAATATCGAAGAATTGTGAAAATCGCAATTTAAATCAAATCAGCATTGAAAAAATCGGAATCGAATTAAATTGGGACAAAACCATTTTGTCACATTGTTTTTTGTTTGTTTGTTTGTCAGTTTGTTTTTGTTATGTTTTGCAACTTTTCTATTGCATTGAAACATCTGGGCCACCATAGACGTCTACCTTATTCAATTAATGGTATGAAATCTAATTATCAGCCAATGTTAGCAAACTAACATGCAACTTCTGCTAGTTATTCAGCAGATAAAATACAGGGTTAAAGGCTGAAAAGGAGTGTGAAGTGGATTTATAATATAGAATTGCTTATTTTTTGTCCAAGATAACTTTTATTTTCATTCGGAAGTCTGCACTTTCATCCCTGAATCATGACTTCATTGAACTGATTCAAGGAATTGAATATGTCTTCTATTATTTTAAGAGAAATTCATTTTGCACAGTTGCATTTATTTTTTGTAATATCTATTGTTAATGAGAGCCTTAAGTTTTTCTGCCAAGTCTAAGCTTTTTAGGGAGTTTAGTTTTGTCCTTTACCAGTGAAAGCGAGGGTGCAGGCAAGTGTGAGTCTGTTTCCATGCTGAGTGACCCCAAAAGCCCCTCAATTTGCATAATAGTCTTTGATGTGATTTTTTTTTTTTTTTTTTTTTTAAATACTCCACATTAACAAGTTGGTAGGGTATTGCACATTAAAAAAAAAACAATTCCTCCAGTTTTTCAAGTGTAAATTCCTCCAACCAAACCACAGCAGTGAAACAGTGGTATGTACCTTTAATGTCCAGATGTAACCCAGGCTGTTGGTACGGTCGTATTTCTGGTATATGTTGCTGCATTTTTACTATTGTGATGTATCCTCTTAATATCATCTGGAAGCTGCAGATGGTTCCCTCTTGTCCTCTGTAAACAAACGAAGAACAAAACATAAAAGTTGTAAGCCTGTTTACACCCACCTGAGATACTGGATAGGGTCACATTGATCCAGCTGACATGCCCTTGCTGTTTCTCAAACACTGCTGGGGAAAAAGTCCTGAAACATCCAGAAAGTTTAATATTTCTTAACTTAACTTAAGCCTTCATATACTTAGGAAGAGTGTATGTTAAGCTTACATGCAGCTAAGATCATTATTAAAACTGAAAAACAGCATAACATTTTATAGGCAAAACTGCAATAGTCAGTTAAATTCAGCTGAGGTCATAATTGTAATTTAATCCTGATTTTTTGTATTTATTTTATTTGCAGGGTTCTTAATCGTCCAATGGCTTCAAAAAGAGCAAGATAAATCAACTAAATTAGATGAATAAAAAGTCTCATTTTCACCATCCTACGATTTCACACCACAGTTTAACACAGAAATTATATATAGTATCTGTTATACCCCAGAAAGCAACTGGTAAAAGTAAGATGACATGAGGGTAATTAAAATATTATAATTCAGCGTGTTTTTGATCATGGTCAATTTTTAGATAAAACTCAGTGAGAAGGCTTTTTACCTAATGTGATTCAGCAGTGATGCATTAAATCATTAAATCTGCATAATCGAGGTATTGATTAATAACGCAACAATGTGGAGAAGTCAACAGTGCAAACATCCCCCAGCTTGTATAAACCACTTGCACCAAAAGCACAGATGAAACTATCAGATCAGTGATTATTCCTGTGTCCCAGTGCATAGTGGTGTGCATTCAGACCTCCACCAGTGCACCACATAATGATCATTTTAAGATGATATTTAACTGAATCCTTGTAATTTCAGGATGAAATAGACTGGCTCTAATAATGAGGCTCAGTTAATCAAATTAAGCTCAGGCTATGCTCTGAGTGATCAAAATCTGTATGCCGTTTACTGCTCTGCCTTCAGGCTCACGCTGCAGAGCCTGAAAAATTACTGGTCACACATTTATTTAATCATTACTTGGTTGCTGGTGCAAACAACTGTTACACTGTTGAAAAACTGTAAGTGCTAAATTCTTCACAGCCTTAAATGTGATGTGGATTAATTTGTTGGTTTGTGTTTACTCAATAGATTGATTGTGTGTGTTGTTGTCACCATTTCTCACTTTTTCTTATTAAATTAAATCACCCATATGGGAGCTTGGTAAAGCAAACCTGAATGCCAGTTAATGCTATTCAGCACATCCAAAAATGAAGCAAAAGTGGATCTGCTTGAACAACAGATGGGTTGCTTTAATTCTTTGCAAATCATGCTGAACAGCTCCAACAATCACTCTCATGCTGATCTGTGAATGCAAACAAGGAATGACAAGACAGCAGGTGTTTATATCACATCGCTGAGAAAACAGACTTGATCACCTGCGGAGTTGTTTACCGCTATGTGTTTCCTTCAGTTTCAATCAACATACTGTTGTGTGAGAAAAATAGAAAGAAAAAAAAAACTTTTGTTTATGGCTGGTATTAAATAACCTTAATGGAATATATAGCTGTGAACGTGTTCTATGAGTTAGAAAATATCACTGGCAGAAGAGGATCCACATCCACACAGTGAACCTTGTTCAACATTTTTTCTGACTTTTTAAAAAAAAAAAAAAATTAAAAATGACTTTTGAAAAAGACTTAAATTTTATTTTCCAAAGAACCGAAATGGTCTAATATGACTGCATCTGAGTTCAAAGCCAAGAGATATTCAGCAGAGACTTTTACGGTCAGAAAGCTAAAGGCTCATTGAATCCTTTAGAAATGTATTCAGCAGGGATGGAGAATGAGCCATGAAAACTCACTCTGATGCACTTTATACAAGTGCCATGATGGTTTGGTGGGCTTAAGTCCAAACCTACCCAGTACAATTACAGACTGAATGCCATAAAAATAAAATGTGCAAAAACTGCTAATGAAAACAATCCCTTCTAAATCTGTGTAAAAATAGACACGTTTAATCTGTGCCAATGTATGTGTAAAGCATCTTAAAGCTGTGACTCATTAACTCAGTGTTGTGAATTTAGTTTAAAAAATCCATGATGGATACTAAATACCCTCTACATTTATGTATTATAGTACTGCAATAGATTTTTAAGGAAATAAATCTTCGTATTTCTTCTTTTTCTCGTCATTGAAACATACTGAATCCAAATGAAAGGCTAGTGACAGACCACATGGCGACTTTCAAAGTGCTTTTGCTTTGAGAGCTGTAAGTGAAGTTTTTGGGTTTTGGGGGGGGTTATTTGCTTTCAGCTGTAAGTGTGATTCATTTCTTTTCCCATTAAAACAGTCAGCGAGGCTCCATACCCTGCTGTATGGCAACAGCAAATAAGGATGTGCATTTGGTCCACATAAACCTCATGGTAAACGCTTGTACCAGCAGCAGTAGCATTCAGGTTTATTAGACTTAGAGTTTAATACTACCTCGTCAAGGTTAATTAACCTGGCTGGAAGTAGACGCATGTCATTTCCTGAGGCAGTGGTGTGAAAAGAGTCTCCCATTGTCATTATAAACCATGGAGTGATTAACAGGGTGAAAAAATACTCAATTCCCTCTACTAAAAATGGCATATGGCAAAAAAATCTCCTCTAATTATTCAATGAAAAGCGTCTCGAAGGAGTCTTGACTTGGAACACTTATCTTCCCAGCGGTTCTGTGATAAAGATGCTATTGGCTTTGTCATTTGTAATTACACAAGATTCTGTATGTGACAGATGCTACAACAGCTGAGTTCATACAAATAAGTGAGTAACTTTAATATAATATTTGCAAATGATAAAAAATCAAATTCAAGAATCTTTACAGATGAAATAACGTTTCAGCCTTCTGGCAGATCTTCAGCCGATTGTCCACTGTGTATCCAATGGCTTTAAACCCTACATGACGTGTTAGAAAAAACTCACATAGGAATAGAAAGCCATAGGACGCATATGTGGTTTGATTTGGAAGGCAGTAGTACAAAATTGTGAGCTCAGATGCAGTTAGAAAATCAGGCATTTTAAGGCTGAGAGCTTGAAAACAACAAGGAAAAACAAGGGCAGGTTGGAGACAGCATTTAGGATTTAGAACTTCGCATCTGCATGAATAATTAACCAAAGAAACTGGATGTATTCATCTCAGGCCCAGAGGACTAAAGTGAGACTGTCTTACAAGTCTTTAAGCAGTGAAGATTGTGTTTTTTACAGCACAGACTCACACAATCTGACCTATTCTGGGTGTCTGAATCTTACAGCAACATCCCTCAAGCTATTCAGCTCCTGAGGGGGCTTGTGGGAAAATCTTTGATTAAAAATGCGGTTTTAAATCATTGTCTACGGGGAAAAGGTGCAATGTTAATCAAAAGGATTTTGTTTCCAAGTTCAAAACACATTACGTAAACTCTTTCTATATTCTGTGTACCCACCCCCCCCTACACACACACACACCTCCATTTGACTTCCTTAAGCACAAAGGAGATCATTACTCCCGTCTTTCAGTTCAACCACTGAGCCCAGAAAGCTGAGCCATTTTTGTTATACCGCAAATCATTTCCACAAATAGGAAGTGAAGGTTTCTATGTAGCTGTAACTCTTCCTGCTAACTGTGTATGATTCTTCTACACAGACATGGCCAAAATACCATCCCCATTCTTATTTAATCTGAACTGCACCAAACAGATATACAAACTTGGACTGATTCAGGATTTTCCTACACTCAGAACCCAAAGTCCATTAACAGGTCGTTACAACTAGCCGTTAAAAAGGCTTTGAGCCATTTTCAACCCCTCAGCGAGTGGACACTCAGCACTCAGAGATATGCAGGCCAAATCTGCTCACCCAGATGTCTGGCCAGAAAACAGTAGCCTTTATAAAAATCATGAAAAAAAATCTTGTGGATGGAGAGGAAACAGGCTCGTATGGAGGACAGAGGAGGCATTTGTTGACATTGTATCAAGTGCAAGGCTGAGGTATTTGAGGCTCAGAGAGGCCAGGTATTTGTCAGTCAGTGTTTCTTGTGCTTCTGCTGTCTCCAACTCAAACAACAAAAGCTCCATTGAGCGCACCCCCACCTCCCCTTTTTTTTTTTTTTTTTCTCTGAACATGCACACAAAGCTTCCTGTACTAGGCTGCAACTGTCCAGTACTGAGAGAGCCACACATAGCCGTCTTTTTATGCACCTGTTCGAGTTGTTTTAGCATTACAGAAATGG
This sequence comes from Telmatherina bonti, assembly GCF_933228915.1. Classification (NCBI taxonomy): domain Eukaryota; kingdom Metazoa; phylum Chordata; class Actinopteri; order Atheriniformes; family Telmatherinidae; genus Telmatherina; species Telmatherina bonti. Next base: position 30,775,612 of record NC_136622.1, read on the forward strand.
TCTCCTTTACTTTACCCTATCTATATATCGTTTTATGTCTACATCTCCAATAGTTCTAAGATGTCTGAACTTCGTCATGAGACATTTTAACTTTTACAGTGAAGTGCAGTGTTTCAAGGTTGTCAGCTTGTCTAGAAACAACTATTTACACACTTTGATCAGTATCTCATTGGGCTCATATGTGCTGGAAATTCTCATGACCTTTGTGCACTGTTCATTTACAGAATGGGTCAAAAAGTGTTTTCTCAATCAGCCTATTCCAGGTTCATAGAAGACCACTATCACTGAGCTTGAGGGACCTTGTGCTCATGCATGTCTAAGCATAAATTAGTAAAGCCTCTGTGTCAGACTGTGTCCAGACAAGAAGGTGAATCTCAGCCACAGGCAGGATTAGCTGTAATCCCTAAACATCGTACACGGTTCTTCTCAGCTGGGAGCCAACTCAGGCAATCATCAGTCGCCAGATGTTTCCAAAGGCTCTAGATTACATTAAATACATTCCATTGTTCTTCTAGCTGTTCCTGTAAAGGTGTGCAAATGCTTTGCATTTTCTTCTTGAAAAACAGGGATGCTGATACATAAATATAAAGCCAGTTATGAACAATATCGTGCTGAGACGCAGATTTAGACTTGCAAGTACAAGATCAACGGTGGCACCTTTTATTTTTTAATTAAGGGAAACTTCCTTGTTTTAATGAATTTAAAAACACACCTTTTACTGGCAGACTAGACAACCAAAAAACACATTGAAATAATGCACACAACACCTGAAAGCCAGAGAGCATCACTCAAGCTGCTTCCTATCCTGACTGTCTGTGTCAGTGAGAACAAACAGATATCTTGACAAGCGCGGTCTCCACTTCAGAAAGTAACGGTGACATGCATTTAATGCCAGCTGCATTCCTGTGCTATAAATCTGCCTCTTACCTCCTTCTCCCCTCTCTTGCGTCCCTCGCTGCTGGACCGAGTATGGCATCCTCTCAGCCAAATACTGTATAGACAATGGGTAGTGGGGGGGGGGGGGGGGGGGGGGGGGGGGGGGGGGGGGGAGGTTTTACTATGTGAGCAAGGAGCAAATGTGGGGAGACAGAGAGAGTAAAAGCAGAATGAGAACTGAGGAGAGAGAGAATGTGAGAGGGGGGAAATGGGCTCAGGAGGGAGATCTCTCACTCACAATACTCTCAAAACATGAATCTGACGAAACGTTACATGAATTGCAATTTCAGTCCCCCGCCCTCCCCCCTTTCTCTCTCTCCCGTCTCAGATGCAGTGTCAGAGAAATCGGCAACCAGAAAATCCCTCTTCACGTGGGAAATGTAAGGAAAAACAAGAGACTGTGAAAGAATGGGTCCTGGTTTTAAACAAGCCCCTTTCTTTGGCTTTCTTTGAATGAGTTCTTAAGATTCCAGGTTGGCAGAGTGCCCATGGGTCCTGGATGGAAAAGGATAAAAGAGGGACTGCGTTAGGGGGGCTGTCTATTGTGTTTGTTCCCTTCCTTTCAGTCTTGGCACTCCAGTTGATCTCTGCAGCCAGTTGCTGAATATTCCAGTCAGTTTTCCCTCAGTTGTACATACAGAAACCCATTTTTATCAGGATGTTCTGCTTGTCTCCTACAGACCAGACAAACTTTGTCCTCCTATATTCGCGGTATAGACATTTAGTGAGATTTCAATGCTTCTGACCAGCCGTGATCTGAGGAACTACACACTTTTAAGAGTTTCTTGTTCTTTGTTTGGGCCTCTTTTCTCCCTTCTTTGTCCTCCTTACTGTCCATCACGAGTGAAGGGAGGCTGCTGTTTTGCCTGGTGCATCTGAGCTGAAGACAGCAGGTGTTGCTGCCCCTTTTTGAGCCACATTCACTCCCACCTTTCTCCCCCTCCATCCGTTTCTTTCACTAAAACACCCTTCTCTCCTTGTCCGCGTGAGGCTGGGGCTCTTAATGGAAGAATAAGATACTGTAATATAAGGGAAGTCCGAAACCCACCCAGAATAAAGATCTGGTTTACTTTAAAGAGTCATGTCACCTTGGCCTGGTTAGAACGGCTGATGATAGAAGCAGTTATGTAAACACTGTAAAGAACTAATGCAACTGTATCTCTGGTCAATTACGTCTTTGCTCGCTGCTGCTTCTGCTGCATCAATGCTGCAAGAGAAGCCCTTTTTTTCCCCCCTCACAGTCCACCCCCTCCTCCTCTTCCTCCTCCTCCTTCTCCACAAACCCTTCCCATACCCTCTCTGTCTTCCTCCTGCTTTGCCTCAAATAGACACACAGGCTTGGTTCATTACTATTCACCAGGTTTCACTAAGGCACGCATCATTGCACTGCTCTCTACAACTGTGTCGGAAGAGGTGGGGGAGAGGAGGACGGGGAGAAAAAGGCAAATGCAAGAGACGTTTTATGATAGAAAATCATAAATCATTGCGTTTTCTGTATCTGGATGTGTGTACAAACATATACTACCAGACAGTTGCACACTTGACTGCTTCTCTCTTCTTCTGATAGAAAAGGCTTCGGGGGAAGAAAGCTGTTTCAGTTCTTCATAAAAAAAAATCTATTAGCCTGTGTGTATTTTTGCCTTTCATTAAATCTATTGGGGTTGCAGACTCTATCCCAGCATTCAAATTATTATCTATTCTGATGTACTGACAAAGCATGTCATCCATGAAAATAGCCACAATGCTTCATTTCTTGCTCCTGTGTTGGCTCTAGATCACTCTGTCATCTCCATTTCTGCTAAATTACTTCACTGTGGAGATAATCCTTTTATTATGATGCTCTTTTTCTTAATAGTCAGCTGTCTTCCTGAATTACAACCACAGAGTAAACATAGTAAGAAAAAATGTACTGTGCTGTTCTGTGTTAATTTACAATAAATCTGAAGCAATTAGTTAACTCGTGAACATCAACAAAAGTTTATTTAATGGAATTTAAATTTGATTGAAATATGCTGGCCTGATATTAGAATGTTAGTCGTGGTATTTGACGAGGTGTTTATAATAAGGCAAGGCAAGTTTATTTGTATAGCACCTTTCACGTACAAGACAATTCAAAGTGCTTCACATGAAACATTAAAAGCATTACAGAAAAAAGAGCATAAAAGTATATATATAGCAAAATCACAATAATATCGTGAATTATATTAAAATAATTAAAAGTAGAATTAATTAAAAGTTACTGTGCAGATGTCATTCATAGGCACATGAGAAAAGAAATGTTTTTAACCTGGATTTAAAAGTTTCTACATTTGGTTTCTACATTAGTAATAATAAAACTTATTAGTAATAGAATCTTTATTTGTTAATTACCTGTACAAGAAATACTATGGGCTTGACATCATTGTTATTTATTTATTTACTTATTTGAGTAATAGGTAGGTAGACAATAAAAAAATGGGTTTGACAAAGCGAGGGTGGCTGTACTGAGGAGCTGTAGCCTCTGTTTATGAGATGGCTGCTGAGATGAGGTAGACATCACCCCACGCAAAAGTTTAGTTGCAACAAAACTTGTCATTATTCATCATCGTTCCGTGTCGTGTTCGTGCACTGAAAGGGCAGCAATTTTTGTGACAGTTTTGAAAGCGAGTTTCCATCATGCTGGCAGAACCGTGATAAGCTAGCTTCATCCCACGTAATGTGCATTTGACTTTGTAATCCATTTAATGAAATACTGCTCTGGTCTGCTGCTTTCGCCGGAGGTCCAAACTCTGGCAGAAATAACTTTCCTTCTTTCTGCTTCCGGATAGTGAAGGTGATTCTGCTGGTGAAGGTGAAGTAAATAATAGTTCCCAGCTCAGATCATTGTTCCTTCAAGTTTAAATTACAATGCAGTCATTGTTAAATGTAATTTGGAAGTACATACCGATTCACTCCTTTTTCTTTGTTATGAACATCATATTCCTGTAAGTAACAAGATGTTGACTTGACTAAAAACAATAACACATACGTTTTGCTTTTGACTCATTTTGATGGCATGCTGACAATCATCATACACATTCCTGTATCGTATTAAGGCTGAAAATGTGCACTTGACAACTTTTTCTTTTATTTTCAAACACATCAAAAACCAACATCAGGCTGACTTTTACAGTCTGGAGAGAGCTCAGAGACGAGACAGGGTTCTGACCAGCGTACATGTAACATTTCCATATGTGATTGTATGGCCTGACACATTAGTGTCAATCCATCCATCCATCCATCCATCCATCCACCCATCCATCCATCCATCCACCCATTCATCCATCCATCATCCATCCACCCATCCATCCATCCATCCATCCACCCATCCATCCATCCATCCATCATCCATCCACCCATCCATCCATCCATCCACCCATTCATCCATCCATCCATCCACCCATTCATCCATCCATCCACCCACCCATCCATCCATCATCCATCCATCAATCCACCCACCCATCCATCCATCCATCCATCCATCATCCATCATCCATCCATCCATCCATCATCCATCCATCAATCCACCCACCCATCCATCCATCCATCCATCCATCAATCCACCCACCCATCCATCCATCCATCCATCCATCCATCCATCATCCATCATCCATCCATCCATCCATCCATCCATCATCCATCATCCATCCATCCATCCATCCATCCATCCATCCATCCATCCATCCATCCATCCATTCATCCAACTATACATCACAAACAAGCTTTCTCCTCAGTTTCACATGTGTAACTTACATACAAGCTTAACGTACAGGATGTAAATCTAAATAACACTTGAATCATGATTTCAGTTCTTGGCGTAACAGGATAAATACTCTGGCTGCTGCTTGTGCAAGTGTTTCTAATCCTTATCTCTCTGTGAGAGTATGAAATATCATATTTATTGAAAGGCATATATACAATAATGGTACATAATAAAGCGTTCCTACAGCAGATAAAGGTTTAGCTGCCACAATTCTAATTGTCATCAATGGCGTTGAGTGTATAGGTAGCTAATACAAGCATTATACTCCATTCATATGCAGGGCTGAGAGGGGAAATGATTCATAGAGGCTATCACTGTCAGCTGTAATGATGTTCTCTCTGAGTGAATATGCATCACTGGCTCAGAGGTTTCCACAAAGTCTGCTTCAGCTTTGGAACTCCCAGCTCTAATAATCAGGTGAGTACATCTTTTTTCACCAGTCAGGTTTCATCAATGAAACAAGATGGTCAGGAAGAGATCGTGTCTTAAGCTAGAATACATTCTTTTACAGCATTTACAACATGTCAGATGCTAATCTTCAAGTTTCCTGAGGGATGTCTCCACCTGTCATGTTGCATAAGCTTCTTCACACAAGGTCACAGTTTCAATAGTAGCTTACGATGTGGTGATATTTTGTGGTTTTTCTCCTTCAGCAGGAACCAGGTGTGATCTGCAGCTGTGCTTCAGATGTAACTGGTAAATCTGGGAAATACTAATGTCTTCGGAAAAGCATTAATGATCCAATAAAAAATAAACTTCAGTTCATAATTTTAAAGCCTGGATTATGGGAGAGAAAGTATTTTTGTTCCCTACAGAAGCCTAATGACACTGAAAACCAATTTGGATATATCCAGATGCAACTAAAGACATTCTTTCTCTTCAAGTTTCAAAATGAACTCCGGAGTCATATTAAAATAAATCCTTGTGCTTTAATTATTTCACTCTTTTCATACTGGCCATCTAGATCCCTTTCCCTACAGTGTAAGACAGCGTGGACTGAATTCACAGTCATGGTTCTGCACAAAATAACTTTTGTGATGTTTAAGTGAAGCTATCATCAGACTTAGTTGGTTTTCTTTAAAAATAATTTATTCCGTTGCAGTTGTACAGTAATATTGCAAGCAAACGTCCCTGGATCTTCCCCAGTCACTTATATGAGCACAAAGAATTCTCAGACCACAAAGGTCTTTGAAGATGACAACCTGAACACTTTTCCAAGTCAATGTCGCCCTTGTGGTTGCAGAAAGATCACAATCCTGCATTATTATTCATTACAGTCAAACGTTAATCGAACAACTCTTGATTGGACAAGATTGCAAATGTTTGCATGTCTTAAACAAAAGAAAATGCCAGGGCATGAGGTCAAATTTTCTTCATAATTAGTTTCATTTGTGCATTAAGTTAATCAGCACCCTCAACCTTTCTTTTACTGCCCTGTGTTTATTTTTTCATTACTTTAAAAGTAGTCTTCACCTATAAAATGTACTCAGTTCTCAGTTTTATAAAACTGATGTTTACTAAAAGTGATGTTCCAGTTTTCTCTGGATACCTGTTACAAGATCTTTTAATATATTTATAAGCTACAATAATTCTATGCATTAACTTCCTCAGCACACACCCTTGTGGAGTAGCTCTGTTTTGCCCTGCAGACACGTCTGTTTGCATGCCTCATATCTGTGCCTCTATTTTGGGCCTGAGGAGATGTGCAGGGGGTGCTCTACAGGGCATTTCCATCCAGAGCTACAGGGGCTGACTTGAAAAACGTGGATAGGTGACAGAAACATTTCTTATTGCTCCACAAGGAGCGTTTTTCATGTCTACATGACTAACCCCTTCACTTTGTTACTAATGGATGAGTTGCCTGCAGAGTTATTGACACTTTCTCTTTCTTGTGAATTTTAAAGCATTTCACTTTGCTTGGGAACAGTAGAGAGGGGGAAAAGAGGGACAGAAATAGCAATCATCTTAGGATTCCTGTCACATTGCCCTGCCTCTGCCTCAGGCATCTGATTGAGGACTGGATAAATGTCAGCATATGGAGATGAAATGCATCAAACTCAACAAAAGCTGCTGTGCTCCAAGATAGTTCGTGATTAAGAAATCTGATGATTCCTTCATTTATTCCTGTTAATCATTTTAAAAGCTGCTTTTATATTCAGTTTTCTATTAAACCAAACCTGAGTTAGATGTGAGTGTGCTTGGAGGCAACCCTTTTACACCATCTAGTGTCGGAGGAAAGAAAACACACAAACATTTGTCCAGTTGAAAGGTTGACCATCCCTCAGCAGAATAATGCAGTTTGATATTTAAAGTCTATGTTTACCATTGCCTGTTTAAAGACTACATTTTTGGAAGGCTCAACTAATAATAATGTCAAAATTAAAAATCCAGCCAACGTTAATATGAAATGTTCACAAGTGCACAATAGGTTTTTACAATTTCCCCTCCATATTATTTTGGAGGCAGTAATTGTACTTCACATGTAATTACATAATTACGAGATAATTTGTGGATTCACTATAAAGACATTATAGTGGACTGTCACTCTTAATATAGAGTAGAAGTTTATCCATAAATTATCCATCACGTTTACTTACTACAGCGTGATCATGACCCTTATTCTTAACTGAGTTTTAAAAAATCTTTTTACCTGTTTTAATTAATCTCACTGCCTTTTTAAGCTTGTGCTTCAAAACTGCATATTCATAATGATATGTGTTTAAGGTGTATCTGAAGAGTTTTAGAGTCATAGTAAAGGTAATATTTTGAAGTTTGTTTTTTTTTTTAAGATGTGTAAATATCAATGTATGTGTTACTGGTGAAGAATAAATGAAGATGACACAACACAAATAGCAAACATTTATTATGTTTTATTTTATTTAATCTTTAATGGACTTCTTAATGCTTCTTCTTCACCTGCTGTAATGTCTTTTTGATTGTAAAGCACTTTGGATTGTCTTGTACATAAATTTTGCTGTACAAATAAACTTGCTTTAACTTACCTAAAAACAAAAAAACACATTTATGTTTAATATGAGTATCCTTTAGGAATGATGTATCTGTAGCTAATCCTCTATCAAATCATTGTGCAATATGTGAACATTATCTATACAAAGGCCAACTCTGATGAAATGAAGCACAACAGAATTAGAAAGATTTAAGCAGACAATTCAGGTAAGATCTCCAAAATGACCATTTTGGCACAGTTTAGCACGTGTTCCCAGTTCTCCAACTGAGGGACATCAGATTTCAGCAGATTAAAACAACCTATTTAATCACCTGTTGATTTATGTGGTGAGACAATTTTGAAATAGAATAGACTGATTATTGTTATTTTTTAAGGAGTATGAGATTGAATTGGATTTGTATTCAGATTAGTGTTTTATAAATGCAGAAACAGTATATGTGGTGATGGTCAAGCAGAATAAAAAAGCATCCAAAGCCTTTCAGACATAAAGGTGGAAAGAGATTCATTACCTTTTCTCAATATAAAATTTAAGAATTTAGGGAATTCATTATCTGAGGTACAAGAAAACCATTAAAATGTTCAGATAATCATAAGAAATATACACTAAGGTAAAATTGAATTATTGTACTGGATAGTGAGGTTTTCAGCCCATAGGTCAGCCGTGTAGCAAACAGTCATCTGCTGGGCTGGAGAGAAGAGGAACGCACTGCTATTTTGTCAGGATATAGCTGAAAAATCAACATCTTTGATGGTGAGGATGGGTAAATTACAGATTTATGAAAGCATCATTCATGCTGAGCAGTGTTTACTGGCGTTTGGGCTCTCATATACCAAACCAATGCAATCAGCTGGGATAAGAAACCTCATGCTGGCTGTCCTGGAACATACAATTTTCTCCTGACAGCTCACCACTACAGAAGAGAATGTTATAAACCTATATGAAGGAAAACTGGAAGACCACATATATTTGAAAATTTAAAACAAAACAACATTTAAAAAAAAAACAAACAAAAAAAAAAAAAACACACAGCTTCATGTGTGTTGCAGTTTTTAGCAAAGCTGCTATCTCTTTAGTCACAGTTGTTAGATGCTGCTCTGTCTCTTCATATCATTCTGTTGTGACAACATTGCTTGTTTTGGACGAATGAAAATCCCAAATTAGAAGAGATCGTGTGTGACATCTTTGCTTATTTTTAATCACTGCCACCTCTTCGCTCTTGCATTCATTTTCCAATCAAGAGTGAGCTCTCTCACCTACCAATCAAACACTGATTGCACTTCAACAACGGTGATGTGGTGTGTGCACAGAAAATACAAGAGAGACAGACGTTCAGATAGGATCCAGATGTGCCTGCCACCTGATTGTCAGAGTGGTGTGTAAGTTGCAACTATTGCTGCTGTCCAAAAGAAGCTTTTTACAGGGAATCGCATTATGAATGTATAAGGACAGAATCCGTCTGCAGTGACGGAATGGGTGCCAAATTGGTCTGCCTGCAATTCAGAGCTGTCACTGACAAAAACACAGTGTGTAGCATAGATACAATACACTGAGATTAAGGAAATCCTGGACTGTTGCCGAGCTACATTTCTATTGCAGGTTTTGTGGGAAAGTAACTACAGAAATTGATCTTGAGTCTCATGTTATGAGATCAATTTCTGTCTCATAACATGCAGGTGCATCACAGTGGTAAACATCAACATCAAGTTAAAAATTATTCTTTTTTTTTTTTTTTTTTTTTTTTTTTTTTTTTTTACATGTTTCTTAGTTTCAAGATTTGATACACAGTCTCTGTAATATTTTTATCCTTAATGCCAAATGTATAACTGCTAAACAAGTTTCATCTTTCATACAGTGCATACATTATTTACTATGTGATACATATCTTCTCCTCCACAATAGATTTATTTATATTCTGCAGTTAAAGCTGATCTTAATGACTAATTCTTAAAAAAAAAAGTTCCCTCTGATGATTATGCATCGCCCATTATTTAAAAGAAAGGTTGAATTTATGTCCAATAAGAGGTTTAAATAAAAATGTGTGTCTTTTTTTATTTATTTCATATCTCAGACTTTGCATAGTTCTTGTAATCATTGGTAAATATTGCATTTTAATTTGTATTTACATTTAACATTCAATTCCAATCCAGTAGATGAAAACTGGGTCATTATATGTTTTAGCTCAAACACTGTTGTCCTATTTCAGTAACTAGAAATTACTGTTTATTTTTAACATTCCCTCACGGGTCTGTAAGACTATGCAAGTTGACAATTACCTGAAAAAGTCTTCATGAGTTGCTATGTCTCCTGAGGAGGAAGTGGATGTTAATGAATGCCTGTTGTACAAACACACATATTTTTCAGGGTTTAGAATATAACCAGCATGTGCAACTGTTAGCAAATCAGTTACACAGCTGTGGGCTTTGAATGTCTGAGTCTTAAAGATATCACGGTGCAGAGATGCAATCGCAGAGAAAAACAACGTATGCTTTGTAAAATTTGCTGAAATCAGTTCAGAGAGAAAAGATTTTCCTATTTAGAAAAGACATCTGACACATGTAGATAGGCATCGTCTTCCTGTGTTTGGAGGCAAATAAAATCTCTGCAGAAGGATAGATAAAACACCCGCAAATACCTTTCATGGAAAAATGATTTTCTGACAGCATTACATGTCAGCAAATGTGAAAAGATAGTGAGGTGAATAATGCACAGAACGTTTGTGTCGTCATAATGTAGAACACACAACACTGCCAGCCAACATGGCCATTTTAAAATGACTCAAATTTCCTTTTCCTTCACCAAAGGTTTTATATAAGAAGAAAATGGGCTTCAATGTAATTTCTTCTTTTTTTAACTGTTAGGATCTTGCCGTAAGCCCATATTTGCCCACAGCATCCAGACCTTCCTTTTTCATGCAATCATTAAAGGGATTAGGTATTAAGTCGTGTCTGTCATTCATCCTAAGGATGGTCCAGTTGCCTAATTCAGCACAGCACTCATCATTAGTCTTCATTGAATGTACTTATATCTCATAATGCTATTAAATCCAAAGAACCTTCAGATCTGAGTTTTCCAAGTATCTAAGTCATAAGGTGACCTTGAGATTTGAAACATTTGTTACAAATGTTTAAAATCACACCAAAGCATTTGTGAATGTTGGCATCCAAAATGACATAAAGTTGGACTGAAGACTTCAAAATCATGGATATATTCAAGAAAAAAATGTAAAAACTATGAGATTTCACAAAAACTACTTTTTTTTGTGAACTAAACTATATCTATGCTGATATGTAAATAGGTATAAATAAAAGAGTTTTCATTGCTCCCAGAGAAAAATCACCATGTGGTGTTGAGCTAACATGTTTATTGTATTCTCCATGAAATGTGAAGATTCACCAGTTCACCAGTCCTCTGTACTGGTTTGTAATCAATGCAAAACAGTACAGGTCTAAAACTTTTTTTTTTTTAAAAACAGTAAAAATGTTCAAATCTGGAGCTCATCTAATGCAACCTGAAGCGCCCTCCAAGAGTCAGAGGCTGTTTGCATCACAAAGTCAAAGATGTTTCCTTGGTAGGATAAGATCAGGCAAAACTTCATAAAATACTCTTAACAAGGCAGCATCAGGATTCCCAGATTATTTTACACCAAACACCAGTGCTATCTGTAAAACTGAAAGGCTGTTAGGTGATTTTAACTCACACACAATTTATCCAGGCAGTTGATCAACACAGAACACTATGGTGGCAGCAAATACAATGAAAACACAGGGAAAAGACATTTTTCATATTTTGCTATCTGCAATCTTTTTTTTCCATCTGCACCATTTTTGACACGTGCAAAGAATTTTGTGCATCTGAGAATGATCCACATCAGCATCCTTGAAGTCTCCCAGCATCACTGGAAAGAGTCATTTGGTGAGATTTTAAGATGAGGCATCTTAGAAACATAGCTCTTCTTTGAGAAGCACCTCGTCTCCTTGGAAAGCCTGATGCTAAAATGATACATTTACAGCAGGAATTTGCTCAGTTGCAGAAGTAAAATGGTTTTTATCTTTTCTTTGCAATTTTTCATTTTGAGAGAACTGCAGGCATTTAAATGTAACAGAAACAATTTCAATTGTCCTAAAACATTAAGAAAATTGCATCAGTAGCAGTACATCTTTTGGTGAGAGGTGAGTAGCTAGTACACCTGCATAGAATAATTTAATAATGATAACTGCTTATCAGATACATCCATTACATGTCATTTCTCACCTGAAAACCCCCAAAAGGCAAATAGGAAATCATAAAAGCAAGCCTTTAAAAAGTAAAACACTGGGTGACAATAAAAAAGCTACATTCTTCTTTCACTAAAACAGTAAAACTTACTAAAAAATGTTTGATAACCGGCAACAGTATCACAAAATTTCTGCATTTCATCCACAAAAGTACTAATTTTATGTGAAACCTGGGATGTATATGTTGACATTGTCATAGGTTAAGTGAAATTTGGTTTTGATGAAATGGGTGTAGAATTATAGTTACCAGGATCCCTCTCCATGAATATCTTGACTAAATATCTGACTAGGAAGTGTAGAAACACAAACAATTTACCATCAACCCTGCAGAACAGCCGTATTCACTGTAAATACAGTTATAAAGCAAAGTTAAACTATATTCATTTCTAATATTAAATTATTACTTATTATAAACTTATTAAATTCTCATGCAATATCCAATGCTTCCAAATAAGCGCCTCTGAGCTGTCCAGGTTTTAAAAGAAAAAGACAACCCGTACATGAGACATCTGTGTGTCACTGCTTCCTGGATGATACATTTACCATTAAAAAGTCTCAGAAATTCGTGACATACAAATCCTCACTTGTAGCATTTCACCAGACTCTTCTTCATTGTTAATTATTGACACAATTTGAATAGGGATATCATCGTTGGAAGGATTTTCATTTAACCCATTAACTCAGTTAAGCAATTCAAGGAGAAAGGTGCGAGAAGCTTTAAAAGCGCCTCAGAAACCCATCACACCAGAACAAGTGTCTGCAGATCCTTTCAGAGCTGCTTTCTTATTTTGCTGTTTTAATACATAACAGTTCAATCAAAAAGATATAAAAGCGTGCTTCCTTATAGAAGTACGTCTGTTTCTTTTGCTCAAGATGTTTGTAGATGAGCGGATTGTAACTCTTTTTAAACGGAATGCCCATCACACACTGACTTACTGGAGTGTTTTCTTTAGCTTTGGCCTTTGCATTGCTTTCCTTGGACCCGCAATTTTGGACTTGCAATGTCAAACAAACTCGACACTTAGTGAGATCACTTGGGTGTTTTTTGCCCAGCAGTTCTGCTTGTTGATTGGCAGCTCTGTTGGTGGCATTTTCAAAAGAACGTAAGTGTCATCCCTCCAAGGCGCAGGTGTTTTAGTGGCAAAGAGGTTGTCAACATTCTAACTTTTTGTGTCTCTGCTCTTTTGTTAAAGGTTGTTCAGCGCTCTTGCTGCCTTATTTGTCTCTGCTCTCATCATTTCTGTTGTTTTTGCCATCATCCCTGTGTGCAATAATGTCGTTGTGCTGGCCATTGCCATGGCTGTGTCTGGTTTGGCGATGGGTGTTATCGACACTATTGCCAACATCCAGCTGGTCACCATCTATCAAAAGGACTCTGCTGTTTTCTTACAGGTGAAAAAGGCTGTTGTAGTTCACCTTATCTGTTAAAATGCTAACATCAGCAAGTAAAAATGCTTTTGTTTCTTCTTTATTTAAATATTTTTTAAAAAAAGATGCTCAATAGGAGTGTTAAATCAGAAATGAATGATATACTGCAGTACTCAAAAAAAACTCCAGTAAAATAATGTCCCTGGCCTTTCTACACTTCTGCAGGCTCTGCACTTCTTTATTGGGTTCGGCGCCCTGGTGAGCCCACTGATTGCAGATCCTTTCCTTTCTGAGTCTGGCTGTGGGAATCACACAGGGAACGAGACTGAGATGATACATCATTTCAGGAGCATGCTGAGAAACAGTCCGATTGCAGGGCACAACATAACTCAGATCCCCACGCCCCATGAGGGAGGGGAGGCGGAAAAGTCTAGTGTGCACTATGCTTTCTGGATCATGGCTCTTATCAATGTAAGACACTGAGGGAAAAAAATACACGTGCACAGGATTTCTTTCTTGTTTCATTTGACAGTTGAGATAAAAAGACTAATCGTGTGTGTTCTCTCAGCTGCCCGTGCCCATCGCAGTCCTGTTTCTGATGTATCGGGAGCAGCTGATCCCATGCTGCCCCAGCAGCACTCCACGGCTTTTGGACAAGGATGAACTAGCAATGGAGACCCAACAGGGGGCTGAAGGCCCAGAGCAGGAGAACAAGGAGCATGAAGCTGGGGGTAAAGATTTGGGAGAAGAGTTTTTTAGGGGGTATTATTATTTTTAATGATGAATGCACACTATCCTGAGCCTAAGCTAAGATAAAAACAAAACAATAAATGCACACTTTGTGCAGACTAATCTGTCATCCGTGACTCTGTGCTTTTTTAGGTCATGGGAATATCTTCAGCTGCTGTCAGAATGATAACCTGCGCAGGCTGCCAGTATCCTTCTTTATGATTCATATTCTTGGAGGGATGGTGCTCTTTATGACCGATGGCATTGTGGTGAGTGAGAAGTGCAGATAAATCACATGATAGTCAAGAAGTATAGAAAATCTGCATCTCATTAGGCATAAAAAGTAGGCCGCGTGAAATAACCTGGCTCTTCTCCTCAGGGTGCTTACGCTGGGTTTGTGTACACCTACGGTGTTGCGCCACCGATATCATTGGCTCATAAGACAGCAGGTTACCTGGCTAGCATCTTTTGGGCAGCCATCACTGCTGGACGTCTCTTGTCTATACCTCTCTCATATCGTTTCAAGCCTGTGAGACTGCTCATGTTCAACCTGGTGAGGCCAAAGAAAAGCTCCAGCACTGAACATTACACACACCACATTTCCAACCTTGAACTCTTTTTCGTTTACAGGCAGGAGGCATTGTTACTGGGCTGATGCTACTTATTTTCTACACTAGCAGCACCTTTCTTTTCGTTGGAACATGTTTATGTGGGCTTTTCCTGAGCAGCATTTTCCCCTGCATGCTTGCCTATACTGAGGACATCCTTGATTACCAGGGTACATCATATTGTTTATTGCACAATGATAATGCTACGGTAGTGAAATCAAAGCAACAGAAAATCACACAGATTGTGCATCTCTTTGTTCAGGCTGTGCAACTTCCGTTCTGGTGACGAGTGCAGGAATGGGAGAGATGGTGATGCAGGTTCTGGTCGGCTCAGTAAGTCTTAGACGATTCTGCTTCTTCAAAGACAGCCTACAGAAGTGAAGATCCAGGCTTATAATTGTGAAAAAAAACATCTGGTGCTGATTTGGATTCATGTACAGAAGTTTAATGCTGCTGTCTTATCCCCAGATTATTCAAAGTAAAGGCAGTTACAGCTTCCCTCTGTGTGGAATGATAATCGGCTGTATTGGTTTTATCCTCTTCATTGGTCTCCTGCTGTTCCATCGAATGCATAGAAATTACCTCACAGGTACAGCAACAAACCCAGTCCTCATGCTTAAAAATCAATTATCGTATATGTGCTGTGTTGTTTGCTTTCATTTCCCCACTACCCCCTTTTACAAATCCCCTTGCTCTCCACAGGAACGTCAAAGAAATCAGCAATGGTGGAGGAGCCAGTAGCAGAGCAGAATGGGTCGGCGAAAACTGGAGAAACAGAAAAGAAAGAAATGAGCTGAGAGGGGAAGAATTACTGTTGTATGATTATTTAGTCTTTTATTATTCCTGTTAAAATGACAAAATATTTGCAGAGCAGAAAGTGCGCCAATGTTGGAGATCATTGTTCATTTCAAAGTTTTTTTTTCTTTTTTTAATTATAGACAGCTGTCATCAGATCAGAGACAAGAGTGCTTAATGTGATGTAAAGAAAACTGACTATTTAGGAAATGATTGATGCATTTTATTGTTTGTCTTCACGTGTTTGCTGTGTGTTTGTATAATGTAAGAGTAATACAAGGTTATCCTGATATAGTTTAACAACTCAGTGTTTTCTTTACTTTTAAATGATATATTCAAGGGGACTGCCTCCGGTTTTACATCCATCTAACATGTGAAGGGAACTTTGTACTCTGAAAAGTTAGCCTGAGAGAATAAACTACAAACCTCAAACAGAGTTATACCATTTCCAAACACGCAACCTGACAATCTGTAACTTTTGCTGCCAGAAAATAAGGGCAGTCTGTTTGCCACAATTGTACCACGAAAAGAATGTCAAGCTCTCATCTCCTTTTGATTATAAATTACTTTATTAATCTTAAATGTTTGTTCTGGATTGAGGCATTGTTGGAAAATATCTGGTCCCCAAGTTGTCATCCATGTCAGTGGCCTACAGCATGGCTCCAAGACAACCAAAATAAATAAAGACATAAACATCATGTTTCAAACTTAATTTTTCTTACAGAGCGTCTGCTAATACCTGCACCAAGACAACATGTCCAGAAAAGATGAGCTTGTGGGAATAAATGTATAAAATCCAAAGCAGTTGTTTCAGTCTTGTCACTAACAGCACAGAAGGAAAACAGTCACTTTGGAGCACATAATCCATCTTTTTCCATGAGGACTGTTCAGTCAAATGAGATAAAATATTTGTGCATCTGCGTTCCCATAAGCTGGAAGTTTATTTTTATTTTTAACAGCACACCCACAAGTAGATACCTTGCCTGGGATGTGCAGGAGTTTAATGCTGTTGTCTTGTCCCTTCCTTTAAAAAGCCACAAATCTATAACATCACAAATCATCATATTGATGTCAGCCTTAGATTATATTAGTCATCTCAGCTGGAGGCCTGCCCTACTCATGACGCTGATCAAATTCAGGACCTTGGAGGTGAAAAATGAGCGCAAGAGGTTAAAGCATTGACCTCAACAAGCTGACATTTGTTTTGATTTCAGAACGTAAGTGAAATCCTATTATGCTGCTGGATGCAACACAAACATTGCTTCTAATTCTGGCCTATTGCTGGAGAGTCTGATAAGCAGAATCAATTCTGCTTTGCTGCTCTCATCTCCTTTTGAATGTCAGCGGATATAAAATATTTAGCCCTGAACTTCAGATTTCATAATCCATAACTTTTAATTTGTCAAGGCTGTGCGATGGACACTCAGTGGAGATTAACTACGCCACAGCGTCATATTTTGCAATCAGATACAACTCTTTTTAGACCTGGTTAAGAAACAGTAAAGGTGTAGGAAACAAACCTAATGAAAAACTGAGTCACTAAGCTTGTTCCCTTTTTGCTGTAAATGTCAGAACACATACTTCCTCATGAATTAAGTTACTCATTTGATGACAGTCTGAGAATTTGTGATGAGCTAATGTGGGAACAGAACTGTGTTAAAACAAAAGATAACTTACTCAGCAGAGCTGATGAGAAGAGTGAAAGCAGCTTTTTCTGCCAAGAAATCACTGACAACTAAAATGGTACAATAAAAAAATTGTCTTTCTTTTCAGAAAATACTTTTTTACAAAAGGTTTTGACTCAAAAGCTTTATTTACTTCTAGTCAATCTATTTTAATGGAGGAAGAAAACTTAATATAAATATACATATACATATACATATACATATACATATACATATACATATACATATACATACATGGGTTGTTGACCTTAACACATGAATGGGATGTGGTCTGTCAGTATAAGATTAAACTTTACACGTGCAAAATGTTTCATTTAAAGACCAAATGGCATTACTTATCATCAATAGACCAATAAGGATTCATATTGAATCTTCCAAAGTTATTTTACTAGCATCAAATGCTGCATCAGGCTCTTTTCAGTCACATCTGCCTTCTGTTCAAGTTGTATACAAAGGCAATCTAACAGGAATTTGACCTAATTCACAGCCATAAAAATACATCCTCATTGTCACCCTCTTAGAATAATAGCCTAATTCATCTTTTAAAAAGTTATTCAAAACACACAAAAGATTGGCTTCTTTTAAATATCTGGTTGAGATTTTTCTGTTTTAGAAGACTGTGAAAATAATGGCCAAAGTCATATTTAAAAAGTTTTTACAAAAACACAAAAAGTTGGTTTCTTGTAAATATCTGGTTAAGTTTTTTGTCATTTTAAAAAGACTTTATAAAAATTTCTTGGGCCATTATTTTAAGAGGGTGACGTTATTTTATTTATAAAGAAGAGTTTTACATAGAAAATGAACAAAGCAAATAAAGGCAGATTTTTTAAACATGTCTCAGAGCTCACACTCAGTTTAGAAACATATCTGTGCATGAAGGCAGTAAAACAAGACAACACAGATGTTTTATTCATTGAAGTGTGTTAATCTATGTTAAATTACTTGTCAAGCGGTAAATTTACTGATGAGCAACGACACAAACATTAACAGTCAACTCACATGACTTACAGGCAAATACCACAAGAGCCTGTTTAAACTGCAGATTTGTGGGTTGGGGATAGGAATGGGGGGGGGGGGGTTGAAAAAAGTGCAAAAGCAGAAGTAATGTTTAGTTTTCCAAAACAAGCCTGTCTGCTTTGCACTGTGTTGCACAAAAATGAAAGAAGTCAAACAAATGTCAACGGGGAGAGGATGTAGGACGCTTCCTCTGATATTTTTATTGGAAGAGAAACAACACAAGTCAGTATGTCACCATAATCACACGATTGTTTCAGGACAGTTTCTGTTCGGAGTTTCCTTTGTGGGATTCGGTCATCTTTGCTGCTTTTTCATATAATGTTCACACGTTAAGCCTAAATATTTACAAACCTTAAAGGTCTAGAGTGAAACAGTGACAGAAAATTTGATCCATCATTTTATGCCGTATATCTACTACTTTACAAAGTAAACTGTTAGTATTTTTCTTATAATAGCTGTGTTTGTGCCATCATTCTTAGTGTCACTGAAGAGACAAACAACTAGGTGCTACAAAGGTGCTAGAGCATCATTTGGGGTAAGGAACACCTTAAAAAGCACATAGATGAAGACAGTATACATGTGCACTACTTTGAAGCTATGTGTAGTACTGTTGTTGACCAGCCACCGTCCATTCACAACTGTAGCAGGTATTCAAGTTATTTCAATCCCCATCTTTATCACTGGATGTCCCGTAATTCTTACACACCAAACTTCAAATGACTTTCACAAAACTCTGGTACTGATGGTTATTGTCTAACCAGGAGATTTGTTTCTGTGGATGTTGCAGTTGCATATGTACTCTACACAAACCACCACAATAGTTCTGTTTTCTCATGTAACAGAATGTACTTTTGTTTATAAGCGGACACTACTCTGGAGTTTATTTAGGCTGTTGGAGTTTATTTTTCACTTCATATAATCCAGATCAGATCTGAGCCCAGGGGGGACCATATCACATTGAAAAATCAATTTTAAGATGTCTCCAAAGTCATCATGCATGATGGATGAGAATTGTTCTTGCAGTTCAACAGTATAATATATTACTATTATTACAACTATATATTACAATAGTTCAATATATTACTATTGTTATTGCTTAAACAAGGTGTTTCTTTGTTATTTTAGATAAATAGACAGACAGACAGACAGACAGATAGATAGACAGACAGACAGACAGACAGATAGATAGACAGACAGACAGACAGACAGATAGACAGATAGATAGATAGATAGATAGATAGATAGATAGATAGATAGATAGATAGATAGATAGATAGATAGATAGATAGATAGATAGATAGATAGATAGATAGATAAAAACTCTTGTTTAAATCAAGATATTTTCGAACATGAACTTCTAAATAAACTTTGACAGAATTAATTAAGTTCAGTCGAATCAGATAGTTTGTGCTTCACCTCTACAAGCAGAAAAACACCATTTTTCATTATGGTACTGGAATCAGCTGCATTATCATTAACGTATTAGAATATAAGCTGCCACAAAATGGCAAATTTAATCACATTAACATGCAATAGATGTGAAACAATGAGACGAACAATAATATTGTTCATTCCACAGAAAATTACATCTGCAAAAGATTTTCCAACATGTTGCAAAGTCTAATTAGACCATGCAACTGGATGTAGATAAGCTGGGGAGAAAACAACTGAATACTGCCACTTGGATGGCAGCCTGTTCTGCAGTGCCACCTACTGTTGAAGAAAGTCGTTTTTCAGATCCCATGCAGACATTCTCACAAGAGACATCATACTGAGGAGATCCTGGGTTGCTTTTCTTAAAGACTCAAAAGAGGCTTGGATTCTGCATGTTTCTTTTGTAGTTGTTAATTGTGGGGTTATATGTATTTCAATAGGGGTATATGTATGTTCAATTCTCTGTCAGTATGAGGATTAAAGGTGGCGTATGTAAGATTTTCAATATTTTCAAAATAAATTAACTAAAAAAAAAACTACGATCATAATTAGATAGTTTTTTTTTAAACATGTAGGTTCCAGTCTGTCCATATTTGATGTGTTATTAAATTACAAGTTTAATTAATGACAATAAAGACTCTTTTTAAATGTTTGCCTACCAGTAAAAAATAAAAGTGCTTTTTGTCATTTGTCATTAATTAAACTTGTCATTTAATAACGCATCAAATATGGAAAGACTGGAACCTACATGTTCAAAAAACTATCTAATTATGATTGTAGTTATTTTATTAGTTAATTTATTTTGAAAATATTGAAACTCTTACATACTCCACCTTGAAAGAAGTAAAAGTTGAAACAAGAAAGTAGGAGCACAATATTTGTGAATAACAATTATATTTATGAAGAAAAAGTATTTTAAGTATGACTATAGTTCACACTGAGAATCCACAAAATAAAAATCATTGAAAATATATTTTTTTTAAATTTCCATATGTAAGAAATTCAAACCCAGAAAAGTAAAAAGGACAGATTGGTGTTTGAAAAACACATAAATAAACCAATCATTTTTCAACAGACTGATGATAAATAAATAAATAAATAAATAGATAAATCAAATTTAAAAAGCATTTCCATCAAAACAATGAAGAAATAATGCCTCATGTTCCAGAGCAAACTAGCTCATCTATCATCTGACAACATGGTGGAAGCTTTGTAACATTGTAGGATTTCTATACAAATACAAACACAGATCTACACAGCTTGATTTCGAATGAGTAACTTTATTGCACAATGACAAGGAAGGAAAGGAAGCCCTCAGTTGTTGTACACTACTTCTGCTTCATAGA
This sequence comes from Telmatherina bonti, assembly GCF_933228915.1. NCBI lineage: Eukaryota > Metazoa > Chordata > Actinopteri > Atheriniformes > Telmatherinidae > Telmatherina > Telmatherina bonti. The sequence goes on from NC_136622.1 coordinate 30,796,554, forward strand.
TGTACTTTCAGCCACACTATGAAGACTGCGGGAATATTTGTCAGCCTCTTCAACGGTAATTATGTAACAGTATCATTATTTACTGCAGTTATGAAACAAAACAATCATGTAGAAAAGAAATATCTGAGAAGCTAATATGAGAAATGTTTTTTTTTTCCATATATTTAGCAGTTTTGGTCCTCAGTCTGCTGCTGCTAACAAAACATAATGTGGACTCAGTTCAACTGTGGGCTCCAAAGGAGGTGACAGGAACTCTCAGTGGATCGGTGATGATTCCTTGTCAGTATGACCTTGTATTCAAAGAATACACAAAGTACTGGTGCAAAGGACCTGTATATGAGTTCTGTAAGATAGTAGTGAAAACACCCAGAATCCGACCTAATAACAGAAGCTCCATCGTTGATGACACAGGAGCAGGAATCTTCACCGTAACCATGACTTTGCTCACAAAAAGTGATGAAGACGTGTACTGGTGTGTTATCGCCAGAGAAGGAAGAAATGTCCATAGACGTGTGAGGCTCTCCATCTCTGAAACAGGTATACTTCAGCTGGGTCAGTTCAGGTGCTTTATCATCACTCATAGAACAATACTACTGCTGCGTCTTCATAATTTTGTTCTGATAACCAAGAAAATCAAATATTAACCCACTGTAGAAATACAAGTTTAAATCTATGACTATAGGAGCTTTATGAGTACTTGAATATTATAAAGTTGTGTCATATCTGTGAAACAAATTATCAAGACATTGTTAAAATATTATAATAGCTGTGGGTTCCATTTATGTTGCCAGCCAACTGTCTTTGTTACGTCTGCTAAGGAGGTTATGCTTTTACCAATTTATCTGTTTGTTTGTCCGTTAGTGTTCAAGATAACTTTAAAAATTATGGACGGATTTTCATGAAATGTTCAGGAGTTGCTGGAAATGTCAAAAGGAAGAACTGATTTAATATTGGTGGTGATCCCCATTTGGATCCAGGAATTTTTTAAAGGATTCTTTAACATTGTTAGATAAGGCCATTTTCAACATTTGTGCACAAAACTCCATCGATAATGGTTGGAGCACTGAGGAAAAAACAGGTTGTAAAATATACCGAAGACTGATCCAGGTAAAGGAATCATCCTGAATATTGTGATCCACATTATGAAAAACTAGGGGGGCTTTGGAATTTTCACCAAGAGAATAAATAATGGGATACAATATGGGGAGAACTGTGGCCCTTGGCTGAGGTTTGCGCTCTCCATGTGCTTTTCTAGTTTATCTAATAAAACCTACATTCTTTATGAAAGATCAGCTTAGTGCGATAACTCAAATGTTTTTATAAAGTTCAGTCTATAAGAAATTTGCATTTGGCTTTAACTATTTGTGCTCAAATTTTTTAAAGTATTGTCTTGTTTTGTTATGCAGCAAAAGGGGAGATAAATTAAAACTTACTCTTTAAAATTGGTTTTAATCATGGGCAAGTCAAGACATTTTAAATAAGAAGGTCATAGAAGGGCGGATACTGAAAAAAAAGGGTGGCACATTTTTTATTTATTTAATTTTATTTAATTTCATTTTTTTTATTTATTTCAAAGAAGCAGAGTTTGGATATTAGCAAATAATGACATTCCAACTTAAATGGTTATTTAATTTAAACAGTAAAGCAAAAAGAGTTAATGAAGTCTTTTTAAACAGCAATTGTTTGCTTTGAATGATCCTGTATTGACTTGAATCGTTGCTGTACAGATACTTACTATTAACTGATTTTTCAACTCCCCTGTCTGTGATTTTAACAGGTGGGTTTTCCAGAGTTGAAAAATACAAATGGTATAAATTATTTCAGATACTTTATTCTCACAATAAACATGTTTCAAGCTGACATGACATCTTTTCTTATATTTAAGCTTTTTCATTTTAACTATGCTAAGGTTCAAGTCATACATGTTCATGCACAATATCTTGGAAGTGTGTGAAACCACCCAAAAGAGCATTTGAAATGTAGGATAAATACTTTTATAGCATTTTCCATATCCAACAAAATCCTATTTGAATTACCGTCCATGACTATAACGCTTCATATCATTCTCATTTTGAGACATCTCTTGTGTAATTTCAAAGGTCATTTATTTAGTTGTTAATGCAAACTTTTTTTGTACACAGTGACAACCCCATCCAGCCCTACAGAAAGCGGGTGAGTTTAAGGAAACTACTGTTCAAAACTACAGTCCTGCTAAATCACACACTTAAAACAATACAGCAACATTTCAACATTTATTATTGTTTATTGTGTATAAATGTCAATGTGTCATGCAAAGTAAATGACTTCTGTCCACTTTCATTTCCCTGTTTATAGTTGCTGGGTGATTCTGCGTTGGATCCTCTTTTTTATAATGCTGGGTTGTTTTGCATCAACACACATTGCTGTGTGGTGGATAAAGTCTGCGAGGATGAGCTACAACAATTTCATTGTCAAAACTCAAACACAAATGAGTCAACTTGGCTGATGTTTTTCGTGCATTGACATTCATAATGGACATTCATTAAGTCTGAGTTAAGCATTCATTTTTAGTGCCAGAGTTTGTCTTGGAGTCTAACTTTATACTAACCTAAAGAGTATATTAGAAAAACTGACTTTTTATCAACTTATTTGCTAATCTTTTTTTTTTTTTTTTTTTTTTTGTACTGTCATGATTTTTTTCTCCCCAAAAATGAGATAAGATTGAATTGTGGTTAGGGGGTTAATTGTGTTACTCAAAAGTTCAGCTACTTCTAAGGATTTAGCATTGTTATCATGATAAAAAGACATTAGAAGAATGGATTATGTAAACAAGGTAAATTATAAAGCTAAATTCCTTTCAGGTGCCTCAGGGGGCAAAAACTTAGACACATGCTATGTTTTGTTAGATAATTAGTGATCCTTGTCAAGCAAACTTCTTTACTATGTGAGTTGCAAGTAACTGGACATTTATACTTGCTGGTCTTTCAAATCAATCATGATTTCATTTCACTTGTGCAATCTCCTACAACAATCCTGTATTCAATATTATTTTCTATTTTCCTAGTTTGTCTTGTGTGTCACAGCATATCATGTAACACAGTCTGTAAGTGTGTGTTTCATTTCATTAAAGGCTGTTGGTAATAGTTTTTAGTTAATAGTTTGCCTGCATGGTGTGTAAAAACCCCTTAGCCTTTATTCCAGAACCATGAAACAAATTCAGCATAATTAATGTTGTTATTGCAATGATGGAATTTATTATTATTATGTCAAAATGCTTACAGCAACAGCTGTATTTATAAAACATGGACAAGCCACAAAAGAGAAATTGGCAGCCAGCAAGGATATTACCTTTGTCAGCACGATTGGATGTGAGGATATGGCATTTTTGTTGTGCCTGCATTTTTTTCCCCCTAGCAAGTGATGGGGTATAATATCTAGAGTCCTCTTTTTGTAGCAAAATTCACATTCAAGTCAAAGTGAAGCAATCTTCTCTTGGCCAGTGTAGTCCCAGGGAATGACTACAAACAATAATAGCTAATTCAGTCTTTAACACTTGTTTAATGAAAAACTTGGAAAATGTATTATGCTAACTTTTTTTCAAACATGTTAATCTAAACTCTAAATTTATCGTACTTATGTTCCTATTTACATGTATTGTTATTTGTAATAAGGGTGCGGAGCTCTCAGATACAGGATAGAAGGTAAGAGGTGACATCATCGCTTCTGCTGCATGAAGCACTCACAGGAAATACTATTAAGTTAGCAACATGGCTACAGGAAGTTGCTTTTTAAAGTAAATGCATAGGTGGAATCCAGTGGGAGTTTTAGTTTTAAGTTAGGGCAATGACAAACACCTCAAAGAAGCTACTGTACGGATCACTTTAAGTCTCATATGTTATCATTTTGGCATATATCCTATAGAATATATGCGGGTTCTGTTTTATAATAAATCTATATATTTTATTTTATTTATTTATTTATTTTTTTTAATTGTCCTGTCCAGCATTTAAGCAAGCAGACTGATGTTCTGGATGCTGTGTTCTGCTGAGCAAATTTATTTTGCCAAGGGGAGCTTTTATAGATATAATGATCCCCTTGTATTTATGGATTCTTGTTTTATTTTTCTATTTGTTTTGGATAATTGTTCGTATTACAGAGTTTTTGCTGCTGGACCGGACTGGAGAGGATAGAAAAGGGACAGAAAGAGAACAGAAAAGAAAACAGAAAACAAAAGAAAGCGATCAATGCATACACGTATATAGACAATACATACCCACCTACATACATATGTGTGGTGTACACACATTAGAACAAAACCATTGACTGTCAGGAGCACCAGAAACTAGCAAGTTAAATCAGAAAGACAGAAAGAATGAATAAACTAATAAACTAATGAATAAACTTGCTGGACGACTCAGTAACTGTGACACAGGTGAACGTTCTGAGTATATATTTTATTTTGAAAGTAATATCCGGCATAACTCAATGTGGCTTGATAGTTGTGGTGGAAGTGAGGACTCGGTAATAATCGGCTCCTTGCTGACAGACTGAACCAAGTTTGTGCTCGCTGGTGCCAACGCCCGGCGGAACAGATAGCTAACATTTGCTAGCAGTAATAACGGAGAGACTCAGGTAGGTTGCTTAAACATATTCTAACTAAATCCTTTAAAGTTTTTATCAGATACAATCCGGTGTCAGCAACAACTAAGCTCGCGTTTTTTCACAAACTATTATTAACCGGTAGTTGCTTAGCTGGCTAGCCAGTTAGCGCTGTGTGGCAATAGCTAGCGTAGCAAAGCATAGTTTGCTAAAAGAATAACAAACATGCTTTCATTTGCTGCTACCTTTTATAACAAGTGGATGGTGTGATATTTTGAAGTTCTTAACTTATTCTCAGTTTCTCAACACAGCAGGATTATTTAGATATTAAGTAGGAGGTGAACGTCGCTAGCAAACGCGAGCTTCAACACAATTCTGTTGCTAATGGGGTGTGACTGAATTAGTCCATGCGAGGAAACAGTCTTTTCCTCCTATTTGTTCCCTCTTGTTTGTTACATTTTTATTTGTATCTCTGAACGTTTAATATTTAAATGCTTTAATGTTATAGGGCTACTTTTAAAAATGCCATTTTGAATAGCCTAAAATGGCCTAACCTAAATCTGCCTTCACCTCCCCCTCGCCCTGCAGCTAAACAACGTAATATCCAGCAGCAGGAAACGAAAAGCACAGAGATGCAGACTATCAAGTGTGTGGTGGTAGGAGATGGAGCAGTGGGAAAAACATGCTTATTGATTTCATACACCACCAACAAGTTCCCGTCTGAATATGTACCAACAGTAAGTGGTGCTTTTTTTCCCCCAAACAGAGTTGTTTTGTTCTTTCTCGTGAGTGTGCACGTGTATTTTTCCTCTTAAATATGCATGTGGCCATACAAAACATGAACTATTATTATTCTCAATTTAAAAAAAAAACAACAATTATTGCCCTTTTTTGCAGGTCTTTGACAACTATGCAGTAACTGTAATGATTGGGGGTGAGCCATACACCCTTGGATTATTTGATACAGCAGGTATGGTTATTTTCATTTTCAATTTAATTAAATTTCAGACTGAAAATTGATGTGGTTCTCTGTGAAATACCATAAAACACAGCCGGAGAAAATTGACTTTCACAACATATGAATGTTTAGCGTATTGTCGTAACTCGGCCCATCCTATTGATTAAGGGGATGAAAGCAGTAAATACTACTCCTGCTATGTGGTTGTAAGCATCTATCTTGTTTTTAAAGAACTGCACCACCTAACCTCACTCTGTTTCCTTTAATATTGCATTAATTTCAGTGTAAATGACTGGTCAATATTTGTAATCTCTGGCGATTGCCCTTGCAGAATTTGATGGCCTTTAACTAATTACATTTTCAGCCATCATTGTGTACATTTCATGAAGAAAATAAACAAAGTGGCATAAACACCCCTGGTGTTAACTGGTGTTAATGCATTGCAAAGCAGAGCAACACAAAAAACTCCCATCACGTCTGTATAAGTTTCCATAGTGGTATGGGTCTTTTGTATGGGTTTCCATTTTGGCTCTGTATGGTTTAAATAAATTAAAAAAAAAAAAGCTTATTTTTTTTACTGCAACTTTTCTGTGTTGTAATAAACCTTTGTCTTGTCTTCTTTCAGGTCAGGAGGATTATGACAGGTTACGACCACTAAGCTACCCTCAGACTGATGTCTTCCTAGTCTGTTTCTCGGTTGTTTCACCTTCCTCATTTGAGAATGTTAAAGAAAAGGTTGGTGCATAAAATGGTTTTAAGAATAACTTAATTTGATAACAACTTTTGCAAGTTAAAATGGAATTGCCTTCTGATGGGGTGGAGCATTGTGGCTTTAAAAAGAACACAAGGTTGCCAGAGTGTTATCCTTCTTTAAAACAACAAACTAGATGTCCAAGGAATTAAAAAAAAAAAAGTTTACTCTTGTATTGACAATGAAATAGCAGAAATTGGTTTGCTAACTGCATGAAATAGGAATTTATACTGTAAAGCACAAGGCACTGCATGACAGCACTGTCATGCAAACAGTTTCAGGGTCTTGACGTCAGAATGTCAGTGGAATATTTTGCAGGGTTCCTATTCTACGGGCACCAGCCCACCACTCAGAAGCTAACCCCAAAGCAAAGTAACAGTTTCACTCAAGTTGTCCATTGTATGCTTTTCAATAGAAACTCTCCTCCCATGTCTCCCACTCTGGTGGGATGAGAACGAAAGAGGGTTGGCAAGGTGGAGATTTTAGATTTAAAAGCCCAGTTTTTCACATAAAGTTAAAAAAAAGAAGAAAAATCATATCACTTTTAAAAATCTAAAAGTGATATGAGAATTAAGACTGTGGAAGATTAAGCCAAACACTTGTCATTTTGAGTATATGAGCTATGAAAGATCAGTGTGTTTAGGTGATTACATGGAAAGAATATTACTTGGTTAAGATGTCCTTCGTGCTTTACGTACTTCAAATCATTGTTCCACATTGATGGAGCTAATTGGTAGGCTTGTATGATTGCCTTTACTGCTGTTATATCTCACAAACATTTAACTGTATACTTGCTTGAATGTCAGTGTTTAAAAATGAAGCTTTCTGTAATAACCTTTTACATCTTGAGAGTTTTTGAATTAGCCATTATTTGGTATTTTAGATTGCAGAACGAGTTTTATTGAAGACAATCTGGAGAAAGTTGCTGCTGCTTTCAAAGCATGATAGACAGTGGGAAGAACGTATTTCATGCCAGCATTTTTTGGTGTTGAGAGTTCAGAAGTGCCTACCAGGTGGTGGTCTTGATGAGTAAAGGGTCTGGAATGATTTTAAATGCTTTTTTTCCCCTCCATGTAGAGAACTGCAGGTCCTGAACTGTTATCAGAAGAACACCAATGATCTTGGGAGGACAAACTGTCTTGTTTTGGTCTTCTTGGGAAGGATTTGTTTGCTTAACCAAACCAGAGTTGAACTTTCTCAGTTTGTTAAGGAGGTATCTCTGCTGGATCTTTTAATATATATCTTTTTATTTTCTTTTTAAACAGTCCATATGGGTCTTCAAAGTAGGGCTGGGCGATATATTGAATATACTCGAGATATCGTGGCTAGTCCTCTGTGCGATATAGAAAATGCCTATATTCGTCATATTCGAGTATCCTGTTGTTGCGCAGTTGTTTTTAGCTGTGGGCGGGGTTTTCTCCCTCCTCCTCGACTCTGCACCGCTTTGCACAGAGAGTTAAAGCAAGCGCACCTAGTTGCGTACATAACGTGAGCTACGTGCTACGTCATGAGAGGCAACGTGTAGCCACTGTTGCGAACTTGGCAACTTTCTTGCTAAATCTGGCGACTTTTTTTGTAAAAAGCAACTAGCGACAAATCTAGCGACTTTTACTGGAGTTATTGGAGACTTTCCTGGTGTTTTGGCGACTGACTTTAAAGAGCATATTGTAAAGTTATTGTTACGAACGAGAGTCTCTCCCCATCCTAAAGCACTCAGTCGCTCCGGCTGCAGCTGCAGCCAGTCAGAGGAGCAGAGAGGACACCTGCACGACTCCACCTACAGTCACAATGAACAGCCAAATCCGCCACTGATACCGCTCTGGATTACAGAGTGGGACGTAAATTACAAAGTTTTTCACGTCACGCAAAAATAATTCATTATATTTGATTACATTCACAGCCTCTGTCACTTACTCACCTCATCCACTGTGTGTGTGACACAAGCATATTTATCTAGCTCGTCATGTCTCTAGAAAGTACAGAAAGGAGTGGGAATCAAATCCTGAATTAAAAACTGGCTGAAGCCGGTTATTGTAGACGATACGAGGTCATTCTGCCTGTATTATAAGACTGATTTCTACGGTAAACTCTGCGATTTAAAAAAAAAAAATACACAACTCAAAAACGTATCCATGAAGCAAAGCCTTATAATAGTTCAACCCAAAGCAAGCTAAAACTAAAAGACTAAATTAAAAGTAAGAAAACTACACAAATAAAAAAACATAACTGTATCATTGTCAAAGTGTCTCTTTTGGGTCACTGTGGCAGTCCCAAGCCCAGATAAAGGAAGGTTGGACATACAGCTAGTTATTCCACAAAACATATCAATCCTTTGGTTAAATTTGATATTTGATAATCTAACATTTAATAAAACAGGACAAAGCTGATTTATACAATGTGGTTTTAATGGTATTCAAAATAATTTTTCAAAGGGATAGACTGTTTCAGTGGCAAGAAAAGAATAGAAGAAAAATAGTACAGGATCCATCATCTGGCAGTGGTTTGGATACCGGAGAGAAGATGTTGACCAAACGACTGTCGTATGCAAAGTATGTCGCAAAAATGTCGCCACAAAAGGTAGTAGTACCACAAATTTATTTCATCATTTGAAAAGTCCCCCCCTAGAGCACCTATTTTCATACGTTGCATTTATTACATCATGCAAAGGCACTTTATTTTGTTTTAAAATAACATGTTTCTGCCACTGCTTTAACTGATCAATAAGTACGGTTTTGATCAATTTGCTTCATTAAAATTTCATCCTTTTGGCATGAATGTTTAAAATCAGCATATCATAATGCAGTATGAACAAAGATGTTTTAATGGAGACACAAAATCATCTTACTGATGTGATTGTATGCACCAAAGCATTAATTCAAGGCTAAGGTAAGTATCGAGATATCGGGGTCCTCTTCGCCGAGGGCTGCCCCTGCTCTGACTGCATGGGTGTTGCTGTGGGGGCTGTCCCTGTCTGGTGGGTCGGGATCCAGCGCTGCAGCTTTACGGTTGTGGCGTGGGTCCTGTCTGCCCGGACCCGGGTGGCCCCCATGGTGATGGCCTGGGTGGTCTTGGTTGGGGGTAGCCCTTTGTGTAGAGGCTCCCTGAGAATACCGTTTCCTTATCTGGTGCACATTTGGTGCAAATGCACCTGGCCATTCATTCATCTTCTTTTAACTGTTACAGGGCAAATAGGGCATGGGTGAGAGTGGTTGTGGGTGGGTGAAAGGGGATGTGTATGTGTGTTAGTGTTTTATCTATTTTGATGTAAATTGTTTTATAATGTAAAGCACTTTGTATTATTTTTAAGCACGAAAAGTGCTATACAAATAAAGTTTGATTTGATTTGATATATCGTATATCGTGACATGCCATAAAAATATCGGGATATTACTAAAAGGTCATATCGCCCAGCCCTACTTCAAAGTCATATCCTGAAAGATAGTAGCGCTTACCAGCCCAAATGAGTCCAAAGCTGCTGTTGTGCCATAGTATAGCAGTGAGTGGGATGTTTCTAAAGTCTACTACCAGACTGCACCAGGGAAGCTTTGACAGGAGGCAAAACAGTGTGATGTTGCCTAAACTGAATTCCACTAACAAAATCCTGTACATAAGGCAATCCCATGTTGAATGTGTCATCCACTGCATTGTTTGCTAAATTAGCAAACTGTAGGGGGTTTGGTGATGAATGGAAATGCAGTAAATATATTAAAAATAATTTGTACATTTATAATGAGTTTGAAAGTCAGTATTTGGTATGAACACAGCTTAAATCCTCCTTGGTAAGCTTGATTATTTCCAAGTCTTCAGGAATTGTTCTTGAGGCTTGATGGAGGATATTCAAACCTAATGTGGAAGTCTGAAACTTGTAACTGTTCCTCGTCTGACTCAGCAGTCAGTATCTTGGCTCGGGGTAGGGTTCAGTCAATTTTGTCATAATTTGGTCTGAATATAAGGAGAAAAAAACAAATCCTGTCTCTGAGCAGAGAAACTTTTCCTTCCTCTGGTGTCACTAAAGCAGACTAGGTCTTACCTTGCAACTTCAGTGGAAATCTGCAAAAACATTACATAAACCATATTCTGACAGCATTAGTGTTATGTAGGGACCACATGTAATAAATAAATGACTTCCTTACATCTGTTTTGTATTTTTTTCTGTAGCGCATTTGCAGGGAATAACCGAAGTCTGAGACTTTACAGACATCTCCTGGATATGATGTAGGCTAAGTAGCTGGTACAAAAGGAAGTCTTATTTATAGGCTACAAACACTAAACTATTCTTACAGCACATTGCAATATAGGTAGTGACCCATCATCTGTACCCTACCTTGCTCCTTTTCAGCCTTTTCTTGCTGTTGTGGGATCCAGAAAACTGTCAAAACAGTCCAATATAGGCTCCATTTCTCTCCATAAAAGAAATAAAATGCATCCAAGTACCACTAAATCATGTGTCAGATCCTGCGCATTTCTGATCAAATCACAGAGATGTCCATTCGCATTAGTAGTAGTAGTATCACAGGGCTTCAGAGAAAAATATAGTAGGTAATTTGTGGGGGAATTATTACTTCACAAAATACCAAAATGGCTGATATGCACCATTATTACAAATAATGTGTTCTATAGGTGAAAATAATCCTGTCAGAATCGGACTATAGACATCCTTGTCACAGCTGTCTTTTTTAACACTCTTGATAAGTTAACACCCAAATCTTTCTGAAAAAAACAAATCAAAATGCATCTGCAAGTTAGTGATTGCAAAGAACAAAGTATTTTACAGTGTAAAATACACTGAAAGCTTGTTAGTGAAGGAGTGGTTACCTGCGGACTAGCACTGAATGAGAGTTCAGGTAATCTGTGAGATGACTTTAAATGAAGCAGTATCCTACATGTAATTGATTAATTCAAGCATCCATTTAACTCCTAATTTGAGTGTTTAATTGCTTTGTGTGTGTGTGTGTGTGTGTGTGTTCCTTCCTTCCTTCCTTCCTTCCTTCCTTCCTTCCTTCCTTCCTTCCAGTGGGTTCCTGAAATTACTCACCACTGTCCCAAGACTCCATTCCTGTTGGTGGGCACTCAGATTGACCTGCGTGACGACCCCTCCACAGTGGAGAAGTTGGCTAAGAACAAGCAGAAGCCAATCACCCCCGAGACAGCAGAAAAGCTTGCTCGGGACCTTAAAGCAGTTAAATATGTGGAATGCTCGGCTCTAACTCAGGTAAGATTTCCCCTCTAACAACCTTGAATGTTTCTCTAAAGGCATGCGGTGAATGTGTTCCTAACAACGAGGCTGGAAATGCTTTGCCTTGTCTGTTGCTAACAGCATTTGGCTAAAAACTCCATCTAACTGTGTGTACCCGTTTCTCCCTTCTTTTTCCTTTTTCTGTAGCGGGGACTGAAGAACGTATTTGATGAGGCTATCCTAGCCGCTTTAGAGCCCCCTGAAACTCAGAGAAAGAGAAAATGCTGTTTGTTCTGATGTCTTCTTGCATCTCGCTTTGCCTCTCGATCGTCTGCTGCTTAATCATTGTAAAGAAATGTCTCACTTAAGTAACCACAAGCTCTTTTAAACTTTAAAGCTTTGTGCCATTAACTCTTCTGTTTCCTTCTGTTTAAACGTGCTTTCTTTTCAACTTGGCCTAATCACCATTACCCATGCTGCCTAAGATGATGGAGTGCCAATCTTGTGTTCTACTTTGTTGTCTCATTTTTAAAAACATCCTGTTATCGTCACAGTATTGAGCTCATCTGTTGTCCTACCAAGCATTTAGGATACCCTCTGTCTTAGACAGGAGTAACAGTTTCTTTTTTTCTCCTGCTTCATTGGTTTTGTCATGAGTTTTTTTTTTTTTTTTTTTTTCCCCCACTCAAAACTTGATCATAAGGATTCTTGTATGTTATTTGAATAAAGGAACATTTTGATTGCCCTGCTCCATTTCTGCTCAGATTTCTCTAGCGTTTAGTTCCACTGGATGTTCATGTATATTCAGAATAGCTGTGTTTATAATAATATTTTGTTTCCACAGAAAGGATTAAAGAATGTGTTTGATGAGGCAATACTGGCTGCCCTGGAGCCTCCCGAGCCTAAGAAAAGACGTAAATGTGTTCTGCTCTAAGTTCCTTTGCATTTTTCTTCACATCCTTTTCTGAAAATAGGTTAACAGAACTGAAGCAGTTTTCCATACAAGCACATTCCATCATGAGTTGGGATATGCTTAAATATTAGCCTTCTCACTGACTTAACCTAAAAACATATTTGATGTGTTGAATGATTTTAAGATCAAATAACATTTTGTTATTGTGTGGGATGATTTGATGCCACTGAAACGGTCATACATGATATCAGCCCTGAGTTTAAACCACCAACAAAATGGAAAAGAGACAAGGAAATCATTATTTGATCACATGGTAATAGATTTTATTATCTGAAGTGTTATCCCAAAAGAAATATGGGATGTTTTTCCTTTTTTCCTTCTCTCTTAAACAGGCATTGTTAAAACTGTCCTGTGGAAAAAAAAACAACAAAAAAACAAGTAGGTGATGATGATTTATTAAAATGATGAAGAATCGGTTGTAATTTCTTTTGACATAAAAACTACATTTCATTTATATCTTCAGTTCTTAAATTAGTGAAGTTTACATTTAATTCACAGAACTCAAATAGTTTCCAGACTTTTTTTTTCTTTAAAAGTCCTTATTTTATAGTTAATAAGAGTTTGCAACTCTTTGCAAACATTGCCTCCAAATGCATCTTAGGAAATAGATTTTTTTTTTCTTAGTATCCATTTCAGCTTTAATTAACTTGGGGGAAGGTAATTTGTATGTAAGAGACACAAGATTTAAGAGATGTTTTGGATGCCTGTTACTATGGAAACTTTAAAACATATAGGCCAGAATGTCACCATTTGACTGTTTAGAAGTAATTGGGAAATAATTTGGTTTGTTTTCAACTGAAGTGAGTTAGTCGGGAGGTAATGTAAGCCTTGAATGACGATCAGACATTGAACTTTGTAGAAGTATATCTGCTTTTAATGCCGGGCTGATGAACTGTTTTATAACCTGCACACACCTGCAGCAATGCTGCAGCTTTAAGTTTGAAGTCTTGTTAAAACTGTTGAACTGAACCAATGATATTTGCATTTGTCTTTTAGTACATCCATGCCTATTGTGAGCGATTGAATATGACTTGTAAATATAGTGAAAATAACTTATTTACTGAATGAAACCTGTGCATCGCTAAGGAGATGACACTGAAATCAAATTAAACAGGAAAATGTTTTGAGTCTTTGATTTTTATTAATCTTGACAAAGTTTTACTGTATTTGCTTGTATGAAAGCACCACAATAAACCAGTATTATTAAATCTTATATGTTTTGTGACTTGCTTATTGCTATCCAGGAATATTTTAAACTGTAAAATTAACACAGTGAAGGAATTTCAGAACAATTAAAGGTAATTGCAACTAATTACCAAAGGTCACTGAAGATTTTATTTCATTTTAACATTTTTGTTTTCAGTCCAGTTGAACTCCAGTACATTTTTGTTGGTGTTCCAACAAATAAGCTTAGTTTCTTCATTCAGTATATACAGATCTGTTCAGTCAATATGAACAATCACTAAACCCAGATTCAGATATCAAAGAACAGACATCAGTGTTGGCATCTCTGCTTGACATATTTTGAGATTTAGAGAAAATTTGATGCTTGAATTTAATAAAGGATTAAAATGCATTTTAAGCTCAGCTGTGACAAAACACTCAAATTTACAAATAAAAACAGAAATCCCTTTCGTGTGCAGTGATTCTGTGACTGGCTTCAGTGTGAGTCTGATGGAAAAAGGTCATAAACTTCAGAAACCGTATCTTTGGCATTGTGGATAAAATGGGCTTATCTGACTCCTGGTCCAGAGTCCTCGAAAACATTGTTCATCTGAAAACAAAAACAAAAGTTTGACCTTTCCTTTAATCAGTAACTTCACTAAAGTTTACTGTACGTCAAGCTGTACACATCCCTCATACCATTACTCATTATTCCACTGAGGAAAGTTTCTGGATTCATTTCGGCAACAACTGTATTGGTCTTGATTCAGCAGCTGCACAAACATCATATATTCAGTCATCGTCCCTAACAGATGCATACCAAACAACCAACATGCACATAAAACAAATTAATATAATTTTCAATTAATGCCATTTAGAAGTTCCTCTAAATCCTGGTATATATACATATATATATATATATATGTATATATATATATATATATATATATATATATATATATATATATATATATATATATATATATATGTATATATATACACTACTCACAAAAAGTCAGGGATATTTGGCTTTCAGGTGAAATTTATGGAAAATGCAATATGTTCATGCTACAGTGATATAATATCATAAAAGTAAGACATTTAAGTAGAAGGATGCACTACTGATTTCCTCATCTCAAAAAATTCATTCAACACAAAAGGTAACAACAATGGTAGTTACACCACAACAAAAAATGTGAACGTCTCAATATCTCGTCATGTGCCCTTGAGCATCAGTTACAGCTTGACAACGACGTCTCATGCTGTTCACAAGGCAACTTATTGCCTGCTGAGGCATGGCATCCCACTCTTCTTGAAGGGCAGCCCTCAGGTCATTGAGGTTCTGGGGTGCAGGGTCTCGAGCCTCTACACGACGGCTCAGCTGATCCCACAGGTTTTCAATGGGATTCAGGTCTGGAGAGAGTGCAGGCCGTTCCATTTGAGGTACACCAGTCTCCAACAGCCGTTCCCTGATGATGTGGCCTCGATGAGCAGGAGCATTGTCGTCCATGAAGATGAAATTAGGCCTGTGCTGTTCATGTAGGGGCACAACCACTGGATTAATGATGTTATTCAGGTAGTATGGGCTTGTCACTGTACCATTCACAAAGTGTAGGGCAGTTCTGTACCAAGTGGACACCCCTGCCCACACTGTAACACCGCCACCACCAAAAGCTCGCCTGGTGACAACAGTGGCTGATGCATAGCGCTCTCCCTGACGTCTCCAACATCGTTGCCGGCCATCATTTCTGCTCAGTGTGAATCGACTTTCATCAGAGAACAGCACTGAGGCCCACTGGTTCCTCGTCCAGCGTAAATACTCCCTGGCCCATGCAAGACGATGATGCCTGTGCCTGGTGGTGTGGTCAGGTACCCGTGCAGGTCGTCTAGCACGCAGACCACGCTGATGTAAACGGTTTCGAATGGTCTGACGTGACACTTGGGTGCCTCTCACCTCTCTTAAACATGCCTGGAGCTGAGTGGCATTCATCATCCGGTTTCTCAGGGCAGTGTTCACAATGTAGCGGTCATCAGCACGGGATGTGGCCAAAGGACATCCACTTCTAGGCCTTTCTGTGACTCTTCCAGTCTCTCGATATCTCTGTTGCAACCTGCTGATGACACTCTGTGACACTCCAAGCTCAGTGGCCACTTCTGTCTGAGAACATCCTGTTTGAAGCATCGCAATGGCAAGGGACTGTTGTTCCATTGTTAGGTGTCGTCTTGGTCTCATGATGTCAAAATGTGAACAGCATGATGAGGACAACTGTTTAAACACCAGCTCTAATTGAACCAGGACATTTATTGGTCAATTCAAGGATCACACACCTGCCGTGATTGTTGCCGTTAAGCTCCTTGTTAGAGAACAGCAACTTGAGTAAAATTTATTGAAACATTTAACAGTGGGACATGTGCATTTAAAAGCTTAGAGAAGATCACATTAAGTTCACCTGTACAGGTTTGAATGCATTTTAGGCTTGTTGTGAAATTTCACCCAAAAGCTGAATATCCCTAGCTTTTTGTGAATAGTGTATATATATATATATATATATATATATATATATATATATATATATATATATATATATATATATATATATATATATATATATATATATGAATAATGTTGCGCATCAATACAAAAGTGTTCAGTGCTGCGCAATTTATGTTATGTACAAAAAAAGAAAATGTTAGTTTCTTCATGACAAGTTGGAAAATGGAAATGTGGGATGAAGCTGTCAAGGTTTTCCCACACATTCATCTTAAATTATAGATGGATAAAACATAAGTTAAAAATACATTTAATATATAAAAGCAGTATATATACACTCTATGTATGAAAAATCATGTGAAAGGGTTTCATGTAATTTACTAAAGACTGGTTTTCATCCAAAGCCAGTTATTCCTACTGTAGAAGGATCTTGGTCCAGTGTTGTGGGTAGAAGATAATATCATGTAACTGCTGTGCTAATGTGATGCTCTAAGTGGCTTGTATTTGCTGCTCACCTCATTCTGCCACCGACAGAGGAATTACATTACGAGCAGCGATAGCCATGTTTTCTCACCGATCAGAAATATCTGGCTGGAAGTCATCCATAAACGCTGAGTTGTAGTCTTCCTTCATCAAATCAATCTGTGACTTCTTGTCCGTGCTGCAGATATCAGGCAAGGTCATATCAACTTAACAAAATAATTGCAACATAATTACTGGATTACTGCTGGCAAATACAAATATGAGATCACTAAAGTCTTCAAAACTGCTGCAGTGCATGTGGCACTCTGACTGGGTCCACTGGCCCCTTATCACCACCATCCTTCATGGTTTTCCAACCCTTTATTTTATTAAATCACAAGTTTGACAGAAGTTTAAATCCAGTTTGTTAAGTTTTCATAGCATTGGCTCTACCTCATATAAAGTTATAACGTCACACTTGTCCCTCTTGGTTTCTGAATGAGATTTCTTCTCAAGAAATAAACCAACCTCCAGACATCGGGTGTTTTGGAAGCATCTTGGAAGTGATATTCTCTTCTACACCTTTTTCTCCAGACAGCCACTGATGTTCCCACTGATGGTACATGAACTAGCATGTAAACACAATCTGATGATGAGGAAAATGCAGGAAGATTTCCTCCAGGATGTCCAGAGGACGTGGGGAAGTCTGGCAAGATTAACTCATTAATGCTCCACGCCCTTTAAACACCACTTCTTGAACAATATCAGCATTTTTTTTTTTAATGATCAGTGAGTTCTGCAGCCTCCATGGTCACGAAGTGATAAACGACATTTACGGAAACACAAGACATGGGGGCATACGGAGCCCCCCAGGGGACCAGGTGGATTTGTTTTCTTTTGCGTTCCCTCGCAATGCTTTTGTGTTATCCATTAATTTAAATAACTCATTGTGTGGTAATGCAAAAGTATTGTGAGGTAATGCAAAAGGGAAAAAAAAAGTCCTGTGTGTCCCCTGGGGGGCTCCATAGAGGTATTCTTCTTCCTGCAGGCTAATTGTTTCAATACGCCAGGTGACCTCAAGTTAATTTTGACCACTTTCTGTTTGTGGGACTTAAGAAAATGGACTTGCCTTTTAGAACATTACACACACTGTTGTGTTTTTTTTAAGTCACAAGATGCAACGCAGTGATTTAGTAGATGAACAGCTAAAACAACCACATCCATGGAGCATTAGCAGTAAACCTAGAGTCATTGGCGTAACTTACAGCACCGCTTTAAACACCAGTCCATCTTCAAAAGCAGCACAACTGCAAACCACATCTTCAGGGGGACTTGTTTGCAAGACTCCACACATCTGCAGCTACTTCACACGTTTGACTTAAAAGATGTTTGATGGCAGCCTTTTGGTTCCCTATGAATGATTCTATTGGTTGGTTTTAATTGTTTGACAAGCTAACACTGAATATGCCAAAAATATTCAAGTGGTATTACTGTAAATGGGGAGTAATGGAAACCTGTAGTAACACGGCAACATAATTATTGTTATATTCTATGGGACTTGTCCAAGCGGAAGTTGTCATTGGGTGCATCATACTTGGTGGTCCCTAACCACCGCAAACTGGGTACATTTTTCAGAAGGGCAGAGCAAGAGGGAGGCACAGGTCACTTCTGAAAACAAACCGACTCACATTGCAGCTGATAAACTATAAAGAAACCTCAGAATACCTCAGTAACCAATGGGGCTGTGACGATATGCTTTTGTCCTGATTCGATTCGATTCCGATTTTTTGGGTGCTGATTCTATTTAAATTGCAATTCTCACCATTCTTCGATTTTGCTGATTTTTGTAGATTAAAACCTTATTTTTGCTCATCATTTTTCTTGATTTCTTTTAGGAAAAAAAAAACCAAACAACACAGTAGCCAGACCATCATTCTGCTGCCATAATACCCAAGAAGACAAGGGAAAAGATATATAAAAAAAGTAAAAATGACAAAAATTTAATAGATGAATTTTTTTTATTTGGAAAAAAATTTTTTTTTAAACAAAAAAATCTATTTTAAAACTGTGAAGCAAAAAAAAATCCCAATTTTTGATTTTTCGATTTGATTTTCCCACCACTAGTAACCAAGTTATTCAGTACTAACTGGTACATAAACCAGTTTAATTTAAATGCAGGCCTTGCAACTTTGCTAGTTGATGTTAAAGCGACAACATGAAAATGTGGACAAATAAAGCCTGTAACCAGTCTCTCACCATTGCCCTTCACAGTGAATGCTCTGATGACTCTGCAGTTGTGGGGTGTGTCAGTGATGGACATGAAGCTGAGTGCAAAGAACTGGTTAGTCAGTTGTGAGATGGTGCAGAAACAGTTATCTCATCTTGAACACAAAACAAGAGATGATTGTTGACTTCAGAAAGAACAAGAGTAAACAAAACACTGTCCTAATTTAAGTACCTTAGAGTTCAGCTAGACAACAGACTAGACTGGAAATGCAACACAGAGAGATCTGCACAAAAGCACAGAGCAGACTGAGTGAAGTTTATTCAATGTCAGCACCAAAATGTTGCAGGTTTTACAAGTCTGCTACTGAAAATGCATTAATCTGTTCAAGCAGCAGCATCAGTCAGAGACTGAACATACTGATGAACAATGCTGGTTCTGTGCTGGGGGTGACTCCCCTGCTGGAGCTGATTGTCCAGGAAAGAATGCTTCACAAGATGCTGAACATAACAATCAACAGTATTGAAACAGTGTGTTCAGAGTAAGACGTCCAATGCAAGACAGAAAGTAGCGCAGATCATTCCTGCTAGCAGCCATCCTCCTCCAGAACAAGATATTATCTTCTGAATTGTTTTTAATTTAAAAAAAAACTTCTTCAAAACTTCTTCTGGCCGCACGGTGGTGTAGTCCATAGAAAGACGGTGTGAAAACATTACATCTGTACTGCGTTCTTTTCATTGTGTGCCTGTCTCTTTTAGAATAGTTTTTAAAGTTGTACTTCTAGCTTTTAAATGTTTAAATGGTCTGACACCTTTGCACCTTTCTGAGCTACAGCTCTTAGATCGGAGGACCAGATGCCTCTAGTGGTCCCTAGGACTCGACTCATGACTCGTGGAGGCAGAGACTTTTCTACAGCAGCCCCCAAACTCTGAAATGGTCTCCTGTGAGGTCAGCTTGGACTTTAAGTCGCTTTTAAAAGCTCATCTTTTTACATTGGCTTTTAACTCCAGAGAGCTGGACCACTAGGTCTTTTCAGTCTTATTTTGTCTTTTTAACTATTTTATTGTCTTTCAACTGTTTTTATTTTAGCTGTACAGCACTTTGGTTACCTCATGGTTAGCACTGTAAGCCTCACAGCAGGAAGGTTGCTGGTTTGCTGGGGGAAGGGTGGCTTTCTGCATGGAGTTTGCATGTTCTCTCCCCCTGTGTGTGCGGCATCTTTCTGGGTACTCCAGCTTCTTGCATGTTAGGTTAACTAGTTAGGAGGGAGTGTGAATGGGGTTTTTTTTGTCTCTGTGATGGACTGGCGGCCTGTCCAGGGTGTACCTGGCCTCTTGCCCAGTGCTTGCTGGGTAAGGCACCAGCATCTCCACGACTCGACTAGAACAAGAGAAAATGGATAGGTCAAAACCCTACTACAATGCAATTTCCTTCAATATTTATTTTTTTCACTTCTTTTTATGCATTCATTTCATGCCACAAAATCAAACAGGCAAATGTTTGAATCCCATTTTTATTAATGTTAACATTAAAAAAGGATTACTGTATCTTGCCTTTAATGTACATTTTCACCCATAATCCAACCATGTGCACCCCAAACAAAAAAGTTATCTTTCAAAAATGAATGAAAGCAACATTGTCAAGAAATTTAAGAACATTAAAGTCAATGACAAAAGGCAGCTCAAGCCAATATAGATCTGTGTGCAAAGCAGCACTGTAACAGTGCTTTGGTACTCCATGATAAGTCTCTGCATGGATAATTACTTCAAATACATTTGATTAGCTTTAGTTAACATAATACTACAAACTTTACTTTCTATTTACTGCTAACTGTACAGGGTTTATTGTTACATTTGCATAATATAGGTAAATGTTTTTAAGTAGTTACTCATTTTTCAACTTTTTAGTCCCGTGCTCATAAATTACACCAGTAAAACATAAAGATCAACATTTTTGTAAGGTGCAAGTGAGAACCTTTCATTTAAAAGGTTTTCAGCATTGTTTTTTGTTTGCTCGATCGTTTTAAACACACTGAACTTTTAAAACACATGCTTATATTGCTGCTTAAGGCCATATATGCATTGGAAGTGGTTGCCACATGATTACAGTTGTGGTCTTGGATCTGGAGAATCCCGGTTCAAGTCAGCACACCATTCAACACCATGGTGTGCCAACAGAGGTGTGGTCCTCTGAGTAAGGCTTTATAAGCCCTCCCAAGCCCCCCAATGTAAGAAACGTGCTATATGTAGTCAACATGTATTCCATTAGGTAGTGCTTTATGATGTTTGCAATAGAATAATTTGTTTACATGACAGACTGGTTTATACTCAGTGGTGCTAAATTCCCTATTTCTCAATCCAGGTCCCCCAGATCTACTGCCCTGCATGTCCTACTCCAACACACCAGATATTTCTTCATCAAGTACTGGCAAGCCTGTTAAAAAGCCAGCCATTTGATTCAAGGGGTGCTAAATCTAAAACATGCAGCTTAGTGGGTTTTATGGACCAGAATTACAAAACACCACTTTCATTGATAAACTTCATTTATAAATGTGCAACAATTCTCTAGTCTGGATGGCTGTCATGAAAAAACAAAAGTATCTGTGAAGGTCATAAACGTGAGCAGATTTCTTATCAAGTCATGTACAGTATTCAAATCTGTCATCTGTCAGAGTGTGACGATCAGTCCTCTGCAGGGCAGACTTCGACACAGCTCTCTGTTAAACGGATGCCATACCATCCTGCCCAGAACTGTGTATCTTTGCCACCATGGACAAAATGGACGTATCTGACTCCTGGTCCATAGTCCTTAAATACATGGGTCATCTGAGAACACACATTTGTATATATTTTAAAAAAAAAGGTTTAAGCTTTGCATGAGTCAGTAACTCCAATAAAGTTTCCTATACATCAAGCAACATACCTGATGCCACTGCTGATCATTCCACTGAGGGAACCTAATAGTATCAGGAGTAAAGCCAGCAACAACCTTTTTGTCTTGGTTCAGCAGCTGCACAAAGATCGTATATTCACAGCCACAGTCCCAACGAGGTGCATACCTAACAGCACAAATGCACAAAGATTAAAGAAAAATTCTTAAACATCTATTTTTATTCTAGTCTGATTGACAATCACAGCTCCAACAGTGGACGTCAATGGATCAACTAGACGTTGTTCTTCAGATTTTCTGCTGGTTTTAGATGTCTCACTGCTCCCATGCCCCTGATCCATATCAACTGGATCTCTTACCAGCTGACGATCAGGTGTGTTGAAACAGGAAACATCTAAAACCTGCAGGACAGCAGGAGCAGAACAGGGGGTCTCTGAACTGAATAGTTTGGAAATCTCTCCCAGTATAGGGAACCAACACATTACAAATGTTGAATGTTTTCATGTAAAATTATCAAAAGGAAGACATCAGTTTTGATCCAGAGCCAGATAATTCTGTTGGTTTAATGTTTTTCATTCATTTTTAGAGGGTTTTTGATCCAGTGTTTTGTTGTGGGTTGCCGAGAACGTTGCATAACTCTGCTGTGCTAATGTAAGGCTGGAAGTGGATTGTGTTTGTTGTTCATCTGATTCTGCAGCCAACGTAAGAATTACATTATGAGCCCTGACAGTGGTGTATACTTACCAGTCACTTATTTTGATATGTGGCTGAAAGTGATCCATGAAGGATGGATTGTAGCCCTCCTTCGCCAAATCAATCAACTGTGACTTTCTGCACATGCTGTATACAAACAAGAAGGTTTTAAAGAACACATAGGAGGAACTATTCTAAGAACTGAACAAACAAGAATTTCCACATATTCTCCATACCACTACTGGTGAATACTCACCCATAAGAGGTCACAAAATTCATCTTGATGGACTCATCTGGATGTGGCACCATAAGTCCTTCTATTTTCCACCTATCACCACCATTCTCCACGATCTTCCATCCCTTCATTTTAGCTGTAAAAAGATAAGCTTTAATAAAAAAAAAAAAAAGAAAAAAAAAGAAATCTTGTTCCTCAGCAGTAAAGTCATGGTACTGACTCCATCTTACATAAATAATATTAATAAAAAATTTCCCACCTTCTCCTCTTGGATTCTGAATGAGATTCCTTCTCTTCTTGCACAAGAAATAAAACAACCTCCAGTCACTGGGTGTTTTGGAGCCATCTCTGAGGTGATATCCTTCTCTTCTACACCTTTCCCTCCAGAAAGATTCGCTGTCAGCCACTTGTTTCCACTGACGGCACACTAATCGACAGGTCAACACCACCTGATGATGTGGAAGGTGGATGAAGATTTCCTCCAGAATGTCCAGAGGAAGAGGGAAATTCTGACGGCAGAAAATACAGAGATGAACTGAAGCTTGGAATAATCAGTTCACTTTTTAATGCTTGCTGTTTCAGTAAAGCACAAACAAAACATTTGTTAGAGAATCACAAAAACACAGACTGAGTTGTTGGAAACATGTCATTTTGGGCCCAGTTTTGTAGCTGGAAATTGTTTAACGTAACACTGTTTCTTTGTAGAGTCGG